>NC_090922.1:440446090-441071090 GCF_040938575.1 Ambystoma mexicanum | reverse complement strand
TGAGGCAAAAAGGGCCTGCGAGCCCCACGAATTTCTAGAGACAGGATGGACGCGTACGATCCTAGACCCATCCCTGCCGTTGTTTAATAAACAGCAGAACCACCTTGCTTCTTGTGTGTGTCTCATACTCATTTTTGGGATACGCGGGAGGAGTTGGGGCCTCCCTGCCCGGAGGTCCGCGGACGGCCCAGCTGACCCCGGGAGAATTTCCCCCCGACATACTGATAAGCTAGATCTTAAATCTTTATTACTGAATAGAGAAAACGGAAAAGATCTTAAACTGTCCAAGAAACTAATCAAATTAATGTGGTTGTAAGATATTTTCTTTTAAACAGACACTTACATAGGCAATGAAAGTGTAAACTCAATTAAAGACCTTTAAAGAAACACCCTGTAGAGAAAAAGATTTTTGTATTTTTCCAAATTCCCTTTAAATTATAATCATCTCATAAAATCCACCCGTTCTGATGGCAAAAATGTGTATTAAGAAACTCAACTTGTAAAAACATTTATCTCATTCATTCAAGAAAAAGATTTCACACATAACTCATGCTCTGTACATGACATACAATCATATAAAGAATCAACATATTTGCATTTCAATTAGACATATTTGAGTGTGTTGTAAGCCACTGTGACAAATCTGGACTATTTGTCCCTGCCCAAAGGGAAACCACCCTCTTTGTTGCTAGGGAGGTGAGCCCGCTCGGCAAGGCCCTCCCTAGGGGTCTGGGCAGGTGGGACCTCACAGGGATTGACTCCCCTCTCTAGGACAAGGAATCCCATTCCAATAAGTAACTCCCAGTCCAAAACACAATTTCTGCCTATATAGGAGTTGGAAAGACTTTGATAGCTCCCGGTAGGACTATAACAAATAAGGAACCTTCTTTAACTCCTTTGGCTTCGGGTAATTCTGAACTTTGAATGCCAAAATCAAAGAAGACGGACACATTTCTTTTGTTTCTGAAAACGGAAATAAGAGCAGAGTGGACTGCAAGACTAGGAGACACTGCCTATGAGGTGAGCCTCTGTAAAGACAATGGGCCTCATTACGACTGTGGCTGTACCCGTGCTAGTAAAACCGGCAGGCTGCCACTGGACTTGGGATGATTTACTGCTGCCTGACTTCCAGAATAACCGGGGCATTACAGCCCCGGCGGTCCGGTAAGTCAGGTGGCGGCATTCATATTCCCTATTCCCATCCAACAGGACTCAATGTGAATGAGGAGGACGGAAGCACCGGCACTCGGAGTGTGCCGGTCTGGTAACAAAGGTGCCGGTAGGCTTGCCAGTCTGTTGTTACCGGACCGGCACACTTGTAATGAGGCCCAATGGGGCAGAGCCATGCAAGGCCACAGAACCTGCAGTGGTGTGGAGAAAGAGAGAACGGCTAGATGAAGGCTGAAAGGCGGGTGTTCTGACCAAGCAAGAGGCTCGGGTTAGGAAAAAGACGAAGACGGAAACTCAACCGTCTCAACTGGTGGCATCACCACATGAGAGCAATGGTGAACCAGGCACCCAGCAACCGACACTGAGACCACAAGGAAGAATGGAGCCTGGGTCCCTGAGTCCCACACAGAAAGTTTTGTAGCCTTTAGTATCTGTTACTAGTACCTACATGCCTCAGGGCTTTGTGTGCTGCTATAAATGTAAAAATAAAATAGAATAAATGCCTTTGCCACCAAGACGAGCAGCAACAGGGAAGCAAACGCTCCTGAAGCGAGAACACTAGTGAGAGCTTTGAACTTTGGTTTCCAAGATTGGCGAACCCGACAATGTTATGGGGACCGGTTAATCCTGCACAGAGGGAATCAAGGCTGGGAAAGTCGCCAACGGTACGAGAGACGAGAGGCTGAGAGAGTTGAGTGGGCACACACCCTATGTCAAAAGAGTTGAGCAGGCACACACCCTATGTCAAACAGAATGAAAGAGATACAATCACTTTATATCAAAGCTGGAAAAGCCGACAAAAGTATGAAAGCCTGACAAAACTGAACAGGCATACGCCCTATGTAAAATGGAGCGAAAGAGATACAATAACTTTGTATCAAGGCTGGAAAAACCAACAGAAGTCAAGATCCTAGGAGAGTTAAATGGGCATATGCCCTATTTAAAACACAGTGAACGAGATATGAGTACTTTATGCCAAGGCTGGGATGGCCAACCAAGGTACAAGGAACTAGTAAAGATGGACATGCACAAGTTTCATGAAAACAGAGGGAAAGTAGTACGAACACATTTCAGCCAAGCTGGAAATGCTGAATAGGCTATAGGAATCTGAAAAACTTGAGTGGGCAGACCCCCTACATCTATTAAGTTGATTGAAAGCCATTACACCTACCAAAGAGTCAAACATCAAAGGTTTGGGCATATAGAGCTCTGTTAAATGTGAACCTGGAGGGATTTGAACATTTGTATAAATCTGAGAAAAAGTGATCTAAGTAGAATCCTTCTTTTTCAAGGGGGAATAGAAAAAGTACTGAGGATATTTGTCTTTTTTTTTTAATCAACTGAATCTAAAAGAAGATTGTGAACTGTGTCATTGTAATTTAAAGGAACTTTGAGAATGGAAATAAATCATTCAAATGATTGGGCCAGGCAGAATCCACTGACCAAGCCTATTGCTCTGGCCTACTTTTTCTTTTAATTCCATTTTTTAAAGTGGTAAGGCCAGTCAGTTAACTAGGATTTTATCTCAGGACTATTTCTTTTGGACTTCAATGAACACCCTTAGGTGTAAGCAGTAAGGCCAGATATGCATTTTTCTTTTCTTTTGAATAAACAACCTTGAATCATGACCCACTGTAGTCCGAGTCCTTTCTCTGGTTCACCACAAATGGTGTCAGTGGTGGGTTGTCGCCCAGCGGATATACGTTGGGGGGCATTCTTATTTACTAAATTCACAGAGGAGGAAAAAGCGCCTACACTAACAACTCCCCAATCTACTGAGTTCCATATATGTAGTCTAGAGAAGGTTTTCATCCTGCCCCATGAAAGACGCATAATATCAACCGGTGTAAGTCTTTTCTTTCCTCATGGAACCTATATCAGACTGGCAATTAAGTCTGGGCTCACCTGGCGGCATGCCTTAGAGGTTGCAGCCAGCATGATAGACCCTCATTATAGGGGAAAGGGAAAGGTGATCCTGCATAATCATGGGACTATGTCTTATCTAGTTAAGAAGGGGGATGCCGTAACACAAGGGGTCCTTGAAAAAGGCCTCACCCCGGTACTCCAAGAAATTGACACCTTAGCAGAGATCGGTTGAGGCTCTATGGAATTTGGGGAAGCCAACCTTGTTAGAGTGGAAGCTGCGATGCGGGAACCCGAAGACATTGCCCTCTTACCTGGCCTTGCCTTCATTCAAAGGAATGACTAAGCCCTAATGGAAGCCTTTGGGAGGGTGACCTCTGGAAAAGCAGGGCATAGTCAAGCTGGTCCCTTCTTTTTCCTGAGGAAGTGGCTACTATATCGAGGAGACACAGGGAGAGATCGAGGAGACACGGGGAGAGATGGCCTTCCCCAAACACAAATGGTGATTCCCCGTACACATTGCCAAATAGTGTTAGAGCTGGCCCATTCCCATCTAATGGCTGCCCATAAGGGAATGGGTAAAATGCTGAGCCAGGCCCCAGACTCCATTTCTATTGGCCCAGAGTGTTCACTGATGTAAAGAATGATGTCTCTACTTGCGAGATTTGCAAAATAAACGCTGCCACTACAGTTCCCAAGGCCATACTATGACCCGTTCCCATCATCAGGCTCCCCTTTTCTAGAGTAGCGATGGACATTGTGGGCTGACTAGAAACATTGAAGCTAGGGAATAATTTCATACTTGTGATTGTGGATTATGCTACTTGGTATCCCAACGCATTTCCCCTCAGGAGTCATACGAGTCAACAGATCCTTAAACACCTGCTTCCATTCCTGTCATGAGTCATATCCCACAAGTAAATCCTTACCGATCAAGGTATGACTTTTATGTCTAAAATCACGCAAAACATAAAATAAATATTACACATTAAAACCCTATGTACCTCTGTGTGTCACCCCCAGACAGACGGCCTTGTGGAACGATTCAACCAAACATTAAAAAGAATTCTCCACAAACTAGAAGAGGGTGATAGTAGAAATTGGGATGTTAGGATTCCCTCTTCACGTGGTTAGGTAAAGAAAACACAAGGCATATCTAGGGTATTCCCCTTTTGAGTTATAATATGGTAGAAATCTTCGAGACGTATTGGACATGTTAAAAGAGACCTAGCAAGAAAGAGAGGAAGCCATCCTACCCATTTCCCAAAACCCCTAAAAACTAAAATCCCACATGGGCGCTGTTAGGGAGATAGTAAAACAACAGTTGGGTAGGGCCCACCAACATAAAAAAACCATGCATGACATAGAAGCAGTAGCCCGGTCCTTCTCCATTGGCAAATCGGTCTTAGTCATCCTACCCACATCTGAAAACAAAATTATCTCTAAATGGTACGGCCCCATAAAATTCTTCAGAAGAAGGGTCCCTTGAATTATGTAGTAGCCCAACCAGATAGACATCAGAAGACACAAATATATCATGTCAACCTGTTAAAAGATTGGAAGGTCAACCTGGTAGAAGAGACTACGGTAACCGTGACCACCCTCCTCACCAACCTAGATACACCAGTTGACTCTCAATCACCTCCCACTTTCCCAACAAGATCTTCGGGATCTCCTAGACCAATTCCCAGAGGTTTTCTCAGAACACCCAGGGAGAATACCAAATCTTTTTCACCACATCAGAACACCAGCCGGATAAACAGTAATTCTAAATCCTTACAGAATTCCCACGGTAAAATGGAAAATCATTGAGATGGAGCTCAACAAAATGCTCAACGCTAGCATCATTGAGCCTGTGGTCCCCACTCATTATGTTAGTGGAAAAACAGGATAAGACTTGGAAGTTCTGCATTGATTTCAGAAAATTAAACTCCATTTGACCAAAGGATATTGGCAGGTACCCCTAAATCCCACTGATAGGGAAAGAAACACCTTTTCTTCCCAGCAGGGACTCTTCCAATTCAAAGACCTCCCCTTTGGTTTACACAGGGCTCCTGCCACCTTCTAGAGGTAAATGAATAAGATTTTAAGACCTTTCTCTAGCTTCTCTGCAGCATACCTAGATGAAATAATTTTTCACAGTAAGACTTTGCCCGAACACATACACCATCTTTATGTAATTGCAAGGGCCCTCTGGAGAGCAGGTTTAACAGCCAACCCAGAGAAGTGTCATCTGGCCAAGGCAAGTGTTAAGTACCTGGGCTACTTCATGGTGAATGGGCTGATTAAACCACAAACAGAAAAAGTCAAAGCAGTGAAAGAAACACCCATACCCAAAATCAAGAGCGACCTTAGATCTTTTCTTGGATTGACTGGCTACTACAGACGGTTTATCCCCATTACTACATCTTAGCCATAAATCTGAGTGACAAGTTAAATAACTCACACCCATAAATGCTTGTATGGGGTAAAGTGACCAACAAAGCTTTGGAGGGTTAAAGAAAATCTTGTGTCAAGACCCAATTCTCAAGATGGTTGATTTCAATCAGGAATTTATCCTACAGACTGATGCCTCCAAGGTCGGGTTAGGAAACCAGTTAGCCCCCGCCAAAAATGTACGTTGCGTTACGCTCCTTCCTCCCTCTCCACTTTGGATTGGCTGTTGTGAGAAGAACCCAAAGCAGGAAAGGCTCTGCCTTAGCAGTGCTCCTGACCACCTTTGTGCCCCGTTCTGCCCGCCATATCGATTTTTGAAAAAGTGAATACCTTTGCTGCAGTGCAATCCGCGCTCAGACCCTCTCCTCCTCCCACACCCACCAGCCTTCCCAGCACCTGACTTCCCCACCTCAGAATGGCTGTTATGAGGGTCACAAGACCTGGAACAACAGCCTTGAAACCCAGTTCCCCAGGGCAGGCATGCCTGGGCAGCCAGCGGCCTATTCGCCAGCTGCCCAGCCCTGCAATGCAGCCCCCCACCGACACAAAGGACCACTGAATATAAGGTACAGGGCGATGCAATATACTCACAAATAATCTGAATCCATTATTGTCACCACATGTAATTCTACTGTTGTGAATCCTGCACCTGTGAAGTATCACCACTTGGAACTTAGGCAGCTTACATTTTGACATTTTGACATTTTGAATTTTACTACTGTGCGGTTTCACCACTCTGAATGCTGCTTCTGTGAGGTTTGCACCATTTTAATTTCTGTTGCCTTTAAACTGTGCCATTTTGTATGCTGCAACTGTGAGGTTTCACTACTCTGAATTTTGCTACTGTGAGGTTTCCACCATCGTAATTTCTCCTGCTTTCTGCTGCTTTTGATCTTTGCCACTTTGTATCCTGTCTGTGAGGTTTCACCACTTTAAAGTTTGTTACTGTGCGGTTTACACTGTTTTAAGTTCTGCTGCCTTTGATTTTTGCCATTTGAATTGTGCTATTGTGAGGTTTGCACCATTTTAAGCTCTGCTGCCTTTGTATTCTGCTATTTTGAATTTTGCTACTTTGAGATTTGCACCATTTCAGCTTCTGCTGCCTTTTAACTCTGCCACTTTGAATGCTGCCACTGTGAGGTTTCACCACTCTAAATGTTGCTACTATGAGGTCTGCACCATTTTAATTTCTGCTAACTTCGAATTTTGCTATTTTGAATTTTGCTACTTTGAGATTTGCACCATTTTAGCTTCTGCTGCCTTTGAACTCTACCGTTTTCGAATGCTGCCACTGTAAGGTTTCACCACTCTGAATCTTGCTACTGTGAGGTCTGCACCATTTTAAGGTCTGCCTCTGATCCTGGCCACACTATGGAAGCACTGGTCTCAATCTATACCACTTGAGATTCCAAATTCCGAATAGAGACTACATCCATTTCACAAAGCTAGTATCTACCCTTTATCTAGCCTCCAATAATGGGCAATAACTCAAAAATAAGAGGGTACAAATGGCGCAGCAGGAATGATGCTAATCATTCAGTCAGACACCATCCATACTCCTCCAATATCTTCAACAACAGAAGCATCCAAGAGACGCAACTAGTAGCACCTTCCACCTCTCCATTTAGCTACCATCCCTGCCCTCTCCCATAAACAACCAACCCACTTTCTCACAACATCCTTTAACACAGACCCAACCCTCTTACAGCAGTTCATACCCCCAACTACCCTTTCATGATAACCAAAGAACTTCCTTCATTTCACATCCCTGCTAACTTCACTGGACACCTGACATTCACCTCACCTTCATCAAACCTACCCTCTCCCAACTCCAAAATGTAAGCTCCTTCTCCTGTCAAACGGAGGCGTTGCTAGTGGGGGGCTAAGAGGGCAATAGCCCCTGGTCTTTTGGTTGTAGCCCCGAATAGAATCTCAGGAGCTACAGCCAAATTGCTGGCTAGCCCCCAGTCCCAACAGTTCCGACATTAAAGTAGCCCCGGGTCTTTTCCAGACCTAGCAACATCCCTGCTGTCAAATATTTCCAACACATTCCTCCCCTTGCCCACCGGTGCTATACATGCACTAGGAGGAACAATTTTACGTGCCTCATCTAACCTCTCAACTTGGACTCAATACCTCCTGCCCAGCTAACACATTCCAATTCCACTCTTGCCATCTCCACTCATTGTCTTCCCAGAACACCCCTGCCTCCTATCCAATCCCCTCTCTCCCTTTCACCCTCACCCTTTTCACATTGAGCACCCCCCTCTAACTCCATCCAAACACTTATTCCTCCTTGCACCACCTGCCCACCCCCTTTCATCAACCTTACCATCATTGCCCACCCCTTCCCCACCCCTATCTCAAACCTTCACAAAACAGCATTTGCAACTCCCGTTCTGAACCCACCACATCTTCTAACGGCATAATCCACCTCACATCCATGGGAGACTGTCCTAACACTCCTCAGACAGCTTCTCCAGAATCCACAGCTGTCACGGAAAGCTTTACTTCTCAGTCAACCCTGAGTCCTTTTGCTCACCCCGGCACTTAGCATGCCTGAGGGAATTGCCTCTTCCCATCCGATCTCCCCTATATTACTCTGTAACAGCATCGCATTGACCAACAAACATCCCTCCGAAACCCATCCGTCCACTGCTCCCCCTCTGACCTGGTCCGCCCTATCATGAACCGCATCCCCTGCGACTAGCATTACCCTCCCAGCTGTACCCCAGCCACCCCAAACAGACATGGGTCTTTCATCCCTAGGCACCTGACAAGCAATTCTTGCCTCCACTCCCCAAACATCCGATCCTCCAATGCTTACTCACACACCCTCAGCGCTCTCTAAAAGCAGAGCAATAGAAAACTAACTTCCCTTGCAATATCTCCCGACCTTACCTCCCCTACCTCCCCCTAAGTCAAAATAAAAACACACAAATATGCACCAACCCCCTTCCCCTAAACCCCCCAAATCCAGTGCTAAACAGCCCACAATGATTGCAAGCCAAGCAATTCAGCACCCACACCAATAGGAGTACCACACTGATGCACCACAGCTAATTGGATAACTAGCACTAAACCGATATTGGTGCTCTACCCCTCCAATTAATACCACAGACTCTTCCTCTACAAACTAACAGGCTCCCAGGAACCCGAACACTTCGTCACTCCCTCCTTGGCATACACCATCAACTCACCAAGCCACCTTACCAAACGACCTCCCGCCAACTACTCTAGCCTTCTCCACACAACCTCCAACACATATGCCACCACCTTCATCGGCGGAAGTCAACCCATAGCTCCGCCGAAAACCCTCCACCACACCAAGCTCCCAGCCAGCACCTAAAACCTTCACCATCAAAGAAATAAAAAGTATCTTCAAATGCATTTTCATCAATGCCAGATCTGTCTCCCAAAATCATCAGAACATATATGATCTAATAATAACAGAGTGTCTTGACATCCTTTTCATCACCGAAACCTGGTTCTCCCAAGATTTCCTCCCAACTGCACACAAGGCCTTTCCACCGGAATACGAACCAATCGTCCGAAATTGGGCCAGCGGGCACTGCCATCACCCAAAAAGTCTCTCTCTCTGCTACTTATATTGACAACTAGCCACCAAACCCAGTGTGTGAATAACTCCTGGTCAAATTCCTGGTCTCCTCCACCTCTACACACTCCTTCATGCTTATATGTTGACCCCCGGGATACAACAGAACCATTGTGGAATCCCTAAGCAACTCCTGTGCAGCCACAATGGTTTTCCACCCCCAACTAACAGTATTAGGGCATTTCAACATTTGGTTTGACATGCCCCTTAATCCAATGACCCGTGCACTACCCAAGAACCTGGAAACATTGTAGCTAACACAGCTTATCTCAGCCCAACACACTACGCTGGTCACACCTTAGATGTAATCTTCAAAACCCCAGACTTCCTCACCACATTTCCACTACGCTGCTCGTATAGCCAGACCATTCCGCCATCTCCTTTAATGCTATCCTCATGGAACTCCTCACCTCTTTGGTGGCCTCTGGACCACCAAGCCAATCCTGCATCTGGAAAGAAATCAAAGGGATCCCTGACCTGGCAGAGATACTACTTGTCTCACAGACCACCAATTCTCTTCCCCCAGCTCATGTCACCATCCGTAACTCTGATAACAAGCTTTAAGCGAAGCACTGACATCCCTATCGCCCCTGAGATCTTTCGCAAACAGAAAATGAATGCCATTCACCTAGATGGATCTCACCAGCTCTCAAAAACTGAATACAGTGAACCATATCCTAGAGCGGAGATGGCGATCAGATCAATCTACACCTTTTGCAGGAACAGCATCTCCAAAGTCACATGCCCAACCAGGGAACTCTTTAAGCTCATTGATGAATTCAACGACTCTGCATTCTCCACAAACTTGCCTCGCCACACACAATCCCATTGTGACTCCCTCTCAAAACACTTCCACAAAAAAGTCCCAGAGAGACACACTTCTGTCCTGTCTGAAGTCTCAACCGCTGTAACGCTCACCTGATTCCCACGGAGGCGCTGATCCCGGCTGGGCTGCTATCGTTTCTTCAATTGAGAAGCGTAGAGCTCGGACGACTCTCAGGACTGGGCTTCCTCTTATCGAATGTCTGACTTGCAGGGTAGGTTTTCTGCAGGTGGAAGAAAAAGGGTTAATCACCGTTTGATGGGATTCCTTCTCCCACCAATCGCCAGTTTCTCCCACAGCCTAGCTTTCTACTTGTCTCGGCGAGCTCTCACCTTAGGCGTATAAATGCTGAGCTCTCCATCCTGCGTCTGGTGCAGGGGTGCGTGGATTCCAGTTACGTCACTGGATGAGTTCAGTGTTGAGGCTCAAGTCTTTTGCGGCCTTAGTTGTTGCACTGGTGCTGGGATGCCGAAGAGCGATGCCGCCGTTACTGCACGAGCGGATGCCTGTAAGTATACTGTAGTCTTTAGGCTTTAAAAGATGGGCACCTCAATAATGTCCCTTTTCCTTTGTTTCAGGCCTCGGGATGCTGTGGGCGTAGTTTTCCATTGCCGCTGCACGTGCCGATGCACGTAAGTATAATGTTCGTTGGCCGCTTTTAATGGCACCTCTAATAATGTCCTTTTTCTAGTTTTCAGGTGCCGGGATGCTGCAGGCTTTATATCTGTTGCCACTGCACGTGCCGATGCACGTAAGTATAATGATCATTGGCCGCTTTTAATGGCACCTCTAATAATGTCCTTTTTCTAGTTTTCAGGTGCTGGGATGCTGCGGTTGATGCGGCCGCTTCTGCACGTGCAAAAACTGGTAAGTTAAGATGAATGCGACTGCCTTCACCCGAACCCCTTTTTAATTATGTCCTTTGCCTTTCAGGTGCAGAGAAGCTGCCGAAGAGGAGGCCGCGGTTAGCTCCGTTGCAATCACGGATGCATCAGGTGAGCGGGCGCGGCTGCGAGCGAGTTGCACTTTTCTAACCTTATGTTTATTCTTTGCAGGTTTTGCCGGTGACTGGATTCCGGGATCTGGTAAGTATTGTTCTGTGCACAGGTTGCTGCGCGGAAGCTGAAGATGACTCTGGACCTGGAATGCAGGAGCCGACTCGGTGAGCGTCCTGCTGCTGCTGCAGAATAAAGCAAAGCACGTGTTTTCCATCGGGCGTGGTTTAAATAGCAGAGAAGTGCTTCCAGTGTGTGTTCTTCCACCGGTTCCACCCAGGTAAGAAAAGAGTTCCTGAATGGAGGGAATAGTTCCTCCCAGCCCTGATGGCTGGGGACTTCAACCAGACTGGATTGTTCTGGGTAAATATGCAGCATGGTCTGCCTCAGGTAAGTCCACCCAAGCATTATTACACTGTTTATCAATATGAGCCCGGCGCTTATGGCGCCGGGACTGAAACCCTTCATGAGCCTGGCGCCAAAGGCGCCAGGACACGGTCCAAAGGGCCCCTGTAGGGGTCTGCTGGGTCCGGAGTAGTGGAAGACGGGTCTGCTTCCGAGGGCGCTGGGCCAGTCCTGGCCCCTCGGAGTAGCGCCCATGACAACCGCCTCTCCTCCCATGCTATCTCGTCCCCTCGAACAGAACGCCCACTTATCCTGCCACTTTTCTCCTCCTTCTCATCCCTCTCTTCTGCAGAATTTCTCAAACTACTGTCACACAGCTGCCCAGCAGGCACCTAAGGAGCTGCTTGCATCCCCACCCTGCTAAAATAAATGTTGTCCTCGCTGGAGCTGGCAATCTCTCACATTCCATCACAAGCTCTTCATTTACTTCTGGCATCTTCCCAGCAGAATTTGAAACCTCCTTCATCAAGCCTCTCTTTAAAAGGGCCTCCCTCGATCTTCTTGACCGGATAAATTACAGACCAATCCCAAATAAACGCTATATAGCCAAACTAGCTGACCGAGTGGCATATTTACAACTGTGCCTCTTTTCAGGATCCAACAAGATCCTAGATGCTGCTGAATCAGGCTTCAAACCATTACGGGGATCACCATCATGCTTAGTTTCCATCATTTGGTGCGATCTAAAAATGCACACCGACTCAGATGGATGCGTTGCCCTAATCCTGCTCCACCTTTCGGGAGCGTTCGATTCCATAGATCACTCCATCCTCACTGAGAGACTACACACCCAAGCATCAGGGATCTAGCTCTGAACTGGATTGCCTCCTTCCTCTACAACAGATCACAAATTGTACACTTCCCTCCGTTCTCCTTGTCGCCCCACCCAGTCCTTCATTAAATGATATGATATGGCATTTATAACGTGCCTGTACACAAGTGTTTCTAGGCGTGACAAGACAAGGAGGGGGAAACATAGGGTGGACAAAACAACGATCTTACTAGGCCCTGTGTCATTCAGATTGCACAAGTGCAGTGAAGTTGAAGCAGAGAAGTGCCAAGGGTGGTGGGGGGGGGGCAGAGAAGTGCAGGTAAAGCAAGATTGAAGTCAGCATTTGGTTAAGTGCAGGTAACTCAAAATGTGCAGCCAACGAGTGGATCATAAGTTCAGAAGGAGGAGACTATAGGGTTGCAGATACGGATCATAACTGCTATGGGAGCAGTACAAAGTGCAACTGGACATGCAGGAGTCTGGGCCCAAGTTCAGAGAGTAGTCAAGTGACCAGTGCATGGAGCAGTCGGAACATCAGCAGGAGAGAGGGAGAGAGAAAGCGGAAGCGAAGAAGAAGGTCTTGAGTTGCTTCTGGAAATGGAAGTGGTTCTGCTCAAGTTTGAGAGAGGCAGTGAGGCTGTTCCAGAGGGGGTCCCCAGCCGAAGCTAGAGATCTGCCCCCACCTCTCTGCTTGGAGAATAGAGGCAGGAGGATTTAGAAAGAGGCTGTTGCAGTCTACCATCCTGGAGAGGACCAGAGCTCTGGAGAATGTAAGCTTCTGGGGGAAAGTGAGGAAAGGAAAAAACCTCTGAGGAGGTGCAGCTGATTGTTTGACTTCTTACAGATTTCAGAGATGTGAGGAGAGAAGGAGACGGTGCAGTCCAAGATGGCCCCAAGGTTCTTAGCCTCACAGGTAGGAGCAGGAAGGGGGCCCAGAGTGGGTAGCCAGAGCGACAAAGGAAAGGAGGGAGCTGGTGTCCCGATGAGGGGGATCTCAGTATTACTGGCATTTAGGCAGAGATCATTGGCAGTACATCATTCCTGAATTGCGGTCAGACAATATGAAATTAGAGAAGGAGAAGAGGTGGCTGAGGGGAGCCTGAAGGAGAGCTGGTTGTCATCCACATTACACTGAAAGTTGGAGCAGAAGGAAGTAATGCAGTGGGCAAGAGGTGCCAGTTATTGATTGAAAAGCCAGGGAGAGAGGTTAGAGCCCTTGGGAACACCACATGCAAAGAGAGAGAGATAGAGGAGAGGAAAGACCCCATTGGGGTGCCGCAAGGTGCCTCTCTCTCCCCTCTCCTCTTTAACCTATATCTGAGCCTGCTGCCTGCCCTCATTCGATCTAATGGTTTATCATTCTACAACCAGGCTGACGACACCCAAATCATCTTCAAAATCTCAAATAACCCTTCCTCTATCTCCCCCAACTTCACAACCTGCCTCCCTGAGATTGAACGCTGGATGATGGCCAATCACTGTCTACATAACCCTGGCAAAACCGAGATCATGCTTTGTAGAAAATCTGCTCTCTTCCCTGGATCCATCCCCTTGCCCCCTCTCTGGGTCCACCACCCTTCACCTCTAACACAGTAAAAAATCTCAGCTGGCTTATGGACTCCAACCTGACTCTGTCACAGCAAATCAACTAAGTGGTAAAAAAATGGTTTCCTCCACATCCATATCCTTTGCCACATTTTGCCTTTCCATACACAGTTACCGCAATTATCGCAATCATAATTTCACACCTAGCCTATGCAAATGCACTCTACTTAGGAGCTCCCACCTCTCATCTGTGAAAACTTCCACCAGTGCAATATACTGCTGCAAGACTCCTCCTGTTTACGTCCTAGAGAACACATCTCTCCTGCCCTCGAAGTTGTCCATTGCCTTCTGATCGGTCGGTGCATTACCTTCAAAGGGATGTGTATCACTCATCAAGCCTTCTACAATAAAAATCTCATATCTGGCTCAGCATTTCTACTCATAATTCCAGTGACTAGATCAACTCCTACTGGGGGCACCTCCTTGTCAGTACAAGCGCCCACAATTTGGAACTCACTCCCTGGAAACTTCTGTTGCATAAAGGACCACCTCATCTTCAGTAGAACACTCAAAATATGGCCCTTTCTCCCCCCTGCATACCTTATCTGATCCACTTTGCCCAGCAGGAAAAAACACCCTCACTTGCCTCAATCCACTCACCAATACCCAGAACCCACAACCCCCCTCATACAACCTACATAACCCAACCATCAGCCTTCTTATTTAATCATTTCAGATCAGGCCTCTTTGACAAGAGCCAGTAAATTACATTGAATGGAATCAGGCTCCCCTAACATAAGCTATTCTAGCCCCTCGCAGAGCCCATGTGATAATTGAAATTCAATGAATCTAGGCTCTCTCAACTTAAGCTGTTCTAGCACCTTCCAGAGCCTACTTGTTTCTGATTTCTTTTAAAGGAGGCTCTCCTAACATAAGCTTCTTTATCTTCTCTAGCCCCACCCATGGGCCCACTGGGTACTGAATCCTTCCGCAACCTTTCACTGCTAAGTCCCGCCCATATGAATTTAGCCTTTCTTCAGGGTCTCTTACCAAGCTAAGCAGAAAGGGCAGTCAGAACTCATCCACGCGGGAAAATGGACACTGAAGGGACACAGGTGGTTGGGTCAACGAGGAGAGGGGGGTTAGTGAGTGGTTTCACCCTGGAGGACTGGGCGTCCTCGAGACAGACAATGGCATGGACGATGAGCTTGGTATTTTTTCTACAGATGACAATGCCCTGATGATTGCAGTTAGAGGGTGGATTGACAGGCATTGACACATATTTTCTACAGCAAGTGGTTCTTTCCATGCCAGGCTTCAGACTGTGGGGTGGTATTAGCAGCAAAGCGTGCAGCAGCAAAGAGAAGCAAGTACCCGAATGGGCTGAGGTTGGTGGAGCCAGGCGGCATGGCGGCAAGCAGCAAGTGGTCTAGCGGGTTAGGGGAATCGATTCCACACTCCCACGTTGCAAACTGTTGAAAATGTTGAAGCCCTGCTTCCCGTGCCAAGACTGCAAAGCAGCAAGGCCACTTATTAGCATTGCTTGTCTTTGCAGGGTGATCCAAGTCAGAGAGAAGTGACCGGGAATAGAGAGCAGCCCAGAAGCCTGGAATCTGGACCTTGTGTCGACATTGTGGCCTTGGGTCAGCCAGTCTATGGCAAGGAACCTTGGTGACCACTAAGCCTGAGGGGGTGGATGCGCACTATATTTGGGGAGTTTTCTGGTGTTTGAAGGTAAGTCTGCAGTATTGAAAGCTGCCCTCCACGTTGACACCTTGTTACCACTGCCTGCCTAATAGTGCCTTGGGCTTTCCCTATGCTACAGACCAGGAGGTATTTTCTACTGGGGTTTCCTTTATGCTTTGGACCAGGAGGTCTTTTTTCAATTTTTATTGCAGTTTGCTGCTGTTGGAGGCAGGATTTCAATCACTCACATTGCATCTCTCGCGGAGTGTGCGGAGTGAGGGGAATGTTATGGTATTTGTGTGTGAGCGGTGTGTGTGGCTTTCTTCTCGGTGGTGTTTGCTTTCTAAGACGTGCCAGAGTTGTGGCTGATGCTCTTCGCACTGCCCTCTGACTGACTTCTTGTACTGGTAAGCACTCGCTGATAACCCCATCATTGCTATAAGAACATTAAACAACATTGCTATGGCTTACGTAGTGGGATGACTTGCAATGGGAAACGACCCATTAGCCCCCCTGTTCTGACCGCTAACACTAAAAAGACTCTACATACAAAAAAGCCACATTTTTCTAGGCTGATGGGCAATCTAAAATGAGTGGCTGCTTTGACAATGCTACCCATTAGTTGAAGTGGGGCCAAATGTTGAACAATTATCTTCTGTGGGCGTTTTAAATCCAGGAAGACGTACACTTCTTACCTCTCCGCTTATAGACAACAATACATCTCTTTATCTCTGCCTCACTTTACAGAGAAACTCAGTGGGATCTACCATAGTGGACCATGATAATATTATTGTACCAACCTTTCTGCTAGCCCTGACCTTGAAAGATTGGTCTCTCTTACTGAAGACACAAGTAGTGAGAGTGGCATTGATAGTGACAATGGCCCTGCAAACTCTACACATGTTAGCAACATGTCGATACCATCCTATTGGGACATTCCCCAAGTTTCAATGTCAAATGTCCTTATGTCTAAATTGGATGCTCTCTTATTATTATGCACCAATTTGGTGGAGGATGAGTGTAAACACAAAAAACCTGGTTTGGGTGGTTGATATCATATTGGGTTGCAACTCTGATCTTATCCAAACTCCAGTGCACTCAGAGTGTCCCAGTGCACCAGTTTTATTGCCTCAGCTTTCATCGGTTATAGCTCGTTCCAGTTCTATGCCATTTCATCGGCATGTTGTACCACAGTTTTTTTGCCGCAAAAACTCATTGAATATTTATTTTTTATGTTGGGAGTTACCCCCCTTCCCACCTATTTACAATCTAGTCCTCACCCCCCCCTACATCATACATACCTTTACCCACCCCACCCCCATATTTTTCGATAGGTTTTTGCAGTAAGAATTCAGCGGCAAAAAATGTTGCGAAAAAAAAGGGTGATGAATGGACGTCATACCCTTCTTCCTATGATACCCAGGCTGCCCTAGCCACGTGGTCCCAAGCTATGACATCTCCTAATGCTGGAACCAGTGTTTGTCTGCAGCACTCTGTGACAGTAACTGCGGAAACCGAGGAGCATGCCATTGCTGCGCTGTATAATGAATTGTTGATGATGGACAGTTTGCCCTGTGTGCGCAAAAGAAAAAAACGGTGATTAAGGCGCTGGCCTATAAATAAGCCATCCAGGGCCGGTCACCTTGAATTAACTAATACCATTGCCTCTCGGCTGCTTGGCCTCACACAGATCTGGTTCCTTGTAAATCTCGTTTTACTACATCTGAGTGTACATTGGTCACCAGAGACCAAGGTGATGGCACTACTAGACAGGTGGTTTTGCATCAGCCTATAGATAAATGGCTTTGCACCAATGCTAACACTGCAGCCCCAGCCGCAATTGTGTCATCCAGTACGGATCCAAACAATGGGAAGCCAGCACCAAACCAGGAGCTCTTGTTGTGTGCTCCGTCCCAGTCTCCTACTGTGCTAACCTCTTCAATGCAACAAAAGGATGTTTTTCCTCTCTCGACCACCGGTCTTAATTTGAACATAGCAAATGCGACTAGGAAACCCTTTTGTAAGGAACTTGGAAACGCATCACTTTTGGGGTCATTGGTTATAATTGAGGAAATGAATCCCACAGCTGAAAGCCCATTCTTAAATAGACCCTTTTTGCTAGCTCTATGGAAGCAGATTCCTGGTCTCCCAGCCATCACTAGTGATGACATATTACATGTGGAACGTCAGTCTTGTATAGTCCCACACACTGGGTTTTAATTGAATTTGTATCACCAGTGCTGTCCTCCTTATTATATATGTGCTTCACTTTGTTGCAAAATTTGGGTTTCCAACTCACTGTAAGCTGTAAGCAATCAATTAAGATCTATGATGACGTTAACTCCACAGGGCAAGCAAATATTCTGTCTGTGTTTAATCCTGCCACTGCCCAATGGACTGAAAGATTTAGCTTTATGCCCTCATTGGCAGGAGTACCAAATCCATCACATATGGTAAGAGAGACCACACGTTGGGTTCCAGAACTCACCTGTGCAGATAAGCAATGGCAATCTAATCCTTTTGATCCTGCACAGCGGGTTTGCAGGAACATCTGTCGTCATCGCTCTGCTTTAGATTATCCTTTTGGTACCTCACATATACACTCTAGTGGGGTCCCCTTATTGCAAATGAAGATTATAGCATCTTGTACCACCATGCCATTCAAGGTCCCAAAGGCGTCCCTATGGTCATTAGGCGTGAGGGGTTGGATGTTTTCCCTGTGACCTCCGGGTGCCTTAGACTCCTCTCGTGGAATATCGCAGGGATTTGTAAACACTTGGGTGCCCAGGATTGTTTTTCTTTTATCTGCACGTTCCATATAATTGTTTTTCATTAGACCTGGGCGGTTGTCTAGGTAGTGTTAGAGGGATAGCACCCCTTTTTTACTCCATCTACCAAGGGTCCTAATGGGAGACTGTCTGAAGGCCTCCTAATTTGGATCAACGTGTTATTGTATTGGAAGTTAGAGGTTGTTCAAACTAATTGCATAGACCTCCAAATGTTGCTTATCTGGGTTGGTAAAAAAAAGGAACTGTTTTCTTTCATTAATATCTACAACAGGCCATGGTTATCACACAATTTGTCACCTCTTGTATGTTTGCAGGATTTAATCAACACAAGGTTTGCTCCAATAGCGCTCAAGGAAAAATGTATCATCATGGCAGTGGACTTTAATCTTCAGATGGAACCCGTAAACGAGCTAGCAAGGGCTTTGGAACGATGAGGATTTAGTATGGGACATCCCTCCTCTGAAGGCCAGTACCCCCACTACAAGACATCATTTTGCTGTTGAGTCCTCCTGTACGATGTTCAATTTAAATATAAGGGCCTGTAACAGGTGGTTCCCAAATGACCAGCCCGCCTGCCATACTTTCAATGGTCAAAATGGATGCTCACTCATTGATTATATTTTCATCTCAGCCAGAGACTGGGCTAGAGTCAAAGACTTGGAGATACATCAGAGAATGGAAAGTGATCACTCTCCTTTATCAATTTTTATTTTAACGTCTAAAACATCATGCCTTGGCTCTTATTCAGCCCCATGCTTCCAACAGATTAGGGTTAAAGGCAATGCCCAAAAGTCCTTGCAATGGGGTATGCTAATTGACCATGATGTAAAATCTAAAACGTGTGATATAATTCTTCCCATCATGGAATCCATTATATCAATAAACAAGACTGATAATGCAATGTTGACTGGATTTGAGACAATGATGGCAAAGAGTTGCCCACTGGTAACTACTCCAATCAAAACGATAAGAATGGGCATGGTTGGTATGATGATGCCTGCCGTTTAGCGAAGAGAGAGATTGAAAAATGTGTGGGTCTCAAATCAGGGGTAGATAGGAATAGATTATGCCAACTAAGGGCCAACTGCAAATCCTTGTTAGCGTCAAAAAATGATTTGCAGTGGAGTGATTGGGGGCACTGCATAATTCTTACAAAGGAGGGGATATTCCCTTATTTTGGAAATTGGTCTCTAGTGGAGATCCTAAATCTGATGAGCCCTTGCTATGTTGTATCAGCTATGAGTTGTGGAGATCCCACTTTTTACGTTTATATTGTAATACCTCGCCCTCTTTAGCCCTAGGTGTCTATTTGCCCTGTTTATGTGAAGCAGTTCCTCTGTCCATTACTGTAAAAGAGGTGGAAGCAGATCTGCACACATCTAAATGGGGTAAGGCTCCTGGCCCAGACTTAATACCATTAGACCTATTCAAAATTGAAGTTAAAATCTGGCCTACGGTCCACTCAAAAGGTTTTAATGCCATCTTAACTATGGGAATTACACCTGACCCCTGGCATAGAACGGTCATTGGCTCGATCTACAAAAAGGAAGGCAGGGATAACCCTGCAAACTATAGCCTGATCTCCTTATTAGACGGTGTGAGCAAACTATTTGGCAAAATCATCTTGAAGCACCTCCAAGGTTGGGTGGATAACAATAACATTATAACTGGCCTTCAGGTGGGGGTCAGGAGAAATAGGGGCACGAGGGACCAGTGTGTGATCCAATTCCTGTTGATTCAAAAGTATACATTGCTTTGGAAAATTAACAGCAAAGAATGGATGTATTGTTGAGTGGATGCCAGGATTGCCCGAAATGTGCTTCTTTCAAATATCCAGCACTTTTATTTACGCATACAATGCAGTTTTAATCTCAACCACTCCAGAGGGCCTAGAAATATCTTTATCTATTTGCCTGCCCAAGTATTCCGAGTTCCACCTGAAACTGAACGTCAGCAAAACCAAATTCATGGTGTCAAGCCCTCAAGCTACCAAACAAAGGGCGATCCACCTATAAGTGGGAGGTAGTTAGATTGAACACGTGGAGCACTTTATATCTTGGGGTGGGGTTTCAAGAGTATCCTGGTTGGGTCGCCCAGGTTCATAAAGCGGCAATCAACTTGGATAAACTAAGCGGCTCTGTTCAGTCGTACTTTTGCAGTCATGGTAGTGGTGCTGTGTCACCAACTCTGGACCTATATGACAAGCAAGTACAGCCAGCATTGTTATATGGGTCAGGGCTCTGGGGTCATGTGAAGGTTGACTAATAGAATATTAAAGAAAATAAATTCTTAAAACACCTTTTGCTTCTCCCCAGGAGTGCTCCTCTGCACCTTCTCACTTGGAGTCTAACATAATTCCCAGGGACATTTTTGCTATGTTAAAGCCTGCCTTCTTTTTTATAAGGGTCTGTTATGAACCGGGTCTGGAAAAGTGTAGGGAGGCGATGCTGCATCTTATGTCCTTAAACAGAGGCAAAAGCCTTAAATGGTTTGCTCATATCAAGAACATGCTTCAAAAACTGGGATTAGCGAACTCTGGAGCGATCCAAGCGGGGGCTGCCGAGCAGTTATGAGCAAAGCAAAAACTTCTGCTGAACGGATTGCAATGGAATCTCTTCTTGAGGATACTTCCAAGTGTAATCTTGGTCGCGCTTACATTGCTCATACCAGCGAGTTAAGCTTTAAGCAGTATCTGGATGAAATCTCGCCCCCATTTGAAAGATCTTTGTACTTGCAATTGAGATTATACATTTTTCCAGTTGCTGTGTGGACCCAGCGCTGGTGCCCATCAGCACCTGATATCTGTCCCATGTTTGGGAGTACAGGAGAAACAGTGTCACATTTATTTTTGCTATGCGAAACGTCAAAGAGATTGAGACTTCTGTACTTAAAACGTGTCCTAAGAGATTCTGGAGTTCGTACAATTAATCCGGCTATGCTGCTTTTAACGTATTCTCTCTCCCGCATTGTGGCATTCGCAACAGATCAATACAGCCACAGGACTTGGCTGCTGAGAAAGACATTTCGGGAAAGTAACTAGAATAATGATGTTTTCTTTCCCTTTCTCCCCTATTGCTTGCGCCAAGGCTGCGAGCATTGCTCTCCTTGTTTTAAAAACCCGACGAAGGCTTAGAACATCAAAATGTATTGTTTTCATTTATTTGTTTATCAAATGTTTATTTATTGTAAACTTAAAGGTCTGTTTTTACTGAATAAAAGTATATTGATTGATTGCATTATCACTACCAGGTTTGAATCCAATATAGTACATTTCCACCACAATAACGAGATGGTACAGACAAGAGGACATGCACTGGTGGTATCTGTGTCTTATCTAACAATTGTACATGTATTTTGCATGTTGACTGCATGTTAGCTATTAATGCATGTGTTCTGCATATAAAGTATAGCAGCACCCTCAACTGTAGACAGTTTCCCTAGAGATTGATAGAATATTTACAATTCCCATGCCCCCTTTCGTACTGCAACCCATAGAAAATAGCTGAGTCCTACGAATAATGTGGTCCAGCTGTCACTTAGTCACTGACATAGCGGTCTTCATATGCCTTTGCAACATGCGCGGCATGATGTAACATGCTGTAACCTAATCATCTCTGCTTATCACTGAATGGCAATTATTGTCTCCATGCAATGTATTGCTCTTTTTATTCACATGTTTGCAGAGACTACGGTCTCCCGAAGGGCGTCCGTCTACTGTAGACCTTCAAAGCCTTAGCAATGGAAGTAGGTGATATACAAATATCAAATAGGAGAACATTATTCCCTTCCCTTCAATCCTACTCGAAAAGGGGCCTCACCCACCTTGACAACGCCAGGCCCCCAAATCTTACAACGTCTGCAACACTATTTAGACTCAATGGGCCTCATTACAACTCAGGCGTTAAGGGTTAACGCCACCGTTAACCCTTAACGCCTGATTCTGATTTTAACGCCTGCTTTTAGCAGGCGTTAAAATCCATGGCGCTAACCTGCCATGGTGCTAATTACGCCGCCGTAATTTACGGTGGAGTAATTAGCGCCTTCCCCACTCCCATTATGCCCTATGGGGCAAAAATGGGAATGGGGAAGGGAAAATGGGAAATGGGGATTTACCGCCCCACTCACCTTGGAATGGGGCGGTAAATCCGCCATCCACCATGGTGTAAACAGAGTTTACACCATGGTGGTAAAGTTGGTGCACTTAGCACCAAGGTTGTAATGAGGCCCAATCAATTGAACTGTGTGACCTCATGTCTGGAATCAGCAGCATAGGTTTTTCAATGTATGATGACTCTTCTGTTTGACGGGATAAGGGAATTGACACGTGAAGTATTTCTGACTGGCATCTTCATTTGCACATAGGACAAAAGTTACCACACTCTCAAAGAATTCTCAGACTTAGCACACATACTCATGTGCAAAGCAGAAACATGTAAAATATTCTAGAATTAAGTAAAGCAGAATACTTTAATCACTGGTAGGGTATTCTAATCCAATGCAAATGCACTGGAGCCTGTTAGGCTACCACCCACTGCAAAATCTAAGGAGGAAAGTCTTCCATTTATGGTATTATGCAAATACTACTTGAAATGTGTTCCAATTTTACAAGTACCATCAAAATTACTAAAGAAATATGTTACATACACATGGGATGACCAAAAAGGCAAAACCTTAAGGAAAGCCAATGACCGATCCTGCTGTCAGCTTTCATTTGAGGGGTGCTTCATTGATGAATGCTTTGAACCATCTGACAAGAGGCTGTACCCCTTTGATACTGTGACCCGCACTTGCTAACGTTCATATCCAGGGTACCGCTCTTGCCTCTTATTTCTCCAGCTGGACCATCTCCATCATATGTAACTCAGACACCTCTTATTCAACCTCTCTCGCTGTGGCTCTATCCTTGACCCTCCACTGTTCACCTTTTATACTTCCCCCTTTGTTTAACTAGTCTCTTTGTCTTCGCCTATCATCTTTTTGCCAATGGCGCTCTTAACTTTCTTTGCCTTCGTTACTGAAACTTCTAATCCTTCTGCATGTACTCCTGATTCCTTCTCGGCAACCCACCATTGGATGTCACTTTGATGTCTCTTGCTTGTCTCCTATCAGACCGAAGACATCTCCCTCCCGGCCTCCGATCCAACCCCTTTTCACATGCCTGTCTCATTTCCCCAGGTCTCCTGCACCCATCCTCCAAGACACACAAGGTGGGGTCCTTTTTGACAGAGATCTCAAACTCTACTTTGTTATTCCAGCTACCTCTACTGATGAGAAGGGGTAACTTGCTTAATATCAGGATCATGAACCCCCACCCCTCCTCAGCTACGACTCAGCCAAATCCCTCATGCTAACTCTGGTACTCAGTTGTTTTGACTACTGCTCCATCCTCTTCCTTGGCCTCCACTTCTACACATTTTCCCAAATGAAAAACATTGTCCAGCTTCACCACACGCATCCTCTAAAATCTCCCTTTCCCTTCTCCCACTTCTCATCACCACCTCCATGCGGGCTACCTCTCTGTGGGAAACTGTCCCTTTTCAAATGCTTACTGCTTGTCTTCAAATCCCTCCATGGACGTACCCACCTTGCCTGACACCATCTCTAACTACTTGCCTCCTCACAACCTCAACGTATAACCCTGAACCACTTTATATCACGCTCACATTGTGCAGCGACTCCCTTTTGCTACTTCTTTAGCCTTGGTCCTCAGCATGTCACTACCCTCCAATATCAAACACACCCCTACCTTTACATCTGCACTGAAGCTCTGCCTCTTAAGCCTAGAAGGATCACTCTTCCCCTCCTCTACTGCGGCTCATCACCAGCTCATCAGCTCCCTCCATGACTCCCCTGTCAATAGCTCCACTGCAATTAGCCTCTTCTACATATCTAGTCCCCTCAGACTATTGCCTGATGTTTGTATGGTCCAGTGCCTGGACTATGCATCGTTAATACCTAAACCTAACATTAACTGTTGCGTCACCAATTATCATTTGCTCTTATGTAATGCACCTGTTATAAGATTGTCCTGTAAACCATTTTTAACATTTCGGAACACCTTCTTTCCTGAATAAAGTAAAACAATGCAATACTAGACTCTTTTTCTGGAGGCATTCGCCAACGGGGCTTTCTGGCCCTGTCTTTAATAGTCATCCAGAGGATATCAAATTCTTTAATAAGGCACCTTGACCTTCCGGTGACTCTCAGCGTCTGAGAAATACAGAGTTTGCCAGTCGTAGGGTACGTTCTCCCGTTCATCCCTGAAACTTACCTGTGACTTAAGTAAGTGCTAAGGGTGTGTATGTTCACCCTGAAGTCCCATAAGGAATCATTGTAGGCTCTGCACACTCCTCCTGCACTAACACTTTGGCCCTTTCTTTTTGAAACCAGAGGAGATGTTTCTTTCACACTGGTCTCTCTATCGAGCTGCTCTTTCTGATCATTATTACCTCAGTCCTGTGTCTGTGGTAACTGGGGGTTCTTCGTTGATGTCCCTTTCTTTGTGATTCCTTCACGGTGGGACTCTTACTTCACTCTTATCATTAATTTCATCCTGAGATATCATCCAACTTGTATTTCGATCGTAATATTGGTCTTCCATTTTTCTGCTTTCCTTTTTTTATTTGTGATATGGTTTATTAATCAAAGCCTTTCACAATTCATTAAGGCATACATGACACAATACATAACAACAGAGTCAATACAGTGCTACAATAACATCTCATTGTCTAAAAGCCCAAGTAATTTATCAAAAAATCTACAAAAGCTAATAACAGTGATATGCTAAATCCCTCAATTAATCCAGTCCATAAAGTGAAGTCAACATCATCAAAATTAGAATGAATAAAAGTATCAAAGTGCAAAAAGCGCAAGTGAGAGGTTTTAGAAAATAAAGGTGAGGATGATACTGAGAATGTGGATGTCAAGCAGCTCCTTTAACATTGATGAGTGGGTGGAAGAACTTCTCACTGTTTCCACTTATGAGAAGGCCATTTACAAAGACTCAGGAGATGTTGAGAAATTTTGGGACATTTGGGGAAATTTCCTTGAGGTGTATGGGTAATGTATATCTAAGTATTTGGTCTACTAGGTCTCTGGACTGTGAGCTATAATACCAACATGGCCCACTCTTTGTCTTATTATCTGATGCTTTGTTAGCCATTAGCAATGCTTGAGTGTTTAATTATGTTTAGGCTCTTTACTCCTTGTTCTATTTTCTTTTTCTATCTTCTTCTTTCTTCTCCTCCTTTATTTCTTATCCTTTTCAAATGACCTTAGTACTGGTTTGATTTGATATTTTATTGTGCATGTTAACATGTTTCAGATGCTTGTAGGATTCTTGTTATTAACATATTTTCAATTGTTGTGGCATTTTGTTTATTTGAAAATAAAAACTTTGAATCACCCCAAAAAAAAAGAAAAGAAAGGTGTTCTTTTAACCAACAATATTTTTTTTTCTAAGCTCACCATGTCACGACTCAATGTGTAACAAAACATCCCGCACCTCAAAAAACTCATTAATAGAGCAAACTGATCGAGACTTATAAACTTCTGCCAGATCAACAAATAAAGATCTATCTGGAGGGTATAAAATCTTGATAAACAGATTCAACTGTTTCCAAATATTGTTTGCCTCCAATGAGATTAGGCTGAACTCATGTCTTATCATTGCATTGGGAATAGCCAATGGAAGACCCAAGCTCTTTTCAACATCGTGCTTTGAAGAGAGGTGTAGAAAGCACACAGATCTAATGTTAAAATCTCCAAGCCATAGCGTATAGCAGGTTCTACCTTTGATATGTGAAAACGTTATCGGATGCAGACAAGAACATTGACAGAGTTTATAGAAAATCCTTTTCATCTGTGTCACAAGAGGTTGGGACTTAAGTCTGAGTCTTTCTATATACTCTCTTTGCGCGACAACATTAGTTTGTCTAAAGCCAAGATAACGTAAGGATGCAACCTGGTTCAACCTGGCGTCCCCCACCGTCCAAAACATTGTATTGAGCTTACGTTTTGTCGAGTAGAGGACAGCCTTCGACTTGGACCCATTCTTAGGCAAATTATTAGCCAATGCATGTTCCGAAAATAGCGAACATTTTCCTGTCTATGCCTATAGGAGTTAAATCAAAAAAGAAAAGATAGGCAAATGTCAGCCAATTCATCGTCGTGTTGCCCAATGTGACTGAAAAAGTGGTGTTGGCATCCCAAAGATCTTCCAAATCGGCCAAGCACAAATTAAAAGGTAATGGTGCCAACACACACCCGTATTAAGCCAATTGATGTTTTAATTTTAATGGGTTTTGACAAGGCACCTTGCCATGTAAGACGGATACGAACAGCAGTATCTGAGTGGAGGCCCACCAGAATCTTTACAATTGGCACTGGAATTTTCAAGTTCAATAGTTTCTGCAAAAGGCATCTTTGATCCACCCTTTCAAATGCGCTACTCATATCCATTGAGACAATATAGATGGCCCCCAACTTTCCACGCTTAACCTCAGTCAACAGGTGAGTAATTATAAGACCATTCAAAGCAGTGCCCATGGCTTTTCTAAAGACCACTTGGAAACAAGATAATAAAGCCAGCTTCTCCATCCACCTATTAAAATCTCGGAAAATGAGTGACGAAAACACTTTGCTCATGGCATCTAGAATTGCCACTGACCGATAGTTGGAAGGCAATGCTCGATCTCCCTACTTAAAAATCGTAAGTATGTATGTTTTCCATGAACAAGGGAACATAAAGGTTGACATAATGTCCAAAAACATTGGAAATAAAATGCCAGCTATAGCTCTGTCTTATACTTTATGGCAATTGGTGCAAGGCCATCAGGGCCAGCCACCCTAGAAGACTTAGAGCTTCGATTCGCTCCAATAATACCCTTTTTAGACCAATCAAAACCCTGGATAGCAGTGTAATCATCATTCGAAAAGCTGATGGAGAGAACACTAACGTTTTTAGTGTAAAGTTTGCCCAAAAAAACGCTACACAGGAAGACTCTTTTATAAGGCAAGCATCCCCGTCAGAAATGGAGTTTAGGGCGACCTTAATAATTTCCCAGAATGTTTTGCTGTTATTTCCATTTATTATCCAAAAGATTGCTTGACTGTCAGTTATATTTATTGAATGTCTAAGGCGATAGATGTAATTTCTATATCTTTGTTTAAGCTTTCGCGTTTGATATCTATAGGACAGTTTGGGGCTCATTACAAGTATGGCGGTGTGGTAAAAAATTGCCAATAATGGAATTACTGCCACTTTTCGCACACTGCCATACAACGAGTATGGCCCTGGAATCCTCCCACTTTCTGCCAAAATCAGCAAAATCTGCGGAATTACAGCGCTGTTAATTCCGCCAGCGGTAATTCCACAAAAAATGCCCATCAAGTCCAACAGACGCTCAAAAAATGGGGATTAACTGCACCACTGCCGCTTGTAATCTGGCGGTAAAACTGCCAGACCAAGTGGTAATTCCGTTGGGGGGTATTCCGGCAGATTTGCTGCCGGAATACTACCCAAGTCATAATGAGGCCCTTTGTCTTCAACAGACATGAGCCTTAAGGCTTGTAAATCCTTTTGTTTATTTCATTTTGCCTTTTCCACCAAATCACGCCGATGTCTCATGATTATGATCGGTTACTTATAACGCGCTTAATACCCGGAGGTTTCTAAGCACAGACCCGCGGATCGAACCTGTGTTGCTCCGTGTCGTCTTGCTCCCAAGGCAAGCGCGTTGCCCCTGAGCTATCCTCCCGAGACAATGACCCCTCACTGGGACTATTATTTGACCCTTCCTTATAGCCAGATCCAAACATGTTCTAATCATCTCATTATAAGACCCTTTAGAAAGCAGAGCCCCTAAGTCTCCTAAAGACAAGGATGCACACAAGCGTTCAATTCCTCTATTAAACATTTGGCAGGTTGAATGGTTTCACCTTACAGTTAGACGCCAAAGAGGGACTGTTAGGAAGTATATGATATGAATTACTAGTAATACGATAGTAATGTATAACTTATGAGTTTATTCGGGAGGAGCCCCTAGGAGGCCAACCATTATCAATGCAACATCTTCGTGTATGGTTCCATCAACATTCTGGAACCATACACGAATCTGTGGTCAGGGTTACAGAACGTATGTACATCATAGATTAAAGAACTATGTACCTAATACAAGTGTATGTAACATCACAACATCTTTCCCCTTATAATTATTTAAAGAAACCTATTTTTTTTAAGGATTAAGGAATGGTTGTACCCACACATTACGATAACTGTAACAACTATAATATTTTCTTAACTTGAACATCATACAAAAAAAGGATGCATAAACTTGGTAATGGTATAGACCATTTGTGTATATGCTCCCATAGGTCCATGCATTGATGGTTCTCAAAGTTTTCAATAATATACATAGTCTTGTTTATAGTTCCACACTCTTTTCCTACGTCTTGAGGATGGTTGATTATCCTCCATGTTTTCCTCATTTGGCTCTCTTTTTGTTATTTTTTCTTGTATATATTCTTTGTTCATCAGTCTTGGGTCATTAGACTTATCTTTAAGTATCTTTCCATAAACATTTTGTTCTCTTTCATTTCTCAATACTTCCTCCTTCTTTGCCAAGATTACATCATTACAAGACCACCTCTTGCCATTTTCTAAAATCACAGATTTTTTAGAACACTCCATCACTTTCTGAGGAGGACGAAATCTTGACTCCCCTTTCATCACACGTTTGGGTTCTTTCACTCTAACCCAATCACCCATCTCAAATGTACTCTTTTGAACATGTTTTTGCTTGTCATAATAATTTTTGTATTCTTCTTGTTTCCTTTTCACTTTGTTGACAATTTCTTCTAAATTCATTTCTTTGTTCCTCCTTTTCATCATCCAAGCTGGTCTGAGTCTGTTCGTAGCAATTCTTCCTCTCATCAAAGTGAATGGCACTTCTCAGTTACTGAATGTGGGGTAACCTTATACGTGTTGAGTGCTTCCTTGAGCGTCTCTTTCCACAGTAGATTATTTACAATGGCTAACTGAATAATGCCCTTTATGAAGTGATTTATTCTCTCCACTAATCCATTCCCCATGGGATGGTATAAGGCCGTTGTATTATGTTAAATGGCTCTTTCTTTCAAAAAATGTTGAACTTCTTGTGACATAAATTGAGCTCCATTGTCAGTTAGTAATTCCTGTGGTTCACCTGCCCTGTTAAAAATTTCTTCTAAAAACTTCATTACCTTTACTGCTGATATGGATTCCTCAACAATTCCACATTCCAC
Organism: Ambystoma mexicanum; assembly: GCF_040938575.1. Classification (NCBI taxonomy): domain Eukaryota; kingdom Metazoa; phylum Chordata; class Amphibia; order Caudata; family Ambystomatidae; genus Ambystoma; species Ambystoma mexicanum. The sequence goes on along the minus strand of NC_090922.1, from coordinate 441,041,707 downwards.
CCATTTGGATGTATAGTCAACCAATACAATAAAGTAAACTTTTTGTGGTCTCAATGTTTCATATGGTCCAGCTATATCAATTGCCAGTTTTGTCCAAACTGTACTGGGAATTTCTACTGGCTGCAATGGTGTGACATGTGTTGATTTACCTTCATCGCTTACTGCACATGCCGTATAATCTCTGACTAGCGCCTCCAATTCACCCCACATGTTAAGCCACCAATAAGCTTCTCTCACCCTTCTCTTCGTTAAATTTCTGCCTACATGACCTTCATGTGCAATGTTCATAATTCTCTCCCTCATACTTGTTGGAGGTATTATACGATCTCCTCGATATATGCATGAATTGTCACTTGTCAATTCATCTTTTATTCTTTCCCAGGATTTGATATTTTCCTCAGTATCTTTCCAGCCACTTTCAATAGCTTTCCTCAACAGTCTTTGTTCAGGGTCTTGTTCTCTAGCTTCAACCCACTCCTCCTTTAAAAAACTAGAATGCACATGTGCTATTATACATTCCATGTTTTGATCTTCTGTTAGTTCTTCCTTGTACTCACCATTATTTGTGCTACTCTCACATGGTAGACGAGAAAAACAATCTGCCACTATATTTGTTCTCCCAGGGGTATATTTTATAATGACATTGTATTGCATGATAATCAGTGTCCACCTCCTTATGCGTGGAGATGTCATATGAGGATTCTTTGAGTTCAAAACATGTATAAGTGGCTTGTGATCTGTTTTGATCTCAACCGGCATGCCCCAAATGAGTCCTTTGAAGTGTTCTAGTGTCCATTTGACACCCAAGGCCTCCTTCTCAATGGTGGAATAATTTTTCTCGGCCCCCCTTAATGTTCTGGAAGCAAAGGCAATGGGGACGTCTTCACCCCCTTGCACTTGTTCTAAAACACCCCCAAGGCCTATGTTACTGGCATCCACTGCTATCCTGGTTTTGGCACTCGAGTCAAAAATGTTAAGTGCTGGTGCCTTGTTGATTAATGACTTGATCATTTCAAATTCCTTCTTGCAGCCATCAGACCAATTAGACTTTATACCTTTGCACATCAGATTTCTCATCATTTCGGTCCTATCCGAGTAGTGATCCACAAATTTAGAATAATATTCCGTTAACCCTAAAAATCTCTGGAGTTGATCCTTATTGACAGGATCAGGAATCTGAAGAATGGTGTCAACCAATGATTCTTTAGGCTTTATACCATCTGCATTTATGCGATGACCCAAGTAAGTCACTTCATTTCTCTTTATCTTACACTTCTCGATCTTAAGTGTCATCCCCTTTTGCTGTATGACTTGTAGCACACCTAACAATTTTGCATCATGCTCCTCTTCGGACATTGCAGATATCAAGATATCATCCTGGAAATAATGCACTCCTTGGAGACCGTCAAACAAGTGATGCATTAATCTTTGAAACACGGCGACTGCCGAAGCCAATCCAAAAGGTATTCTTTTATATCTGAAGGCTCCCAATGGCGTTATAAATGATGTCAAATGTCTAGATTCTTCCTCTAATACAACCTGGTGATAGGCTGACGATAAATCCAATGTCGTGAAGTATCTCGCCGGCTTCATTGTGGTCAACATTTCTCCTATGTTTGGCAGAGGATGGCGGTCTACCCAAATGTTGGCATTTAGATCTCTTAGGTCAACACACATTCTGATTGATCCATCAGGTTTTTTAACAATTACAATCGGGGATAACCACTCAGAGCTTTCGATGGGTTCAATAATGTCCTGCATGCACAATTTCTCTAATTCACTTCTTAATGCTTCTCTGGTGCCAATTGGTATGTTTCTCACTTTATGTACTACTTGATTTGCTCTTCTCTTGAGTATGATGCAATGTTTGAAACCTTTCGGCACACCAATTTTTTCATTGAACACTTTCGGAAAACCTTTGGCTAGGTTCTCAGAAGTGCTACAACTGTTCTCAGTAATGCATAGAATGGGCACATTTTCACCTGGATGTATCCTGATCTTAAGTGATGCTTGTTCCCACCATCCAACTATTGAAAATCCATTTTCAGCCACATATAGTCTACAGTATGTCTTCCTTCCTTCAAAGTTTAGGTGTACCCAAACAAAACCTATAATGTTGATGGGCGTTTTCCCATAACCAGTTGCTTTTGTTTTGGTCATTTGCAAATCTTCCATTCTCTTCTTTAGTATGTTCACATAGGTTTCCACATCAACCATAGTATATGGAGAGCCAGTATCAACCATAACCTGTAAGGTTATGCCATTGATCTCCATTGGTACCCATAGTCGCAGACTACCTTCATTTGGTGTGAAGGCCAGTATTTGTACTTCGTCTTCAAAACGATCTGTAATTGCCAACAAGCTGCTTGGGCCACCAATTTCTTCCAACGCCTTTATGCTCGTCATGGCATTACTTCTGCCTCTACCATATCGACCAGCATTTCGACACACCTTACCAAAATGGCCTAGTTGTCCACATTTATAGCATTCTGCTGACAAAGCCGGGCAATCTTTCTCCGCATTTAAATGTCTGTACCAACCACATTTGAAGCATTTGTTGGTTGGTCTGTATGTATTTCTTTCTCCTGTCTAGATCCACCTCCCATATCAGACTTTACCAATCTCCTGACTATGGCAATTAAATCTTCTTCTTCCTTGCCACATTGTTCATCATCTATTTCTTGGACTGACTTTATTTCTGCATTCTCCACTTTGTTCTGGACTTCCTTCATACACTTCTCACCTAGTTCAATAGATCTTGCTATTTCAATTGTTTGTTCTAGAGTAGGGTTCTTTGCCTGCCACAGACGTTGGATGCGTGGATCTGCTACGTGTAAGACCAGTTGATCTCTCAAGTATTCATCTGCCACCCCTGTGAAAGCACACATAGCCAACAACCCTCTCAATGCAGCCAAATAGGCATCTATGCTCTCACTTTTATTTTGTTTCCTTGAAAAGAACCTGTATCGCTCTAACACAATGCTGGTCTTATTTCTGAAGTGTTTATTTAGTTTGGCGATTGCTGTGTCATACTTTCTGGCTCCACTCGAAGAATCTCCTGAGCTTTCATCCGTATGATCTAAATCAGGCAAGGTTCTGAAGATCCTGAGTGCCTCTGCACCTATGCAGTTAAGAAGCACAGCTTCTTTCAAGTCATCATTAAACTTAGATCCACCTATTGCCCTCAAGTATACCTGAAAGTTGTCCTGCCATTGCTCCCAAGGACATACTGGATTTCCCGGCAGTGCCAAAAACTTTACTGGAGCAGCTATGTTTTGCATATTGTGCTTTTACTCATCCAACAGTTAATTGCCCCAGTGTAAATGTTTCCGTGTTGCCAGACTCACTGCATAATAGAACACTTGTGCATATCTCTTGCCATACCGTCACACTGTGAATTCTCTTATTTCTTTATCATTGGTTCGACAAATCTTTTCACTGTACTTTGTACTTTTCACTATGTTGACTTTCAATTGTATTGATAATTGCTCAATAAGTCTTTTCAATACTTTCCAATGCCTGTGAGTTCAATCACTTAGTTTGAGGATCAAGTTAATATCATGACAACATCTGTGTTAGGCAGCTTCCAACACTGTTACATGCACTGCATTTCACTTTAAACACTCACTAATTTCATTATATGCCTCTTTCCTTTAACTTCACTCGATGAAACATTCAATGCGTCTTTCCGTAATATAACAGTTCGTCGCGTACTGTTTACTGTTGTCAAGGCAACATTTAATGTCCACAAAATGGCGGCACGCAAAGCACGTGCAAGGGTGCTTTTCTCTAGTATTTACTGCGGTTGGCCCAACGTCTCGCAAAGCATTCATAAGATGGCGATCGACGTAAGTTCATTTACACAATCTTTTTTTTGTGTATATCCGCCTGCAATATGCGCCGCTCACCTTTCACTTGCTTTCACATGTAGCTTTCATAATTTCGGTGGGTTCAGCCGCTTTGTTAAACCTTTTGATGCGGTCGGTTATGTACTGGAAGCTGTTCCTCGCCGCATCCAGGGGCTCCCCCAATTGTTAGGAAGTATATGATATGAATTACTAGTAATACGATAGTAATGTATAACTTATGAGTTTATTCAGGAGGAGCCCCCAGGAGGCCAACCATCATCAATGCGACATCTTCGTGTATGGTTCCATCAACATTCTGGAACCATACACGAATCTGTGGTCAGGGTTACAGAACATATGTACATCATAGATTAAAGAACTATGTACCTAATACAAGTGTATGTAACATCACAACAGGGACCTAAATCACAAAGCTGGAACCCAATGTTTATAGAAGAATGAATAGATTAAGGGTTGCCAGCTCGTTGCTTATCAATACGTAACGGGGAACAGAGTAGAAGCAAAGAGTCAATCCAAGACTTCTGAGAGCCCCTTTTCCAACGGCGAGATTCTCTGGGGTTCCAGGTGCTGATTCCCCCTCCCTCGGCACATGCCGCCATGTTCCAGCTGTCGGATTACCTGTTTGTTTTTGCCAGGAGAGAGACAGGGCTGCTTTACAAAATAGAGGAGAGATGCCAGTACTGTACCAATCAAAGGAAGATATAGCAATGCGGCACCATACAAAGCAGAGACCGCCCTGCTGCACCATACACAGCACTGCTACGGTCAAGGTAACATAAGCAAAGAAGGCAATCATTAAACAAAAATGGTAATTGTACTGGGGGAGGACAACGCATCCATTTGCACTTTCCCTGCATGCAATTTTCAACTGCTCTGTGGTGTAGTGAAAAAGTAAAGTGTAAAAACCAAGTAAAATTGAATGTACATCTTCCTTTTCTACTAAGTTTGTTGAAAAGTGTAGATTCAGTTTGCAAATGTGGGGAATTGCATGAGTGGAAGCAACAGCACACATGTGCTTACATTCATGGTCCCCTCCATGAAATTGACACATTTTATACATTCCTCCCAATGCTTTTCCATCAGCGCATGATTTGGATGCGGCTGTGAAATAATTGGATTTCTATAGGATCTGCCATCTTTTGGCACCTGATAAAAGATTGCAGATTCTACATGAATCCATGTTAAATGTTTCCCGTCATGTGTACATGACTAAAGGCCTTTATACTTGTTTGCACTAAGAAGTTCAAAACACAGTGCTGTCAGGTTTTATGTGTATTTGTAAACATCAAACATTACATGGAGGAGGCTGTTGTGAACCTAAGTGAGCACGTGGGCAGTTTCTTTCATGCATTTCAAAATGACACCCAATGTGTTTGATAGGATGATTGCACGACCACGCATGTGAAACTTCAACATGGGTTCTATTAGGAAATATCAACAGAGACCCCAGCACAGCCAGCTTCCTTCCAGCTCCTCCTCCAACTGCTGTGCTGAGAACCTAGAACCCAGTAGAACAAATACATCCATATGGAGGGTTTACATCCTCACACTCCACATAATAGGAATACATCATAACACATCTCCCTTCGTTTATGCACCCGAACCTCTCTTCACCACTGCAATCCGATTCCACTCTCAACATCTTTTTTCCACACCTCATATTCTCTCTCATTACCCATACCTCCTTATCCTTTTCTCTTCCTTCTCAACTCCTCCACCATGCAATCCGATTCTCTTGCTCCCCCAAGACATGGAGGAATTATTTGCTTGTTTGTGTTCCCACCTTTCATTAATTCCAACGGACTCACCCCTGTGACTGTATGGGGTGACATCCTAAATGCATATAACCCCTCCTGAATGGCAACCTTCCTGTCCTTTCCAAATGCTCCTGCCATGCGAGAGGCGTCCATAATACATCTATTCACCCTCTCAACCATCCCATTTCCTTCTGGGTGATACAACACAGATCTTTTGTGTTTTATCCCACATCTTTTCCCATACTCCACAAAATATCCACCAGTGAACTGAGTTCTATTAACCATAAGAATGCTTCCCAGCACACCTTCTCTTGGAAATACATCCTGAATAAATTCTACAATACTCTCCCCATTGCGATCACAAACAATCTTATATTCCATCCATCTTGATAACAGATCCACCAGGACCACCACATTTTACTATGTCCACCTCTTAAATTCACCGGACCGAGAATATCGATGGCAAGATCATCCCAAACCTTCTTTGGAATGCCAACCTCCACCATGGGTTGTTCCTTGGCAACCTCACCCATACCAACTTTTGCACACTATAAATTCAACCAATCTCCTTTCAACATCCCTATCAAAACCCTGCCACGAATATTCACTCCTCAGAATTCCTTTGGTCCGTGACACTACCAACATGTCCACAATCTTCTATCTAATCAAGGCCGGCACTATGGCTCGTTCCCATCAAAACAAAACACCCCCAACCACACTCAACTCATCACAAATCTCCCAATATGGTCTTTCTCCCTGTCGCAAATTCACTCTTCTTAGGCCAGACGGTATGGACATAGCCTTTGATCCATGGCAACACCTCATCACTATCCATGGCATCTAACCATTTCTCTTTGGTCACAATACCCTTATAACTTACAAAGACCATTTCTGACTCATCAATAGTGCTCCCATCCTCCATGTGAATACCAGTCCTTCATAAACAATCTGCCATTACATTCTATTTGCCGGGAATACCCTGATTTTTGAATGTATGTCCTTGCATCCTAGTTACCCAACTCACCATGTGTCTAGATACTCTATCTAGACCTATACTCTCGAAAATGCATTTGAAAGGTTTGTGGTCCATCCTTATGATAAATTCAGTCCCCCACACAAAATTCTTACATGTCTGCACCGCCCAATGGCATGCCAACACTTCCTTTTCCAATACAGAATAATTCCTTTCAGCACCCCTCAAAGCTCTCAGAGCATGGGCAGTAATCTCTTCATCACCATTCCCTACTTACAATAAAACAGCTTCAATGCCACAATTACTTACAACCACAGTAATTTTACTCCACCTATGAGTATTAAAGCGTTTTATGGATTTTGCTAGTTCAATTTCCGCTTTTCTCTTGGAAAGCTCCTTTACACAACGAAAATTATGGTTACGATATCACTATAATCTGATATACATTTCATACAAGAAGGGATCACCATATGTATCATTTTTATCATTGTGTCTAGGTCCATATTACCAAATTAGTGTGAATGCAAGCAGACGTCCAAAGGCAAATGGTAATGATATTTTATTAAAAAGCACTTGCGCTTAAGTGCTTTATATAGAACAAAAATACATACAATATTACCCAACCTGTGTTGGCACTCATTTATCGACCTCAGAAAGTTGAAAGGCCGAGTTGAGGTGTTTAAGAACAGACTAAATCAGTGACTCACCTCCTGAAGTGTGTCTGAAATAAACCTTTAATGACTCTAGCAATTATTGTATAGAATTCCAGAAAGACAAATTATTTGTTATTCCTATTTTTTCTTATTTAAGGGTCACTGCACAAATTGTTATACTTGTGCAACTCCCTGTTTTTTTTAAGAGGCCTTAACAAGAAAGCCAACCACTGCAGAAACAAAGATCCGCATGTTGCTGGCCACAGCCAGCTCAGCAGTTTACATTAAAAAAACTCTTATTTTTTAAATTTCTTTTAGGGGTAGCAAGGGAGGCCGCAGGTGTAGCAAGGGAGACCTCAAGGGTTGAATTTGCGACCCCTGGCAACCCTCAAATGATGTCCCTGCTCATTAGCTTCCTCATCTCACACACCTTATCTGCAAAGTTCTTCACAAACATTTGGTATAACTCATCCCTTAAAAAGAACAAAGCTCTCCCTTTAATGCCGACCTTTCCACAATCCTTATCGACGCAACCATGTTCCTTTTTGGCCTCACCTCATCCGCAGACACTTCATGTCCTAAGTACTCTACCTTGCTCTCTTTGAAAATACATTTTCTTCCCTCAATGTCACACCCCTCTTTTCCAATATCTTCAACACCTGTTCCACATTCTTATCATGGTCACTTTCCGTCTCTCCACATACCAATACATCATCCTGGAAACAGAACACACCTCTCATTCCTCTAAACAGCTTATCCATAACCTTCTGGAAAACCGATGATGCTGATACTAAGCCAAATTGTATTCTGCAAAACTGGAAGATCCACTCATGCGTTATAAACACAGTCAGCTTTCTACATCCCTCCTCCAGCTCTATTTAATGGTATGCTGAGGCCATGTCTAACTTGGAAGACGCTCTGCCATGACCGATCATGGCCAACATCTCTCCCATATTCGGCAATGGATGCCTATCCAGCACCACACATTTAAATTAGTTCACGCAGGTCCACACATAAACTCAAGTCACTGGATGCTTTCTTCACAACCACCAATGGTGAAATACATTGAACTCCTCCAGCCCTTTCGATAATACCCATTCTGAGTAATTTTTTCAATTTCGTTCTTCACTCCCTCTCTTAATACTATTGGCACCAGACGTAACTTGGCAGACACAGAGACACTCCCTTTCTTTAAAATTATTTGGTGTCTCCTCCCACTCAGCTCAGCTTTCCCACACCTTTCCCACACCTTTCTTAAATACATTTTGAAACCCCTCACTCATCGACGAACCCACATGTAGCACTTGATCATCTATGTTGGGATCAAGTATAATTTTCAATTTCTTTTGATTACGACACCCCAAAAACGTTGCTCCTTTTTTAGTCACATAGACCTTTCCTTGTGAGGCCCTTCCCTTGAGTTCAGATTTCGCAGGTAAGAAGTTCAATCTTATCCTGATTGTACCCTCCTGGTTAAATATCTGGTTCCAACAGATTCCTCACATCTCCTCCTACTTCTTGTTCAAATACACATCTAGGCATAAGTGATATTTTGGAACCAGAGTCGGCCATCATCGACACCTCCTTGCCATTCATACACACCACGGCATACGGGCGCTCACATTCTTCCCCATTCACACCTTGAATAACATTTTATAGTAACATTCTCAACATGAGCACTTTCCTCCTCATCAGAGGATCCTCCCTGAACTTCCTCTTCAGTAACAAATAAAACCTTTCTTTGCCCAAATTTGTAGTTTTTGCAACAGTTCACAAAATGCCCTGTTCTCTTGCATTTGGCACATTTAGCTCGACGCCAAGGGCATGACATTGAGGCAGCAAAGTGCGAGTTGCTGGCACAACAAAAACACAACCGCTTCATCTTCCTCACTTCTTTCATGCGATTATTTTTGTTGTCACTTGGTCCTTTGGTAAACTTCTCCTTCACTTTTGTTTTTGTTTTCCATCAGCAACATTTAGCACCTCTGTCTTTGTTTCTCATTTTTCCTTTCGGATAATCTACAACACACAAGTATTCTACACGTTTGGCAATGTCCAACACCTCATCCAATGAGGGCTCGTCCTTTAACCATAGCTCTTCCCTGATTTTGTTGCTATTACAATGGATCATGAACTGATCTCAAATATATTCTTTGAAAGAATCTCTGAATTTGCATGATAACGTTAAATGGTGAAGGGCCCGTAACATATTCCTCTACACTCATGTTCTTGCAATGGCACCCCAAAGTTATATCTCTCCGGAATGGTACTGGTCTTGGGGTTGAAGTGTAGATCTAATTTGAGAAGAGCCAAATCAAATTCATTTGCGCTGTCTCCCACACCATCACCAACCAGTGGGGGTAAAGTATCATATATGCGCTGTCCTTCATAACCAAGGAAGTGCATTAGAAGCAACAACTTTCTATCTATTGAGTAAGAACTTCCATATGCTGCTTTAATATAATGTATAAAACCATGTTTCCACTGGGCCCACTTAACTTTACCTAGCCCCATTGAGGCCATGAACACTGGAGGCCCAGGTATGCCTGGCATAGCCATCTTGCTGTATTGATGAAGGTTGCTTCTCTGTTTCCCCTTCCTTTTTTCTTTTAAAACTTGACAAGTATCTGATAGGATTGCGACACTAACGTTTCTCTTTTTAAAGGCTTCCGGCCAATGTCTCATATAGGAGTACACACTTAAGCCTTCTGCGTATCACTGTGCCGTTATTTATCCTTCTGCGGACAAAACAACAGTTGCGCATGCGCATTGATGCTCCGACGTGCAGGCCAGGCACCGTTGAACACTTGCGATCCTTGCGCATACGCTATCCTTGCGCATGCGCTTCTCTTCCATTGCGTATGCGCTGTCCACTATGATGCGCAGGCCAGGCATCATTGCTGGCAGCTAGGTCTTGCGCATGTACAGTACTTTTCGCCCTTAAATCATCAGTGTTGCTATTTCGGCGGTCACAGCCGGCCTTACTTGTCTTTTCTTGACACTGCCTGCTTGCTCCGAGCTGGAACGACTGTTAGCACACAGGAGCTTTCCGCATCAACACTCAGGCGGGGCAGAGATACTTTACGAATGCTGCTATAGACGCAGCTGGGGGTCAGCGTCCCTTCTTATGGCATGCAGATCCTCGTCGCCATTGATAGGTTGAATGCATGACCATGCATGTGAAACTATAACATGGGTTTTATTAGGAAATATTAACAGACCCCCAGCACAGCCAACTTCCGCCCAGCTCTTTCTCAAACTGCTGTGCTGAGAACCTAGAACCCAGTAGAACAAATACATTCCACATGGATTATTCGCTTCCTCACACTCCACATACTAGGAATACATTATAACAGTGTTGTTTTGAAGTAGAGCAGGGAAGAATGATGCACACAGTGCACCCACTGTACTTCAAAACAAACCGAAAATGCCACCGTCTTTTAAGTGTTAACACACAGGCACATGTCTAAAAAACATCTTTAACGATCCACAGGACTTGCAAGATAGGCTTTCCTGAGCAATGGGGTAGGCAGTTATAATTGATGTACCGAACACAGAGACAGAATTGGCAGTATGTGAAGGAGACACAGCCATGAGTGTTATGTGGACCGGCGAGGCCACTCGAGCCAGCCCCATTGGTGCTGGGGACAGCAACACGAGTTGGAGGCACGGCACCTCTGATGGTTGCCGGGGATCACCCAGTCTTATTGAGATGTAGGGCAGACCCTGGCAGGCCTGTGCGGACCCTGGCCACCTTTCTGGCAAGAAGGCCCTACAGCAACCTGGCCTGCAGGCCCCGTGCTCACACTGTGTGGCCCTGCAGGCCTGCAATGAAACACGGACTCAGTCATTCCATTCTTGGAGTCTGACGCTGTTCTGAGGCACGTGTATGCAGGTGCTCCCTTTACTAGGTGGAACACTGACGCAGTCATGGCCCATCTTAAAAGGGATGGATATCCACAAGATTGGAACCTGGGTTGGTAATCGAGACCTCGAATCTTCCCTATCGTTATATCACACTTGAATTCGAGTCACATTCATTCTGTTGTTGCTTCTCTTTTGGGGTTATGATATGATATGATATGATAAGGCATTTGTAACGCGCCTATACACAAGTGTTTCAAGGCGCGACGAGGCAGGGGGGGGGAACAAGGGGAGACAGACAACGATCTTACTAGGCCAGGTGTCATTCAGATCGCGCAAGTGCAAGGGTAGAGGGGAAGGGAAAAGTGCATGGGGGAAGGGAGAGGGGAAAGTGCAGTACAGGGTTATAAGCATACAGCATACAGGATAAATAACAAGGGCCAGCTGGTGGCAAGTGCGAGGTAAGTGCAGACAAGTGCTGGGAAGGGGGGCTGTATGGATACAGACACAGTCCCGTAGTGCAGGGGTTGCCGTGGAGGCAGTGCAGGGGAGAGTGGCTGGGCCGAGAACGGTGAATGGCCCAGTTGCAGATTCAGTGCAGTTTCAGTAGTATTAGCAGGGGAGAGGGGGAGAGAAAGCGGAGGCAAAGAGGAAGGTTTTGAGGTGCTTCCGGAACCGGAGGTGGTTCTCCTCAAGTTTCAGGGAGGTAGGAAGGCTGTTCCAGAGGGAGGCCCCTGCAGTGGAAAGAGATCTGCCCCCAACTCGTTGTTTGGAGAAGCGGCTGACCCTGAGGGAGTTGGAGGCGGATGAGCGAAGAGCTCGAGAAGGAAGATATTTAGGAAGAGAGAGTTGAAGGTATTTTGGCCCAAGGCCCCAGACGGCCTTGTGGACAATGCAGAGGGTTTTGAACTTGATCCTCGCAGTCACTGGGAGCCAGTGTAGTGATTTCAGTCCTGGAGAGATACGGCCCTGGGCTTGAGGCCAAGGACAAGTCTTGCAGTCCTGTTCTGGATGAGTTGCAAAGGGCGGAGAGTAGAGGCGGGCAGATTAAGATAGAGGCTGTTACAGTAGTCCAGCTTAGAGAGAACCAGGGCTCTAGAGACAGTGAGCTTCTGGGGGAAGGAGAGGAAAGGAAGGATACCTCTGAGGAGGTGTAGCTGGTAGTGTGACTTCTTAGATACGTCGGATATGTGAGGAGAGAAGGAGAGTGTGGAGTCGAAGGTGACCCCAAGGTTTTTGCCTTGCAGGTAGGAGTAGGAAGAGGGCCCAGAGAGGCCGGCCAGAGAGCAGCAGGGAAGGAGGGAGTGGGAGTGCCGATGAGTAGAATCTCAGTCTTACTGGCATTAAGGCAGAGGTCGTTGGCGGCACACCATTCCTGGATAGCAGAAAGACAGTCAGAGATGAGGGAAGGAGAAGAGGAGGCCGAGGGTAGCCTGAAAATGAGTTGGGTATCATCCGCATAGCACTGAAAGTAGGGGCAGAGAGCGGCGATGTGGTGGGCGAGAAGTGCCAGATACTGGTTGAACAGCCAGGGAGAGAGGTTAGATCCCTGGGGGACACCACAGGTAGAGAAGAAGATGTCAGAGAGGAAAGACCCCAGTTGGACCTGGGAGGGTCGATTTGAGAGGAAAGAGGTCAGCCACGTCAGAGCCTGACCAGTGATACCGAGGTTATCACGGAGACGGTTGAGCAGGATGGTATGGTTGACAGTATCAAAGGCAGAAGAGAGATCAAGCAAAATGAGAACACATGGAATGTTAGAGTCAAGGTTCGAGAGCAGGTCCTCACGGATGTTCAGGAGAGCAGTTTCCGTGCTTCTGGCAGCTCTGAAGCCAGACTGATGGTCATGAAGACTACCAACACATTCAGCATGGAGATTAAGCTGGGAGATGGCCAGTTTCTCCAGGAGCTTGCCCAGGAAGGGAGTGATAGAGATTGGGCGATAGTTAGCTGGGCAGGAAGGGTCGGAAGAGGGTTTCTTAAGAAGGGGGTGCACAAGGGAGTGCTTGAGAGGGGATGGGAAGACTCCAGAGGCGAAGGAGTGATTGCAGAAGTCAGCAAGGGCAGGAGCCAAGGAGTCAATGTGGTCCTTGATAGTTTTGGAGGAACAGGGGTGGACCTGTTTTGATGAGACTTTCATAGATCGGACTTGTCTTGAAACCTCGTCAGCAGAAAAAAGGGGAAAGGAAGAGAAGGAGAGAGGAGGGGTGGCTGCAGAAGAGCCAGAGGAAGGGCAGGGAATAGAGGGGGGGAGGTTATAGGAGGAGAGTGAGGACAGGATGTCCTGAGTTTTTGAAATGAAGTGAGAGGCCAGTGCCGTGCAGAGGGCCTGGGAGGGGACAGGAGAGGTAGAGACTGCAGCAGGGTTGGCCAGCTCCTTGCAGATTTTAAAGAGTTCGGCCGAATTATTAGATGCCGCAGAGATGCGGGCTTGGATAAGGGCTCTCTTCTTGGTGAGAACGGAGAGCCGGTATTGCCTTTGGAGCAGGCGACAGGCCAGTTTGTCAGAGGATGAACATGAAGCACGCCATTTCCTCTCTGCCACCCTGCACTTGCGCTTAAGGGTGACGAGATCCGAGTTAATCCATGGTTACAGATTCCTAAGTTTTGCTTTCAGGGTTCCACACAGTTTTAGGTTTATTTTCTGCGTTGTTTTCCATATAAACAATTACTTTTTTATTTGCGTTTTTTGGATTTTGCAACTGGTTAAAATGTAGAGTATTGAACCTAGACTGTTGCTAGTCAAGGATGGCTAGTCGTCAAAGGTAACTCCTATTTTTTGGGGGGATATTGGAGATCGGTTTTTTGTACATGAGCTCCGTTCCCCTGTTAATTAAAAGGGCAATACACTTGGGAGGGTCCCACCTAACATTCCTCCTTTTTCATGATGAACAAAGACAAACACCATTGTATATGAACTGATTCCCCGCCCTACGCTACAAAACGATATGCTTAGATCACTTGGGAAATTGTAGGATAAACCCATGAGACCTACATAGGGATTCGGGTAGTTGCAGACATATCATATAATACATATCGAACACTCTATACATCTTCAGTGGGTGACAGTTGAGGTGGGCGAACTGCTGATGGTGTGTTGGAAGTTTTACTACATTTTTAGAAACCCTTCATTAACCTGGGGTGAGTGGAGAGTGAACCACTGAACGATGCCATTGTTAGCTTCAGGCACCATATAGAGCATGCCTACAAACTGCAGGAGCGTAGCTTTGCATCTATTTTAACTGGGACCACTTTAGGCATATAATTTGCATGCATGCTCACAGCATCTAAACACAGGTTTACTGAGTCCTCTGTGAGCATTTGCAGGACTGCAGGAGACCAGTTCACTTTGCATCAATGTTCGTTCCGGATAGTTACTGCCACGGGTCAAGAGCAGTTGATGGCACAGTTCAGAGCTGGCAAAGCTGTACCTGGAAACACCAGGGGCCATATCGGCTTAGTCCCTTGATGTCGGGCCAGGCAGCGAGACACTGGTAGCAAGGTGTCTAGGCTGTGCTATAGTCAGGTGCCCCAAGGCGAGAATGCCCCTGTATGTTGGCAGGGCATAGGATGGCAGCATGTTCCCCACCCCCCTTTTCCTGGCAGCACGAGCACCCTCTTGGTGAAGGGCCACACCAAGGTCAGTACCGGCACGATGGCAGGCCACTTTCGGAGAGACCGTGCCATGCAGTAAGTAGTAGTCGCATCCTTGCAGAGGCTGTGCGGTGGTGAGACACTTGGTGACATGGTGTTAGGGTCATGCATCCCCCGACAGGAGTTACATCTCTTCCCACAGCAGCGGGAGGAAGCCCTCAGTCACTCCCTCCCCCAGGCAGGAGTTGTTTGCAGGACATTGTCAGTAGCAGTGGGCGCATAAGCAGTCAACCGTGAGCTGCAACCCTGATGGGTTTCTGTGCCTGGACAAGTTGTTATTCAACTCTTTCCTTTCCTTACCGGAAGCAGTTTTTTTTCCCATTTATACCGTCTGCTGCTTGGAGGGATCCTGGATCGCTACTGAATCTCCACGGACGGTTGCTCACATTACTACAAGGAGCAGCGCCCGTACCTGCAGGGCCTGGTGCGTATAACACCTTTCTTCGTAATGTCTTTCCTATTGGCGATGATCACAGTTCTGCCGCTTTCACACATTTCTCTTGCCATCGTGTTGTTTGTATTCTCCCCACCAGGAGTTTGAGTGAAACATGAGAACGGTGAGAATCAAAGTACATACAGTTGCAGAACATGGAGCAGTCGACAGCTGATCGGCAGGTGATGACTTGTTTGGCATCTTGTCTCTTCATATTCTGAGCCCACTATTCCAATTTCTCTGGTTATTGTCACAGGAAGGTCGTTTCTTCTTTGCCGGGGCCAATCACAGTACATGACAGCGACAGAACTAGTCCGCAGGATAGTCTTGAAACACTATGTTTGGGCCCCTGGCTGTTGTGTTAGGGCTTTGTGGAGTTTGTTTTGTTTATTATTTGTTTATTATTTATAATGCGCCGAAATACCCTAGGGTAACAAGGCGCAGCAGTTACAAGAATTTGCGAAACTTAGTTACAGACAGTAAGATATATACAGGTATGAACACAGTAATAATAACGGTAAGCAGGAAATATATACATATGTACAATTGGCAGTTGTGTATCCAGTATGACCAAATGATAGGTGGGAGGCGCGGGAACCTCGCTCAGTGTGTTTAGATGGTGGCTGTCTTCAGCCAAGACATCAACTTAGAGCGGAAGTTTTGGTAGGGTAGGTCCATTCTAAGAGTGGGTGGTAGGGAGTTCCAGAGTTTGGCCGCTTTCACTGGGAAGCTATATCACCTATAGTTGATCGTTTGTAAGTAGGGATGGAGAGGCAGTCTCTGTATGCTGTCCTCGTCGGTCTCAAGGATGTTAGTCTGTGAAATCTGTTGATTAGGTAAGTGGGGGCCGTGTTGTTAAGGGACTTATGGGTAAGTGAGGCAGTTTTTAGGGAGATTTTGTCTATGATGGGGGTCCAGTTGTATTGCTGGCTGTGTACTGTAATGTGGTCTCTTCTTGAGATGCCCAAGGCCGATCTGAGTGCGTTGTTCTGGAGGGTTTGTAACTTGCTAGTAATGGCTTTGGAAGACCCAAGGTAAAGGGCGTTACAGTAGTCTAAGCGGGATAGTATGAGGGCTCTGGCCAGGGTCAGGCAACTAGTGTCGGATAGAAAAGGTTTGGCTGTCCGGATCAATTTACACGTATAGGCCGTGGAAGAGGCTAATGAATTCACCTGTCTGCTAAAGGTGAAATTGGAGTCCAGGTAGAAGCCCAGTGTTTTGACTTTGTGTCCCACTCTGATGGTATTGCCTCAATGCTGATAGTCTGTTAGTGCACAGACTAACATATAAGGCAAAGGTATGCTGGGGCTATTAGTCCCTGAAAGTGTGCAGTGGCAAACAGGTGAGTGTCCCACTATGCTGTTTGCTGCGCTGCAGGCATTCTCTGCATTTCATCTTATTGCAGCATCTGAGATGGCCTTTCAGTGTGGCTCTCACAGCTCGGGCTCACTCTGTCAGATGTGCGCGGTACTCATGGAGGTGGAATGCGTGCTCACTGCTGCGCGGTACTCATGGAGGTGGAATGCGTGCTCACTTCTGCGCGGTACTCATGGAGGTGGAATGTGTGCTCACTGCTGCGCGGTACTCATGGAGGTGGAATGCGTTTTCACTGCTGCGTGGTACTCATGGAGGTGGAATGCGTGTTCACTGCTGCGCGGTACTCATGGAGGTGGAATGCATGCTCACTGCTGTGGTGAGAATGCTGTATCCTGAATTTCTACTTTTATTTTTGTATGCTCAGGCCACGCAGTGTTGTTATGTTTCACCGGCCATATGGCCCGGGATCTTCGGGGGCCGTACCCATTTTATGTTTACTGCACCGACATTGAGCATTTCACTAGCTTTCACTAATGAGATTGCTGGGGTTGCTATGCTGTGTAACTGTTTCCATACATTCTGGCAGAAGGTTTACTGCTTGCTGTTTGATGGGTTTCCAGGATATGTTTCATTTATTCCGTCATGTCGATTACCCAGCAAACTCCCATATGTGGTGCACGCTTCCTTTGCGCTTGCGTACCCTAGTGCACCCACACGATGATTCAGCACATTTTGCAGGGATTTATCGCCATGGGATTGCTGTTGGTTTCAAGAATTCATCAAGGACCTTCATAGCAGATTTTCTGGCACTGCCCTTATCCTTGATGGACAGGGTCTGCGTGTTTGTTATGCTGATCACTGTGCTGTCAAACAAAACACTAAAAACGGGCGTGCAGTATATATAGTGATCTTTTGCCTTATCTTGGCTCCGATCAAAGCGCTCACAAGTCACCTCCGCCGCCAAGGTGCAGCAAACACTTCATTTGTAAACTCCGACCCTGAGCACCCACAGTTCACCGCTGATCGGACCGGGACCTTACTGGGGGCCCACTTCTGCTCCGACATTGGAGCAGTTGACTGCTCACCGCCGGGCTGCACGGGAATGCTGCTGGGAGTGGCAGACAGCCGCATTGTCACCTCCTTTCCTCTGTTGCAGAAGTACTCCAAATCTCAGAGCCCGCCAAAATCAAAGCCGGGCGGCCTGGGATCTCTGGTCCTCAGCAGGGCTTCTTTTCCACACAGCTCCGACACCGGAGCACTCTCACTTTTCTTCAGCGCACACCCGCAGCCCAGGAATGTTACAGGGCCTCTATTAGCTCTCTGACCATTTAGCTGACAGACAGCACTTTGCTTAACATCACAGCGCTGTCCTGGAGTGCTTTATCATTATCACCGCCAGCTTGCCCGGGATCTTCACTAGGCAGGGGGCCTCCACTTTCAAACTCTGATAGTGGAGCACACTTTCAATGTCACTTCCTGCGCTGCCCGGGTTCACACTGTGGGCTTGGGTAGCAAATGCAAACAAATGCTGCTTCTTGCGGAGTGGGAGGCGGGCCAGGCACTCACCATCCCTCTTCCTTATTTTAGCGCTGCTCCGACGTGGAGCCCTTATTTTCTTTCACCGCTAGGTCACCTAGGAATGCTGATGGGCGTGGCAGACAGAAAACCACCACCCACGGGCCAAGGAACACTGCTGGGGGTGCACAGACAGTAACGCTTCACAAGAGCTCCAATGACAGGAGCGCGGATCATTTTCCCGCCGGGCCGCACACACCTCCGTAGGAGCGCTCACTTTCCTTATGTTCCTTTCTTCTGCGGGCGGGACCGTTCCACCCATTACGCGGCATGGGTCGCTGCACCACCTGCTCTCTCCTCCAGGCAGGAACTTTTTTTCTTTTTGTCTGGGCGAGGGGGCGGCTAGGCAGTGACAGTGGAGGCCACGCTGCTTCTGCTATCCTTCATTTACAAACAGGGCAGCGCAGGCAAAGGGGCAGCATCATGACATTGCAGGGGTTCACATACTTTGTCGTCATTGTTATGGGGACCGGCGAGGCCACTCGAGCCGGCCCCATTGATGCTGGGGACAGCAACACCTGAGTTGGAGGCACAGCGCCTCTGATGGTTGCCAGGGATCACCTGGTCTTATTGAGGGAGCAGGGCAGACCCTGGCAGGCCTCTGCAGACCCTGGCCACCTTGCTGGAAACAGGGCCACAGCAACCTGTCCTGCAGGCCCTGTGCTCACACGGTGTGGGCCTCCAGGCCTGCAATGAAGCATGGACTCAGTCATGTCATTCTTGAAGTCTGCAGCCATTCTGAGGCACGTGCATGCAGGTGCTCCCTTTTCATGGCCCATCTTAAAAGGGCAATACACTTGGAAGGGTCCTGTTATGTGCCCAGCCCCGCGGCCAGGAGCGCGCGCGGGCTGGCATGGTTAGAGTAGGCCGCACGGCCTGTGGCGTAGCTCCAGCCGGAGCTCAAAGAATACGCGGCACACCTAGCGAGGGTATGCCCCGGAAATGCCTCCCTGTGCTCGGGGGTGGGGCTTTTATTAAGACGCCCTGCGTCACCGCGTAGCGGGACGCAGGGCGGATGCAACATTCCTCCTTTATTTTAACAAAACAACAATAACTTTAAACGGTAGCATAAAGATCACAACAACCTAACCAATATTCAGGAGACCACCTGGGCTCTACCAGCCATACACTATGGGCCACATTGCCACACATAGTCATTTAGTCTGGCGGGCGGTTTTGTAGCAGTTCTCAGACCGTACCGCCCTACTCGGGGGCTAACCCCCACTGTCCCACTGGGTGGCTCACCTTCGCTATCCGGGTCCCCCAGATTCAGCTCGCTCTCCAGTTCCCAGGATCGATCCTCCACCCCTGCCTCATCCTGGATGGACACGGGCTCTTCTTCGCTGGGCTGACCTCCTTCGTCTTCCTGGTGGCACTCGCCATCGGTCCACAGATTCCGTGGCACCGCCTTAAACCATGACGCATTTCTCGTCACCTGGCGGCGTCCTCTTGTCACCGTCACCATAGTGCCTTGCCTGCTACTCACGGTCCATGGGATTTCTTCATATCTGGTGTCCAGTTTAGACTTCGTTGGATTTCGCAGCATGACCACTTGGTCACCCACTTGATGATTGGACGGCCTTGCCCTCCTCTTGGCACTCATGTGGGCGCTGGCGCTCCTTCTCCTTCTTTCGGTGTGCTCTTCGTTGACCTCATCCGTGGTCCTGCTAGGACGATGCAGAATGAAGGATTTGATGACTGTTCCAAACATGAGGTCCGCCGGCGGTACGCCTGTCGTGCTGTGAGGGGTTACACGGTAGTTCCTTAAAAAACTGTAAAGGTTAATCTTCCACGGGCTGGCATTCGCCTAGGCCACTCTTAACGCTTTGTTAATGGTCCTCATGAAACGTTCAACATCCCCGTTTGCCTGGGGCCACCTCGGCATGATGTGATGGTATTTTATATTGAGTTCTTGCAGGTACTGTTTAAATTCCTCCCCCGTGAAAGGGGGTCCATTGTCACTTTTAATGGAGGTTGGCAAACCATGGGTTGCAAACATTTTTTCTATGGCAGGGATGACGACACCCGCTGATGTGGATTCAACTATTTCGACCTCTGGGTAGCGGGAGTGATCATCAATTGCCACCAAGAGGTGGAGGCCTTCCCGTAGCTTACAGAAGTCAATGCTAATGGCCTCCCATCGGGCGCGGCCACGTTCTGCTGACAGGATTGGTTCTGGTTCCGGTGGGGCCCCAGTTATCTGGCAGGGCAGGCACGTGCTTATGAGTGTCTCGACCCGGTCATCGATTTGTGGGAACCATACCCTGTGGCTGATCTGGGCTTTTGTCCGTGCCATCCCTTGGTGTCCCTCGTAGGCCAATGCCACTATCCTGTCTTGTATGCCCAATGGGATAACAATGCGATTTCCCCTTAGCAGCAGTCCACTCTCAGTGATCGACAGATCCTGTCGTACGGTGAACATGCCAGACAGAAACGTCTTCGCCTCCGTCGTTCTGTTGTGTGTATGCTTCATGAACGTCTTCCAATCACCTGAAATGATAGCGTCCTTCACCAGGTCACAACAAGGATCCCGGTGTGTCTCCGACTCAATGTCCTCGATGCTGACGGCTTTTGGCCTCATGGCGCGTATCACCTGGCATATATGCTCCTCGGTCTCTTCGGCCCTTGGACTTCCTGTGGGGTTGCTGCTCTAGGATGCCTTGAGAGAAAGCCTGCCGGGTTTCCACTGCCCGGCTGATAGACCAGTTCGAAATTGTACTGCTGCAAGTGGAGCAGCCATTTGGTGATCCTTGCTGGCGGATGTGACGATGTACCCATGAAGATGGGTAGTAAGGGTTTATGATCAGTGATCGCCGTGAATCGGCGTCCATACAAGTATAGGTGAAAATGCTGACACCCCCAGAGCACGGCGATGGCCTCTTTTTCAATATGAGAGTACCTCTGCTCTGTCGCTGTGAGCGCTCTTGAAGCATATGCGATGGGTCTTTTCTCCCCTTCTTTAGTTACTTGCATTAAGATGGCTCCGAGTCCTACTGGGCTCGCATCGACAAACAGTTCTGTAGGGAGTTCGGTTTTGTAGTACGCCATCTTTGTGTCGACGGACAGGGACTCCTTGATGTTCTCGAAGGCCTCCTGGCACTCCTGTCCCCACTCCCATTTTGTGTTAGCTTTGGTCAGGTCACGTAGGGGCTCTGAAAGAGTAGCCAAGTTTCGGATGAACCTGCCGCAGTAGGTGGCCATGCCAAGAAAACTGCGTACCTCAGTGGGAGTTGTTGGCGGGCTCGCGGCTTCTATGTCTGCGACCTTCTGGGGATCAGGGGAGATGCCAGTACCGCCGAACTTGTAGCCAAAAAATGGAATTTCAGGACTGAGAAATTCGCACTTCTCCCTGTGTATGGTTAAAACAGCATCTTCTAGCCTGCTCAGTAATGCCTGGAGTCTTTTGAGGTGTTCTTCCCTGTCAGGTGCTTGAATTAGAATGTCATCACTCACGTTCAGGACGCCAGGTATGCCTCTAATGACCTCTTGAATGGTTTGTTGAAAGACTTCGGCCGCTGATGATATTCCGAAGCTCAGGCGCTTGTACCTTCGCAGACCTAGATGCGTTGAAAATGTCGTAATATATCGAGAGTCCCTATGAAGTTTGAGCTGATGGTACCCCGCCTTCAGATCGACTTTGGAGAACACACACGACCCCGTGAGGTCGGCCACAATTTCATCGATCGTCGGTGTGATGTGGCATTCCCTTTTAATAGCCGTATTCGGGAGGCGCATGTCGATGCAAATCCGGACTTTTCCGGGCTGTTTTGGCTTTCTTGTTACCACCATTGGGGAGACCCATGGTGTGGGCCCTGTGACCTCCTCTATGATGCCGGCGTCTTCCAGTGCTTTAAGTTCATTCTCCACTAGTTCCTGCATGTGGAAAGGTGTTCTCCTATGCCTTACTGCTCTGGGTTGTACCGACTCATCGATATGCAGTTTGATGGTTTTGCTTTTCAAACAACCTATTCCGTCTTGCAGCTTGGGGTGTTGGCTTAGAATGTTTTCCACCTCTGTGACCTCATCAACATGGCAGATGAATTTGACCACACCCAAATCTTCCGCAGCGTCGCCACTCAGAAGGCTTTCAATTCCTGCTTTTACGACATAGACCTTCGACCATAGCGTGTTTTCACCATGGTCCAGAGTAGTGCGGAACCTGCCCACGACTGGTAGAGGCTTCCGGCTGCCGTATGCAAACAACAGCGTGTCTGTGCTCTTCAGATCTGGTTGTGGGTTTAGAGTCTGAAATATGCTTGTGGGCATAACGTTCACTGAGGCACCTGTGTCGATGGTCATCAGAACTTGCTGGTTTTGGATGGTGACCACGCACTTCCGCCTTCGGACAGATTTTTTCTGTGGTGCTTGACCCTGGTTCAGCGCAGACACCAGGTATACCTTCCTCCCTTTTCTGTCGTTTTCCGTACTGGGGTCACGTTGTATGTCTGAGACATCACCCTCTTCCTCCGTTGAGGAGTTGGCAGCTGTGACCCTCATTGCGCTGGCCTGCTTTTTCTTCTTGGTTGCGTTCTTTTCCTGAAGGTTCTGTGATGGCTGTGTCGTCGTGCCTGCAGACCTGCATACCTTCGCATAGTGGTCCTTCCTGCCGCATGCTCCGCAAGTAGTACCTTGCGTGGGGCAGTTTCGTCGGCCATGTCGCGGTCCACCACACCAACCGCATTCTGTGGGACCCGGGCCGCATGGTTGCCACCTGTTGTGAGCATAGCCCCCACTGACCTCGTCTCTTGTGACTTGTCTGTTGGTGATCTGGGACACCATGGCTGTGGTGAGAGCGGGTTGCAATTTGTGTAGCGTGGCCTCCATGTTGGCAGCCCTGGTGTGTGCCAGTTCCCTTTGTCGTCCCAATTCAAGGATCCGTTGCAGAGGGATGTCTTTCTCACTAAGTACCAGCCGCCTTAGCTTTTCTGAGTGCAGGCCATTAATGATTTGCCTCCGGATCTCTTTCTCCACATTTGTAAATTCACAGGACATGGCTAACTTTCTTAATCGTGTGTGGTAGGCATCAAGAGTTTCATCCACTGCCTGAACGGTGGTGCAAAAAATAAACGTCTCATAGTCCGGGTTTAGTTGTGGGAGGAAGTGTGCCGTTAAAGCCTCTTTTGCACTCACATATGCATCTTGGCCGTCGTCAACGTTTAAGGAATTAAAAATGCGTAGTACCTCATCCCCCACACTGAGCAGCAGGTGTGCCTTCATCTTTCTGGCCGTCATTACGTCCTTGCATTCCATCCCCATTTCGAACTTTTGGATCCATAACTGCCATCTGGGCCCGCTCGATGATGGATCTGTGAAGGGGTCAAAAGGTTGGACCAGTGCCGATGAACCTCCTTGTGGGCGAGGCTGTGGTGATGCCATTGACAAGTTTGCCGCGATTCTTGATGGCGTGCTGGGCCCAGGAGTGGATGTTCCGGCCGCCATGTTGTCATGTACACGTACCGTCTAGGTGTGAGTCCTTCAGAGTTGTGCCACGGCACCGTGGTAGTCAAAGGTCCAGCACACCTCAGCTGTTCCCCTCAGATGATGCAGGTGCAACTTGTTCTGGGCCTTACTTGGAGTTTGCTGCAGCTTCCAGACTCTGGGGAGGTGTATGTTGAACAGGTGGCTCCACGTCGTGGCTGTGGCAATTTGGAGCGTTGTGATGTATTTATGGTTAATGGATGGCACCAACGGAGAATAACTGTAGAAAAAAAATTATTATTTTTTTTGGGCGGGGGGGTCACGTACGCGGTCCCCCCCCACCGGGTGTCCAAAAATTCACACGTGTTGGTTGCAGGCCATCCGCGTGCTGTCGTGCACCGAGCGCGTGTTGTAATCAGCTCCACCTCGTCGCCATTGTTATGTGCCCAGCCCCGCGGCCAGGAGCGCGCGCGGGCTGGCGTGGTTAGAGTAGGCCGCACGGCCTGTGGCGTAGCTCCAGCCGGAGCTCAAAGAATACGCGGCACACCTAGCGAGGGTATGCCCCGGAACTGCCTCCCTGTGCTCAGGGGCGGGGCTTTTATTAAGACGCCTAGCGTCACCGCGTAGCGGGACGCAGGGCGGATGCAACAGGTCCCACATAACAATGAGGAGCAGCAGGCACAGCACTGCTATATCAAACACAGAGAAAAGATGTGTAATATCCTCTCCACTCTGCTGTCCCGTTCAGTGTGTTGTCCTCTGGGTTTTTGTTCCGGCGCCCTGATTGCTGCGGGCTTCGGCGCCTTTCAAATAAATAAGAATAAAAAAAAGAAGAGGCAGAAGTACTATACTAAATATGGAAGGAATGTCAGTGCACTGCCACACGTGACAAACCAGGGTGGTCATTTTGCAAGTGCCCCAGATCAGAAAAAAAGGTTTTAAGACAGGCGTTACACATCAACACTTGTCCAAAGACCTTTTATCTGATGCGGGGGATCTTATTTTCATTTTGAAGCAGGGAGGGGAGAGGGCCGAACAGACTACTATGTCTGTCATGCAGCCCTGATCCACCTAAAAACAAAATATGGTTCAATGCCAATATTACATTTTCATGCTGGCATTAAAACCGAAGCAGTCTTATAGAATCTGCCTGCTTTTACACTGATAAACGTAGGATTCCATAGAAACCCATTCTAAAATGCCTCCCACAATTGTTACGCACCTAGTGAAAACGAAAGGTGTTAAGGTGATTTTGCCCGTTTTTAAACTTTTTTTTATCACTACTTCTTTTGTGTGGTACGGTATTTTATTCAGAAATGTCCTGCTAAGGAAAAGGGTTTGGCTCTTAGAAACCAGTACACCCCTGTTCAAAATAGACACATGGATACATGTAAACTAGCAGGGTCATCTGGTCAGCGGTTGGCTGACCAAACAAGTCCATCTATAGCATAGTTTGTTGGTCGCACTAAGAATACATTTCCTACAGGCCGAGGCCTATTCCAATTCTATTCGCCACTGTTTTAATGATTAACAAAGTCATTTTTATTAAACGTGAGTCCCACTGCTCCGATTCCAACAAGCCCTATCTTTATTCCAAAACGACATTTCCAATGAGATATGTTACTTTCTACTTTACTGTAGACAACATGGCGGCAGCCTTCACGACCTCTCCCCCAGCACGTTGAAGAAGAAAGGTTGGGCCGACAAGAAGGCACGAAGCGTTCTGGTGGATGAACAGCGCCACCTAGCGTCCATTGGGGAACATGTATGTTCTAACATCACTATATCAATCTGTTGTTTCTTTAGCACAATCTGTTTTAAATCTATGGATTGAACTTTCAGTTAACTGCATGAATTATTATTATCATTACAAAGAGTGACACCCTATATAAAGTAACTTTGCTATGTGAATAGATCTTTGCTGTCGTCGGTGTCTCAGTTTCCAGCATAAAAATGTAAGTAAGGATTATATCAAAGTGTAGACATTCTTACGAAACGCTGCTAACAGTAGGTTGCCATCAACATGTGTGCTTGTAGTGTAAAGCACAGTCCCTGAGTAAAAGGGATTTAGTGTACATTGAAAAATATTAAGGAAGTGATACAGCATAGAGGAAAAAAAACATGTTGGCCTTGTGTGTATTTGAAAGGGTATGCGAGTTTGAAGGAGAGGTAATTAATTTGAAGTAATGAAGGTAGGTTATTGATGGCTGTGTTTGGTGGTTGCAACAGTAGTAAAAAAAAACGAATACATGAACATGTGAGGATTACTTACTGGTAATATTCATTACTCCTCGTCCTACTCTTCCTCGTTATAGTACATAGGTGTGTGGACACACCGCCCCAGACATCCATTCTTTCTATCTAATCTCTCTAGGTCCCGCCCCTCCCTGGGGATAATAGGTATCGCCGACTGGAATGGCCTCAGTAAACTATACCTAAACATAGCCCCATTCAGACAAATCGGGAGGGAGAGGCAGTAGTGGGAAGAGTAGGACTAGGAGTAATGACGATTACTGGCAAGTAATCCCCCCATGACCTCCACATCCGTCTTCCTCGTTCCAGTACTTGAGGTTCACCAAATGCAGCAAGCAAGCTGAATGGGCAAGAACCAGACACACCGGAATATGCTTATCGGTTAGTGCATAGAGTTGCCAACAGAAAGATTGCAAGTATCACACACTGGTAGGTTGAGCTGTGGGGTTCAAAGAAATGGTGTTGCATTGTTTATGCGTATTACAATTAATAAATGATCTTTAATTTCTTTACAAATAACTAAGAGAGAGAGAGACACTTTATCCCAACTGGCATTGCTAGTTCATATATCAATGTTATGTTCACTGCCCCATTGACAGCCGTGTCATAATGAACAAATCTGCATTTTTGAAGGGAGACCCACAAACTGGGTATTAAGCGCATGGGTTTATCAGTGGAAATCTTTCAGGTTCAAGCCCCTCATTTGGTAAAAAATACTAAAAATGGTAGGGTGAGCAGTTTGTTGGGAGGAAATGGGTCACATTCTTGGATTCTAAAGCGTATTACTATTATAAAAACGTACAGGCCGATTCATGGAATCAACGTGCGCCGAAAAAACGGCGCATGCATGCGAAAACGTGCGATTCGCAGTGAAATAGCGAAAATCGCAGTGCAAGTGCGATTATCGCATTGCAAGTGCGATTATCGCACAGAAAACATCGCCCATCTATTCATGGAAGTCCGTGCATGCGCAAAATGTGGGATGTGCGCTGAAAAAGTGTGCGGCGCACACTGGCGCACGCTGGCGCACAGGTCACCGAACGCAGTGCGATAAGGCCACAGCGAATTTGCACATAGCGCGGCGCACATAACAAAAGTAGGCGTAACACGGGGCGTTACACGCAGAATGGGGAACAACTCGTGAAAATGTGGGCGTCACAGGGGAAGTACAGGAGGCAAGTGCGCAGAACGCCCACACGCTCGCCTACAACACGTATTCATGGAATCGAATAGAGAAAAACAGCGCACGGCCAAAGACGCGCACAGGCCCATACATGTCCGCCACACGAAAGCAGGCGGTAGCGTCCCTGCGCAGGAAAAAAATGTGCGCCAAAGTCCTACACGCACGAGAAGTTCCACAGGCGATCGGGCCTGGGGGAGCGCGTGCGTGTATCTCAGAGGTGTGCGAGAAGTCCCACACGCGATCGGGCCTGGGGGAGCGTGTGCGTGTATTTCAGAGGTGCGCGAGAAGTTCCACACGCGATCGGGCCTGGGGGAGCGTGTGCGTGTATTTCAGAGGTGCGCGAGAAGTTCCACACGCGATTGGCCTGGCCGCGTGTATTTCAGGGGTGCGCGAGAAGTTCCACACGCGATTGGCCTGGGCGCGTGTATTTCAGGGGTGCGCGAGAAGTTCCACACGCGATTGGCCTGGCCGAGTGTATTTCAGGGGTGCGCGAGAAGTTCCACACGCGATTGGGCCTGTGGGAGCGTGTGCGTGTATTTCAGAGGTGCGCGAGAAGTTCCACACACGATTGACCTGGGCGCGTGTATTTCAGAGGTGCGCGAGAAGTTCCACACGCGATTGGCCTGTGAGCGTGTATTTCAGGGGTGCGCGAGAAGTTCCACACGCGATTGGGCCTGGGGGAGCGTGTGCGTGTATTTCAGAGGTGCGCGAGAAGTTCCACACGCGATTGGCCTGGGCGCGTGTATTTAAGGGGGGTCGCGGGTGGTTTCACACGCGATCGGGTCTGCCTTGCGTGTAGAAGAACGCGTAGCCAACACCCACCCGCTGTGAAGTGATAGCGTGTGAACCCCAACGCCTGCAAAACACACGCACCGCACCCCACGAAAAGCAACGCCCGTGCGCGATACGTCACAGACGCGCATACGCGCTAAGGGCCTTTGGTCCAATGGAATCGCGTATGCGTGCTGACGTGCTTATGCGCTAAGGGCCTTTCCTCGAATTACACGCTGACGTGCAGAATTTTCACGTGCCAAATCACTCCGTATCAAGCTGGCCACGCGTAAGCACACGGAAGACCACGCTCCTGCCCAAAAGGCCGAATTACTGCCCCCCAGATCCCCGAGCAGCCTCCCACGAGCCACCTGCTGCTGCCTGCCTGCCTGCTGCCACGTGCCCTGCCATTTGGTGCCTGCACATCAGCCATCTGCAGGGGTCCATTTGCTGTGTCCACCCCTGCTGGACCAGAAGACTCCCGACTGGGATACCATCACTCCACAGCCCAGCCCCAGGACCCAGTTGCCCACCCACGCCTGCCTCGGGGGTCACCATGTCGGGGCAAACACCACCCGAGACCACTGGCGACCCCCAGCCAGAGAGGCAGAGGGCCACCAGCTTCAGTCAGAAGAAAGTTGGTGTCCTGGTGGAGCTTGTCCTGGGGCATTATGATGCCCTCTTTGGATCACCACGCGCCGACAAGGAAGGACGGGACAGGATCTGGGACGACTTCGTGGTTGCCATCAACGCGGAGGGGGTGGCAACCCGCAACATCAAGCAAGTTAAGAAGCGCTGGGAGGACTTCAGGTCCAGGACCCTCATAAAGGCCCGGCGCCTCGTGGAGGGGGGCCGGGGCCTCATGAGTA
Source organism: Ambystoma mexicanum (assembly GCF_040938575.1). Classification (NCBI taxonomy): domain Eukaryota; kingdom Metazoa; phylum Chordata; class Amphibia; order Caudata; family Ambystomatidae; genus Ambystoma; species Ambystoma mexicanum. The sequence continues at coordinate 441,013,118 of NC_090922.1, read as the reverse complement.
CCATCCAGATGAGGGTCCTGGAACGCGTACGCCCAGCGCTCCATGCCCAGATCCTTGAGAGGCAGACCCGTCTGGAGTCGAGCAGTAAGTGGCCAAGCATTGCTGTGTGAGACAGGGCATGTTACAGCGTGCTGGTTGTCTGATACTTGCCTGTATGTGTGACATAGGCCATGTACGCGTGTGTGTGTGTGCAGGGACATCATGGTCATGCATGTGAGACCAGTAATGTGTGAAGCACACGGTTGGTGTATGTGTTTAAATGTAACATGGGGAGGCCTATGCGGAATGGACACATGAGAGCATGCCAGTCTCTGTTCCTGGACATGGGTGTGGGTGAGGGATGGGTGCTGATGCCATGTACATGTATGGTGTCCATGTCTGTGTTTCTGACCTGCGTGTCTGTGACTTGTGAATGCCATGGATGCATGACACATGTCTGTGACAATGTTCAGATTCACTGATGCAGCCTAGTTATCCTTGCATCCACTGTGTCTGGGGTGTATGAGTCCAGATGGATGAAAGTATGTTGAAGTGTGTGCATGTGATAGGCATGACCCATGATGCATGTGAGTCCAAAAACAACATTGTATGCCTCAATTGTCCCTTGGACATGTTTGCTTATGTCCATAGCATGCGCCATGCCTGTTACTGCATGTGTTTTGCCTGCACTGACCCATGTGTTGTGGAGGGACATGATGGAAGTGATCTTTGACAGTGCCACTCATCTGCTATTGCTTCCTGTCTAGGGGACCATTGTACAGTACCCTGATGCTTGTGTTCTATGTCTCCCTCTATACAGCGCAAAGTGAAGAAGAGGGCGGGGACGGCGCTGTGGAGCTAAGCGGCGGGGATGCCCCCATGACTGCAGCAGAAGGGGTGGGTGAGCCCCCACAGGGGCTTGCAACGGCGGAAGACGGTGTGGAGCCATCCAGGTTGGTGGTTTCCACAGAGGAGGAGGAGGCCGTTACTGAGCCGCACATGGGGCCTGGTGGGGGCATCCCTGCTGGTGCAAGTGGTGCAGTCCAGGGGCAGGGGCAGGAGGCAGCACAGGTCGCCGTGGAGGTGCCTGTGCATGTCACTGTCCCTGACACTGTGACTGCACCACCATGCACCAGCAGGGATGCCCCATCCCAGGCCCGTCCGCAGGTAGGGGGATGTCCAAGTCATCTGACTCCCCTCCACCTGCGGACGAGGGGACCCCTGGCCGTATGGAGAAGGTCCTGATTGGTGTCGCGTTGTGCACGGCTGTCATTCGTGATGAGGTGCGTGCTTCCCGGGGGGAGCACGCACCTCATCACGAAGAGCACCGTGCCAACGTGGCCCAGTTGGGAGCGGTCATGGTCGGGGGTCTCGTACATGTGTCGGGCACTCTGGCGACCCTCTCCTCCTCTGTGGAGGCTATGCGCCAGTCGTACTCCATGCCGTCTTCCGGCCCAGATGCCACCAGGGCCCCCTGTGGACCTGCCCCGACCAATGCAGCCACCTCGGTGGGGATCCCATTCCTGCCACAGTCGGGAGTCGGAGGTCCAGCAGGGGTGGACACACCAGCAACTGGACCCCAGCAGATGGAGGATGTGACGGCATCATCGGGCAGGGCACTTGCACGACGGCGTCGGTGGTTTCCATCAGCCTGGATGCCGTCGTGCTGGCACAGGCAGTTGCGTCGGAGGCAGCAGCAGGCTCAACGTGGGAGGCATCATGGCTCGGGGCCATCAACATCAGGGGTGCAGGCATCGGCCGGATGGCAGGAGAACCCTGGAATGGGAGTGGCTTCCGTGTGGGAGCGGTTGTGCCAGCAGATAGGTGCGAAGCGGCAGCGGGCAGAGGAGGAACGGCTCACAATGGTCAGGGCGGAGGACTCCATGTGGAGGGCGCTGAGGCGGGCTTAGTGCCTTGAGGGTCTTCGCAGGGAGTTGGAGCTGGACACTGCATTATCCCTGCGGGACCTCGGGGCCAGGAAACATGCCCGCCTCCAAGCCATTGAACAGGAGTTCGATGATGCCCTGGCCCATGACAACAACCAGAGAGCCGTCGGACTAGCCCGCTACCCTTGTAAATAGTTATGTAGTTAGTGTTAGGTTTCCTTTGCTTTTTTATTTATTTTGGACCTTTTGGACAATGGGCCACATTTTTGTATATAGTTTTATTTTATTAGGTAGTATTTTTATGTAGGTTTCATTTCTTCAGTTGGGATCATGGACCCTGGTTTGTTTATCTGTATATAGTTGACTGTTGGATTTTTTTTTTTTTTTATTTACCCATGGAGCAATGGTTTTCGGTTTTGTTTTTACCTTGGATTTACTTTCTTGAACTGTGACTTTGGACACCTTTCCTTTGGATTATGATTTGTCGTTTTTCATTATTTTACGGACATGCTGCTTTTGGTTTTTGATTCCCATTGTCATTTGTTTATTTTTTATTCCATTTATGCTGTTTTTGATACATTCTTTTCATCAAACTTCAATGTGTAGTATCATTTCATTGGTATCATGCATATCCTGATATGGGTTTTGAGATTCACTGACACCCATTGGGTGTATGTGAGGGCCATGTGTTCATTTCCAAACTTGCTATTGGGGTTCTATCATGTCATTGCCATTTCTAAGTGGGTGGATGCAGTACTCGAGTGGGTGTTTTGCATTTGGAGGCTGACCATAAGGGCCAGGGATCTAGATTGTGATGACATGTTGGCTGGGGGACATGTGTGGGGGCCTGCTGGCAGGTGCCCCGCAATGCTGGGGGTGGGGGTGCAGGGGGACATGAGTGGGACATGAGTGGGGGCCTGCTGGCAGGTGCCCCGCAATGCTGGGGGGTGGTGGTGCAGGGGGACATGAGTGGGACATGAGTGGGGGCCTGCTGGCAGGTGCCCCGCAATGCTGGGGCTGTGGGTGCAGGGGGACATGAGTGGGACATGAGTGGGGGCCTGCTGGCAGGTGCCCCGCAATGCTGGGGGGTGGGGGTGCAGGGGGACATGAGTGGGGGCCTGCTGGCAGGTGCCCCGCAATGCTGGGGGGTGGGGGTGCAGGGGGACATGAGTGGGACATGAGTGGGGGCCTGCTGGCAGGTGCCCCGCAATGCTGGGGGTGGGGGTGCAGGGGGACATGAGTGGGACATGAGTAGGGGCCTGCTGGCAGGTGCCCCACAATGCTGGGGGGTGGGGGTGCAGGGGGACATGAGTGGGACATGAGTGGGGGCCTGCTGGCAGGTGCCCCGCAATGCTGGGGCTGTGGGTGCAGGGGGACATGAGTGGGACATGAGTGGGGGCCTGCTGGCAGGTGCCCCGCAATGCTGGGGGGTGGGGGTGCAGGGGGACATGAGTGGGACATGAGTGGGGGCCTCCTGGCAGGTGCCCCGCAATGCTGGGGGGTGGGGGTGCAGGGGGACATGAGTGGGACATGAGTGGGGGCCTGCTGGCAGGTGCCCCGCAATGCTGGGGGGTGGGGGTGCAAGGGGACATGAGTTGGTGATCAGTAGTGCAAGGAGACATGTGCCTTTGCTGGGTGGCATGCCCATGTTGGGTGGGCTGCCTGCGGGACATGACCAGGGATGCAGGGTAGTCCCCTGTGGTGTGGGCTGCCTGCAGGGGCCGTGGAGGGTGTACAGGGGACACCTGGGAGGACCCACACTGCCAAATCACATGTAGGACTCCTCGGCACCCCTGAAATACACGTACCCTGCTGAAATCACGTGTGAAAATTCTCGCGCACCCCTGAAATACACGTACCCTGCTGAAATACACACGCCCAGGCCAATCGCGTGTGGAACTTCTCGCGCACCCCTGAAATACACGCACACTCTCCCCCAGGCCCGATCGCGTGTGGAACTTCTCGCGCACCTCTGAAATACACGAGCCCAGGCCAATCGCGTGTGGAACTTCTCGCGCACCCCTGAAATACACGCACACGCTCCCCCAGGCCCGATCCCGTGTGGAACTTCTTGCGCACCCCTGAAATACACGCACACGCTCCCCCAGGCCCGATCGCGTGTGGAACTTCTCGCGCACCCCTGAAATACACGTACCCTGCTGAAATCGCATGTGTAACTTCCCGCGCACCTCTGGAATACACGCGCCCAGGCCAATCGCGTGTGGAACTTCTCATGCACCCCTGAAATACACGCACACGCTCCCCCAGGCCCGATCGCGTGTGGAACTTCTCGCGCACCTCTGAAATACACGCGCCCAGGCCAATCGCGTGTGGAACTTCTCGCGCACCTCTGAAATACACGCGCCCAGGCCAATCGCGTGTGGAACTTCTCGCGCACCCCTGAAATACACGCACACGCTCCCCCAGGCCCGATCGCGTGTGGAACTTCTCGCGCACCCCTGAAATACACGCACATGCTCCCCCAGGCCCGATCACGTGTAGAACTTCTCGCGCACCCCTGAAATACACGTACCCTGCTGAAATCGCGTGTGTAACTTCTCGCGCACCTCTGGAATACACGCGCCCAGGCCAATCGCGTGTGGAACTTCTCGCGCACCCCTGAAATACACGCACACGCTCCCCCAGGCCAATCGCGTGTGGAACTTCTCGCGCACCTCGGAAATACACGCGCCCAGGCGAATCGCGTGTGTAACTTCTCGCGCACCTCTGGAATACACGCGCCCAGGCCAATCGCGTGTGGAACTTCTCGCGCACCTCTGAAATACACGCGCCCAGGCCAATCGCTTGTGGAACTTCTCGCACACCTCTGAAATACACGCGCCCAGGCCAATCGCGTGTGGAACTTCCCGCGCACCCCTGAAATACACGCGCCCAGGCCAATCGCGTGTGAAAATTCTCGCGCACCTCTGAAATACACACGCCCAGGCCAATCGCGTGTGGAACTTCTCGCGCACCCCTGAAATACACGCACACGCTCCCCCAGGCCCGATCGCATGTGGAACTTCTCGCGCACCTCTGAAATACACGCGCCCAGGCCAATCGCGTGTGGAACTTCTCGCGCACCCCTGAAATACACGCACACGCTCCCCCAGGCCCGATCCCGTGTGGAACTTCTCGCGCACCCCTGAAATACACGCACACGCTCCCCCAGGCCCGATCGCGTGTGGAACTTCTCGCGCACCCCTGAAATACACACGCCCAGGCCAATCGCGTGTGGAACTTCTCGCGCACCCCTGAAATACACGCACACGCTCCCCCAGGCCAATCGCGTGTGGAACTTCTTGCGCACATCTGGAATACACGCGCCCAGGCCAATCGCGTGTGGAACTTCTCGCGCACCCCTGAAATACACGCACACGCTCCCCCAGGCCAATCGCGTGTGGAACTTCTTGCGCACCTCTGAAATACACGCGCCCAGGCCAATCGCGTGTGGAACTTCTCGCGCACCTCTGAAATACACGCGCCCAGGCCAATCGCGTGTGGAACTTCTCGCGCACCCCTGAAATACACGCACACGCTCCTCCAGGCCCAATGGCATGTGGAACTTCTCGCGCACCCCTGAAATACACGCACACGCTCCCCGAGGCCCGATCACGTGTGGAACTTCTCGCGCACCCCTGAAATACACGTACCCTGCTGAAATCGCGTGTGTAACTTCTCGCGCACCTCGGAAATACACGCGCCCAGGCCAATCGCGTGTGTAACTTCTCGCGCACCTCTGGAATACACGCGCCCAGGCCAATCGCGTGTGGAACTTCTCGCGCACCTCTGAAATACACGCGCCCAGGCCAATCGCGTGTGGAACTTCCCGTGCACCCCTGAAATACACGCGCCCAGGCCAATCGCGTGTGGAACTTCTCGCGTACTCCTGAGATACACGCGCACAGGCCAATCGCGTGTGGAACTTCTCGTGCACCCCTGAAATACACGCGCACAGGCCATTCGCATGTGGAACTTCTCGCGCACCCCTGAAATACACGCACCCAGCCATTCGCGTGTAATACTTCTCGTGCACCCCTGAAATACACGCACATGCTCCCCCAGGCCAGATCGCGTGTGAAACTTTTCGCGCACGCGTGTTCCCGACACCCGTAATACGCGTTCCCCGCTTTGCGTTTGCTGTTTGCCAGTCCGGTAAACTGGTACAGGGTTGGCGCAGCCCTTTGCGATGGTTTTGCGATCTTGATGGCTTTTCCTTGCGCGAGGGCGTTCTTGGGGGCGTAACTGGCGCTGCTGCAGGGTCGCTGCGCCACTCTGCGCCACGTCTGCTTTTGGAGGTGAGAATCCATGAATACGCTGTGCACGGAAATTGATTTTATCGCACGCGGCTGGCGCAGACATTCGCACGGGCACGCTGTGCGCCAGCCGCGTGCGACACTTTTGAGAGGAATTACATGAATCGGCCTGATAGTTTCATCTTTATATTCAGTAAACATGACTCAGGGAAAAGTATCCCAACTGGCATACTAATTTACATACACGTCTTCATCCTTTTATTGATTTTTTTTTTTTTATAAGGCCTCAGATAGGCGTTAGAGGCCCACAAAAATTGGGGTTTAAGCCCGCAATCATAGCCACACAAAGTGCAATAATATACAGGCTACACCAGTGACAGCTATGTCATAATGAACAAGGTTGTGCTCACCAAAGGTAGGCCTCTGAGCTAAGAAGCATGGGCTTCTACCAGTGGAAAGGATGCAGATGCAAGCCTCTAATTGGCTAGACAATATTCAAACCGGTAGGTGGGTCTGTCTTATTAGAGGAAAACGTTCACATTTGTAGTTTTTAATGCTTTTACTGTTATTAAAACATTGCTTTATTTTCATTACAAATTACAGAGACAGAGCTAGCAGCTCAATAGTTAGAACATGAAGTTACCAATGAGAAGGTTGCAAGTTCAAGATTCTCCTTGGCTATAAAATACCCGAACTGGTAGGTTGAGCTGTCTGTTGGGGAAATGCGTCACACATTTCAGTTTCTTAATGCGTTTTACTGGTATAAAATATTTAGATCTTACTTACATTACAAATTAGAGAGTAGCTGTTATGATTACCCCAACATTGGTTTACCAGATGCAAGAATGCAAGTTCAAACACTGCATTGGCTTGCAAGTACTCAGGCATGAGGCATGAGCACTCCCTTGTTGGAATGTGGCGTGCATGTTTAGTTGTTGATGCTTCTTAATGTTATAAAAACATTGGGCCTCATTACAGGTCAGGCGGTCCGGAAAATAACGGTGGTGTTAAACCCGCCGCCACCGTTGTTTCCGGAACGCCTGATCCCGACTCCTGCAGGCGGGAGGTGATGTTCATGCCAGGTTTGACCTGGCGGGTTTAACACCGCCCGCCTGCAGGCGGACGAGGAAACACCGGCAGCATTACGAGATGCTGCCGGTGTTTCCATGATCCCCATTCCCATTGAGTCCCGTAGGACTCAATGGGAATGGGGATTTACACCATTCCGCCTCCGTGATTCCCGCAAAACCGGGGTTGTAATGCCCCAGTAATTCTGGGAATCACGGAGGCGGAATGGTAATACGAGTCCGGCGGTAACCAGGGGGTTTTACCGCCTAGCTTACCGCCAGACTCGTAATGAGGCCCATTGTTTTATCATTATTTTCATTACCAGTGACTCAAGGAGAGAGCAGTTGATATGTGTCTCCCAACTGGCATTGCTAGGTCCCCTATGCATCGTCATCTCTTAGACCTTTGACAGTCACGTCATATGAAAAACATTCTCATTTAAGGGAGGACCCAGTAACTCTGTGGTTAGATAAACTGTGCTCATCGCAAGGCTGCTGGTTCAAGCCCCTTACTAGCCACTTATTAGCTTTGAAAAACTCAAAGTGGTTGGTGTTCAGTCCCTTGTTGGACAGAGGGCAAAATGGTAGTTGTTGCTGTTATCAAATCATTGTTTTATCTTCATTTTCATTAGAAATGACTCAGAGAGAGAGAGAGAGAGAAGGAGAGAGAGAGAGAGAGAGAGAGAGAGAGGGAGTAACTGATGTGCTTATCCATACTGGCATCTCTAGCTCCCATATGCATCTTCTTCCATTGCAACGTTGAAAGCTATAAGAAGATCAGCGGACACGCCTGGTAAGGTACAAGAAAGATCCATCCATTATTCCAGTTACTCTTAAGTCTGTAGGTTACACGAGTGGAACCCACTGGCTCCCACCATCCAGGCTGCATATCTCCAACTGCCTGGGTTGGAACACTAGCACACGGGCATTCCCTCACTCACACGTCAACATGCACACCTTCCAACATTCTCTCGGACCGCATACATTCCAGACTATCATGCATCTATCCACCCAGCAAAGCACTTCACAACTCTATGCCCCTCGCCTTGCTAAGAAACATATAGGGCCTCATTCCGAGTATGGCGGTAAGGGATAGCGGCCACCGGTAACGAGACCGGTGGCGGTAATCCCTTACCGCCATACTCCGAGTTCCCTTTGCGCCCTCGCCCTTAACGCCTGCTTTGAGCAGGTGTTAAAGTCGAGGGCGCAAAGGGGCCTCCAAGCAAATAACGGTGACCGTAATGAACGGTCACCGTTATTTGCATCTTCCCCATTCCCATTGAGCCCTATGGGGGCTCATTTGGGAATGGGGAAGAGCCTTGGTGAATGGGGAATTACCGCCCTGCCAACCTTGGAATGGGGCGGTAATTCCGCCATCCACCAAGGCGCTGCCGGTCCGGGTACGGCGTCAACCCAGGCGTTAATAGCGCCATTGGTTAGCGCCGTACTCGGAATGAGGCCCTAATAGTCTTATATTTTGCAAAAGGCGACACTTCCCCCAGTGTTGATGATTGGTTGCAGAGTTTGTCTATCTTGTCTAAGAGGGAGAAGGTATCCTTTAATGCTGAAGATCAACTCCATCGATATGAGAGGATCTGGGGAGGATTTAATGATCTTTATGCTCACTAGTTTCTCACGCTCAAGGCTGTTTTCTTTTTCTTCTCTTCTTGTTGATATTTATCATTCTTTTATTCTCTCCATCTCTCTATCACTTCCTTTGAAGAATTGAAACGTTATGATGTACTTTTTAAACTGTTGTATTTCATTTTATTGTTCATGTATATATTACATGAATAAATATAATTTTAAAAACAAAAAAACAACACTATGGGCCTCATTACACGGAATGCGGTAAGGGTTTACCGGTACCGGTAAGGGCACCGGTACCGGTAAACCCTTACTGCCTTACTACGAGGTTCCTTTGCGGGACCCGACCTCAACGGCTGGTTTTACCAGCCGTTAAGGAATGGGGCCGCAAAGGGACCTTTGTGCTCATTACAGTACCGCAATTTACGGTACCGTAATTAGCTCCTTCCCCATTCCCATTGATCCCTATAGGGGCAAAAATGGCAATGGGGAAGTGCCTTGGTGAATGGGGAATTACCGCCCCCGCTCACCTTGGAGTAGGGTGGTAATTCCGCTATCCACCAAGGCGGACATGGTAAAATACCGGCGGCAACCATGGCGCTAATAGCGCCATAGTTACCGCATACCGTGTAGGTGAGCTGTCCCTTATTGGAAAGTGTGACACATTTTTAGTTTTAATGTTTCTTACTGTTATAAAAAATATTGCATTCTCTTTATTTTCATTACAAATGATTCCAAGAAAGAGGGAGAGAAAGGGGTTGGGGGCGAGAGAGAAAGTGAGAGAGAGAGAATGAGAGAGAGAGAGAGAGACAGAGCAGACAGAGCACCCGATATGTGTGTCCCATCTGTTGTTTTTAGTTCATCCATTAGACCGTTGACTGAAGTTTCATAACAAAAAAAGATTGCTTTCTATAGGAAGACCCAATAGCTCAGTGCTTAGAAAGAGGGCTTACACATGGCAACATTTCAGGTTCACTCCCCTAATTGAATTTGCAATATTCAATCTTGGAGGGTGGTGGTCCCTTGTTGGACCATCTTGCACATTTCTAGTGTGTAATGCTACTTCTTCATCCATTAAACCTTTGACAGCCATGCCATTAGGAAAAAAGCAATGTTTTTAAACAGAGACACAGTAGCTCATTACTTAGAGCATGGGTTACACATGGAAGGTTTGCAGGTACAAGCCCCTCATTGGTTCACAAATTCTTACATCTGCAAATTGAATTATCCATTGGGCAGAAATATGTCCAATATTTAGTTTTTAATGCACTTTGCTGAAAACACTGTTTTATCTTTACTACATTACATATGACTCAGTGAGAGAGGGAGAGCAGCTGATATGTTTTATTCTAACTGGCATTGCTTGTTCTTATATGCAACTTCATTCATTTAACATTTGGCAGTCTTGTCATGATGAACACATATTTGTCTTCTAAAAAGAGACCTATGATCTCTATGGTTAAAGCACGGGCTGACAAATAGCCAAGCTGCAAGTTCGAGCACCTCATTGACTTAGAAATACTCAAACTTGCAGGGTGAGCCGTTGATGGGAGATACTCAAATCAGGCAAAACTAGGCAATACTCAGATCAGTAAATTGAGCTGTCTGTTGGGGCAAAAATACTTTTTACTGTTATAAAAATGTTGTTTTATCTTTAATTTCATTGCAAATGATTCAGAGAGAGAGAAGGAGAGAGAGAAAGAGAGAAAGCGAGAGAGAGAGAGAGAGAGATGGAGAGAGCAGCTGTTATGTTTATCCCAACTGGCATTTCTAGTTCCCATATGCATCTTAATTTATTTCATCTTTGGAAGTCAAGTCAAAATAAAAAAAATCGATGTAATTTATAAAGGGAGACCAAATAGCTGTGTGGTTAGGCCATGGGCTTATGAATGGAAAGGTTGTTTGCTCAAGCCATTAATTGGGTTGAAAGCACTCAAACTGGTATAGTTATGATATGATGATATGATATAAGTAATTTATAACGTGCCTGTACACAAGTGTTTCTAGGCGCGACAAGTCAAGGAGGGGGGAACAAAAGGAGGACAAAATAACGATCTTACTAGGTCTTGTGTCATTCAGATCGCGCAAGTGCGGGGAGGTGGAAGGGGGAGAAGTGCGACTGGGGGAAATGGGAATGGGAAGTGCAGGTAGCTCATAAGTGCTGCCGGTAAGTGGCTCATAGGTGCAGAGAGTCATCAGGAGACTCTAGGTTTGCAGATACAGACCATTAAGTGCTTGAGAGGCCCAGAAGCAGTGCAAGGGCAACTGGACATGCAGGAGTCTGGACACAAAGTTCAGTGGGTGGCCAGGTGACCAGTGTGCAGGTCAGTCAGGGACATCAGCAAGGACGACGGAGAGAGAAAGCGGAAGTGAAAAGGAAGGTCATGAGTTGCTTCCGGAGGTGGTCCTGCTCAAGTTTGAGATAGGCAGGGAGGCTGTTCCAGAGGGAGGCCCCAGCAGAGGAAAGAGATCTACCCCCACTATCTGCCTGGAGAGGCGTCTGACCCTCAGAGAGTTGGAGAAGGATGACGGGCTTGGAGAAGGGCTTGAGAAGGAAGATGCTTGGGAAGAGAAAGTTGGAGGTTGTGCGGTCCCCGGCCCCAGAAAGCCCTGTGGACAATGCAAAGGGTCTTGAACTTGATCCTTGATTCTTGAAGCCACAGGGAGCCAGTGGAGAGATTTCGGAGCTGGAGAGATACAATCCCTGGGCTTGAGGGCAAGGACAAGTCTTGCAGTCCTGTTCTGGATCAGTTGTAAAGGGTGAAGAGTAGAGGCAAGCAGATTTAGAAAGAGTCTGTTGCAGTAGTCTAGCCTAGGAGCACCAGGGCTCTGGAAACAGTGAGCTTCTGGGGGACTTCATAGAAACGTCAGAAATGTGAGGAGAGAAGGAGAGGGTGGAGTCTAAGATGACACCAAGGTTCTTAGCCTCACAGGAAGGAGCAGTTGGAGGGCCCAGGGTGGGTGGCCAGAGTGAGAGAGGAAGGGAGGGAGCAGGTGTCCCAATGAGGAGGATCTCAGTCTTACTGGCATGAAGGCAGAGATCAATGGAGGTGCACCATTCCTGAATTGTGGACAGGCAGACTGGTATGAGAGAAGGAGCAGAAGTGGCTGAGGGGAGCCTAAAGGAGAGCTGGGTGTCATCCGTATAACACATTTGGGGTGCTTTAGTGCTTCGAGTGGTATAGTGAGTAGTCCCTTTTTGGTAGGTGGCTAGCATATACCGTTTTCAATTCTTCTTTTTGTTTTTGTTTTACAACTTAGTGAAAGCGCCTGTGTACATGGGCCAAAGTGCAGGTTTTCATTAACACAGTAGGACCATATATATCCTAAGGCAACACAGGAGAAGCTATGCAAATTGGCATTGTCTCTATGTATCCTAAGGCAACAGCTCCCTCTAACGGTGGCAACAGGCAAAGCTACTGCATCAGAAAAACATACAGGGACAAACATACATCTGGCCTTTTATTATATTGTTAGATTACTCAGAGATTGAGCAGCTATGTTTATCCTAATTGGCATTGCCAGTTTCCATATTCATCTTCATCAATTACATTTTTAACAGCCTTGGCACAACGAAAACGCTTTGTTTTCTAAACATAGACCAAATGGTTCTTTGTTTTGATCCAGGGCTTGACACTGGCAAGACTCCAGGTTCAGTCTCCTCATTGTCCTGAAAATGCACAAAGTGATAGGGTGAGCTGTCACTTGTTAGAAAGTGGGTCATACAATTAGGTATTTCTATCTGTTGCTGTTTTGGATACATTGTTTTATCTTTATGTTCAATTCAAATGATTCAGGAAGAAAGCAACTGATTTGTTGATCCCAACTGGCATTACTAGGTCCCATGAGCATCTTCAGTCATTGCATCTTTGACAGCTTTGTCTTAATGAAAGGAACTGCTTTCCATGAAGAGAGACCCAGTAGCTGAGAGGTTGAGCATAGGCCTGCTAATGGAAACATTTCTGGTTCAAACCCCTCATTGGCTTAAAAATGCTGAAGTCAGTAAATTAGGAAAAAAAGCAAATGTAAGTTTTGAATGTTATAAAAACGTTGTTTTATCTTTATTTGTATTACAAATGACTCAGAAAGAGAGAACAGGGAATATGTGTATCTCAAGTGTCATTTGTAGTTCCCATGTGTATTTTCATTCATTACATCTTTGACATCCATGACATCATGAAAAAGTCTACATTCTCTAAAGGCAGACTGAGTAACTCAGTGGTTAGGTTTGCAAGTAACATGCTTGTAGGCTCAATCTCTTGCCTGGCTTGCAAAAACGTATGGCTACCTTGTTGGAGAGTGGGTCACTTCTTTGTTTTTTTAATGCGTCTTACTGTAACAAATGTTGTTTTATCTTTATTTTAAATCCATATGACTCCGAGAGAGAGTAGCTGATATGTTAACCCCCACTGGCACGGCTTGTCCCCATATACATCTTCATCCTTTACACCTTTGGCAGCCGTTTCACAATGAAAAAAAACTATATTATTTGAAGAGAGACCTAGTAGCTAAGAGGAAGATCAGAGTCTTCCCAAGAGAAAGGTTGCATGTTCGATCCCCTCATTAGCTAAAAGATACTCAAAGTGAGATGTTTCTTGGGAGGAAAAAGGTCAAACTTGTTTTACTGCTTTGTACTGTGATAAATTAATTGTTTTGTTTTAATTTTAATTACAAATTAATCAGAGAAAGAGCTAGAAATGTGTTTCTCCCAATGATCTCATGCCTAGGGCTGAGCCAGTGGCTCTTAGTGCCAAACATGAGCCAGGCTAGGGAAATGGCTGTGCCAAAGTGGGTGAGGGAGATCTGATGAGAAAAGGGTCTGGCTGGAGGCACAAAGAAAAGAGGTTAGCTTGGAGACTCAAAGAAAAGGGGCTGGCTGGGGCACAGAGAAAATGGCTGGCTTAGGGTGTAGAGAAGAGGGGATGGAGGAACAGAGAAAAGGTGCTGTGCGCAGAGAAAAGGGGCTCGGAGCAGGGGAAAGAGGACTGGATGTAGAGAAAAAGTGCTGGTGTGCAGGAAAAGGGTCTACGATATAGTGGAAAGGGGCTGGGGATAGAGAAAATGAACGGGGGAGGAGGATTTGTGCCAGTATGTTTTGTGGATGGTGGTGCTGGCTGTCAGCACTTAGGGTGATGTGGGGGAGATTTGCTAATGGTGGCATGGGCAAGGGGGAGGAGAACCCATCACATTTTTTTGGGGGGTCTCCCCTAACCCCCCCATTTTCCCAAAAATTAGATGGGTTTTTTGAGAAAAGAAATCGCGGTAAAAAACCCAGCGAAAAAACATCCTGCGACGAAAGGAGGATAGAGACACAGGTAATATGGAGAGAAAGGATGCTACATGCACTCGGGTCGAGGTGGGGGTTGTTGATGATGGGTATAGAGAGAGAGAGAGAGAGAATGGGGTCTCGAGGCACGGGGAATGGGGAAGAGAAAGGATCTGGCAGTACTTGTAGGATACAACTCATCACAGATGTTTCCCTGCATTGTTTGAAGCATTCGTTAGGGGAAAAGATCATATGCCCTACATCCCTACCCTACCCCTTCGCCAACACACAACTATGGTCAGATATTTGAAAAATGTATACCCTAGCCCTGCACACACCCTAAAGCTGTTGCGAAAAAATGACCCCAAATAGCCACTATGAGTTGCCCACCCTGCGAGTTGGGATGATACCAAGAGAAAGGGGGATAACGGCACTGGTGGGGAATGGGCAGTGGAAACTGGTCCAATAAGCACTTACCTGCTTTAAAGTCAAGACACAACAGGAAATTATTTCATTCCCTGTCCCGGAGCAGCCAATGAATGAGTGACGGAGAGGCGGGACAGGAAGTCAGGCAACAGCGCTCCAGCATATGAAGTCACACCAGTGAAGCACTTTTTAAAACCTTTTTTTTCAAGGATCAATCATTGGTGTCGTGGGCTGCAAGTGTGGCTTGTGGATGGCCCCTGCTTTGGGTGGCAACGACCCAAAAGGAGGGTGAGGTCTGAGCCATATTTTTTGACCCGGGCCGGCCTGGGGCTCGCCCAGCTCTAGTTGCTGAATCAATCCCTTTGTTGGCTTACAAATATTCAAAGTGGTAGAGTGAGAAATTCCTTGGAAAGTGCATCACATTTTTTGTTTTTAATGCTTCATACTGTTTTAAATGCACTGTTTCTTGTATCTTCGTTACAAATGACTCAGAAAGAGAGACTGGAGCTGAGGTGTTTATTTCATCAGGCATTGGTTGTTCCACATACATTTCCATCCCTTACACCTTTGACAGCCATGTCATAATGAGAAAAAAAATCAATGTTCTCAAAGGGGAGACCCATTAGCTCAGTTGTTATTACATGACAGCTCAGTTGTTATTACATGACTGCTCAGTTGTTACATGGCTTTGTCAATATCCTCATTGAAGGTTCAAGTGCCTACTTGCTTTCAAAATAATAAAACCGGTCAGGTTAGCAGTGCCTTGTTGGAAAGTGGGACACATTTGTGTTTTTAATGCTTCTTGCCATTATAAAAAAATTGTTTTAGTTTGTGTTCATTACAGATGACTCAGAGCGACAGCATCTAATATGTTTGCCCACACTGCCAGTGCTAGTTCTCATCTGCATCATCATGCTTTACAACTTCGACGGCCATCAGCCATGTCACAATGAAACTATCTATTTTTTTGCAGGGGGATGCAGCAGATCAGTGGCAAGTGTATGTTGATTATCAACAGAAAGTGTGCATGTTCAGGTTTCTCGTGGCTAGGCAGCAATCCCGCCCATACGTTGAGTCATATGTTGGGAAAACTGGTAGAACTTTGATTTCTAAATGCACATTAATGTTATAAAATCTTTGTTGTATTTTTATTTTTATTACAAATGACTCAGACAGAGAGAGCAGCTGTTTGTGTATCTGAGCGGAAGTGGCGGGCATCAGGCACATCCTCTGACAGACTTGCCTGCCACCTGCTCCAAAGGCAATACAGACTCTCTAGCCGCTCTAAGAAGAGGGCCCATATCCAAGCCTGCATCTCTGGGGCCTCTAACAACACAGACAAACTGTTTAAAATCTGCAAGGAATTTGCCAGTCCTACTGCAGTCTCCTCTTCTCCGCTGCCATCCCTTGTTCCTCCTCTCCTCATAAATCCCTCAGCTTATCCCTCCTGCCTGACTAACTACCGCCTGATCTCAATTACCCCCTTCCTGGGCAAACTCCTAGAGAAGCTGCCATCTCCCAACTGATCCAACAAACTGAATCTGTTGGCTGTCTCCACGACCAACAGTCTGGCTACAGAGCAGCCAAAGACAAGGAAACGGCTCTACTGAACACCTGTGAAGACTTTCTTTCAAATCTCGATTCCAATTCTCCTACCATTCTTATCCTTCTGGATCTCTCCTCTGCCTTCGACACAGTCAATCATGCCACTCTGACCAATCGGCTCTGTGACACCCTTGGCATCATGGGCCTGGTACTGGACTGGTTGATCTCATTCATCTCAAACTGACCTTCCCAGGTCCAACTGCCCCCATTTCTCCCCCCCTATCACACTCTCCACCTGCAGCGTCCCTCAAAGCTCAATCCATTCACCTTGCCCCTCTGGCCCACCTCATCTCTTCCTTCTCTCCTCACTTTCAATATTATGCAGATGATGCACAGCTCTCCTTCAAGCTTCCCTCTAACACCTCCTCTTCCTCTTCTCTCATCCCTGACTGCTATTCAGGCATGGTGTGCTGCCAATGATCTCTGCCTTAATACCATTAAGACTGAGATTCTTCTCATTGTTACCCCAGGTCCCTCCTTCCCTCCTGCCCTCTAGCCTCCCTCTATGGGTCCCCTCTCATAACCCTCCGGTGAGGCAAAAAAACATTGGTGTCATATTTGACTCCTCTCTCTCCTTCTGTCCTCACATCGCAGACCTTGCCAAGAAGGCGCACTATCAGCAGCACCTCCTCAGAGGCTTTCTCCCTTTCCTCACCTTCTCCCAGAAACTCAATGTCTTCAGAGCCCTGGTCTTCCCTAGGCTAGACTACTGCAACAGCCTCTTCCTCAATCTTCCTTTATCCTCCCTTCGCCCCTTGCAACAAATCCAGACCAGGGCTGCAAGACTTATCCTTATCCTCAAGCCGAGGGACTGCATCTCTCACCCCTACAATATCTCCACTGTCTCCCGGTTGCTACTAGGATCAAGTTCAAGACCCTCTGCATCATCCACAAGGCTGTCTGGGGCCCTGTTATATCCAACTCTTTCTCCCTAACACCTCCCTTCTAGAGTCCTTTGGCCCTCTAGCTCCAATTCTCTGCAGCAGATGCTTCTCTAAGCAGAGATTGGGGAGTAGATTTCTCTCCTCGACAGGAGCCTCCCTAGGAATGGTCTCCCTGCCCCTCTGAGGCTTGAGCTGGATCTCCTTAAGTTTTGAAAGATCCCCAAGACCCTCAATTTCTTGTCTTCCTTCCCTCACCTCATCCCTCTCCCCTGCTAGCACTTATGTCTGCCGCAGTGACTGGCTGCCTGGTTCCCTCAGAGTTCTACAGGGCATCAGCCCCCCCACCCAGTCCATCCCACTCCTCACACTTGGCATGTGGACGCTTCCCCCCTGCACCCCATGCAATCCTTGGCACTTGCCCTCCTGACCTTCCTTTACCACTCGCCTAGCATGTTTGCCCTCTCTCCCTCATCCACCTCCTCCTTTTCACTTGCACTTCCCCTTCTTCCTCGACTTCCTATTACTGCACTTGCACGATCCGAAAGTCGCAATGCCTAGTAGGACCAGTATTGTTATCTTTCTCTCTTGTCCCCCCTCCCTCTTTCTTGTCTTGTGGCACCTTGATATAGCATTTTTTGTACAGGCGCTTACAAATTTTCAATAAATAAATAAATAAATAAATACACACATAAATAAATAAATAAATACATAAATGAATAAATAAATAAATAAACATATCCCAAGTTGCATTTCAAGTTCCCATATGCATTGCCATCCATTGCACCATTTTAAGCCATGGCATAATGACAAATGTTTTGCATTTGATAACAAGATCATTTTCCAAAAAAGACCCTGCAGCGCATTGTTTAGGGAATGAGTTTACCAATAGCAAAGTTGTATGTTCAAGTACCTTGTTGTCTTGAAAATATTAAAGCTGGTAGGTTGTGCTGCCTGTCCAGATGAAATAGGTTCACTTTTTAATGGTGTCACTACTATACAAACACTGTTTTATCTTTATTATCCTTACAAATTACTCAGAGAGGGAGCAACTGATATGTGCATCTCAAGTTGCATTATTCGTTCCCATATGCATCTATATGCATCTTCATCAACTACACCTTTCACAGCCATGTCAAAAGGAAGCAAATCTATGCTTTCTAGTGGAGGTCCATGCTCTCAGAGGTTATAGCCTGTGCCCACCAATGGAAAGGCTGCAGGTCCAAGCCTCTCATTGGCAATAAACTAAATCTATGCTTTCTAGTGGAGGTCCATGCTCTCAGAGGTTATAGCCTGTGCCCACCAATGGAAAGGCTGCAGGTCCAAGCCTCTCATTGGCAATAAACTAAATCTATGCTTTCTAGTGGAGGTCCATGCTCTCAGAGGTTATAGCCTGTGCCCACCAATGGAAAGGCTGCAGGTCCAAGCCTCTCATTGGCAATAAACTACTCAAATCCAGAAGTTGTGCTATTTGTTGGGAGGAAGAAATTCAAAACCTTTAGTTTTAATGATTTTTACTCTTTTAGGTACATTCTTTTATTTTAATAACAAACGAGTAAAGGTGAGAGAGAGAGCAGCGGATATGTATATCCCGACTGGCATTGCTAGTTCTCATATGACTCGTCATCCATTACACCTTTGACAGCCATGTAATAATGAACAATGCTAAAAGGTTTCTAAAGTGCACCCCAAAAGCTCAGTGGTAAGAGCCTGGCCTTACCAGTCCCCCATTTCATATAACATACTTAAACTGGTAGGTTGAGCTGTCTGTCCAGAGGGAATAGGTCACGTGTTTAGTTTTTCATTGTTATACAAATATTGCTGTATCTTTATTTTCATTGCAAATGACTCATAGAGCAGCTTATATGCGTATCCCACTTGGCATGTCTAGTTCCAATATGCGTCTTCACCCATTACACTGTTGACAGCCGTGTCAGATTGGTGCAGTAGCTCAGTGGTCAGAGCCAATAGCAAGATATGATAGGTTATTTATAACACGCTTAATACCAAGAGATTAGCGCTGACCCGGGGATCGAACCTATTTCGTTCCATGTTGTCTTGCTTCCAAGGCAAGCACGTTGCCGCTGAGCTATCCTCCCGAGATTGCAGCTTCCAACCCTTCCTTGGCCTGAACATACTCAAATGGCTAGGGTAACTAGTCCCTTGTTAAAATGTGGGTCACAGTTTCAGTTTGTAATGCTCTTACTATTATGAAACACAGTTTTTTGTTTCTTTTCATCACAAATGACTCAGAGCGAGGGCAGCTGCTATGTTTATCTCTATTGGCATTGCCATTCCCATATGAATTCTCTTCCATTACAGCTTTGACAGCCAGGTCATAATGAGAAAAAGCTATTTGCACTGAAGTGTGACACTGTTGCTCGGTGGTTAAAACATGGGCTTACCAATGGAAAGGTTGTGATTTCACGCCCTTAAATGGCTGGAAAATACTCATACTAGTAGTTTGACCTTGCTGTTGCGTGGAAACAGGTGTCATTGCTAGCTTACAATGCTTTTTACTTTCAGTAGAAATGACTTAAATTGAGAGACACTGGGCCTCATTCCGAGGTTAGAGGTGGCCTTGCCGATAAGAGCGGCAAGGCTACCTCTATACCGGCATGAAAGTCCGGCACCCGCGAATGAGCAATTACCGGGGAATTCCAACCCCGCCGGGCCCGGTAATTGCCCTTTCGCGGGTGCCGGTACCGGTAGATCCCCATTCCCTTTCAGCCCCATATGGCTCAATGGGAATGCGCATGCCTGTAGCACCGGCACCATTCATAACGGTGCCGTTCGTACAGTCATGCTGTACTCGCGGGTGCCTTTCATTCCGCCAAGGCACACCTGGCAGAATGAAAGGCACCCGCGGCAAAACTCGGAATTTCCGGTCCAGATACAACGGTAACGGTAAGCTTACCGGTACAGTTGTGTCCGGACCGGCAACCTTGCAATGAGGCCCACTATGTTTTACTCAACTTGCACTGCTAATTCCCATATGCAGCTTCATCAGTTCAAATATTGAAAAAAGCTGTGCTTTCTAAAGGGAGACCCAGTTGCTCAATGGTAGGAGCATGGGCTCGCCCATGGAAAGGTTACAGGCTAAATAACCTCATTGGCTAGCTAGAAAGTCCTGCAACAAGTGAACAGTCTGTTGTGGAGTAAATCAGGCAATTTGTTTGATGTAATGCCTGTTGCCTATTAATTTTATAAAACATTGTTTTACCATTATTTACTGTACAAACAACTCAGAAACAGCGAGCAGCTGATTTGTTTATCCAAACAGGCGTTTCTAGTTCCAGTTTGCATTTTCACCTTTTACCTGTTGAAGGCCATGTCATTATGAACTAAGCTATGCATTCAAAAGGGAAGCAGAGTATCCCAGTGATTGAATCTGAGGGTTACCCATGGAAAGTATGCACATTCAAGACCCACTTTGGCTCTAAAATGCTCAGACCAGCAAGTTGACCTGTCTGATGGAAGAAAAAATGTCAAAATGTTTGTTTTTAATGCGTTGTTCTGTGATGTAAACATGTTTTTTAAAATCTTTATTACCAAACAATCCCACTCTTTCCTTGATCTTGTCTTCAGATTAAAATTCCATTTCCTGTTTTCTGAATCCGGGATTACTCCTTCTAATACTAACCTTCTGCCTGTTTCTCTTTCTCAGGCAGCAACCTAGCTCATACCCCTGCCCTGCTGGAAAAAGAGGCGGCATCAGTATTCTATTTCATTTTGCCTGCATTCTTGTTTCTTCACCTGCTATTATCCCATTGTTTCAACATTTCAATATAATGTTTCTACTTTCTGTATGCCTTTTTCTCTTCCCTTTCCCATTTTCTACAGCCCTCCAGTACAGTTTCATCCTTCATTGATGATCTTGACTCCCTCCTCTCCTTTCTCCTCCAACTTCCTTCCCCATTCTTCCTTTTTGGTGCTTTCAATCTCCACCTTGCTACTACTTATTCTTCCTCCCCTTTGCTATCTCTCATCCATTCTTTTAACTGAAATCAACTTTCCTGTCCTTGAAACACTCCTCTTACCACGGGTGTTGCTTACCTCTGCCCTTGCAAATTTTGCAATTGTAGAGTCATAATCCTGTTTTTTCGATATTTTCGAGAAGGGTTTCAGGGAGATTTTGGAGGTCTGGACAGAGGGAATAGCAGAGGAACCTGTAAAGAAGGCATGGTATCAAACAGTAATACAGACACCAGTGATCACAGGTCAATGGTGTTAATTGAACTTCAACTGGGTTTGAAAAATGCCTATCTAATCCTAAATCTAAAGATAGGAGCAAGCTACGACCATCAAATAATAACAACCCAGTTCTAGTGATGTCTTGTCAAAATGAACAGGCCTATACTAGTAAACCTTTTGCCAATACTTACTTCCAAATACAAATAGTGTGGGAAACAATGTTATGCAAAAGAAAAGGGTTCACAAAATCATATGTCAGGATAGTCAAATCGTTGGCTTCCTTTCCCCACGTTTTCAGCACGGGACAAGGAAACACACTCGAGCTTAGCACAGTCTCTGGCTTCTTTAGCACGAGGATGCAGTTCAAATCTCAGCATCAGGGCCTTCTGTACCAAAGTCTCTTTGCCATTTAAAGTCTCTTACTTCAGAGGGCCTGATACGACAAACAAACATTTAAAAGTTCCTTTCTCCTCAGGATTCACTTGTACAACTTCTTGGGTGACTTTCGATTCACCCCAGGCTCCCCTCCACCGGGCTCAGACCCATGTTGATACAAAAACCTTCTTAGGCGATTCACTGTTTACCCAGGATCCCCCTCCGCTGGGCTCAGACCCACTTTAACAAAAAATCTTTAATTGGCTTCCCTCTGCTGGGCTTCGGACCAGATTCATGTATTTTTCCAAACTTTCTTATTTCATCAAAATCGAAGACGTTCGACTGTGTGCAGGATTTTGCTTGACCCTTCGCAGGACCAGTTTAACTTACATTTATTTGTTCACTTTCAATGATCTCTCTCTGCTGGGCTTGCATCCAATTTATCTACTTGTGTTACTCCTCAACTGGATACCTTACAGCGACCTTCGATTGAGCACCCACACGGTGCCAGGCCACTCTGTCAAAGGTATTATAGCGTGCCTTAAAGTTCAGTCACTGATCAGCAGTTTAACTTCACTCAATTCTCTTATCTCACGCGTTTTAACAAATGTTCATTACAGCGCTTGCCATACAATGTTGCTGATTGCAACCTTGGCTTCAACATGGAGCGATCTTGTATCAGTCTCCCCAGCTCACCAAAAACCCCTCACCCAGTTGATCCTCCCTCACTGGTCCACATCCACGAACTGGATACAAAAGCGTTGGCTGTGTCCTGGCCACCGGGATGACTGATCCCTGGGACGAGTGGGTGAGACACCTTCTGATTTCTCGCAAACCCCAAATGCGAACCAACAGGGACATATCCAAATAAACCACTGCAGCCTTAAATTCAACATGATCCATTCTGAATCAGCTTGGTACATGGATTCACTACCTGTCCCCTGATACCAGTGCATCAAGAGGTTACATATAATGAATGTATAGTCGCAGGGCAATCTGTTCTATGCTTGCTGCCAGTAAATATAATATTTAAGTAGATTGTTTTCCAATCGTACCATTATTGTGCAGAACATTGAAAGGGGTATCCAATATTGTGATCAAACATCAGGTCACTGAGCCTTTTACAGTAATTGTAGGTCCCATTTAAGATGTGCATACATTCCTCCTTAGCCCGACAGTTCCAGTCAATTTACTTGGGAGAGATATTTTATGTAAATCAAATTGCAACATTTCATATTTAGTACTCCGAAGGTGTCTTCTTGAGTTTTCCTAGTAAGAATACTGTGGCTGTGTTGGCTACACTTCAAATTTTGCCTGATAAGCCAGTGTTACCCGAGACAGGAGGTTGGTCAACCAATTTCAAAGAACTAATCATTTCTATACTTAAATATCTATGGTCCATTCATGATATTGAACTACATTTGTAATGCAGAGCAAGTACGAATTAGAACTGATCCATCCCACATTACCCTTTGAGACTGGATGCGGAACAGGGAATAGTCCCTTTTATCGCTTCCCTCCTAAAAGAAAGCATTATTATGCCTACTTCCAGCCCTTGTAACATTCTGGTTTTGCCTGTAAAGAAGCCTGGTACAAACACCTATAGTATTTTACAAGACCTGAAGGTAGTACACTCTGTTATTATTCCATCATCTCCAGTGGTGCCTGATCCAGCTATGATATTGTCCTGTGTACCGTCTACTGCCACATTGTCCTGTGTACCGTTTACTGCCCCATGTTTTGCAGCGATAGATATGTGTCCTAATACCTTAGATGTTTCATTTATATGAAAATGTGAAAATAAGTGGACTAGGCAGCCCCATGGGTACATTGGACCCCCCACCCTGTTCTCTCAACAATTATATGATATGATATGATATTTTATTTATATCCCGCCCATACACAGGTGTTTCAGAGCGCGACCAGGCAAGGGAGGGGGAGCAGGGGAGAAAACAAAAACAAATGATCTTACTAGGCCCAGTGACATTGAGAATGTGCAAGTGCATGGGAAGGGGGAAGTGCAACAGAAAAAGGGAGGGGGGCAAAGAAGTGCAGGCATAGGATAAATAATAAGTTAGTGGATACATAAGTAAATAAATAAGGTGATAAGAGCAGTGATTTGTGCAGCCAGTGAAGGGTGCAGTGCAGGGCAAGTCAGATAGGGTAACATCTGATAAGTGCAGGAGAGGAGTGGGGGGACCTGTGAGGGTACAGATAACAGGCCCCGGTGCAGGGGTGGCCGGGAGGCAGTGCCGTAGGAAGTCCAGGAGGGCAGGTAACTGAGACAAGGGGGCCCCGTTGGCAGATGAGGCAGTGCTGAGAAAAGAAGGTAGATCAACAGGGGAGGAGAGTGGCAAAGGCAGATGCAAAGAGGATGGTCTTAAGGAGCGTACGGAATCGTAGATGGTTTTCCTCCAGTTTCAGGGTGGCAGGGAGGCCGTTCAAAAGGGAGGCTCCGGCCGAGGACAAAGATCTGCCCCCTGCACGTTTCTTAGAAAAGTGGCTGACCCTGAGGGAGTTTGAAGTAGAGGCGCGAAGGGCTCGAGAAGGGAGGTATTTAAGGAGGGATAGTTGAAGGTATTTAGGACCCAGGCCCCAGAAAGCCTTGTGGACAATGCAAAGGGCTTTAAATTTAATCCTTGCATCCACTGGGAGCCAATGGAGGGATTTCAGTGCTGGAGAAATACGATCCCGGGGCTTGAGGCCAAGGACAAGTCTTGCAGTTCTGTTCTGGATTAGCTGTAGAGGGCGGAGGGTGGTAGCTTTAGAAAGAGGCTGTTGCAGTAGTCCAGCTTAGAGAGAATCAGAGCTTGGGAGACAGTGAGCTTCTGTGGGAAGGAGGGGAAGGGAAATGTACCTCTGAGCAGGTGTAGTAAGAAGTTAGATTTTTTTGAGTCTTCAGAGATGTGTGAGGAGAAGGATAGTGTGGAATCAAAGATGATCCCGAGGTTCTTTGCTTCGCAGGTAGGGGCAGGAGGAGGGCCAAGGGACGCGGCCAGAGAGTGAAGGGAAAGGATGGAGAAGGTGTACCAATGAGGAGAATCTCGGTTTTGTTGGCATTTAAACAAAGATCATTGGTGGCACACCAATTTTGGATGGCGATTAGACAGTCAGAGATGAGGGAGGAAGGGGAGGTGGCAGAGGGAAGCCTGAAAATGAGTTGTGTGCCGTCAGCATAGCATTGGAAGTTGGAGCAGAAGATGGAGATGCAGTAGGCAAGGGTTGCCGAGTATTGGTTGAAAAGCCAGGGCGAGAGATTAGACCCCTGAGGAACACCACAGGTAGAGAGGGAGATAGAGGAGAGGAAGGACCCAAGTTGTACCTGGGAAGGTCGATCAGAGAGAAAGGAGGTCAGCCAGGCCAGAGCCTGATCAGTGATGCCAATTAAAGAAAGACTTAGATGATATTGATTGCCCAGGAAAGTCTGCATTGGTGCAATATGCTGATGACTTGTTAGCTACTCCTCCTTCCTATGAAGAATGCAAATTAGATACAAAGTTAGTATTTACTGCATTGGCTAAAACGGGAGATGAAGCATTTTAATAAAAATGCAATTATTCAAGGAACGAGTATACTATTTAGAGCATTATAGCATAATGGGACTCCAAATTATAGCTCCTTCTGGGAAAGAAGCAGTGTATACAATTCCCAAACCTAAGTACAGTTACACAGATGAGAGCTTTTTCGGGCGGGTTGGGCTATTGTAGACAATGGATTTTAGGTAATGCAGAGACAGTAACACCTTTACAACAGCATAAGGAGGCCAACACTGCAGAACCACTTCAATGGACACCAGAAGCTGAGAAAGCTTTTGAAAACATGAAGAAAAGGTTACTGAAGCCCCTGTTTTATGTTTTGAGACTACAAGAAGAAATGTACATTATTTAATTTTTTTTTTAATTTTATTGGTTTTTACAAACCTTTAAAATCTGACACAAGTTAACCACACATTTTTATCAAAGTTCCTTAGACCCATCCACGTAACATCCATTACTATAACTTTGTCAACTTTTTTCCATCTATGGTTATTCAACCAAGTTCACCGTTTACCAGAGAACTTTCAAATATTGGTAGCAGACGTGCTTCTATAATTTCCAGCAATCTTGTTAAGGGCAGGATTAGTTTCAAGTCGGTTCCCTGGAACATTAAGCTCCACCACTCGTCCGCACACAATGATGGATGAGCTAAGCTCCAGGGCCCCAAGTGTATGGTCCTCTCAGATCTTAATTTTGTGCAAAATAGGACTAGATGTTTTAGTGATTCGTTTCGCTTTAAGCACAACCTACATTCAGGTCTCAGGTGGGAAAAACCCCTCCATGAGCGGAGGCGATCGTTCGTTTTGAACAAGTTCAATCTGAACAGTATAAATAGTCTGCGTGCCTGTGG
Source organism: Ambystoma mexicanum (assembly GCF_040938575.1). Lineage (NCBI taxonomy): Eukaryota > Metazoa > Chordata > Amphibia > Caudata > Ambystomatidae > Ambystoma > Ambystoma mexicanum. Next base: position 440,987,210 of record NC_090922.1, on the reverse strand, counting down.
ATTAGGAAATAGAAGCACATATTTCTGAAGGCTGTTAAAGGCACGTGCTTCTAATGGAGCGTTGCGCGAACTACTGGCGGCAGCTCTTTCCGCACAAGTCTCGTCCCAATCTGTACGCCAGATCTTTAATTTAGCTGCATCCGGATTCTCATGAAGCAAATCGACTGTTATGTCGTATTTTTTCAAGATTGCCTCGCATCTGTTCGACCACATCTGGATAATTTTGTGATTTCCAGGTTGGGCATTGTAAAAGATCTCAAATTGTGGGATCTACGCCCGACTACAGGTCTTTCGATATAAACACAACAGGCTCCAACATATTCTTGCATGCAAGGATATTAAAGCCAGTTCATATCTTATACAAGAGGTGTTCACACCCCTAGGAAGTGTCTTGTCCAGAAACAATTTTCCAGTTTGGCCCAGATCTCATGGGGGCATCCCAGCGCATTTTCTGCGTCATATGTCACAACCGGTATGACCTTCTGTTGGTAAAAGGCCAAGACTGGACGTAATGAGAATTTGCCAAATTTCTTGTTGATTATCAGGGCTTGGTTTGCTAGTTGGTTGCATTTCCTTTTGGTTTCCGCAAGCCAGGGCCCGTCATTGATGGCCGAACTTATTATCATCCCCAGATACTTGACACTTTGTGAGATCTGCAACGTTTCATGTCCCAAAGCCAATGTTATGCTTTTTCTGTTCCTTACTCCACCGCCGTTCAAATTCTGCAGGACTAATATTTCGCATTTTTTGATGTTAATTGTGAGCTTATTGGACGTGACGTATCGTTGCACAGCATTTAGTTTCCTTTGCAACCCGATCGGCGTCACGTCCATTACGATCAAATGTACATTATATTGTCATAAAAGAAATGGGGATGCCCTTGCAGGACTCACACAAGCCCATGGACATTATTAGAGAACTATTGCATATGATACAGAAAAATTAGACCCAGTAGCAGCAGGAATGTCAACTTGCATGTGGGTGGTGACTCCAACCGCAATAGCAGTGCAGCAATGCAAAAACATTGTGTTGGGGACTACTTTAGAAGTGGCTGTTCTACACTCACTACTGGTGTTGTTACTTAAAAATAAAACAGCATGCCTACTTACTGGGACAACAAATATGAGATTCTATGGCAATAATCCCCGAGCCGGCGGGACATTTCTGCATAAGGTAATGGCACTGGGGCCCATAGTTACAGACCCGAGCATTATGCGGTAATGGCCCACTGCGAGGGGCTTATTGCGATTAGTACCCCGGCCCGTTAGACTAGGGTACTAATGTGTTTTTTTTCTGGTTACGAAACGTGTTGCGTTACGCAGCCGAAAAAAAATACGTTTATTAAGTATAAACCATTCACCTACATTGAAAAATGTTAACAGAAAAAAAGGCCACCAAGGAACAGGGAGAAGGAACTATGTGTGGTCCCTTCTCCCTTTCCATGGTGGCCTGAAAGAAAAAAAAGAATAACGGAGAAAGGCGCGAGGGACGCGAAAGGACATGAGCGGGCTTACCGTGAGGTAAGGCTCGCAAATGCACCCATCGGTGTGTTTGTTTCCTTCAAGATAACCTGCGCCGGGTACTAATGTTGTTTAATGCCTATCATATTACTCTACACTGATGCCTAATGTTGAATTCAGCATCCCTGCTTCCTTCTCTCTGTGATGATGAACCTTGTGAAACAGAGCCCCATTACTCATTTCCTTCTAACTCCCAGTGCCTGATTTCTGAGCTTGTGCTAAATGTAGTGTGGAAAGACCTCCAGGTTTCCAGCACCACCATTCTGAGGTGGGTGGAAATATTGGACGGGACATGTCATCCTGTCTAGCAGCAAAAGCTGCTAAATCTATTGCTAGATGGAAACATGTGTATCAGTGGCACTGTGAGCATTTTCTAAAAGACTGACACTTTTCTATTTTAAGTAAGTTTTCGTAAGATTTCATTAAACTAGAAAAGTAGTGCTGCAGTCTAGGAAATGCTATTTTTATAAAGGGAAAGGGTGTGCAGCAGTGTTGAATGGCACCTCACAGCTTCTGTATTTCAACTCCTTTTTTTGAAGTGCTAAAGTAGTGCTTTTGAAAGGAGAATCCCCTCGCAGTGCCTGCCCTGCATTTCTCATTGTTGCTAAGGCTGTTGTGAAGCAGTAAAACAGGCACATGCAAAAATCGTGGCTTTGATGCCAGACCGCCACATTAGCACGTTACAAGGAGCTGGCCAGTGCTGAAATTTCAGCACTGGACAGCTCCATGTAATATTTTAACGTAGAAAATAAAAGCATCAAAATGCTATCTTTTACATTTAAAAGTACATATCCATACGATGGAAAAGTTTCAATGGATATGTACTTTTAATGTAAAGCATAGAATTTCGATGCATGTATTTACGATGCATATTTTTTGATGCATTATCTTATCGATGCATCTTTTTTTCGATGCAAAGACCATAAACTGTAAATCCCACTAGACTATGCTGTTTCCCGAATACATCCTCATACATTGCACCTTTGACAGCTATATGATATTGAAAAAAAGGTCCTTAAAGTGAGACCCAGTAGCTCAGTGGTTATAGCATGGGCCCATCAATGTTAACATGGCAGGTGCATGTCTCTCATCAGCTAGGACATTCTCTAATTGTAAGGTGGAATTCCCCATTGTAGAAATACAAGTCATTTTTATTTTTAAATCATGTTTACCATAATAAAAAAAAATAAATGATTGCATGATTGTATCTTTATTTTCATTACAAATGACTCAGAGATAGAGAGAGGTAGAGATAGAGAAGGAGTGGGAGAGATAGAGAGAGAGAGGGAGAGAGAGACAGAGATGAAGAGGGAGAGAGAGAGAGAGAGAGAGAGAGAGAGAGAGAGAGAGAGAGAGAGAGAGAGAGAGAGAGAGAGAGAGAGAGAGAGAGAGAGAGAGAGAGAGAGACAGACGTGTTTATCCCAACTGGCACTGATAGTTGCCATATGTATTTGTATCCATTATGCCTGTGACAGCCATCATGCCATAATGAAGAAAGCTATGTTTCCCCACAGGAGACCCATTAGCTCAATGGGTAGAAGATGGGCTTACCTATAGCAAGTTTCCAGGTGCCAACTACTCATTGGCTTTAAACATCACAAACAGGTAGGTTGAGCTATCCATTGGTTGGAAATAGGAACATTATGTAGTTTTGAATGCTTGTTACTGTTATAAAAACATAGTTTTAGCTTACTTTTCATTGCACACGTGTCAGGGAAAGAGCAGAAAAAAGTGTTTTCCCAACTAACATTGCTTGTTCCCGGATGTCTCTTCAGTCATGTCACAATGAAATAAGCTATGATTTCTAAAAGGAAACCCAGTGCATCTAAAGAAGCGAGAAATTAGCATTCCTGTGCACACCACACAACATAGGACCGACTATTCTGGACCAGGAATCAAGTTATACAATGGATTTTAAAGTATATTTGATTTTAGAAGCAATTATTTTTAGCATCAGAAGATTTCGTTTAGAAGTGCAATCAATTATTATAATGATTATGCACCTAGATGTAACAAGCAGAAATGTTTCAGATGAAATAAAATGTGTCTTCCACCTCCGAGCTTTGAAAAAAATGAAATTAAAATAAGGCTAGAGGAAACATTACAAACAAAAGGACAAAATTGCATACGAAAAAACAGATATGGGTCTGTAAATCGGACATCCTAAAAGCAAAGACCATGCACTATGCTGAACAATTCTCGAAAGCAAGCAATGCCCAGAAAAAGATGTTCAACATCACTAAAGTGATAAGAAACATGACATCATCTAATACCATCGTCACTGCCTGGGGAAAACTTTGTGATGATCTCACAAACAACTTTAGGAACGAAGTCATAAACATCCAGCAAGAGATTAGTGCTATGCCTAAGGATATAGGCAGCAATATCACCACTGGCACTTCCCCTTAAGCACCCATAATGCTGACCTGTTTTGCAGTGATCTCAAACGAGGACATTTACTGAACCGGTGAAGAAAAGCAACAAAGCTGACTCTTCAACAGACCGCTACAAGACATCTACAAGACCATCCTCAGCAGAGGAACTCCTGCGCAATACTTCTGCAAGCTCATGAACCACTTGCTGGAAACAGGAATCGTCACCTGAAGCTCCACATCTGCCTACATTAAACTCCTTTTCAAATATGCCACAGGAAGCACAGACAACCATACCAAGTACCGGCCCATATCAAACATCCTTTACCCAGCCAAACTCCTAGAAACATACGTATATGGACAACTCCTAACACATCTGGAAATCAACCATCTACTGGAGCAGGCTCATGTCAGTTTCAGTCCTAATAGAGGGACTGAATCAGTAGTACTGTTTATATGGGATGGCCTACAAATGAACTCAGACTCCATTACCACCACACTGATAATTTTAGACTTTTCAGCAGCATTCTGCACAGTCAACCATGCAACCCTCATCAAAAGAATAGAAGAAACATGTGTAAGCCACATCGCCTGACAAGGGATGAACTCCTTCCTGACAGTAAGAGTGGAAACCATCTGGCTAACCCCTTTCAGCTTCACCTCACGCATACTCACTTTTGGTGTTCGACAAGGCGCATCCCTCTTACCACTACTGTTCAACATCTACACCACTTCTCTCATAAAAATCATCAATCAAATGGCACATGCTTACATGTTACATGTTACTACTACACACTCAAATAATCTCAAATTCACCATCAGCAAGTACATAGACCAAACTCTCAACAATTGCCTCCCACAAACCAACGCATGGATGAGCAAAAACAATCTTAAGCTCTACCCGGATACAACTGAAATCATGATACACCCAACCATACTTCTATCCAACTGCCTGTACCTTGGCCTAAAGATAGTGGAACCGGAACAGAAGCCTCCAAAGTAGTTAAACATCTCAGAATCTTAATGAACAATGAGCTAACATTGGAACCTCAAGAAATGCTTCTTCCCTCTATGATAAATCTGACGGATATTACCCTTTGCAACTTTTCCACACAGAACACTCACCATTATCTCACTCGTCTCTGCAAGATTAGAGTATGCCAACAGCATCTACCTTGGCATGCCAGACTACCTCAGCAAAATAATACAATGCTCAACAAGAGGGAACTGTAAGGAACTCGTGGTGGCAACAGTAAAGATAGACACAAGTGATCTCACTTCAAGGGTTTTTATTAAACTGTATGAATGGGTGAGAAAAACACCTAATCTAAACCCAAAGCTAAGATTGGAGCAAGCTACAACCATCAAATAATAATAAGCTAGTCCTAGTGGTGTTGTGTCAAATAAACAGGGCCTATGCTAGAAGAAAATGATTGCCCAGCCTTACCATTAAATGACAACAAGAGTGTGGGATAATGCTCACAAGAAAAGAAAGAAGTGTTCACAAAATGATAAGTCAGGATGGTTTGGCTGGGTCTCCCTTCCCCATGTTTTAAGCACGGGAGAAGGCAGGACTTCTGAGCACAGCACACTCCTGGGCCTCTCCAGCCCGAAGTTCACTATTCCATTGAACGATACCAGGACCTTCTGGGCCAAAATAAACAAACAAAAGTTTCTTTGGTGATCTTGCACCGTGGGTGATTGCTCTTCGCCCCTTGGATCTCCCTCCACCGGGCTCGGATCCTTCTTGCAACTTGTGCCTCCCTCCGTCGGGTTGATTACGGCCTTTCACTCTTAACACAATCTTCTCGGGTGTATCAGACTTCACTCCAATTCGCAGACATCCCTCAACCGGGTTCACATTTGCCAATTTCACAGTTTAATTTGTTTTCTCACATTCATGATTACCTTTCTTAGCTTTTCCCTTGGCTTCCCTCGGTCGCGTTCACTTAACCATTGTTAACACAGTACATGAGTTTCTAAACACAGTTCATGGTTTACTTCATATTTTTCAGAAAGCGTGGTTTCGATTTCTCTAGCTTTCTCTTGGCATCCCTCCATCGGGTTCACATTCACCTTAGGTTCGTGTTCTGTATTTTCTCAGGAAGTGAGGGGGTTTCCCTTCTCCTAGCTTTTCTCTCGCCGATGGTTCAGAGACTTTCTATTGTACAAAGGAAATTCATGTGACCTTTGTAGGACCACCCTGACCCTAGGGCCTTCTGGGACTTGTTGTTTCACCTCAAAACAAAGGGGCCAGCCAGAGTCCTTCCAATGAGCACCCCTGCTGCGCCTGACCACTCTACAGCTGGCCCTTCTTTCGGTTTTCTCAAAAGTTCAAACACAAGTTCTTTGTTCACATATAAGTTGCCACTTGCAACCTTGAACTCAACACAGTTCGGATTGCTATCAGTTTTCTCCGACTCACCGGCTGTGTTGGACCCGCTGGTCTTTTTCGCCTCTGGAGTCAAGGACAGTACCATGGTAGCCAGCATGCCTCCCCACCTGTTTTATCTGTCCGGGAGGTCCCTGTGCACCGTTGACACCTGTCACACCACACGCCAGCTGTACTCCCCGGTCTTGTAATTCTTTTATCGGAGGCCTCATGGTTCTGAGTTGAAAAGGGCAAGGGCAGCTCCATCCTCATTGTCCTTTCAGGTCTTGCCGGTTTCCTCCTCCTCTTGAACTGCTGGTCTGGAATAGCTGTCCCCTCATGCGCTTTGGCCTTGCTCGTTGTGTGCTCCCGTCATCTGCCTTTCATCCCTGTGGGGAAGGTCAAGGGCCATCAGGTGTGTTCTTCCGGCCAATTGCCTGACTCTGCCTGACCTTTGTGTTGGGACATGTCAGGTAAATGCCTCTGGTGTTAGTCCATTGTCTCTCTCTGTCTAAGAAAGTGTTCATGCCAGAAAAGAGGAGCGGTAGAGCTTCTCGATGTCCTAAAGGGTAGGATGGGGAAAAGGTGTTACAGGGAAGGGGGTACCGTGTCTCACCCGTCGGTGTCCCACTTCCACTCCACGAAGACCCCTCATCCAGGTGATCCTCCCCCACTGGTCCACCTCCAGGAACTGGATCTAATAGTAATGGCCGTGTCCTGGATACCTGGATGACAGATCCCCGGGGACCTTCAGGTTTCTCATAGAACACATCATGCCAGTACTAAGTTCACTACCCTGGTCACTAGTCAAGAAGAAGATCTGTTTCAAAATACTCTTCATTCTCCAGCGAGCAATTCACAATCAAAGAGCACAATTCTTGCAAGAGAAAATCTCCACCTACAAACCAAACTGAACCTTGAGGTCTGGCATTGATGTACGCCTTTAACCCAAATATTCTACGAAAATGAAATATGGTGGATCAGCTTTTTCAAGCATCTCAATAAAACTCTGGAACTCCTTCCCCAAGGGACTATGCACAATAAAGGAACACCTGACCTTCAGAAAAGCAGTGAAAACATGGCTGTTCAGTATTCCGAGCTAACACGCAAGCCATAGTCCTTTGTCAAAGAGAGACCAAACATAGCTGACCATGGCACACTGGGTTTCAGTTAACAAAAAAGCTACATGCATGACTGTGACTTACATGATGTCATGAGGATTGTCCTCTTTCCCCCTCAATCTCATACTGCAACCCCCAAAGCTCCTGCAAACTTGCCACACACAAACCAACCACGCGACGCACACATGACAACTATAAAAAACCTCCACACTGACACTAAACAGCAACACTCCACAACTACTCCAATATCTCGCAGAATCTCAATGTGGAAAATGCATTCTTACGACATGGGCACACAAGGCCACCCATATTATAATTATATGAATGCAAACACCTTGCACATCCACCAACCCACACCACCTAAAAGCAGACGCACACAGTGACCGGTTGTTCCAAACTGAAGCTTCCAACACCACAGCAAAAGCAGGTGTGTGCTCTCCCTTTCCTCCCACTAACAAACCAGCCCCTCTCCTATTTTGAAATGCATCAGAGCATTTGGAGACAATGAAAATTAAAGCAGTGTGTGGTAAAAATCTCCCGTTCTATAACATATCAAAACATAAAATACATTTGCAATTAGTTGGGTTATTGTTTGGTATTTCTTAAAGCCAATGCATGACTAATAATTGATTGATAATTAATTTGCATGCATGTGAATAAAAAGTTGAGCTCAAGTCTGAAATTAATAGTGCATATGGATACATTGTTTTTATTGTGGTGATTAAAGAAGAACCCACATCCAAATATGTTTTCATAAAACCCTTTAAATATATAAACCAATTTGTTATTTTCAAAGGTTTCAAAGTTCCAGTGGCTGGTCCAGGCAGCGAAAATGAATAGTCTCTTCATTCATTAGAACCTTGACAGCCGCGTCCTATTGAAAAAACAGAGACCCAGTAGTTTAGTGATTTGAACATTGTTTACCAATAACAAAGTTGCAGGTTCAGTTCCCTTGTTCATTAAACAAACCCAAACAGGAAGGCTCATCTGCCAATGGGGACAACATACATGCAATGTTTAGTTCTGAATGCACTGTTATGAAAACATTGTGTTAGCTTTATTTTCATTACAATTGACTCAGAAAGAGAACAGCAGCAATATTTATCCCAACTGACTTTTCTGTTTCCAAGATGCCACTTCTTCAATTGCTGTGCCACAGTGAAAAGGGTATCTTCGCTAAATGGAGAGACAGCATCACAGTAGATAGAGCAATGGCTTATCAATTGCAAGATTGCAGGTTCAAGTCACTCAATGGCTGGAAAATGCTCAAACCTGAAAGTTCAGCTACCTGTTCAGAGAAAACAGGTCAAATGTTCAGTTTTTAACACTTAACTATTATGAAAACATTCTAAATTACTGATAGAGAGACCAGCTGCTATGTTTATCCCAGATGGCATTGCTAGTTGCCAGATGCCTCTTCATCCCTTCATCCATTACAGCTTTGACAGCCATGTCATAGTAAAATAAAACGGTGTTCTGTAAATGGTGGCCCGGTAGAGTAGTATTACAGCATGGGCTTATCAATAGCAAAGAAGTAGGGTCTAGCCTCTAGCTGGCTTAAACATACTCAACCTGGAAGTTTGACCTGACTAATGGGAGGAAATAAGTTGATTTTGTAGTTTATTAATGCTTTTTGCTGTTATAAAAACATTGTTTATCTGTATTTTCATTAAAGGATGACTCAAAGAGAGAGCAGCAGATATGTTTATCCCAACTGGCATTGGTAGCTACCAGATGCATCTTCATCCATCACCCCAATGACAGATATGACATAATAAAATAACCTATTATTTGTACAAGTGTACCTAGTAGCTCAGTGGTTAGACCACAGGTTTCCCAATAGCAAGGTTGCAGGCTCAAGCTCCTCGTTGCACTTAGAATGCTCAAGCTGGAATATTGTAAGGAAATAGGCCATATTGTTAGTTTAATGTTTAATGTTTTTACTTTTATGATATGATATTATATGATAATTTATTTATATTGTGCTCGTTCACAAGTGTTTCAGAGCGATACAAGGCAAGGGATGGGAACAGGGGAGAACAAAACGCTCTTACTAGGCCCAGTGACATTGAGAACACGCAAGTGCATGGGAAAGGGAAAGGGGAAAAGTGCATGGAAGGGGGCGAGTAGAAAGTGTGGAGCAGAGTAGAACATATAAATAATAATAAATAAAAATAAATAGATAGCAGAGGCAATAAACAGTGGTAGTGCAGTCAGAAAGTGCTGTGTTTAAGGCAGCAGACTGGGTAAGTCTGGTAAGTGCAGACAAAAAGAAGAAAATGGGTGTGTGGGGAACTGTATGGATACAGATACAGTTCACCAGTGCAAGGGCTGGCCAGGAGGCGGTGCAGGAGGGTGGCAGGGTGAGCAGGTACCTGGGCCCAGGGGTTGTATGTTATTAAAATATTGCTTATTTTCCTTGCAAATGACAGAGTGCAAGGGGATTGCTGGTTCCCAAATGCTTCTTCATCCATTACACTTTTAACATACATGTCATATTGAAAAAAGCTACTTAGCAAAGAGACTTAGCAGATCTGTGGTTAGAGCAAGGACTTGCCATTAGCAAGGTTGCAGGTTCAAGGCCCTCATTGTCTTGGAAATGTTCAAACTGTGATGGAGATCTCACCAGATGTTCAGGGAAAGGACCTAGTTTGGATTGACTGGTACCATTCCAAGCCTTCCTCTTAGATCTAATCAGAGAAGTCAATGCTTGTTAAGGTGTTAGTACGTTTGGGAATTGATGTTCATGTACCTGGACAGTTGTACTGGGGTATTCCATAGGGTGCTGCATTCCACTCAAGTAGGACATCATCCATAACAATTGACAGCTTTGAGAGCAGTGCCAATGTCTCTAATGGTGCCTATTTGCAAAGTAACCGTAGCCACAGAATGACATTCTAAAGAGAAAATAGTGTTATCAGAGGAAATATTTCTTTCAAAGCTTTAGCGCAATCTGTTTATGGTAGGTTAACCTTTTGAGTTAAAATATACTATCTCATTAAATGTCAAACAAAAATAACGATCGCGTTGATGTCTTGACAAAACCTGCTGTCTTCAGAACTGAACTAAGTTTTAATGATATTCATTGGCCATACTGCAGAATTGGAGCTGGTGATGTTTCTCTCTGTGAAGGAGCTTTTGTTGAGTCTGCCCAGGACTAAAGAAATCCTCGGGAATGGACCCTCTCTCAGTGTGTGAGGTCTTAAAATAGATGGGGCCTCATTATGAGTCAGGCGTTAAGGGGTTAACGGCGCCGTAAACGGCGCCGACCCTTTACGCCTGATTACAAGGTCCCTTAGCGCCATGGTGATTTTAACGCCTGCTTTTTGCAGGCGTTAAAATCCATGGCGCTAAGGGACCATGGTGCTAATTACGCCACCGTAATTTACGGTGGCGTACTTAGCGCCTTCCCCACTCCCATTATGCCCTATGGGGCAAAAATGGGAATGGAGAAGGGTAAAATGGGAAATGGGGATTTACCGCCCCACTCACCTTGGAATGGGGCGGTAAATCCGCCATCCACCCATGGTGGTAAGGGTACGACCCAGGCGGTAACTTACCGCCTGGGTCGTAATGAGGCCCATGGTCTCTTCAGTAGTCATTTATCAGTTTTTGTGGTCCTTTGGGTTGGGATGGTGAATACTCATACAGAAGTGTGTGTTTGGGCGGGAGCAGGGGAGTAGGGAGAGATATGTGGCACAGGAAACTTAGAAATGGATTCGGAGAAAGGTCACCTGAGGAAGGTACACCATCTCGCAAATGGCTGAAACATGCAATATACACTTGAACTTCTTGAACGAGCATGTGCATCGGGTCAGGGGTGCAACACTTCATCCAGTATGTAGATGGCCAATGAGGGAGGTCTCCTGGGAGCCGTTTGCCTGAATGAAGGCCATGTGAGGCGGGAGGGATTGGGGGGGATGGGAGGACTGGCAAACATTGAAAGCTCAATGTGATTGGATGGAAAGCCTCCGGGAAATCAACTGAAGATTAGCAAAAACGAACCAGTGGAAGCTGATCAGATTGAAAAGTAATTAAGTTTACTGAAAGATGCAACACATATTGTTTACCAGAAATCCGCGCTTGGGCATTTATTTTGCTCCAAACGATATTTGACAGCAATTAAGCAAAGGAGATGAGAAAATATTTACCGTATCGGAAAGGCGGTGCCTCCACGCCAGAACTCGGCTCTAGTGATGACCTTGTGCGATGGCACTGAGACAGGCCGCAGCGCTGGTTTAGGATCTGTAACTGTTACTCTCCTCGTAATTAGCATCACATTCTAAAGCGCTTTGAAAAGAGAATGACAAATTAGCAGAAGACTCTGCAGAGGGTTTTCAGAGTGGATAAACAACCGTGCACAATTAAACAGAAGGCAATAAGGTGGACAAACGTGGAAAATAGATTAATAATACACAGAGCGCAATACACTGATACGCGAGCGCCCTTCATACATTGGGGGGAAAAGCAGCGGTTCTGTGTGATTTCATCTATTTTTTTTTATTGAAGTCGATTTTGTTTTAAAAAAAATAATAATTTAATGGTTGATTTTGCTGATAAATATATGCGGGGAGACCCCCGGCAGCCTACCCTCCTAAACCCCCCTAGATTATAATCCTAAACCCATCCCCCACATATATTATCGGCAAAATACATTGTGAACAATTTGACGAAATCTACTTTGACAAATTCTGGCTCGGCCAAAACTGCTGTTACCAAAGCAACAAGGGGGGTTGGTTATAAGGAATTGGTTATTACAAAATAACGAAGGAGGCATTTGATGTCCATTGCAGGAATGGACAGGAAGCCTGAAGAGTGATCAGACTGGGGGACGGACGGGGAGAAGTAGATATGTAATCAGAGGGTAGTATGAAGTTCATTTTTTTTTGTTTGTTTGGGCTGTTAGGTGGCCATTGCCCCACCTATAAACTGAAGCTCGTGCATTAGAGTACATATAGGGAGAAATGGCATGTGAGGAGGAAAGCAAAGCTTGTTGTCTGCTTATTTGCCCACCCATTGACTGCTCGGGACCATGCTAATCCCTATGGCCCTTCCCACCCAGTTCCTGCCCCAGCCCACCAAAACACCTCCTCATGGGAACTCTATGAGCTCGGTTTAATTAAGCCTTGCCATCAGACTTTGCACCCAAAGTGCCTGCCAGTGTTTTTTCACAGCAGTCTTCTGAGACTGAATGACTTAATTGGAGTTTATTTATTTATTTAGTTCATTTATATAGCACAAAAGACGAGCCCGTGGGAGTAGAGGCGCTAAACAAAACATACATACACAAAACATGTAGAGAGGAAACAAAGGGAGATGACTGATTAAAATGCTAATAGGAATTTAGCAGAAGAGTATTGTATTCAGGTTCTTGTTGAAAACAGGAAGAGATGAACATGATCGCAGATTGACTGCTTGTGCAAATGACCCCGTTGTCACATATGAGCGTTTGGAACATCGCGTCACCAGAAGAGAGGTGTTGTTAGAGCAGAAGCTCCTATGTGCGGGCAGCCAATGAAGGTTGTGGGTTTGTGCAGAATCTTTAGCAAGTATGGCACGCTCGTAATAGGTTGGTAGTCACTCGGCACATTCTGGTCAAGAGTGGGTTTCTTTAAAAGAGGTGAGATCCAGGCTTTTTTTTTATGTTAGTAGGGACAGCACTCTCTTTAAAAGAGAGGTTTATGAATTTAGTAACAAGAGGGGAAAGTTGGTTACCACATCCTTTAAACATTATTTAACTATAGAGGCAGGACAGACATCCCCCTTAGAGTTGGTTGGTTTTCAGTGACTAAGTACCTTTTGCAAATATTGCTCGGAAATGGACTGGAACTCAAATGTAAAAGTTTCTGAGTCGGAGCGTACTGGGGCAAAATCGCATTAACCTCAATACAGGAGTCAATTTTGGTTCGTATGTTTTTCTGTATGTTCTCTGTTTTATATTGAAACAAAGAATGGTACCAGGATAGCGAGATAAACTGGTGAGAACAAGGCAGGAGGTTATTGATATTCAATCATTATTTTATTTTATTCTGATTTAAATATAAAAATATATATATCAAAATCACTAAGCATTTTTAATTAGTACTTTTTGTAAAAAACATCCTAACTTCAAAACATTCATACGTTCATTCAACCTTAATTTAATTCCTAAGACATTTAATTATTTTAAGATTTTGGAAAGAATTCAAATTCATTTCCATTATGTTTCTAACAATAGTTCACTCCAAACACTAACTAAAACTGTTTTATCCTTCATAGCCTGTTGGATAGATGTGCACCAAATGGCCTCCTTTACCACCTGTACAGGAACTCTGCAGGGGTCTTCCAGTTCCTTGAGAATCTTAAATAGTTCACCTGAGCTTGAGGTTCCTCCGGAGATTCTATTGTCATAATATCATCTTTTAGCATTCAACATAGCCTTTTTGTACGTTTTCATTGTGTTAGCCAAGATGATTTTGACTTCTGCTGAATGGGTTTTTCCCCATTGTTTTCGCGCCCCAGGTTTAGCTACGCGTAGGAGTTGAATGTCAGGGGAAAACCATTTTTCCTTTGACCTATCATTAGAGAGGCGTGTTTTTAGTGGAGCCAGATGATAGACGGCTCTTTCCAGGGTATCACCATAGGCCTAGGCTAGCTCTGCAGCAGTGTTAAGCGTGTCTACGTCGTTGATGGTGGTGGCTAAACGGGGGGCCATGGTGTCCGGAGTCAGCTTGCGCAGGTTCCTACACGTCACCCAGCTCTTGTGGGGTTTAGTTCTCTTAATGCTTGGGAGAGACATATTCCAGTCCAATGTATAGTGATCCGACCACGGGCACGGGTTGCACCTCAAGCTGGAAATGGAGAGGTTATGGGTGAGAACCCAATCCAGGATTCTTCCCTTAGCATTGGTAGGTGTCTTAACATGTTGCATGAAACCCATATCACAGAGTTTTTTAGTGACTAATGAAGATTGAGAGTCTGTTATGTCATTGTAGGCCAGATTGAAATCACCCATAATCAATATTGTTGAGTTCGTTTTAAGGCTAACAATGATTAGGTCAGTAAAATTAGATTAAAAGCCTGAAGTTGTAAATACGCTACTGGTGTAATAAAAATGTCTTAACAGGTCTGCCTTCAGCCACTCGATTTATAAGCACTAAGCTTGTCCTTCACTGAAGTCCTGTTAAAACCAAGCATTGGCAAAGCCAACAGTTTTGACTTGCGTATAAGTATTACGCATTTGCCAGGCACTGCTATTAGAATCCCAGGGTACTCGCTCTATTTTACATCTGTGCCATCAATGGCAGGTTAATACCACTATGGCAGTGCCGGGCAAGAGCTTTCCCATGCCTAGGAAAAAGCCGAAACTGTTGGCATTGGCAATGCTTGTTTGTACTTGCTTTGGTGGGGGAGCAGTTGTATAGTGCGGTATGTAGGATGTTCGCTTCAGAGAGGTAAGTGGGTGCGCAGTGGGAAGAGCAACATCCGGGAAGCCAACCCTTAGTTTGTCAGTCACAATGAATTGTGTTGGAGTTCTCTTAGCAAGCATACGTGTTGTATGTTTCAAACATTAAGATCTCTGTGTCGAAGTCTGATGACATGTAATGTCCATCAATTTCCAAAATGCTCTTGGGAACTTTACCTGCTTCCGTTCTTTACTTGCCTGCTATCCCCTTTTCTTCTCTAACCATCCTCCCCCACCTGGCCCACGTCTACCTTACATATACAATGGTTTTAATTAAAAAAAATTAAAAAAACTTGTAACAAAATCCCAACAACGGGTGCTGTCCTGGAGTCACCTTTTTTTGGGAAATCATCACATTAAAAATGTGCTTGTGCTTTTTAATGAAACATATTGTATTTACTAAACGGGTTCTGGGTTTTTAGATATATTAGAGGTGCTGGATTTCGCCCTAATTCGGTAGGGCTCTTTATTGTCGTCAACATAGATTTATTTTACTATAGTTTAACAACATATCCAGATATTTTGCTCTTAGACTTTAGACGTCCTTTGTTCACAACTCCATGTTTGGCCTGTCACCAAAAAAGATGGCGAATCCATTGCATTGCTCTGCAACTCAAATCTGTCCCGCACGTGGTCCGGATATCCTTTGGCAACTGGTGTCTGCATGTGCGACAGGCGCACTGCATCACCCGCATCCGGGGGAGCCACACAAACTTATAGATGGTAGAGGTTGGAGCTTCTATGCAGCGTGCCCGAGCAGGTAGGGTCGGCACACCTAGTGGCAGCGTGGCAGCGAGACCCTCAAGCACTTATTCAATAGCAAAGCAATGGTGCCCCGGGCGGGGACCGAGCTGACAGCCCGCGCATAGTCCCACAATGAGCCTCCAGGATCCTTTTCAGGCCGGGCACTGCTCAGACAGGCAGGAGAGAATAGACCAATGGGCAGGACAGTCAAGGGTATTGACCTGACACGTGACTGGGGCAGGTGCAGCAGCACTACAGGCAGAAATATCAGAGGGCCACACACACAGGGGAATCCCATGATTTTCTCACATGATGAGTGTGCCGCCATGATATCACGGTATCAGGTAATAATGTCCCCATACATAATGTCCCCATGCATAATGTCCCCATGCATAATGTCCCCATGCATAAGGCCGCCAGAAAAAGCCATTGGGGACATTATATATGGTAACATTATGCATGGGGATGGGTTGCCGGGATGTCCCCTGCTCCCTTTGTGGAAACAAAAAAAAATGTGGGGGTTGCGAGGGTGTCTCCCGCATGTTCAATGTTATAATGTCTCTGCAAACAACAGCGTCATTTTTGTCAGGAGCCATGTTTGCGGAAGGAGTGCAGCACACAAGCAACCCTAGCAAGTCACCACTGGGAGGACAGCTTGCGAGTTAAGGGCTCACCACAGACAAGGGGGACGCCCAACTCGTGCAAGTTCCAAGCCCAAGAGGGCTGACTGAGCCCTTCAGCCTTCGGATATCGATACAATGGTTACCAAGAACTCGGGTGATAATAACATCAGCCTGCTATTAGAGCGCTTAGAAGTGGGGGGAGATCGTCATGAAGTATTGTGTGTGTGCACAAACTTAAAACATGTGATTCTCCATGAGCAGAGTGATTTAGCAATGCACTAATGCTCGTCCGAGCAGAGAAATGACAGACCTTCACTCAGGCGACACCGTGCCATCCCAGACCCTCCACCTCACACTTGAATGGTGCATTTGATGTATTTTATTTAGGGCTGTACCGAATAGCATATTTAGTATTTGGCCGAATACCGAATAGTTTATCAACTATTCGGCCGAAGCCGAATATGAAGCCGAATAGTTGCTTTATTTAATAAATCATGTTCCAAACTTCAAAAAACACGCTTATTAAAAAACAAATAAAGCACCATATTAAATGCATTTTAAACTTTATTTCTCTTCATTGTAATTAATGTAGCATCTTTACTTAAAGCATAAAAGCCAGAAATAAAGCAGATTTAACCAAAATGAAGGGACCAAATGTACAGAAGATTGTTGCATATTCAGTGCCAGTTAAAGTAGGAGGCTTCACAACTGCCTTTGTGAATCAGATGCATTGCATTCTCTATCCAGTTGCAAAGTCGATGCGGTCGAGTTTCGAAACTTCTTTGCAGCACACATAGAAATGTATAAAATGGTTCATGTCGGCTCATGCAGGACACAAGTCAAGAGGAAATCTGAAATGCGTAAACTCCATCTCACAACTATTCACCCCACTCAAAAAAATGCTGATCACTTTTCACTTATCTTAGTCACGCCTTCTCGCCAATACACAGACATATGCAACTTATCATTCCTGATAAAATATCAGATAATGTTAAACTCAGGACTCGGGTCCTTAAAAAAAGAATAGCGGGGACAATGATGTATGCAATGGGAAGTGACATGACAGGAACTGAAAGTATGCAGATTTCTTTCAGTTTGTCTTTCCCAATTGAAAAAAGTGCACATTGCATATAAACATTCGTTAAGAGAAAAGATTTTCCTGTATTGTTGCAGGCTAAGTATAACACATGAGCACCTTTTATGTCTAAGAATCTGTAACAAAACATGCCCCAAAGAGCAGATTACAATATAAAATGTGTGATAAAAATTTGTCTGGTCTAATTCAATTCAGTTTTGAAAACTGACGTCTATATTTGCCTTTCTGAGTTCATGTTGCATTGTATTCAAATGAGAATGTCAAAGTATTCGGCAAGAGCCGAATAGCAAGAAACTATTCGGCCGGCGCCGAATAGCTTTTTTTCAGCCAGAATTCGGCCGAGTGCTTACTAGAAGCCGAAGTTCGGTACACCCCTAATTTTTTTATCTAGGAGATCAACGCAGGGCCAATGTTACCCCAATTCTGCTGACAAGAATTTACTTCATGAAGAGTTTTAACAGGCTCTGAGAGCCCACTAACCTCTGGGGAGACCACCATGCGGCAACCCCTCTGCAACACACACACTTGTGGGGAAGACTGCAACCCCAACCCCTTAATGACTCAATCACAGGGAATTCAAAGCAGACTGCCCACAATATACAGGTGTTGGGGAAGATCAGGAGACCCAAACCACTGCCGGACTCCACCGGGGGAGAACCCACAAGCACAGATCATATAACCCACTGTGTACACCTGCATGAGTGTTGGAAAAAGCGACAGGACCCCTGAGGGGGCCCCACAACACAGAAGCCGGCCACAAACAGAACATAGTTTGCTCAGGAAACCAGCATCGGGATTCACCCCCTTCTCCTGAATCCTGGCCTCCTTGGGGATCCGGGGGCTAGCGTCCCCCTCCGGGCGTCTTGGAGCCACTAGATATTGCAGCACTAGGTGTCCACTTTGCCCGCACTCCGGTGTACTGCGTGTAGGTAAATTCATTGTAATACCCCTTTTTACTTGGCTGACAAATTAAACATTTCTGCCGGCTCAAAGGGGCTTTTGGAGTCGCAAATCATTGCGACTTGAGATTCCCAAGTTGTGTCGCACTCTCTCTGCCAAACCTTCTTTTTCAGGTGCAGGTGTGTTTCTTTGTAATAGTTGTTTACCTTAAAATGTACAAGTGACGCCAGATTATTTTACATTTAGGAAACGCCTGAAAGCTTGGCTATGGATTTTGTCCTTTTAATTCATTCTCCTACTTTTAACACGTTGGTGTGATTATTATTCTCCTATCTGGTCTCATAGATGGCATTTTCTTTTTGTATTGTAGCCTGGTGTGTCCATAAATGTTTAACTGTGATTGTTGCATGTTGTCATGTGCGTTGCTTCTGTGCAGCGTTCAGACACACTTGTTGCCTTGTCCGTGTTATATTAAAAGGTTAAATAAATGAATGGTTTCTTGACTTGTAGATGGCCAAAGTATCACATAATGTGCCTCACTGAGATCCTAAATTGGTCATTTGACCTCATCTCTTGGGTCAAACTCCTCTCTTGAGCGCCTCCAAAACCTAGTACTCTAAAGTTTTAACGCTGCACACAGTGCTTCATACATACAAACGGCATCAACAAACAATAACATATGTATGTGCTTGAATTACAGAGCTCCCAAGTTTCCCGTGGACATGCCTGAGAAGGCCACCCAGGCCTGCTTTTGCTTGTCATTCTGGGAATTTTAGTTTCCCTTAATGCCAAATAGAAAAGTAAAAACTACAAGTCCCATAATCCAAAGGGAAAAACGGGACGGGATGGACTTCTCACAGATGGCCATGGGAAACTTCAGAGCTCTGGAATAAAAGGAGAATGGAGTGTATTTGGAACATTTATTTTTCTGAATTTGTGTGTCTGATTCTGCAAATCACTACTAACCGTATCCACCTTAACAGGCCATAATGAGGGTCGTACTGGGCCATAAAACTGTCTCGGGCACCAATGAAAAAGTGGCCCACAGTTGCAAATGGCTATTCATTCCTTTTGTGACACTGGTTGAATAGTAACCAAGAGGGAGTGTATTTTTTATAAAGTGCGATGCAAATTGTGCATTTTCAAGAATATTTATTCAGCAACACTGGTCAAAACTACTAGCTGCAGAGTGAATTAACTTATGAAACTGGTCCAAATTGGCCAAAAAGGGGTCCAATTTAACCATAAAAACTGGCCCACACCATTATTTGTGTTTTGGTTCGGCGGCCATGGCCCTATTCCCCTATAGGCCAGTCCGTGCCTGGCCATAATACCCACTGCTACTCACTGGGCGCATACCTCAGTGTACTTCGCTGCAACCCGACTCTCCAGTGCCTACACTGGCAGCAGCCTTACCATCTTTCACCCACATTTGCGGGTCTGTGAGGATGCCCACAGGGGACAGAAACAACATGGTGCTGTGATATCCAGCTGGCAGACCAGACCAAGTGCAACGTTGTTATTCCACTTGATACAACCAATCTCTTGCTGGCCAATGCGTACACAGTCAGCATAAAAGCAGTTGTGTGATGTCTGTGTATGTTCCCGCACCTAACAATCCTACCACCTTCAGAGACACGACTGCCACGAAGGAGGCAGTTGAGGCGGAGTTAGCAGTGTTAGCAAACTACACTCAGAGAGGTTTTCACTCCCAAGATATGCTACTTTATTTTATACAATGTATATCCCATGGCCTATTGTGTTTGTCCCTCGTTTTCATATAGCCCTCCAGATCAATCAGTGATACAGGAATTCAGGGGACGGGCATGTTCTGAAAAGCTTTTACTGACCTTTTTGGCATTATACATTGTCCCTCCTCCACTGCTCACTTAAGATGGCTTCCAGCAGCAAGCAGATAAACACATTGCTCACTTAGAATGCTTGATGCGTCACCAATCAATATCCAGACTGAAGATTGCAGACAGTGTTTCCTTGCGCCTACACCCTAATGGCTTCGCGTAGTTGTGTACCTTTACATTCCATTGCCAAATGCTACCAGGCATCCCCCTGTGCTCAGATGATGTGCACGAACTGGCTGCTCTTCCAAAGCCTGACGCAGCTCACTTGCACCATACAATAAACCATCCTTACTCTTCCTCAGTACCTGTCGATTGCCTGTTTAAGGTATGAACGTGGGTCTCAAATCTCTCTGATGGGGGGCGTGGAAGTTGGGCATGGGGCGCCTGCCACCCATTTGAAAAAAGCACAGAAACATGCTGCAAAATGACACAGGCGACCAGATGCCCCTGCTGTGTGAGCAACTCAGCTACAGCCTGATCAGCCAGAGGCCCGTTACTGGAGCGTTTATTTTTTTATTTTATGTATTGGACATTTGAATGGCCCCTATACACAGGTGTTTCCAGGCGCAACAAGAGAAAAGGGAACAGAGGTGGAGGGGCAATTATATTGGTCTTGTGACAATCCTACCATGACCCGATGCTTTACATCGCTCGGATGCTTTGCAGTGCTCCGATGCTTTACAGTGCTCGGATGCCTTACAGTGTTCCAATGCTTTACGGTGCTCTGATGCTTTACAGCGCTCTGATGCTTTACAGCGCTCCGATGCTTTACAGTGCTACGATGCTTTACAGTGCTCCGATGCTTTACAGTGCTCTGATGCTTTACAGCGCTCCGATGCTTTACGGCACTCTGATGCTTTACGGCGCTCCAATGGTTTACAGTGCTCCGATGCTTTAAAGCACTCTGATGCTTTACAGTGCTCCGATGCTTTACAGCGCTCTGATGCTTTACAGTTCTCAGTTGCTTTCTAGCTAGGTTTGTGCTATATGCATTGCATACATTCATACATTCAAATCTCATAAAATCATTCTGGCATGTCTGCATCTCCCTAACCCAGTGTCGAAGTCTGCATGCCTTCATATTATGCCTGAATTCCACATGTTTTGTTCCAGCTTTTCCAGACTAGGGGTAATCCCCCAAGAACTGTCACCGCGGTTTCAGATCACCCAGTCACAAATGCAATAGATGCTAGCTGCTTTCCCTTTTCCTCTTATTTTCCCCTGCCTTTAGGCGAGGCAGGAAGTAAAACAAGCATTGACAAATCCAGTAGGACTTGAATGCCTTCTGGGGGTTACGTAAAAACATGTCCCCTTTACATTTGCAAAGCAATATCTTTAGGCTTAATCCGTGCTTGGTATAATAGCATCACAATCGATCAAAGCATTGTATTATGGAGGCCTTCTTTAAGCGCACAAACAGTTGCAGCCATAGACGTCAGTAATAATTATAATGATCCCAACAAAAACAGCAAACATAATGCAATGCAGCACAACAGCATGGAAAGATACCAAGCCTTTAAAAGCAACATCCAACAGCTCTCTCCCAAATGTAAGCAGTACCTCTATCTTCTACAAAATGTCACAGAAAAAGAGCGTTCATCGTTGTGCCCCATTTTGGCTTCAGTGCATTGATAGACACCAGTCCTCTTTAATATGCATCTTCAATAGCTCTGTCAGAGATATAAAGATCTCCCTAGCTAGATACAAAAGGGAGGACTTCCTTTTTATCAGCAGACTGCCATCCTAGTTCTGTTGCTTGGTAACCTGAAGCTATCAGCCCACACTGCCCATGATGTCATCAACCCACAACACTTTATCTGATGACTGTTTTTACCCTATAATGTCTGCTGTGTAACACATCATGCAGAGCCTATTGCTGCCTGAACATATTCTTGTGTTACTTCAGCGGAAAAACAGACATGGGTTTGATGGGGGAGGAAAGGAAGAGTGAGGCATCACTGGCAGGACTTCACCTCATGTTCAAGGGATCCCTCCCTCAAGGGATCCAAGAGAGCGATGGGAACAGACAGATTGTTGTCCTGAACAATGATATTGACACAAAGATGTTTCAGGCCATGCTTGGTCACCCTTTCTCTAGGATTGCAAAGGCATGACAGTGTAAGATTTGTACTCCCTCAAACCTGCGCAACACGCCAAACAGACTTGTGCACTGTGGAGGTAGCCCTCTGGTGTAGCAGTTGCTAGGCCATGTTGCCATGCAAATTATTAAACATGAATGCTTGCTGCCGTAAGCACTAGGACCTCTCCTGGCCCATAGCGAAACACAGCCAAGGGTCGACCATGCCTAGCTTTAGCAAAATGAACCTTCGGTTATCCCAAAGCCACACAACCTAACATGCAGCACACTTGGTTGTCCACCACCTCAACTTATATTTGCATTTAACGCTGATGAAAAACAAAGCATAGAGAGCTATTCTATCTGTGGTCTCCCGTACACCTAGTAACCCTGGCAACCGTAACAAGTTTTGGAGAACCCTAAATATATGTAGTTTGAGTGTGGATTTAACCTACTTACCATATGTTTAGAATTCTGACTGGTATAAGAAAAACATCAAGATCCAACTTGCAGTGGAAACAGTGGCAAGTCCCTCTTTATGGCATGTGATAAGTATTTTGAGTTTTAGCCATGCTTTGGGCATGATATCTGAGTGATATCCCAAGCTTTGTAATGTGTAGGGTGAGCGCATAGTGAAATGCATTGAAATATATGCCGGCGATGTGAACATATTAACCATTATGAACAGAGTTCCTCATTCAGTTCAAATTTCTGGGCTTTATGCCAGAATTATCTAATGTTTGGGAACACATTTTAGATAACAACAATAGTAATAATACTCCTAGACTGTACTTTACCAGTCTGGGACCTGATTGTTTGGTAAATAAAACGGAATGTTCCCATAAACAATAACAATATATTAACAAACTATGGTGGATTATAATGCTTCAGGGCAGGGCCGGATATAAAGGAATGGCCAACGGGGAGAATGTTGACTGAAGGTTTAGGCAAGTCACCACTGACCTTGCTGTAGAGATGAACCAGCCATTGGCTGGTTGATAGATAGGGCAGGCAGCATCTTATTACAAGCTGCCACCTTCTAAGCTGATTATTACTATTATTATTATTATTTATTATTATTATGGTATTTATTACACACAGACCTAGATTAGGGAAGCATCAGAGTGCTTTACAATTATAGAGATATATAAGAACGCAGCGAGGGAAGCAGAGAAAAAAGGAGGGCAGAGCTAACAGGGAATGGTGGGCAATTGGCAGCATGGGGGAAGACAGTGGGGAGCAGATCACAGAGTTTCAGGTGGGGTGCGGAGTGCAGGGTGTGTAGAACTAGGTGTCAAGGATGAGCCATTCCTTGAAGAGGAGGGTCTTGAGCTGTATGAGTTTTAAGCTGATGGGTCCACATCTCGGGATGAAGCACCCTGCCTTGAGTAAGAGGTTGCTCTGCAAACTACTAGATGGATGAGATCGCTCAAAGTAAACAATATTCCGATATTATAAAAAAGACTGCCTTGCGGAGGGCTCTCAGAAGGAAAGCAGTTGACAGAGCTAGCTGAAGGAGGCAGACAGAAGCTGGAAGACCACCCAGAAGCAGTGTGGTGTGGCACCCACAAGCAAACTGGAATCACTCTCTCCATGCAAAACCTATAGAGGGGGCAAGGGGGAAATCCCTCCTTTTTTCTGCCTGAATAATGGAGCCTCTAAAATTGCATTTGTTGGTTTCTGAGTCTCAAGAGGACTTTTTCTTTTTGCTTTTCAGGTGAACTACTATTTCTGACTGAACTGTATGGGGAGTATTCCAACTCTTGGCAATCAGCTCACCATATATGGACAGGTCTTATTCTTAATTGACTGTTCCTGGTACCATGGTCAATCCCAATTGACACTAAGGGCTTCATCAGGGGTTGGGTGGAGTGGTAAAAATGCAGCAGTAATTTTATTACTGCCGCATCACCGCTCTGCCCATTCCCGAGTTTGGGGGAGAGTCAAAGCACTCACCTCCAGCTCTAAGCTAGGGGTAAATGTGCCAACTTTCTGCCCATTTTTGGTGAAATTATGGCAGAGCGATTAGCGCTGCAGTAATTGTACCGAAAATGTCCCATAGAGTCCTTTGGTCACAAAATCTATCTATCTATCTATCTATCTATCTATCTATCTATCTATCTATCTATCTATCTATCTAAAAATCTTTTGTATTGCGCCACTCACCCAAAGGCCTCACGGCGCTCACAGGACTCACAAACATGAAACATAAAGCAGAATAGTGTGAATGGACACACTCAAAGAGATGGATGAGAAACCTCATCAAAAGCCTATGATCATGTGATTATGTGATTATCTTAATCCAGTTTCTTATCAAAAAGAAATGTTTTTAAACATTTTCTGAAATGTGATGTATATAGACAGCCTCTAATGTCGGGTGGAGGCGAGTTCCATAAACAAGGAATCCAGGCATTGAAACTTGCTCCACCAATCTTTTTTAAGATTATGCATGGTTGATATAAGGTTACCCTGTTGTTAGAGCGCAAAGCCCATCGAACATGTGTTCTTTTCACTCTAGAGGAAAGATAGAGCGGTGCTTCACCCCCCAAACATTTAAACACCATGACAGCACCCTTAAAACGAATGCGCTATTCCACCGAAAGCAAGTGCAGTTCCCTGCAAAATTTCGAAACCTGTGATCGATGGTCAAGTCCACAAACTGCACAAACTGCTCTGTTTTGTGACACTTGAAGTTTCTTAATATTACTTTAAGATGTGCCCATCAAAAGACAATTACCGTAGTGTAGTTTTGTATTCACTATGGCTGCTGCAATCAAAGCCATGTTGGCATCCGATAGATAAGGACCAACCTGCCACAGCAAATGCACATAATACGAACATGATGATTTTAGATAAGAAACACAAAACACAAAAAAGACACCAAGTGTCTTGACTGAGTCAGATATTGGGACAATATTCCCATTTGTCACATTTATCACAAAACATTTGTGTTGTGTGTCTAGATTTTTCTTTCTGTGTGGTGTTCCCAAAATAAGTAACTCAGTCTTTGAGTCATTTAGAGCCAGGAAATCCATGACCATCCATTTCTGGGTATCATCTGCATTGTTTGCAAATTTAACTTCCAAGGAGGTAAGAAGATCACACATAAGCATTTGACATATATATATATATATATATATATATATATATATATATATATATATATATATATATATATATATAAAAAATGGGGATTTACCGCAGTACCGCAACTTGTGGTCCGGCGCTAATAGGGCCGGACCAAGTTGCTGTAACGCTAATTGTGGTGGGCGGTATACCGGTGGAATTTTTGCTGGGACCGCCCAACTCGTGATAAGGCCCTAAATCTTTTTGAAGAATTTTTGCCTACTTTTGCTAAAAGAGACCTTGGTGATTTTGATGGGTGTTTTTTCCAATTGGATTTGATATTGTTGGGATGTTTTGGATTGTGCAGACTGCAAGGCTTCTGGCATCCAGGCATCCAACCTCCAGCTCTCATCTCCCTACCTTCTAAGGATAGTAGTCAGTATGAGAAGCTGTTTTACCCATCATTAATATCACATTGGGAAAGAGGGGAGGCCCAGTGAGATCTATCGAGGTAGTTAGTTACTTCTAGAGTGGCTATTATGCTTCCGAAATGACTGATTGGTCTTGAGTAGACATAGAGGCAAGGCCAATGATAGCTGTATATTCATGAATAACCTTTTGCATATTGAGTGTGTTATGTGAAGTGACAATCATGGTAGCAATGTTTCCTTATTATTTGTTTCTTATCATTAAAATAATTACACTATACAGGAGAGTGTAAGAACATGTGTTGTGTGTTCCTTATTGAGAATGTTGTCAGGAACATAAGCATTATGTGTGGGGAATCTATTTGAAGTACTGTATAGTGATGTGATATATATATATGGTGAATGTTTTAATACAAACAGGGTTGGTGGACGGTTTGAGCAGTGGACCATCAATAAAATATATGTGACATCAGCCAACCACTCCTGTGTGGATGACTGAGAATAGCCATCCACTGCAAGGGGTTGATGCCTACTCTCTTTACTGATGAAGAGTGGCAGGTACATGCTTTTCTCTATCTCTATTCGTACCACACTCCCTACTAGGGTGGTCTAGGACACCCCCTTGGAGTGGAGGAAAGGCTCTGCAAGATAGAGATGATAAGAATCACATCATCTTGACACCCCAGATGGGACACTACAGCTCAACCAATCCTACACCCTAAAATATTGTCCCTACTAAAGAGGGGCTAAGGGCATTGCTACAGTCCTGGCGATACAAAGAATAATCATACAACTCTGAAACATAGACTCTAGTGAAGAGCACGGCGTCAAGCAAGTATTCTTTACAGCTATTTAGCTAGGAGATAATAGAATGTTTAACACACATGCTGTTGTCCCTATACCTGTAAATTGTTACCGAGCAGTAAGCAGATGGTTTGATGAAGGAGGAGTTAGAGATATCAACACCACTTTTACAGTGGCAGTGGCTGTGCCTAGAGGATTCCCAGGGGAAACCCTGTTTGCATATATAAATACATCTGCCATCAATCCAGGGGACAGGTTTGAAACCCAGAAGGGATCTAGACCAGATACAGTACAAACCCAATAGCTATCCTGAGTAAGCTATGCAGCAGGTAGACCACCAGAATTGGTTTCAAGTGAGTATGATGTCTCCATCTACCAGTGCCAGCCATGGCCCTTTTGCTATGGAGGGGTTAACCTTAGAACACATCCTTAGGTTCCACCCAAATAGGGAGGCAAAGGACCATTGACCAGGGAACACTATGAAATTCTGGTGAGACACTTTGACACTATCTACGCTCAAGCTGTAAAATATAGAGGTCTAGGGGCTGCACCAGCAGCACCCAGACCAGTGATAGCAAAGGAGGAAGAAACTCTTCCATTCCAGACCCTCAAAGCCTTACTGGGTTCCTGCCCCACAAGGCAGAAGGAAATCCTTATATGGTATTCCACTAAACCTAGCCAGCTAGAGGCAGCTTACCCTCAAGTCACTCCTCAACAGAGGAAGAGGGCTTCAGCAATCATAATGCCAACTGGTTGTAATCCACCTATTGAACACTATGACAGTTGGGTTTCAGTGTATAATTGGTTATACCTTCATTTAATAGAGACTCCTTCAATTAGAGCACTAAGCTCCATTCTGAGTGACATACTTAACTCCAAGGGAGCAGAAGCACCAATGAGATTATGACTAGCAATAGCCGGGGCAATTATCCCATGGCAGAGGGAGCACTCATGTCATTAATAAAATAAAAATCAGTGAAAATAGAAGTCTTCAGGCACCTAGCATTATTGCCCAGTGAACAGGAAAGGGAACTCTGGTTTGGTCAAATTGTGACAGCTACTTACAGGTCCCTAGGTAAAGACCCCCTGGGTAGATGCCCCGGGGCCAAAGAAGGCATCAGGTGAGCATAAGCACATTAAAAAGGCATCACCAAGCAGCACTAATGATACTAGACAGGCCCTAGGCAGAAGCACCAGCCCAGCTACAGGCAGGACATGAAGGACACATACTTCCAGTCACCCCCTCCCCCCAAGGATATGAAGAAAGGGGAACCTTTCATGGTAGAACAATATCTGTGGAGAGGGATGGTAGAGGCCACAGGCAAGAAGCTGGTTGGGGAAGAAGATCCTACAAGGGCAGAAGTGGTGAGAAACCTGGCTATCAGTTAAGAGATAGGGCACAGCTTACGCAACCACAGAGACAGAGATGAAGACTACGCTTAGTCTCATTCACAGAAAGAGAAGAAACAGGGCTCAGCAAGCAAGGGATGCCCACCAGGAAGGAGGAGAGGAAAGGATGCAAACTGCAGGTTTGAGAGAGGACAATGGCAACAGCTCCAAACCAGACTCACAGGATAATACCAGTGAATAAACAACCAAGTGAATGGCTGGTGATACAGTTGGATTCTGGTACACAAGTCTCCATATTCAAAGAAAGACACAAGAAGGGTTTACATCACATTACTACTATGAAAAAGTAGAGGTTATTACTCCCACAGGATAAGTGGTTGAGGACAATGATGTGTATATAGTTACAATACAACTGGAAGGAAATAGAGGCACTATGTTTGTCTAAATTACACATAACGCAAGAGGGCCTTTTAGTACAACACGGTTGGACCAATGTATATTTTAGGGAAAGCCCCAGGGGGGAAGAAGTGATTAAATCAGCTTTTCCAGTACACTTGGAGGAAACTGTAGTGAACACTTATGCAGCCTCCTGGGTTGTTTTAGGTGCAGCACAATTATTTAAGAATCATGTAGGAGATGACACAGATTGCACTCCAAGTTATATGCCAGTGTTTGCAACACCAAAGCCTCATAGGCAATATCCAATCAAAGCACAGGCTCTACCACATTTAAAGGTAATAGTGGATCACATATTAGACCAAGAAGTTCTGAAACAACATACAAGGTCCTACAACACAGTACTACTTCCAGTGTCCAAACCAGTTGGTTTGTATCGACTGGTTATAGACTTTAAGATTTTAAATGCAAGTACACGCACAGAGGCTTTTCAGAACATGCATAGTTCAGGCCTTATGAGTAACATACAGATACATATATAAAACTGCGTTGGATTTGGGAAATGGATCCTTTGCACAGCCTTTGCACCCAGAAAGCTATACATACACAGCAATAACATTCAGAGTGAAACAGTTTTGCTTCACAAGACATCCAAAAGAGTACAAACATAGTTCATTTTTATCCTCAAGTAGAATACAATCACTATTAGAAGGCATACAGACCTGCAGGACATATGTAGATGACAAATACTGCACATATGATGATTTGAATCAACACTTAGAAAAGGTGGATTTGATAATAAAGACATTAGCATTTAAAGGCTATATTTTCAATTTTTCAATGTTAAGAAATCTAAAATTGCCCATAGAGGAATCATATTTCTAGTGTTTTCATTATCTGTTAACGGAAGGAGACTTGCAACTCAATTCCTAGAGATGTGTGCACACTTGCAGAGCCCACATACACTGAGGAAGTTACAGGCCATACTTTGAATTTTGGACATTCATACATAGCAGACTATGCAGCATTTGTGAAACCACTATAGGACACGTTGAAGACCAACGTCCGTCCATCGGACTGGAAAGGGGAGCACACCCGCATTTTGCACCATGTATCTCAGCAGATGACTCAAAGTAGTCTGGTTCAGGACAGAAACACAGATAAGGATTTAGAGATGACATTATTTCCTGGTCCAAAAGCTTTTAAATATGTAGTATGTGATGTGAGGAGCGAGGAAGGAGACATAGAGGAGACATGTTTATGGCTACAAGCATTTGTTAAAGCGTTTGTCCTGTCTCAAGATGTCCAAACAAAAGTATGTCCTGTGTCCATAATCCTATTCTGGCCTTCACACTCTAAAATAACTCCTTGGTGTAAAGGGTATTGTGGCTTGATTTCTCAAAGTGCTCAGATGACCAAGTTCAACACAAAGATTCCAATCCAACGAAAAGGTTTCCAAATAAACAATGTTCACAGTTCCAGGGAACAGCTTCCTTCTCTAGACTCCTTGTACCAAAGAAAATAAGGTCAAAAAGAATAATCACGTTTCCCAGATGATTACTCTCCCCCTTGGTGTATTCACTTCTTCCTGGGAAATCACTCCCTTCACCAGGCTTTCTCTGCACTACAAAATCCTATGGGTAACTTTCCTCCTAAGGGCTCTCTTTTCCTTTGTACACTTTTATAACAGTTCACAAGCTCCAGGACATAGCCTTCCTTAAGATCCTTCTTTCAACAGTTCATTTTGTTCAACAGTTCACACAATAGTTCATACTCTTCCCTGAGACAGACTGCAATATGCACATATATTTGTCCACCTGATATATTCTCCTGCCAGGACTTTGTATTTCAAACATTTAACTCAACTTCACCTGGTATACTCCCCCCGCCAGGACTTTATTACACAAACACTTTCACCTGGTAAACCTCCTTGCCAGAACTTAATTACACTAGACACTTTCTCTATAAGGTAGGGGTTTAACAGCCCATTCATAACTGGTTCTCCAAATACTTTCACTTCTTTAATGACTTTATTTTTGGTCTCACACTGAGTTTTTGGGAAGCAACACACTCGGTTAGACAACCTGCTAACCCATTTTTGTTTTTTGGGTTTACCTGTATTTTGTGGGTTCCCCTTGCTTTGGTTTCTTTCACTCTGTGTTATTCCTATAAAGCGGCATAGGCTTGCCTGCAACCTGGTTACCCACTTGTGTTCCATGGTCTTCCTGGTTGCCTCCAGCGTTCGTTTGCTTCAGGGTATTGGCTACATGTGCGACCCGTTAGATGCTGAACCTTCACTGTGCCTTCTTTCCTGGTGTGCAGTTCCCACTGCTCTCTCCCCTCAAGCAGTGAACCACCTGCACCTCGGCTCCATCTTTCTGGATTCGGACTTGCCTTCACATCACCTGCCACAGCATATTTCCCTCCAGCGTGGTTTTCGGCTTTGTTATGGTGGCCAGGCAGACCAGTGTCTGCAGCTCTCTCCTCAACTTCTCTCCATCAGCTGTAGCCAGGTTTGTATTTGAAGTTCCCAGCTTGATTATACCTTTTCGAACAACTATACCACTGCATTGGTTGCCCGGTCCTAGCGATCTTCATTTCTCAGTTGTGCTTATGTCAGTGGTAATGGGTTCATTTCTTGAATGCCGTTGTGGATGTGGAACTTATTTTAATTTGAAGTGTTCCTCACTGTTCCCTGCCTCAGCCTCGTCCCAGTAGTCAATTTATTATCCCTAATGGGAGTTTAAAGAGTAGTCAAAGTAGTTTTACAAAGAGGTTGGGGAAGAGTGTGACAATATGCCATTAAGGTATGTGGAATAGAGGAAACCTCCCTGAAAGGGAAGGGAGTTTGTGGTTTCCTCCAACAATGCCCTATCATCTCCCCGAGGTGTACCCCCCCACCCCCAAGGGGCCTCCCTCATATAGTAGACCACAGGGTCAGGATCAGGTAGCGGCTGCCATCCCCTGGCCACATAGGGGAGGCTTTCTTAGGGAAAGAAGTGAGGACATCGCTAGATTCATCACAGTAACTATGGAGAGACAAAACCCATAGCATACCATTCACATGCCTATACAATTCCAGAGCAGAAATCTGCTCCAGAAGAGAAGATTCTGGCAGCAGTTCAAATAATAGTGCAGAAGGAATGCACACTAGCTGCAAACACAGCTATGCATTTAAACACACTGTTAGTACATTTAGAAGCAGCTACACAGTCTATTACTGTAAATGAGAAGGCGCTATACTCCAGATGGGTACAAGGGCCTTGATGCAAAAGGCACAGATATTTAATATCATTGCAAACCAGAACTGTTAAAAATGTATGATCTGGAATGGTCTATAAAGCGAGAAGCAGATGTAGCAGTACCGGACCTTCCACTTTGAATGTTTGCAAATGTAATATAGTGTCTTGGAAGTTCTGTTCCAGCAGTTGGGACACATTCCAAATATTCTGCTGCCTGTGCTGCTGTTAAAGGGGGTTTCAACCATCAAAATCAGTTTGAACACCAGGATGCTGTGACTATTCACAGGATCTCATCACTTCTTGTCAGGAATGTGGATGTGGGGGCTGTTTGGGGCCTCTGCGGCCACAGGGGTCAGGCGTGGACTAGCAAGACCTGCAGACTACATGTCACAGCAGCACTCTGTGCATCTGTGCAGCATGCACAGAGGTGGGTCAGCAGACTGTGCCATTAAAGGCTCTGTTCTCACCCATGCTCTGTGCTGATAATTATGGCGTTTACACGACACGGGCCAAGAAGTGAAACACGCTGAAGGATTTGGTATCCTGGTGCCGTGGGTGGCAATGTCATCTAAGAAGGCCACTGCGAGGATTGGAAACGGTGTGGGGGAATGGAGCTGGCAGAAGTTGTTAGCTTTCCTTCTTGTGAGCAGGCAGGCAGGCTATGGGGTGTCAGAAGACAGCGCTTGCACTGCATCCAGCACAGGAGAACTACACACCAGTAGCATCATGCTCAGTGAGTCCTCTTGAGGCTCTTTGCGCCTGAGGTAAGTGCTGAGAGAAATCTTGTACTTGTTTGTTTGCATAAGCAGGGATCCTGTGAAGTAACAGTGGGCATTACCAATACAAACTCTGGGGGCAATGTTAAGACCATGAGGCAGGAGTGTTCACATAAGTCATATCTAATTTCTAGTAATACGAACTGAGTTACATGTGTTATCAAGTTGGGTCTTTCATTTCATGCACAGGGTTTGGTGTGTGGCGCACTCATCTGACTGTCATATTCTGCTATGCATTTGTCTTCATGTCATGCCATTGCTCTGACATGCAAATCATGTTACCATCTGTCTTTATGTTAAAGAGTTTGGGAGTGTAACAGGCTTCATGACACCCCTAGCAAGGAGAACATGGTGTAGGAGACTTCAGGCTGAGTAAGAGCTGCCAGTTATCTTTGCAGAACGTACAGATGTAAGGGCTATGCAACTTTAATGCATGTGTTAATATTACCGAGGCAGGGCAGGGTGTACCAAGGAACTAAGGGCATCTGTTTAAAGGTGTAATTTTGGTCTTTCCCTGTTCTTCCCTGATCCCTACCCACTTAAGTGTTCCTAACCCTCTTCCTGGTTTTCCTAACTCCCCCTCCCTACCTAACTCCCCCTCCCTATCCACAACCTCTCCCTAACCCTCTTCTCCCCATTGCTGCTCTGTGGTGACCTGTTACTCCTAATCAGAAACCTGTATCCACCAAGGTGGGAGGGAGTGTATTTAATGTGGCTCCCATGGCTAGGGAGAGATGGTGGTGTAGGGGAGGAAGGGTCTCCCAGGCCCCCCTTCATACCCATTTGAAGACACATGATATGCTCATTCCGCAGGACAACGCACCTTTGGCCAAGGTGTGTGGTACCTACTGAATAACACATAACTGTGTATGGCCTGTAGGCCGCGAGACTCCATTTTGTTTAGTTACTGACTCCATTTGCCTGCAAGGCCACATGTAAACGCTGAATGCCAGCCTGCACCTCTCTCCTTCCTTCTCCGTGCACAATCAGAAAACCAACCCCCACCTCTTCCCTTCTGCCGTCTCCTTGACTGTCCTGTTCTCACAGGAGCCTGGGCACCTTCCTTTTGCATCACTGCCCTGTGAATGACCGGGCCAGATCCTGGTCCTGGAAAAAAACATTTGTCTTCACAAACTGCCTCGGCACCAACAGACCCCTTCTAAACAACCAAAAGTCAAGAGTAATCTCCCTCATCATAGTAGTGATACCCACCCAAAGAAGCAAGAGCCTCTGGAGTAATCTCCCTCATCAAACTGGTGATAGCTAGAGAATCAAGATTTAAGAGAGCCATGGGAATAATCTCCCTCATCATAGTAGTGATACCCAGTGAACCAAGAGCCTTGGGAGTACTCTCCCTCATTTCAGTAGAGCTACAGAGAGAACCAAGAGTCAAGAGAGCCTCAGGAGTGATCTTACTCGTCACAGTAGTGGTACCCAGAGAACCGAGAATCAAGAAAACCTCAGGAGTAATCTCCCTCATCACAGTAGTGATACCCAAAGAACCAAGAGTCAAGAGAGCCTTGGGAGTAATCTCTCATCATAATAGAGATATCCAGAGAACCAAGAGCCTCTTGAGTAATCTCCCTCATCACAGTCGTGATAGCCAGAGAATCAAGAGTCAAGAGACTTCATGAGTAATCTCCCTCATCTTAGTGGTGTTACTCAGAGAATCAAGAGCCTCTGGAGTAATCTCCCTCATCACAGTAGTGATACTGAGAGAACCAAGAGTGAAGAGAGCCTCGGGAATAATATCCCTCATCACAGTAGGGATATTCAGAGAATTAAGAGTAAACTCCCTTGTTACAGTAGTGATATACAAGGATCTAAGGGTCAAGAGTCCATCATTCGCAATCTCCCCTGCCCCAGTGATAATTCAAGTAGGATTAAGGAGAATACTAGAAGACAAGAGCTGTCTGGAGGGAATCTTCAGAACATCATAAAAAAGGGACAAATTGCTGGAACTGTAAATCAAGCTTTCATGAGTGCTTGGGAAGAACAGAAGAGACATTTGAGGACTATTACCAAAGAATATCCTAAAACAGCCCTCAAAGCTGTGCAAAGAAGGTCGGGAGAATGGAGTCATTATCCTGACCCCACCTTCTTTGTTGAATAAGAAGCTAGTTTAAAAGCTTGTTGGAAAAGAGATTAAGACTGAGCCAGTTCACCTGGATAAGAGAGTCATTCTCCTGGTACAATTTTCATTTGGATGTTAAACCCGTATGTAGATTAATGGTAGGGTCAGAGTATTTATTTGGACAGAGGACAGATACTTTTTATTTAGACAAACATCCTGACC
The DNA here is from genome assembly GCF_040938575.1 of Ambystoma mexicanum. Lineage (NCBI taxonomy): Eukaryota > Metazoa > Chordata > Amphibia > Caudata > Ambystomatidae > Ambystoma > Ambystoma mexicanum. The sequence goes on along the minus strand of NC_090922.1, from coordinate 440,952,725 downwards.
ACTAGCACCCAAGTGGATAGTTGTTTAGCTAGGAATTACCCTTTAAAGGTAGGGATATGTAGTCTGTTTTCTTTATTTCTTTTCTTTTGTTTATCAATTTATATTAATTAATATTAAGATAATAGTATACAAATATATATAAGTGATAAATAGAATAATAAATCACAATATTAATACATACTAAACTTTAAGTGGTTATATGATAATAACCATACAATAGAATGGTATACATTATGAGTTACAAACTGGGTACACTTACTAGATGAGGCAGAGTACATGGGGGAGGAAAAGGGAAGGAGATACAATTTTGAAAAATACAAGGCAGGGCAGAACAGTTGAGATATTGAATAAAAATGTCCAGTTTCCTGATAAATGTATGCAGACCATTATACGAAAAAGCAAAACATGTTTCAATATGATGGATTGAGCAGATATGATTCCACCAGGTAATAAAGGATAATTTACTAGAGTCTTTTGAATTGGAAGAGATTACATGAAAAGCAATGCTAATAAAATGGATGAATAGATTTGGAGAATCCATCATTTGCTGATACGGATTTACAATGGGACCAATCATAATATTGAAAAGTGAAATTGGCTCTTGAAAATGAAATATCTTATGAATGCATGCCCAAAAATGTGTCCAGTAGGTGTATACAAATTTACAATCATAGATTAAAGGTAGAAATCAGCATGAGAGAGAACCAACAATTATTAGAAGATTCCTTAAAAACTTTGGCTATCCTTGAGGGAGTAAGAACAACACAACGTAGAATACAAAAGTGAGTTTGAGAAAGATTGGCAGCCACTGAAGAGGAATAGTATAGTTTGCAAATATTTGTCCACTCATCAATGGATGGTTTAAAATCCCAGTTTAGTTCCCACTGCCTAATTAAAATGGTATTAAATACATTCCTATTATTAGCTTTATTAGAAAAAGAGTATGGTCTGGTTGCTTTGATGAAGGGTGTGTACAGCATTGATAATAATAGTGGTGAATGGGATGTTTAGCTTGATGTAGGAAGGATTTGGTTAAGGTGTTAATAAAAGATCTATGAAAGGATGCATCTGAATCCAGAACATTGTATTGAAGGCACACAATATTGGAAGGGATTTCTGTGAGATTTTGGAATAAATGTTTTATTAGTTTAATGCCATATCTCCTAGGTCAGTTTTAACAAAGGGGTTAGTTGGGAGTTTAATCCATATGACTTTGAGAAAATGTAAAGATGATAGGAGTGATATTAGGCCAGAAACGGGTTAAAAGAAAATGAGAGAGGGAGAGCGGGGCATAAATATTGGCCTTGATATTTATCCATGTATGAGCAAAACACAATTGCTTTTCATAATGGAGAAAGGAGGACAATTGTTTGAGAACAAAGGCTTTATGATATGATAACAAATCAGGAAATTTCACTCCACCAGCATGTTTGTATAATCTGAGTTTATTTATGGCAATTCTTGGAGTCTTTTGATTCCATAAGAACTTTGAAAGTAAAGAGTCATATTTTTTAAAACATTTAGTTGAATGAGAAATAGGCATGAAATGATATGATAGGTTATTTATAACGTGCTTAATACCCAGAGGTTTCTAAGCACACACCTGGGGATCGTACCTGTGTTGTTCCGTGCTGTCTTGCTTCCAAGGCGAGCACGTTGCAGCTGAGCTATCCTCCCGAGGCATCATTGATAAAAAATAAAAGATTATGTCAAGACAACCCCATCAAGATAAAAAAAAAAGTGGTGACCAACCGGAAGTACTATTATTAACTTTATCTAATATAAGGTTAGCATTAAGAGCAATGGTAGAGGGGATGTCTTTAGTTAGAAGTAAGCAAAGACATTTGATATGGGAGGGCTGCCACAACACACCAAAGAGCGGGATATTAGAGAGAGCTCAAGCATTAGTGAGTGGCAGAAGTTCTGATTTGTCAATGTTTCTTTTTTAAATTTTGTATTGTTAATGTGTTACTGTATTATTATAAAAAGAAGACACATTCATGATACATAATTACAAATCAACAAAGAATCGCAAATCAGCAAATAACTTGTTATAATTAAACTCTATAAAACAAAAGAAAGATCATTGCTTCCCACTAATCCTCAGGGATAGTCATTACACAAGCCAAGCTCCTTCAAAGTTTTGATGAGTTCAATTGTCAGAGATGTTTCATTCCCCAAGGAAACTCGATACCAAAAATCCATAGTCTGTAACCATCTTTGATCACTTACAAACCGGACAAACAACCCCACTGCCAGTTGTTTTGTCCCATGACACTCGGTCAGAATGTGACACAGGAACTGCTGTGTCTCTAGTTTACATAATGAGCATATAGCATAACATGATCTAACTCTCAACCTGCTTGACACTATTTACCCAGTTGGCAGCAAATTTAACTAGAATATCAACATGACATCTCGGCCCCTGCAATCCAAAAATCTGCTCAAATAGCTGAGTAAGACCCCCATTGGTTTATCTACAAAGGAGAGGGTTCCATGGACCCTCAGCTGTCGCATTGCATGATTTGTTCTGATCCAGTCTTCCTCATGTAGAGGTTTCTTTACTCTGGTTGGATTCAGAATTAAATCCTCCACTGATCTTGAAATATTTTGCAGAATAGTATTTACACATCTAGTCAAATATTTAATGAAAACATTTCACTGCTGTAGTTCTTCCTGATGTATGGCTCTTCCTTTGAATAGAGAGTTCTCTCTTGGCAGTTTGATAGCCTATACAATTTCAGGAGCCTCCACTCCATAGCAGCCCAGAGAAACAGCAGACCCACCTCATAATGATGCAAAACCATGGGAAGGGACAGTGGTATACCAAGGGCCTTCTTCCAAACCCTTCCCTCCAGACGGTCCCAAACCAGCTTCCATGCCTGAGATTCAATATTCATACCAAATAGCAGGGTAGGGATGACCTTGCCCTTATAAAATCGTATCAATGGAGCCAATGAGAATCGACAGTAATTAACTGTTCATTTGTGCAACTAATTGACCTATTTTGCCTCTGAGCCTTTCCTCCACCAAGTTCACGTTAGGATGTGCAGAATGTCTAGAGCCCAGATATGTTGTTTCTGCCACTCACTCAATAGGCTTGGACTCCATAGACCACCTGTAGGCTATTTGTCTCTTGACTGTGTCGAAAGCAGAGGATAGATCAAGGTGAATGAGGACAGAAGGAGGGCTAGAGTCTAGATTAGAGAGCAAGTCTTCACAGGTGTTCAAGGGAGCCGTGTCCGTGCTTCTGGCTGCTCCTAAGCCAGACTGGTGGTCATGGAGACAACCAATAGATTCACCATGTAGATTAAGCTGGAAAATGGCCAGCTTTTCCAGGAGTATGCCCAGGAAAGGATTGATGGAGATCGGGTGATTGTTTGCCAGAAAGGAAGGATCGGCAGAGGGCTTGTTAATGAGGGGATGCACGAGGGAGTGCTTAAGGTGGGAGGGGAAGGCTCCAGTGGCAAAAGTGTGATTGCAGAAATGGGCCAAGGCTGGAGCAAGGGTGTCAATGTAGTCCTTAATGGTTCTGGGGAGCACCTGCTTTGACAAGACTTTCATAAATCAGACATGTCTAGAAAAATTACCTGGAGTGAACAGATAGAAGGAGGAGAAAGAGATAGGAGACACGGTGGGAGAGGGGCCTCGAATGGTAGAGGGAGAGGAAGAGGAGGTAGAGAAAGAGGAGAGAGTGGACAGGATGTCCTGGGTTTTAGTTGTGACATGAGATGCCATAGCCGTGCAAAGGGCCTGGGAGGGAACAGGAGAGGTGGAGACTGCAGCAGGATTGACCAGCTCCTTGCAGATTTTGAAAAGTATGGTGAGTTGTTAAAAGCTGCCGAGACACGGGCTTGGATGTAGGCTCTCTTCTTAGAAAGGACACAAAGTCTGTATTGCCTTTGGAGCAGCCGGCAGGCCAGTTTGTCAGAGGATGATGCCCTCCACTTCCTCTCAGCCACCCTACACTTGCGCTTAAGGATGGCGAGGTCGGAATCGTACCAAGAGTTGCACTTGGATGTGGGCTTCAAGCGGATCCTCATGATAGGGGCAAGGACATCCAGAGTGTTAGAGATTGAGAGATGAAGGTTGGAAAGGGTTGTGTCAGAGTGTGAGTCAGCCAAATGTGTAGGAGGAGGAGAGAAAGTAGCGGAAAAATCCTCCCCTGCACATGCTTCATGGGCTGGATGACCGAGAAGGTGGGTGGCAGTGCTGGGGTCGGTTTAACCTGAGGGGCAGAGAGCGACAGGTGAGAGAAGAGAAGAAAGTGGAAAGAGGAATGGTGAGAGGGTTGGAAATGTGAGGTCGGACAAGAAAATATTGAGGACATTCTTATGGTAAATGCCACGCAATCAGCTGAACTAAACCTGACGATCAACGCACCAGTGGACATGATGAGAAATCATTGCAATAAGAATGCCTTGTATCAAACAAAAATAACATCTTTCATGGAGGCCTTAAATCAAAAAGTAGAATGGCTCTCAAATATGTTGGAATTGAATCATCGTCTAATAATGAATCCACAGTCAACATACTTGGAAACAAGCTGCCCAATAAAATAGGGGAACATTTCTACGGGGCAGCCCAAGAAAAACTCACTCAGAAATCCTAAAGAGAAGGAAGACAGGAGGGAAGAGACTGGGGCTGCCTTGATTATGCCAGCGAACCAAAAGGACGGTTGTGTTTCCGAAGTTGTTATAGCAAGTGAAGGACTTGAAAGGACTGAAGCTATTTTAGACCTGACTGGAGTGAACAGGACAAATTACGAGGCTTCCTCAAGTGGAATCGAGAAAAAACTAAAAGAAAGCTAAGAAAGCAGGAAGACATTTCAAGGCTCAAGAAAACATATGAGAAACTTGAATGTATCTGAGGAAATAAGACTTGCGGAGGAATGGACTGAAAGTGAAAAAGGGGAAGGATTCAATAGAGCAAGACAAAAGCAGGTTAAAAATAACCACACCACATCAAAGGAATGGTGTGACAAAACGGACCGTCCTAAGGGAAGGTCAGATGATTGCATTTTCAAGCAAAACCAAGTATACAAGATTGAGGAGGCGCTAATCCCTCAAGCGGATACTGGATGTAATCTAAAAACGGGCAATAGGGATCTGGATATCCATCAACATCAGGAAACGAGAGTCTGTGCCAATGTACAGACTCAGGTAAACTGGACATGATGGAAATTAAAGCACGCTCCATTAAAACATGGTCCTATGAACAAATCTAATTTAGCAATGGAATGTTAATTGAAGAGGAGTTGATAAGAGATCTATGAAAGGATGCATCTGAATCCAGAACATTGTATTAAAGACATAAAATACTGAGAGGGATTTCTGTAAGATTGTGGAATAAATGTTTTCTTAGTTTAATGCCATATCTCCTAGGTCAGTTTGAACAAAGGGGTTAGTTGGGAGTTTAATCCATATGGCTTTGAGAAAATGTAAAGTTGGATAGGAAGTGATATTAGGCCAGGAATGTGTTAAAAGAAAATGAGAGAACGGGACAAATTGATTTGCATAATGGAGAAATTAGGACAATTGTTTGAGAACAAAGGCATTACGATATAATAACAATCGGGACATTTCACTACACCAGCATGTTTGTATAATCTGAGTTTGTTGATGGAAATTCTTGGAGTCTTTTGATTCCATAAGAACTTTAAAAGTAAAGAGTCAAGTTTTTAAAAAAATTTAGTTGGACGAGAAATAGTCATTATTGGCAAAAAATAAAATTCCGACAGGTTACCGCCGGACTCGTATTGCCATTCCACCTCCATGATTGCCGGAATCACCGGGGCATTACAACCACGGTGACCCAGTAATTCCAGAGGTGGAATTCTGTTAATCCCCATTGGACTCCATGGGAATGGGGAAGTGGAAACACCGGCACCATGCTGTAATGGTGCCGTTGTTTCCATGTCCGCCTGCAGGCAGGTGGTGTTAAACCCGCCAGGTCACACCTGGCGGGAGTGACACCTCCCACCTGCAGGACTCTTAATCAGCCGGTCCGGAAAGAACGGTGGTGGCGGATTTACCACCACTATTCTTTCCGGACCGGCTGACTCGTAATGAGGCCCTATGTCAAGACAACCCCATCAAGATTTTAAAAAAGTGGTGACCAACCGGAAGTAATATTATTAACTTTATCTAATATAAGATTACCATTAAGAGCAATGGTAGAGGGGATGTCTTTAGTTATAAGTAAGCAAAGATATTTGATATGGGAAGGCTGCCACAACACACCAAAGAGCACGGTATTAGAGAGAGCACAAACATTAGTGAGTGGCAGAAGTTCTTATGGGGAAAAATAAATTGAAGAGGAGTTTAGGTACAGGAACTCAAACATCTCAGAACCCTAAACCCATTGATGTGCAGACATTAGTCCAAGCAGGCTCGACACAAATTACAAAGGTTCAGGAGGCAAGGACTTTGCATCAAAATCCATCTAAAAGGGTTAGTTTAATCGAACGTGAAAGGGAAGACCCAAACATTGGAGAAGAGTCAGCCAGTAAAGATGAGTTTTTGAAGTCCTTCTTCAAGCATCCTCATGTGTGGATGGAGCACATACCCGATACAGGAGAGCAAGTTATCCTAAATAGACAGTCCATTTTGAAGCTGGCAAAGGAGGTCCCTGAGCTGTACTTATTTTCTACTCATGACATAGATTATATTCACTTTCCGTATGATAACATCACTAACATGGTGGAAATTAAGCTCCAATCACGTTTAGGGATGAATGTCTTGCTGCCAGCAAAAAGAGCATTCCTGCAAAGAGGGTTCCAAATGTCCACGAATAAACCAGAAATAAAAACACAGATGGTATCTGGAGCCTTGGGTCAGAGTCTGGCTGAAGGCAGTAAAAGAAATCAAGAACAAGATATAGTGCAGCCGCAGATTACAGTAAACAAGGTTGTAGGGAAAAGTCGAAGTAAGGTGTGGACTTTACTGCTGGGGATTCTGACCTGGGTGTTTCAGAAATTAGAAGAAAATAATGTGCTGTTTTAGTGAAAGAAGCTCTTAATGTTCTGTGCTGGAACACGAGGGGCTATAAAGGTTTTTTGGATGGAAGTGTAAAGGATTATATTTTTGACTCTTTTGACTTAATCATGTTGCAAGAAACATGGCTGCTTGCGGAATTTAGCTTGATGGCTTTACTATAATGAGCCAACTTGCAATCAGGACTTATAGTGGTTGTCCCTTAGGTGGATTAATTACTGGTTCTCGTAATTCTAAAATAATACAAGTGGGAAAAATAGAATATTCTTACTATGGAACCCTGACTACAAAACTAGAGCACAATTTTAGGCATTGTAAAAGATCTATGGTAGTGCTTAATCATTACTATAACCCTGCCTGTTCCATGTTGAACGAGTTTCTGGAAACAATGTCAGAAATCCTACCAAATTATATTGGTTTGGAAGAAGGAATGGATACCCTAATAGAGGGAGATCCTAATTCATGCTGCCTTGACTCAAGCCAGCGAATGAAGGGGCTTGGCATGGTCAGGGGAAGAGGCAAGAAGTGGCAAAGATTCTTTGAAGAATGGGACCTTATGGTTTGTAACGGAAACTTGATAGGGAACTTGTCCCCGGCCTACACATGGGAGGGAAATCAGTCTAGATCAGTCATTGTCTACATAATCCTGTCCAGAGACCTATTTGACAGCTGCTCTGTCATATGGATAAGGCCCACTCAGAGAAGCGATCATAATATGCTGACTCTTAGGATGCTGGAGGGTGGTTACGATGACATAATGGGAAAACAGATAGGCCTGGTGGTGAACAAACGAGGAAATCAACTGTTAAAATTTCCTCTAAATGGCCACGGGTTGAATACAAATCTGAAAAATGGTGTTAATTGCCAAACAGCAAAGCAACTAAGAGCAGCTTGCCAGCCAGATAGGTTCAGATATTTTCTCTGGGAGTTAGATAGACCACAAATGGGAGGGACCAGAACAGTGGCCAACCATAAATATCAGTTCGACCAAACTGTCTGTATTAAGAAAAGAGAAATGAAGAAAAGATTAAGAGTTTTGAGAAAAGAAACTGGTGAAATGGGCACATTTCTAAGGGAAAACAAGTTCTGACTACAGAATATCGAAATTGGAACAGGGCCAATCGATATCTAAAATTCCAACGCCAGGGGGAATTCAACCTATAATCCCTCATCACAAAGAATACGCAAAATGATTGGGCCTTAGTGAATGGGGATAAGACTACCTCCCATGCGAATTGTGTGTTGGAAGATTTATGCTGTTCCAATTTTGAATCCCTGTTTGGTAAATCTTCCCGAGACGTAGAATCTATTCATTTAGATGTCCCGTGGTCTAAGTGTGTGTCTCTCGAGGTGGTGAGTAATGTCATTGTAAAATCCTCCAGCTCGACAACCGCCGGCCCAAATGGGTTAACAAATTCTATTCTAAAGGCAGATCTGGACTCCTGGTCTCTGACATTGTTTCTGTTGTTTAGGACCTCAATTCAGAGGAGACAATGTCCAGAGAGTTGGAAGACTGCAGTTATAGTGCCAATTCACAAGAAGGGCGATCGAGCAGATCCGAACATCTACTGGCCGCCCTTCTTGACGGAGACAGTAAAATCTTTGTGAGTGCTGTCCTGCTGGAACTGGAGAGCTTGGTAGAGAGCAGGGGCATCCTGGATAAAGCACACATAGGCTTTAGGTGAGGCATGTCCACAATGCTTAATGGGTTAGTAGTGAGCATGTTGACGGATGGTGCATGGCAGGCGGGCAATCCACCAATATCTGTGGCTTTAATAGGAAATACCTTTGACACAGTTAATAGGAACCGGCTGTGGCGAAAACCAAATGCTTGGGGAATTCCCTTGGGACTACTAGCAATCCTGGTTTATTTACATCAAAACACCATGATCCAGGTTAGAGTGGACTCCCAGGGACATTTAACAAGATCAAAACCCACAGAGAGGGGAGTGAGGCAGGGATGCATTTTGGCTCCCTGCCTCTTTATCCTTTACCTGGCAGTCTTCAAGGATGTTTTGGATAAACAAGCTTTTGCAAGTCCAAAATTGGTATGAGGAAGATAAGCTGGATAGCATATGCTGATGACGTTATGCTCAGTGATTTAGCTCCCAGGAGAATTCAAACACTGCAACACCCAATTGTACTATTTTATACTTAATCCGTGAAAGTGCACTGCTGTTCCTACACACTTAACGTGATTGGGCCATAAAATATTTCTTATTCTCTGCACCTTCCATAATGGCCCCTGAATAAAATGAAATCCACCCCTACCTGAGCAGCCGGATGCTGCTGTGATAGGCTTATGTGCCCCCATCAACTTGGCCAATCAGGAAGCCGGCAGGCAAACAAACCTCTGACGGCCCTGCAAACAATGAAGTGGCCGACCACTACAAACTAACTGATCCCCTGCACCTCAACCTGTGAGTGATATCTCGTCATTTCAACTGCCTCCCCACTCACATTTTGAACCATACCTGTGCCTCTCCTCAACCTGCCTCCCCTGGCTCTCATATTCTACCTTTCATATTCTACCTCTTCCTTCCGTCACTTCATTTTGTGCCCTGATTTGATTTCAAATTTAGGTGTGCTTTATTCTTTCTTTGTTGTAAAAAAGTGACTGTTAGTTTAAAAATCGAATTTAGGTGTGCTTTCTTCTTGCTTTGTTGTATAAAAGTGACTGTTAGTTTAAAAGTAGTATTTAGGTATGCGTTCCTCTTGCTTTGTTTGTGACTGTTAGTTTAAAAATCGAATTCAGGTGTGCTTTCTTCTTGCTTTGGTTCAGGACTGATAGTTTAAAAATCAAATTTAGGTGTGCTTTCTTCATGCATTTGTCCAGTTCTGTTAGTTAAATTCCTACTTACTTCCACACTCTATTTTTGTTGCTGTCCCTTGCTCCCTTGTACCTCCCTCTCCTTTAGCTCCCACTTCCTTGCACTCCTTTTGTTTTTCCTTATTCTCAATCCAATTTTGTTTCCTTGTTCGTGTGAGCCCTCCTGTCAACTCCCTCCTCAGGAGCTTTCCACAACCTATGTGACTCACTCTCTGTCTCCATTCTACCCTCTGGCCCGATGCATATGGCTGCCCAGACCTTGGATGCTCTCATCTCCACAGACAAGCCACTCTCTATCCCTTTCAGCACCTCAGTCTCATGGACTGATCACTCCTTTCTCTCCTCCCACTTGAAGCTTTCTTCTCCTTTAACACCGGCACTCCCTGCACTGCATGAAAAAAGTATCAGTGGCCGCCTTTGCCCCCACTTGCTCCCCTCTTCCTATTGCTGTGGCTGACTCCCACCCTGACTCAGCCCTCTCTAGCTTCACCCTTAACATTTACAATACTCTTGACATCCTTGCCCCTACCATGAGGGTCTGACTAAAGTCTCCCAAAAAGTGCAACTCTTGGTATGACTCTGAACTGGCTGACCTTAAATGAAAATGCAGGGCAGCAGAACGAAAATGGGGATCTTCTGATAAACTGTCCTGCAGCCTTTTGCAATGGCAATATAGACTCTGCATCCGTGTCAAGAAAAGAGGCCATATTCAAGCCTGCATCTACGCAGCATACAACAACATGGCCAAACTTTCCAAAGTCTGTAAGCAGCTGGTCAACCCTACTGCAGCCTCATCCTCTTTTGCATTCACCCAAGTCCTCTCTGAGGCCCTGGCAGAAGACTTCACCGCCAAAATACAGGACATCCTGTCCTCTTTCTCCTCCACACCCACTTATGCACCATCATCTCCTGGGCCCCCTTCAGCCACCCCCATCATGCTCCCTCTTCTCTCCTCCCTCTCCCATGTCACACCTTAGGAGGTTTCTAGACAAGTCAGTTCTATGAAAGCCTCTTCCAGACAGGCGGACCCTTGCCCCTCCAAAATCATCAAGGACAACATTGACCCTGTAACCTCTCCTTCACCACTGGAATTTTCCCCACTTTTCTCAAGCATTCTCTTCTGTACCCTCTGCCCAAAAAACCCTGTGTCGGCCCTTCTATTCTGGCACAATATCACCCAATCTCCATTACTCCTTTCCTGGGCAATCTCCTTGAGAAGTTGGCTATCTCTCAGTTTACCCTACACACTGAATCTGTTGGTTGTCTCCATGACCATCAGTCTGGCTTTAGAGTTTCCAGAGGCATGGAAACTGCTCTTCTGAACACCCGTGAAGACCTTCTTGCAAACCTTGACTCTAACTCTCCCTCTGTCCTCATTCGCATCACAGATCAGGCCCTGGTGTGGCTGTCGTCCTTTCTCTCTGACCATCCTTCCCAGGTGGACCTTGGGTCTTTTCTCTCTGCTATCACTCTCTCTACTTGTGGTGTCCCGCAAGGATCTAATCTATCCCCCTGGTTTTCCTGCGTCTACATGGCCCCTTTGGCCCACATGATCTCTGCATTCACCTCCAACTTTCAGTGTTATGCGGATGACACTCAGCTCTCTTTCAGGCTACCCTCAGCCTCTTCTTCCCCCTTTCTCATTCCAGACTGTCTTTCCTGTTATTCAGTCCTGGTGTGCTGCTAATGATCTCTGCCTTAATGCCTGCAAGACAGAGATCGTCCTCTTTGGGTCACACACTCCCACCTTCACACTCTCACTTTGGCCAGCCTCCTTTGGTCCTGCGGCCCAACCCACCAGTGAGGCAAAAAATCTGATGCTCTTCTTCGATTCTACTCTCTCCTTATCTTCTCACATCTCAGACATGTCCAAGCAGAAACAGATTCAGCATGTTTACAAACAAAACATTTATGAGGCTAAAGAAAACATTTTTAATTTGGGAATTAGGTCTGCTGAAAACAACACTAAGAAACCATTTGAGATTTATCGTAGTTTGGAAAAACCCAAACTCCAATCTCAGCAGTTTGTACCCACTAATGAAACCTGCAACAAACTCCAACAAGCTTTTGCCAGTAAGATCTCTGAGGTATGCACTCTAATTGCAGCTTCTTTAAAGTCACACACAAGTCATCCTCTTCTGAATACGGAAAGTGTTATCCAGTCCTCTCACTACTTTTCTTTTTCATATACTTCAGAACACGAGATTCTAAAACTTTTGAAACAAATACGACCGACTTCATGTGCAGGAAAGATTCTGCCTTCTGAATTCATTGTAAAAAATCCAAACATCTTTTACTCTTTCATAGTGCGCTTTGTCAAATCTTCATTCAGTCATGGTATGCAAGGCGTAGATAATTTCTCCAAAATTGTTTCACAGAGTTTGCTAATTAAAATGTTCTTCATTAGAAAACAAACCCATTTGATTAGCAATGTTGTACTAATATTTTAATGCCACCAGAAGGTACATGTACCATACAAATCAAGAACGATGCAGAAGTTTTGTGTACCACTGAAGAAAGACGTTAGTTAGACAAGTAAGACCTTGCAAGTTCTTTAAAATTCCCCCACACCTGCAGGTCGAATAACTTAGTTTACCCACTCGACCGAAGAGAAATGCATTATACCCATGGCAACGGATGAAAACAAATTGAAATTTGCTTTCTATAAAATGGTGCATGTCACTACAATCCAACATTAGTTTGGCACACTGCTGCCACTCAGAGGCAAACCCAGCACAGTGAAACTTATTTGACATTTGCTGCGAACAATTTGCTGCTCAGTTTTACTTCATCTGGATTGGAAAGAACTTCTTCATTGCTTCAAGTCATCACGCTCCAGGACTTTGTTTGGTAAGACATTCCCCTTTATCCTCCCGGTGGTTTTCTTTTACAGTTAGGTTATAGTCACTCAGACTATTAGAGGTTTTAGTTAAAATCCTGTTATTCTTTTCCATAGGATAACGCCCACCTTGATTCAGGAACAGGATTTTTTGGCACCAGGAATATTTGTTTAAACTTAAGGTAGCAATAACAGTCATTTCTCTTGCATTAATATTGGTTGTTGTCATTGTGCTCCTGATCGTGTGTTTCTTTTTGCAGCCCTTTTTGCAGCTAGCTGAATCCTGTGGGGTCCATCCATCTTTTGGTAAATTGACCTCTCAGACAGTCCCTTTGTACTCCTGAGAGGTACATTGGCAGTAAGAAATCATCGACTACACAACTTGTTCAACTGCCTGAAGCGGATCACATTTTATGAGCATAGGTTATTCTGACACCTACCAAGTCTTTTTCTTCTTTGACTAGAGAGAATGCAATCAGTTTATTGATCAAGATGGAAACTCCTCCTTTTTTATCTAAAGCGTTTGCATAAAACAAATGCGCAATCCAGGAAGCTTGAATCTTCTTATTATCAATGTCAAAATCCAATTGTGTCTGTTGAATACAAGCAAAGTCAACTTTGATTTTGTAAGTTGCAATATTACTTTATGAAGCTTGATGGGGTTTATTTGACCCTTTAACGTTCCAATTAACAATTTTTATAGTCATTTGAAGATGAATTGAAGTGGTTTAAGTGTATCATAAATATTATAAAGCAAAATGTAGCAAGCTTGATATTTTGAATTACTATCTATATCACAAAAGATGAACCATGGTATCGATAGCAAATCATCAATGCAGAAGTAGGAAACAAAAGGGAAGACATATGAGGAAGGATACACAAGACAAAGAAACTAGTTACATCAAACATGTTAAAGTAGAGAGAGAAATAAGATGAAAAAGCAGGTGTAGTAAATGAGAAAGAAAGAGACAATCCATCTAAAAAACGCTGATTGCGAGCAAACCATGGGAGATTAAGAAGCACAAGATGTAAAGGAGATAAATGGTAGAAAGTCGTCAGGAGAAAGAAATAACATATAAAAGTACACAATAAAAAAAGACAAAATAGAAAAGGAAAAACACATGAGGTGCAGTAAGAGTAATGCTTCAAGATTTTTTTTTTTTAGTTAATAGATTATCAAGAAGCCCTTGACAGGGAGCATGACTTCCAGAAAATATTATATTTTAGCCTTGAAGAGAAGAAAAAGGTGGTTTGATTGGCTTGATATAAGATCTTGATTTGTCTTTAGAGTGGTCAGGGCTGTAGGAAGGTTTAGACGGTGTTGCCCATACCGATCTGCTACATGGTAAACTGAATTTATCTTGATTATTTTTAGTTCTTTTAAAGGTGAGTTGCGAGGACGAATCCACCAATGAAGCAGGTGTTGCTAAAGCCAAAGAAGAAGTGGTCTCCGTGGAAGTTGAATGAAAAGCTTGAAGAAAGTTGAAAAGATCATTAGGGGCAGCACATTCTTTGGTAGGGCCATCTGGGATCGTAATGATCATTCTTGCTGAATCAAGCAAGCCATATCTAATTCCTGAATCTTTCATGACAGGTCTCATATCAAGAAATCTTTTCCTTTTGGCTTGTATGGGCTTTGAAAAATCAGGAGAGATGAAGATTTTGTGTCCTTGAAAAGGATAGGAGATTTTTTACTGGCAGCTAATAGCATTTGGCGAGCTTGTTGCTATCGAAGAAAGCTTGCAAGAAAGGGTCTCAGGGATGAGTTACTGGAAGAAAATCGAGGTCTAATTCAGTGAGCACACTGCCATTACATCATAGGGGAGAAGGTCATTCCTAAGACTTTCGGGATCCAGTTAGTAATGAAATTAATTGGGTCGTCTGATTCTATTTTCTCAGGCATTCCATAAAAACATAGGCAATCTCTTCTAATTCAGTAATCTCAGATTTCATTTGAAGAATTTTTTGTTGCTTTTTTTTTTAGACCCTCAACTCTGTCTTCAACAAAGGATATTCTCTCTTCAGCTTAATTAATTCTCGCTGCCATCATTTTTATTTCATTTTTAAAACATTTAATTTCTTCTTGTATATTAGAAGATCATGAATCTAGTGTAGATATAGAAGTACAAAGGATGCCCAGTTCCTCCAGGATTTCTTCCATACATGTATTTAGTGCAATGTTGTCAGGAGCAGATTAATGCCACTAGCCATTTTTTATGGAAAGGTATTGCAAATAGAAAGAAATAGTCATAAAGGATATATGCAATAATCCTTCTTAACACCGAGTGTCAGTATTGAGTAGGCCTGGATGAGTAGAGAGAATCCTCAGTGAAGCGTGAGCTGTCACACTGTGGGACGTGGTAGGTGTCAACTGATGGAGCTGATGAAGTCATCGACCAAGGTCGGAGATGCTGCACACGAGCAAAGTATTCCAGGGAGAGACATATGTCCTCGCTTCAGCAACCTGGAGTACACTGACCTGAAATGTGACTGGAAATCTGTCCCCCGCTACAGAACACCATGCCTTACCGAAACGGCTTCAATGGATGACAGGAAGAAAAACCAAACAAATGTCAATAGAGCCAGGCGTGCTTACCTTAAGGGCCCCCCACCAATCCAGGAGTAGGAAATCTCGCCTAGCACACGTACTGTTCACAAAAGATGTCTGTCGAGAGCGATTAACCCATCATGGGGCACAGATCAAGAGGCATCGCTCACAGGGAAAGAAAGCAAGCCGGCTGTTACAAAACAGAACTCCCTCAGAACAAGTAGTGAGGTGATATGCATGAAAGTGGTAAGCATTCCACAGGATAAATGCTGCGGCAGGTAAGTTACCACTTACTTAAAGCACACCATATCTTTTCATGTTATTGCAGAGGGGTAAAACTGGCCATAATGCTGAACATGTCTCTCTGTCGGAGAGAGCCACCAATCTATGCCACCATCTTGGTGCACCTTGGCCACACACACCCCCATTTTCTTTATTTCTTCATAAAACCTTTGTTGAAACATGCCACCTCTTTGTCCGACTCCTTACTCCACCATGCCACAATACACACACAAACCATTTAGGGGATAAATCAGCTCAGGATAATGAGTTACAAGGCTTGTTCCATGCACTGCAACATGTCAGCCCACATACACCCACTTTAATTGTGTCTGATTCAAACTATGTAGTAAGAGGTTAAAATGTTGACCTACAATGGTGGCAAGCCAGCTCATTCAGAGAGTCCAAAGGCAAACCAATATTGTCAAAACATCTTTGGCAAGAAGTATGGGACATCAAGAAGGGTAGACCTCTCATTTGGGTTATGCATACAAAAGCACACAGAAAAGATTATGTGGACAGAGCAGGCAAAGTGCTTGCTGGTCAGTCTGCAAGAAAGCGGATTGTACAAATGGTATTAGCAGCATTGACATACTCTGCTACATACATGGATGAAGACATAAAAGCAGGTCTGGGTGCAAATAGCCCTAATCCACAAGAGTCCCCAACTAACTATACCTACGCTGTAAAACAGAATACCGTGATAATCACTATCCCAAGATCAATGGGAGGCCCTGTTGACAGGGTACTACCAAATAAGCAGTACAGATAGTAGCTAATCTCTGCAGCAAATGCAAGTGTATCAGCAACCCACTTTGGGATGCTGGCTACTACGTGACTCTTGCAAGACAGATATTGGTGGCCAGGGCTAAGTAAAGAAGTATGACAGTACATAGCAAATTGCTCCATATGTTTGCAAATAACAGTGGACAATTCCCGGAAACCACCAGTGAGCACACTAACAAGGGAGATAGTGCCTTTCTTTTGAATGTATATGAACAAACAGGGTAAATTTGTAAAAACACAAGGAGAGATGGACAGGCCATTATCATCCTTGACCGTTAACCAGGTACAATGTGATAGCACAAAACAATGGTTCAGTTCGAGAGAGGTTATTTAAAATTACAGTGTATTAAATAATGTTACATAATCACACAGTCTGAAAAAGGAGCGGATAACCAAGCTAAAAGCTGGCTCTGCGGAAGGACACCCTGACCCTATCGAGGGTGCCTGACCCTGGGTGGCGTGTGGTGCAACGCCTATCTAAAAGCGGTAGAGGAGAGAGCTGTCCTTACTCTTCTACATGGTGGCATATACCTTGACAGACACTGTAACATCAATTCAGAAAAATTCAGACTGGCTATTGCAGTGAGGGATAGAACTGTGTATTAGATTCTATCACAGACAGCTCTACGTGGTGGCCACCTAAAGGCCTAGTTCACTCAATGTATTCCAAACTAAGTGCAAAAATGTAATTGTGCCCGTGGGTCTTAGTTGGTGGAATGCAAAAGGTACAGTCGGACTGTCCACTACAAGAAAAAGCTAAAAGGGCTCTTATAAAAAACGCTCACTCCATGTGTGTGAGTGTGCAGTCTGGTTATTTCAATCAGTATCTCTCAATACTCATGGGAGATATCTGGCAGGTTATGAGAACCCTAATGACCTCAAAGGTCGACCGGTTTTGATGGCAATAGACAAGTGAGCCATCTTCTTCAGGACCAACAGTCTCTAAACTCTTACTTTCATGATGCCTTCACTGCTTGTTCTATGACTCATGGGGGAGTGATATGTATTTTGAGTTTTAGCCATGCTTAGGGCATGATGTCTGAGCAATATCTCAACCTGTGTAATGTGTAGGGTAAGCACATAGTGAAATGCATTGTAATATATTCAGAAAATATTAACCATTACGAACTGAATTACTGATTCAGTTTGAATGTCTGTGAATTACGCCAGAATGATCTAATGTTTGGGGACACATCGTACATAACAATACTGTTAGACTGTACGTCACCAGTCTAGGAAGTGTTCCAATTGACCCATTTGTTTGGTAAATAAAACTGAATGTACTTGTAAACAATAACAATATATTAAGATATGGTGGACAATGCTTCTGGGCAGGACCGGAAATGGGGGATCGGGGAATGGGGAAAATGTGGACTAATGATTTAGGTAAGACACCAATAACCTTTCTTTAGAGATAAACCAGCCAAGGCTAGTTGATAGATTGGGGGGCAGCATCTTGCTATAAGATGCCACTCACTAAGCCGATGAGTCAGCATCTAGAGACAAAGCACCCTACTAGAGACTTGAGTAAGAGGTTGTTCTGCAACCTACTAAGTGGGAGTAGATAGCTTAAAGAAAACAATATTCTGAAACTATAAAAAGCAAACTGGAATCTCTCTTTCCATGCAAATCCTAAGTAGGGGGAGAGGGGAAATCGCTATTTTTTCCTGCCTGAATTTTGGAGCCTCTGAAATTAGATTTTGGGGTTTTTGAGTCTCAGGAGGACATTTTCTCTTTGCTTTTGGACTGAGATGTAAGGGGAGTATTCCTACACATGGCAATCAGCTCACCACCTATGGACATATTTTATTATTAATTGACTGTTGCTGGCACCATGGTCAATCTCAATTGACACAGAACAATGTTTGCTTATTTTGGCTGCTTTTCCTAAAAGAGACCATAGTGATTTTGATAGGTGGTTTTCCAATTGGATTTCATATTCTTTGAATTTTTGGGATTGTGCAGACCACAAGGCCCCAGGCAGCCTGGCATCCAGCTTGCATGTCTCATCTCCCTACCTTCTAAGGATGGTAGTGAGTAAGAGTACCTGTTTTACCCATCATTAATATCACATTGGGAAAGAGGGGAGGTCTAGTGAGATCTATTGTGGTGGTTAGTTACTTCTAGAATGGCTATTATACTTCTGAAAGGATTGATTGGTCTTGAGTAGACATAGATGCAATGACAATGATAGATGCACATTCATTCACAGCCTTTTGCATATCAAGTGTGTTATGTGTAGTGACAATAATGGTGCATATTTCTTAATTTTTTATTTCTGATAATTAAAATAATTACACTATAGAGGAGAGTGTAAGAGAATTCATTGATTGTTCATTATTCAGAATCTTGTCAGAAACATGAGAACTATGTGTTTTGTGTGGGGCATCTATTATAAGTACTGTATATTGCTATGATATATATATATATATATATGGTGCATTTTCTAATACAAACAGGGCTGGTGGGAGGTTTGAGCAATGGACCATCAATATAATATATGTGACATTAGCAAAGCACTCCTTTGTGGATGACTGAGAATAGCCGTCAACTGCAGGGGATTGTTGTCTACTCTCTTTACTGATGCATAGTGACAGGTATATGCTTTTCTCTATCTCTATCTATATTCCTACCAGAGCCCCCTGGGAAAGAATCGTGTCACAAGCTTTCCTGCTGTCTACAGCTATAAGCATCTAATAGAGCTTTGCAGTGAGGATTGTCCATGACCTCTCTGGAACTACTGGAATCACTTCCAGCTTTCACTATAGTTTCCCCTTTTCCTCTTATGTCCCCATACATATGCATGTGTGTGTAAATAGCACAAACATAGCTAGGAAGTAACAAAGAGCTATACACATAATATAGGGTTATCAAACGTTTGGTGGATGGGCAACTTGCACGTTATAGGAGCTTGGCTATCCCATGCTACAGGAGTGGTACATTCCTGGAGTAATAGGTCCTAATTGACCCTTAAGTACTCCCTGTCAGGCCTTGAGTTCCTTTGGAGCATTGGAGAGATCCTGATTGCAAGTGGTATGGTTTCCCCATAGGCTGTAGAGTAGAAAGAGGAGGCCTGTTTCCTGGTTTTCTCTTTGCATACCAGTTTAATATCCAGCCTCGCAAAGGTCTGGCTTGGAGCATTTCCCACCTGAGCCGTTGTCTGGCAAGGTAAGGTGGTGTCCACGCAGTCAGTGCCTTCATGCAGACAGTTTTGAAGAATATCATGTATCTATAACCTGCCCATTGGAACAAGAAGGGCAATCATATTCTTTTAGGCCAGTGCATGGCTTTGCATCAGCAGGCATTCTTCTGTCATAATAGGTCTAACCCAGTGCTTTCTGTTTGTCCTGTGATGTGTACTGTGCCGTGAACCTCACCACACCTTAATCTATATCATGTGGCTCTTTGGACAGAGGATGCATGGTGGAGTGGGTGGAAACAAGTGTCTTCATTGACTGGCGTTCAGATTGTTTTCCTGGGAGAGCAGTGATGGCTTACAGTTCAGGGAGAGTTTGGGTTTGGATGATGATTGTGACAGATGGTTGTTTGCTGCAAAGCATGTTAACCCTTTATTCCCAGGGTGGAAGAGGAGCAATTCCAGCAACATCATCACGCATCTCAGGCACCCCTAGAACTCACACCAGCTATGTTATTGTGACAGAGTGCCGACACAAGGTTTGGCTCACATTTGAGTCTTATCCAGGGTGGGAATGATGGGAGATTGGAATGAAGCTCTGCTCCCTTGTACCTTCTCTTGACACTCAGGTGGCAAGTGGCATGCCAAGCCTAGTGGGGATCTGTTTTCTAGCTTTTTAACAGGGGTCACTAGTCTGCAAAAGCATCCTCAAAATCATAGATCAGACCTTGCTTCAGTATGAATGTCTCTCTAGACATGTGCAACAGCTACAAATGGGTGTACAGATGGGGTCTAGATGACATGGAAGGGAAAGGCAATACAGCTATTTACCATTAAAACCGCCTGGGTGAACTGGCATATAGAGCTTCACAAAAATGTGAACATGACTGTCTGGTGGCATAAATATGACCATTTGATGTCCCATCCAGACATAGCCTACATACCACTTAATTTTTAGAAGCAAAGGTATACTAGGAGTCTCGGGCCACATTCATTTCCAAGTGAATCAGCCTTGCCTTAAAGGCTTCAATCAGATTGAAGATGACAGTACCATTTGAATGAGGATGGGAGGCACCTGACCGGACTTTTATCCACCTAAGGATCAAACAGTTGATGAGGAGAGAGTGAGTATCCCAAAGCAAGGTCCAATGGCAAGGCGCATGTGTTGAGTCATTGGACCATGAGCAGAAACTCAGTGAACCCTAAAGTGTGTAACTTGTTCATTACTTCTGGGACTGAAGGATATGATCGTGAACACAGCCAAAGAAGCTTTCCAGCACGATCAGGCCCACCCACCAGCAGCAAGGAAAACACCACCTTCAGCTACTGTATTACAAGCATGATCAGGCACACACACCAGCAGCAAGGGAAACACCTCCTTCAGCTACTCTATTACAAGCATGATCAGGCACACACACCAGCAGCAAAGAAAACACCACCTTCAGCTACTCTATCACAAGCATGATCAGGCACACACACCAGCAGCAGGGAAAACACCACCTTCAGATACTCTATTACAAGCATGATCAGGCACAGCTACTCTATTACAAGCATGATCAGGCACACACACCAGCAGCAAGGAAAACACCACCTTCAGCTACTCTATTACAAGCATGATCAGGCACAGCTACTCTATTACAAGCATGATCAGGCACACACACCAGCAGCAAGGAAAACACCACCTTCAGCTACTCTATTACAGGCATGATCAGGCACACACACCAGCAGCAAGGAAAACACCTCCTTCAGCTACTCTATTACAGGCATGATCAGGCACACACACCAGCAGCAAGGAAAACACCACCTTCAGCTACTCTATTACAAGCATGATCAGGCACACACACCAGCAGCAAGGAAAACACCACCTTCAGCTACTCTATTACAAGCATGATCAGGCACACACACCAGCAACAAGGAAAACACCACCTTCAGCTACTGCATTACAAGCATGATCAGGCAAACACACCAGCAGCAAGGAAAACACCACCTTCAGCTACTGTATTACAAGCATGATCAGGCACACACACCAGCAGCAAGGAAAACACCACCTTCAGCTACTCTATCACAAGCATGATCAGGCACACACACCAGCAGCAAGGAAAACACCACCTTCAGATACTCTATTACAAGCATGATCAGGCACACACACCAGCAAGGAAAACACCACCTTCAGCTACTGTATTACAAGCATGATCAGGCACACACACCAGCAACAATGCAAACACCACCTTCAGCTACTGTATTAAAAGCATGATCAGGCACACACAGCAGCAGCAAGGAAAACACCACCTTCAGCTACTCTATTACAAGCATGATCAGGCACAGCTACTCTATTACAAGCATGATCAGGCACACACACCAGCAGCAAGGAAAACACCACCTTCAGCTACTCTATTACAAGCATGATCAGGCACACACACCAGCAGCAAGGAAAACACCACCTTCAGCTACTGTATTACAAGCATGATCAGGCACAGCTACTCTATTACAAGCATGATCAGGCACACACACCAGCAGCAAGGAAAACACCACCTTCAGCTACTCTATTACAAGCATGATCAGGCACACACACCAGCAACAAGGAAAACACCACCTTCAGCTAATGCATTACAAGCATGATCAGGCAAACACACCAGCAGCAAGGAAAACACCACCTTCAGCTACTGTATTACAAGCATGATCAGGCACACACACCAGCAGCAAGGAAAACACCACCTTCAGCTACTCTATCACAAGCATGATCAGGCACACACACCAGCAGCAAGGAAAACACCACCTTCAGATACTCTATTACAAGCATGATCAGGCACACACATCAGCAAGGAAAACACCACCTTCAGCTACTGTATTACAAGCATGATCAGGCACACATACCAGCAACAATGCAAACACCACCTTCAGCTACTGTATTAAAAG
Organism: Ambystoma mexicanum; assembly: GCF_040938575.1. NCBI lineage: Eukaryota > Metazoa > Chordata > Amphibia > Caudata > Ambystomatidae > Ambystoma > Ambystoma mexicanum. The sequence continues at coordinate 440,930,396 of NC_090922.1, read as the reverse complement.
CATGATCAGGCACACACAGCAGCAGCGAGGAAAACACCACCTTCAGCTACTGTATTACAAGCATGATCAGCATCACACAGCAGCAAAGAAAATACCACCTTCAGCTACTGTATTACAAGCATGATCAGGCACACGTACCAGCAGCAGGGAAAACACCACCTTCAGCTACTCTATTACAAGCATGATCAGGCACACACACCAGCAGCAAGGAAAACACCACCTTCAGCTACTCTATCACAAGCATGATCAGCATCACACAGCAGCAAAGAAAATACCACCTTCAGCTACTGTATTACAAGCATGATCAGGCACGCACACCAGCAGCAGGGAAAACACCACCTTCAGCTACTCTATCACAAGCATGATCAGGCACACACACCAGCAACAAGGAAAACACCACCTTCAGCTACTGTATTACAAGCATGATCAGGCACACACACCAGCAGCAAGGAAAACACCACCTTCAGCTACTGTATTACAAGCATGATCAGGCACACACAGCAGCAGCAAGGAAAACACCACCTTCAGATCCTCTATTACAAGCATGATCAGGCACACACACCAGCAAGGAAAACACCACCTTCAGCTACTGTATTACAAGCATGATCAGGCACACACACCAGCAGCAATGCAAACACCACCTTCAGCTACTGTATCACAAGCATGATCAGGCACACACAGCAGCAGCGGGGAAAACACCACCTCCAGCTACCCCATTACAAGCATGATCAGGATCACACAGCAGCAAAGAAAACACCACCTTCAGCTACTGTATTACAAGCATGATCAGGCACACACACCAGCAGCAGGGAAAACACCACCTTCAGCTACTATATTACAAGCATGATCAGGCACACACACCAGCAGCAAGGTAAACACCATTCAGCTACTGTATTACAAGCATGATCAGGCACACACACCAGAAGCAAGGAGAACACCACCTTCAGCTACTTTATTACAAGCATGATCAGGCACACACACCATCAGCAAGGAAAACACCACCGTCAGCTCCTGTATTACAAGCATGATCAGGCACACACACCAGCAGCAAGGTAAACACCACCTTCAGCTACTGTATTACAAGCATGATCAGGCAAACACAACAGCAGCAAGGAAAACACCAGCTTCAGCTACCGGATTACAAGCCTGATCAGGCACACACTCCAGCAGCAAGGAAAACATCACATTCAGCTACTCTTTTACAAGCATGATCAGGCACACAAACCAGCGGAAACAAAAACACCACCTTCAGCTACTCTATTACAAGCATGGTCAGGCACACACAGCAACAGCAAGGAAAACATCACCTTCAGCTACTGTATTACAAGCATGATCAGGCACACACACCAGCAGCAAGGAAAACACCACCTTCAGCTACTCTATCACAAGCATGATCAGGCACACACACCAGCAGCAAGGAAAACACCACCTTCAGATACTCTATTACAAGCATGATCAGGCAAACACACCAGCAGCAGGGAAAACCCCCTCCTTCAGCTACTCTATTACAAGCATGATCAGGCACACACATCAGCAGAAAAGGAAAACACCACCTTCAGCTACTGTATTACAAGCATGATCAGGCACAGCTACTCTATTACAAGCATGATCAGGCACACACACCAGCAGCAAGGAAAACACCACCTTCAGCTACTCTATTACAAGCATGATCAGGCACACACACCAGCAACAAGGAAAACACCACCTTCAGCTACTGCATTACAAGCATGATCAGGCAAACACACCAGCAGCAAGGAAAACACCCCCTTCAGCTACTGTATTACAAGCATGATCAGGCACACACACCAGCAGCAAGGAAAACACCACCTTCAGCTACTGTATTACAAGCATGATCAGGCACACACAGCAGCAGCAAGGAAAACACCACCTTCAGATAATCTATTACAAGCATGATCAGGCACACACACCAGCAAGGAAAACACCACCTTCAGCTACTGTATTACAAGCATGATCAGGCACACACACCAGCATCAATGCAAACACCACCTTCAGCTACTGTATTACAAGCATGATCAGGCACACACAGCAGCAGCGAGGAAAACACCACCTTCAGCTACTGTATTACAAGCATGATCAGCATCACACAGCAGCAAAGAAAATACCACCTTCAGCTACTGTATTACAAGCATGATCAGGCACACACACCAGCAGCAGGGAAAACACCACCTTCAGCTACTCTATTACAAGCATGATCAGGCACACACACCAGCAGCAAGGAAAACACCACCTTCAGCTACTCTATCACAAGCATGATCATCACACACACCAGCAGCAAGGAAAACACCACCTTCAGATACTCTAATACAAGCATGATCAGGCAAACACACCAGCAGCAGGGAAAACCCCTCCTTCAGCTACTCTATTACAAGCATGATCAGGCACACACACCAGCAGAAAGGAAAACACCACCTTCATCTACTGTATTACAAGCATGATCAGGCACAGCTACCCTATTACAAGCATGATCAGGCACACACACCAGCAGCAAGTAAAACACCACCTTCAGCTACTCTATTACAAGCATGATCAGGCACACACACCAGCAACAAGGAAAACACCACCTTCAGCTACTGCATTACAAGCATGATCAGGCAAACACACCAGCAGCAAGGAAAACACCACCTTCAGCTACTGTATTACAAGCATGATCAGGCACACACACCAGCAGCAAGGAAAACACCACCTTCAGCTACTGTATTACAAGCATGATCATGCACACACAGCAGCAGCAAGGAAAACACCACCTTCAGATACTCTATTAAAAGCATGATCAGGCACACACACCAGCAAGGAAAACACCACCTTCAGCTACTGTATTACAAGCATGATCAGGCACACACACCAGCAGCAATGCAAACACCACCTTCAGCTACTGTATCACAAGCATGAGCAGGCACGCACAGCAGCAGCGAGGAAAACACCACCTTCAGCTACCCCATTACAAGCATGATCAGGATCACACAGCAGCAAAGAAAACACCACCTTCAGCTACTGTATTACAAGCATGATCAGGCACACACACCAGCAGCAGGGAAAACACCACCTTCAGCTACTGTATTACAAGTATGATCAGGCACACAAACCAGAAGCAAGGAAAACACCACCTTCAGCTACATTATTACAAACATGATCAGGCACACACACCATCAGCAAGGAAAACACCACCGTCAGCTCCTGTATTACAAGCATGATCAGGCACACACACCAGCAGCAAGGTAAACACCACCTTCAGCTACTGTATTACAAGCATGAGCATGATCAGGCAAACACACCAGCAGCAAGGAAAACACCACCTTCAGCTACTGTATTACAAGCATGATCAGGCACACACTCCAGCAACAAGGAAAACACCACCTTCAGCTACTGAATTACAAGCATGATCAGGCAAACACACCAGCAGCAAGGAAAACACCACCTTCAGCTACTGTATTACAAGCATGATCAGGCACACACACCAGCAGCAAGGAAAACACCACCTTCAGCTACTGTATTACAAGCATGATCATGCACACACAGCAGCAGCAAGGAAAACACCACCTTCAGATACTCTATTACAAGCATGATCAGGCACACACACCAGCAAGGAAAACACCACCTTCAGCTACTGTATTACAAGCATGATCAGGCACACACACCAGCAGCAATGCAAACACCACCTTCAGCTACTGTATCACAAGCATGAGCAGGCACGCACAGCAGCAGCGAGGAAAACACCACCTTCAGCTACCCCATTACAAGCATGATCAGGATCACACAGCAGCAAAGAAAACACCACCTTCAGCTACTGTATTACAAGCATGATCAGGCACACACACCAGCAGCAGGGAACACACCACCTTCAGCTACTGTATTACAAGTATGATCAGGCACACAAACCAGAAGCAAGGAAAACACCACCTTCAGCTACTTTATTACAAGCATGATCATGCACACACACCATCAGCAAGGAAAACACCACCGTCAGCTCCTGTATTACAAGCATGATCAGGCACACACACCAGCAGCAAGGTAAACACCACCTTCAGCTACTGTATTACAAGCATGATCAGGCAAACACACCAGCAGCAAGGAAAACACCACCTTCAGCTACTGTATTACAAGCATGATCAGGCACACACTCCAGCAGCAAGGAAAACATCACATTCAGCTACTCTTTTACAAGCATGATCAGGCACACAAACCAGCGGAAACAAAAACACCACCTTCAGCTACTCTATTACAAGCATGATCAGGCACACACAGCAGCAGCAAGAAAAACACCACCTTCAGCTACTGTATTACAAGCAAGATCAGGCACACACAGCAGCAGCAAGGAAATCATCACCTTCAGCTACTGTATGACAAGCATGACCAGGCACACACAGCAGGAGCAAGGAAAACACCACCTTCAGCTACTGTATTGCAAGCATGATCAGGCAAACACACCGGCAACAAGGAAAACACCACCTTCAGCTACTGTATTACAAGCATGATCAGGCACACACACAAGCAGCAAGAAAAACACCACCTTCAGCTACTCTATTACAAGCATGATCAGGCACACACAACAGCAGCAAGGAAAACAACACCTTCAGCTACTGTATTACAAGCATGATCAGGCAATCACACCAGCAGCAAGGAAAACACCATCTTCCGCTACTGTATTACAAGCATGATCAGGCACACACGGCAGCAGCAAGGAAAACACCACCTTCATATACTCTATTACAAGCATGATCAGGCACACACAGCAGCAGCAAGGATAACACCACCTTCAGATACTCTATTACAAGCATGATCAGGCACACACACCAGCAAGGAAAACACCACCTTCAGCTACTGTATTTCAAGCATGATCAGGCACACACACCAGCAGCAATGCAAACACCACCTTCAGCTACTGTATCACAAGCATGATCAGGCACACACAGCAGCAGGGAGGAAAACACCACCTTCAGATACCCCATTACAAGCATGATCAGGATCACACAGCAGCAAAGAAAACAACCCCTTCAGCTACTGTATTACAAGCCTGATCAGGCAAGCACACCAGCAGCAAGGAAAACTGCACCTTCAGCTACTGTATTACAAGCATGATCAGGCACGCACACCAGCAGCAGGGAAAACACCACCTTCAGCTACTCTATTACAAGCATGATCAGGCACACACACCAGCAGCAAGGAAAACACCACCTTCAGCTACTCTATCACAAGCATGATCAGGCACACACACCAGCAACAAGGAAAACACCACCTTCAGCTACTGTATTACAAGCATGATCAGGCACACACACCAGCAGCAAGGAAAACACCACCTTCAGCTACTGTATTACAAGCATGATCAGGCACACACAGCAGCAGCAAGGAAAACACCACCTTCAGATCCTCTATTACAAGCATGATCAGGCACACACACCAGCAAGGAAAACACCACCTTCAGCTACTGTATTACAAGCATGATCAGGCACACACACCAGCAGCAATGCAAACACCACCTTCAGCTACTGTATCACAAGCATGATCAGGCACACACAGCAGCAGCGGGGAAAACACCACCTCCAGCTACCCCATTACAAGCATGATCAGGATCACACAGCAGCAAAGAAAACACCACCTTCAGCTACTGTATTACAAGCATGATCAGGCACACACACCAGCAGCAGGGAAAACACCACCTTCAGCTACTATATTACAAGCATGATCAGGCACACACACCAGCAGCAAGGTAAACACCATTCAGCTACTGTATTACAAGCATGATCAGGCACACACACCAGAAGCAAGGAGAACACCACCTTCAGCTACTTTATTACAAGCATGATCAGGCACACACACCATCAGCAAGGAAAACACCACCGTCAGCTCCTGTATTACAAGCATGATCAGGCACACACACCAGCAGCAAGGTAAACACCACCTTCAGCTACTGTATTACAAGCATGATCAGGCAAACACAACAGCAGCAAGGAAAACACCAGCTTCAGCTACTGGATTACAAGCCTGATCAGGCACACACTCCAGCAGCAAGGAAAACATCACATTCAGCTACTCTTTTACAAGCATGATCAGGCACACAAACCAGCGGAAACAAAAACACCACCTTCAGCTACTCTATTACAAGCATGGTCAGGCACACACAGCAACAGCAAGGAAAACATCACCTTCAGCTACTGTATTACAAGCATGATCAGGCACACACACCAGCAGCAAGGAAAACACCACCTTCAGCTACTCTATCACAAGCATGATCAGGCACACACACCAGCAGCAAGGAAAACACCACCTTCAGATACTCTATTACAAGCATGATCAGGCAAACACACCAGCAGCAGGGAAAACCCCTCCTTCAGCTACTCTATTACAAGCATGATCAGGCACACACATCAGCAGAAAAGGAAAACACCACCTTCAGCTACTGTATTACAAGCATGATCAGGCACAGCTACTCTATTACAAGCATGATCAGGCACACACACCAGCAGCAAGGAAAACACCACCTTCAGCTACTCTATTACAAGCATGATCAGGCACACACACCAGCAACAAGGAAAACACCACCTTCAGCTACTGCATTACAAGCATGATCAGGCAAACACACCAGCAGCAAGGAAAACACCCCCTTCAGCTACTGTATTACAAGCATGATCAGGCACACACACCAGCAGCAAGGAAAACACCACCTTCAGCTACTGTATTACAAGCATGATCAGGCACACACAGCAGCAGCAAGGAAAACACCACCTTCAGATAATCTATTACAAGCATGATCAGGCACACACACCAGCAAGGAAAACACCACCTTCAGCTACTGTATTACAAGCATGATCAGGCACACACACCAGCATCAATGCAAACACCACCTTCAGCTACTGTATTACAAGCATGATCAGGCACACACAGCAGCAGCGAGGAAAACACCACCTTCAGCTACTGTATTACAAGCATGATCAGCATCACACAGCAGCAAAGAAAATACCACCTTCAGCTACTGTATTACAAGCATGATCAGGCACACACACCAGCAGCAGGGAAAACACCACCTTCAGCTACTCTATTACAAGCATGATCAGGCACACACACCAGCATCAAGGAAAACACCACCTTCAGCTACTCTATCACAAGCATGATCAGGCACACACACCAGCAGCAAGGAAAACACCACCTTCAGATACTCTAATACAAGCATGATCAGGCAAACACACCAGCAGCAGGGAAAACCCCTCCTTCAGCTACTCTATTACAAGCATGATCAGGCACACACACCAGCAGCAAGGAAAACACCACCTTCATCTACTGTATTACAAGCATGATCAGGCACAGCTACCCTATTACAAGCATGATCAGGCACACACACCAGCAGCAAGTAAAACACCACCTTCAGCTACTCTATTACAAGCATGATCAGGCACACACACCAGCAACAAGGAAAACACCACCTTCAGCTACTGCATTACAAGCATGATCAGGCAAACACACCAGCAGCAAGGAAAACACCACCTTCAGCTACTGTATTACAAGCATGATCAGGCACACACACCAGCAGCAAGGAAAACACCACCTTCAGCTACTGTATTACAAGCATGATCATGCACACACAGCAGCAGCAAGGAAAACACCACCTTCAGATACTCTATTAAAAGCATGATCAGGCACACACACCAGCAAGGAAAACACCACCTTCAGCTACTGTATTACAAGCATGATCAGGCACACACACCAGCAGCAATGCAAACACCACCTTCAGCTACTGTATCACAAGCATGAGCAGGCACGCACAGCAGCAGCGAGGAAAACACCACCTTCAGCTACCCCATTACAAGCATGATCAGGATCACACAGCAGCAAAGAAAACACCACCTTCAGCTACTGTATTACAAGCATGATCAGGCACACACACCAGCAGCAGGGAAAACACCACCTTCAGCTACTGTATTACAAGTATGATCAGGCACACAAACCAGAAGCAAGGAAAACACCACCTTCAGCTACTTTATTACAAACATGATCAGACACACACACCATCAGCAAGGAAAACACCACCGTCAGCTCCTGTATTACAAGCATGATCAGGCACACACACCAGCAGCAAGGTAAACACCACCTTCAGCTACTGTATTACAAGCATGAGCATGATCAGGCAAACACACCAGCAGCAAGGAAAACACCACCTTCAGCTACTGTATTACAAGCATGATCAGGCACACACTCCAGCAACAAGGAAAACACCACCTTCAGCTACTGCATTACAAGCATGATCAGGCAAACACACCAGCAGCAAGGAAAACACCACCTTCAGCTACTGTATTACAAGCATGATCAGGCACACACACCAGCAGCAAGGAAAACACCACCTTCAGCTACTGTATTACAAGCATGATCATGCACACACAGCAGCAGCAAGGAAAACACCACCTTCAGATACTCTATTACAAGCATGATCAGGCACACACACCAGCAAGGAAAACACCACCTTCAGCTACTGTATTACAAGCATGATCAGGCACACACACCAGCAGCAATGCAAACACCACCTTCAGCTACTGTATCACAAGCATGAGCAGGCACGCACAGCAGCAGCGAGGAAAACACCACCTTCAGCTACCCCATTACAAGCATGATCAGGATCACACAGCAGCAAAGAAAACACCACCTTCAGCTACTGTATTACAAGCATGATCAGGCACACACACCAGCAGCAGGGAAAACACCACCTTCAGCTACTGTATTACAAGTATGATCAGGCACACAAACCAGAAGCAAGCAAAACACCACCTTCAGCTACTTTATTACAAGCATGATCAGGCACACACACCATCAGCAAGGAAAACACCACCGTCAGCTCCTGTATTACAAGCATGATCAGGCACACACACCAGCAGCAAGGTAAACACCACCTTCAGCTACTGTATTACAAGCATGATCAGGCAAACACACCAGCAGCAAGGAAAACACCACCTTCAGCTACTGTATTACAAGCATGATCAGGCACACACTCCAGCAGCAAGGAAAACATCACATTCAGCTACTCTTTTACAAGCATGATCAGGCACACAAACCAGCGGAAACAAAAACACCACCTTCAGCTACTCTATAACAAGCATGATCAGGCACACACAGCAGCAGCAAGAAAAACACCACCTTCAGCTACTGTATTACAAGCAAGATCAGGCACACACAGCAGCAGCAAGGAAATCATCACCTTCAGCTACTGTATGACAAGCATGACCAGGCACACACAGCAGGAGCAAGGAAAACACCACCTTCAGCTACTGTATTGCAAGCATGATCAGGCAAACACACCGGCAACAAGGAAAACACCACCTTCAGCTACTGTATTACAAGCATGATCAGGCACACACACCAGCAGCAAGAAAAACACCACCTTCAGCTACTCTATTACAAGCATGATCAGGCACACACCACAGCAGCAAGGAAAACAACACCTTCAGCTACTGTATTACAAGCATGATCAGGCAATCACACCAGCAGCAAGGAAAACACCATCTTCCGCTACTGTATTACAAGCATGATCAGGCACACACGGCAGCAGCAAGGAAAACACCACCTTCATATACTCTATTACAAGCATGATCAGGCACACACAGCAGCAGCAAGGATAACACCACCTTCAGATACTCTATTACAAGCATGATCAGGCACACACACCAGCAAGGAAAACACCACCTTCAGCTACTGTATTTCAAGCATGATCAGGCACACACACCAGCAGCAATGCAAACACCACCTTCAGCTACTGTATCACAAGCATGATCAGGCACACACAGCAGCAGGGAGGAAAACACCACCTTCAGATACCCCATTACAAGCATGATCAGGATCACACAGCAGCAAAGAAAACACCCCCTTCAGCTACTGTATTACAAGCATGATCAGGCACACACACCAGTAGCAGGGAAATCACCACCTTCAGCTACTATATTACAAGCATGATCAGGCACACACACCAGCAGTAAGGAAAACACCACCTTGAGCTACTCTATTAAAGGCATGATCAGGCAAACACACCAGCAGCAAGGAAAGCACCACCTTCAGCTACTTTATTACAAGCATGATCAGGCACACACACCATCAGCAAGGAAAACACCACCGTCAGCTCCTGTATTACAAGCATGATCAGGCACACACACCAGCAGCAAGGTAAACACCACCTTCAGCTACTGTATTACAAGCATGATTAGGCAAACACACCAGCAGCAAGGAAAACACCACCTTCAGCTACTGTATTACAAGCATGATCAGGCACACACTCCAGCAGCAAGGAAAACATCACATTCAGCTACTCTTTTACAAGCATGATCAGGCACACAAACCAGCGGAAACAAAAACACCACCTTCAGCTACTCTATTACAAGCATGAGCAGGCACACACAGGAGCAGCAAGAAAAACACCACCTTCAGCTACTGTATTACAAGCATGATCAGGCACACACAACAGCAGCAAGGAAAACACCACCTTCAGCTACTGTATTACAAGCATGATCAGGCAAACATACCAGCAGCAAGGAAACACCACCTTCAGCTACTGTATTACAAGCATGATCAGGCACACACACCAGCAGCAAGGAAAACACCACCTTCTGCTACTGTATTACAAGCATGATCAGGCACACACGGCAGCAGCAAGGAAAACACCACCTTCAGATACTCTATTACAAGCATGATCAGGCACACAAACCAGCAAGGAAAACGCCACCTTCAGCTACTGTATTACAAACATGATCAGGCACCCACACCAGCAGCAAGGCAAACACCGCCTTCAGCTACTGTATTACAAGCATGATAAGGCACACACAGCAGCAGCGAGGAAATCACCACCTTCAGCTACTCTATTACAAGCCTGATCAGGCAAGCACACCAGCAGCAAGGAAAACAGCACCTTCAGCTACTGTATTACAAGCCTGATCAGGCAAGCACACCAGCAGCAAGGAAAACTGCACCTTCAGCTACTGTATTACAAGCATGATCAGGCAAGCACACTAGCAGCAAGGAAAACACCACCTTCAGCTACTGTATTACAAGCATGATCAGACACACACACCAGCAGCAAGGAAAGCGCCACCTTCAGCTACACTATTACAAGCATGATCAGGCACACACACCATCAGCAAGGAAAACAGCACCTTCAGCTCCTGTATTACAAGCATGATCAGGCACACACAGCAGTAGCAAGGAAAACACCACCTTCAGCTACTGTATTACAAGCATGATCAGGCACACACAGCAGCAGCAAGGAAAAAAACACCTTTAGCTACTGTATTACAAGCATGATCAGGCAAACACACCAGCAGCAAGGAAAACACCACCTTCAGCTACTGTATTACAAGCATGATCAGGCACACACTCCAGCAGCAAGGAAAACATCACATTCAGCTACTCTATTACAAGCATGATCAAGCACACACACCAGCAGAAACAAAAACACCACCTTCAGCTACTCTATTACAAACATGATCAGGCACACATGGCAGCAGCAAGAAAAACACCACATTCAGCTACTGTATTACACGCATGATCAGGCAAACACACCAGCAGCAAGGAAAACACCACCTTCAGCTACTGTATTACAAGCATGATCAGGCACACACTCCAGCAGCAAGGAAAACATCACATTCAGCTACTCTATTACAAGCATGATCAAGCACACACACCAGCAGAAACAAAAACACCACATTCAGCTACTCTATTACAAACATGATCAGGCACACATGGCAGCAGCAAGAAAAACACCACATTCAGCTACTGTATTACACGCATGATCAGGCACACACAGCAACAGCAAGGAAAACACCACCTTCAGCTACTGTATTACAAGCATGATCAGGCACACACTTCAGCAGCAAGGAAAACACCACCTTCAGCTACTCTATTACAAGCATGATCAGGCACACATACCAGCAGCAAGGAAAACACCACTTTCAGCTAATGTATTACAAGCATGATCAGGCACACGCTCCAGCAACAAGGAACACACAACCTTCAGCTACTGTATTACAAGCATGATCAGGCACACACACCAGCAGAAAGGAAAACACCTCCTTCAGCTACTTTATTACAAGCATGGTCAGGCACACACACCAGCAGCAAGGAAAACACCACCTTCAGCTACTGTATTACAAGTATGTTCAGGCACACACAGCAGCAAGGAAAACACCACCTTCAGCTACTGTATTACAAGTATGTTCAGGCACACACAGCAGCAAGGAAAACACCACCTTCAGCTACTGTGTTACAAGCATGATCAGGCACACACACCAGCAGCAAGGAAAACACCACCTTCGGCTAATGTTTCACAAACATGATCAGGCACACGCTCCAGCAGCAAGGAAAACACCACCTTCAGCTACTGTATTACAAGCATGATCAGGTGCACACAGTAGCAAGGAAAACAACACCTTCAGCTACTCTATTACAAGCATGATCAGGCATACACTCCAGCAGCAAGGAAAACACCACCTTCAGCTACTCTATTACAAGCATGATCAGGCACACACAGCAGCAGCAAGGAAACACCACCTTCAGCTACTCTATTACAAGCATGATCAGGCACACACACCAGCAGCAAGGTAAACACCATTCAGCTAATGTATTACAAGCATGATCAGGCACACACACCAGTAGCAAGGAAAACACCTTCAGCTACTCTGTTACAAGCATGATCAGGCAAACACACTAGCAGCAAGGTAAACACCACCTTCAGATACTCTATTACAAGCATGATCAGGCACACACACCAGCAGCAAGGAAAACACCATCTTCAGCTACTGTATTACATCACTTATGTGCCAGGGTGTCCTATACCAAGCACGAATACAGACCATCACCACCACTCATGGAGTAATGTATAGTCATATTCTGGTCATATACTCAAGTGAAAAATAAACATCAGTTTAGGGTGTGTGACACAAATTAAATGGATTAGCAATCCATGTCCATTCTTCCTTATCTTTTTTGACGTTATAAGGTCCTTTTCCAATTGACAGCCTTTGACTGAGAATTGGGTAAAGCAATGTACAGTTGTGCCCTTGAAATACCTGTACCGAAACCAAAAAGGTGCATTGCCCACATGCCCACGTATGCAAAAGCACCCTTATCAAGCCTGAGCCCACGGAATTCAGCACAGTTTTAGGTGGGATATGACTACAAATCAGCACCATAGGCCTATTGCCCTGGACATCTGGCATCTTGTGCCAAGGATAACCCTAGTGAGGCCCATTCTGCTTGATGAGCTCGCTGAAGGCGACTGGGGATCCATAAACTCTCACCCGATCCCCGAAACAGGTGCCCCTAAAGCAACCATTCCTCCCAGAAGACAAATCTCAGCCTTGTGAGCAGATGACTCTGAGAACATCAGGAGTATAGTGAATGTGCGTGGAAAGCAAACCAGACCGAAATAAACCAAAGCATTAAAGAGGAAATCCAACTAACCAGACTGGCAAAAAACAGGATCCCAATATTATATTATTATAATTGTTCTTTTCTAACATGCTTAATGCCGGTGAGGTTTTTAAGCGTGAGGATGTGATTCAAACCTGTGTTGCAATGCCTTGTCTTGCTTCAAGGACAAACGAGCTGCCCCTGAGCTATCCTCCCTGCCTGGGAAAGAATGGAACAATGCACATATAGGAAATAACAAGCTATAAATATTTAAATGAAAATATCATACACATCCAATAGGTTTATCACTTATTCAAATTCTGCTAGATCCAGGAATGTGAGCATGGTTTAGCTAGAGTAGAATCATTTTTGTAGTTCTCCATGAAGGTGATCACGACAACCTAGTCTCGAGTTGAGCTCACTTCCTGGCTCATTCTTCTTCGACTCCCTTAAAATGCCTGCTCACCCCCTTTTACTCCCTTCAAATTCTTGCTCATCCCCTTTGAGATTCCTTAACATGTTTGCTCATTATCTCTTTGAGTCCCTTCAAATGCTTGCTCATCCCCCCTTTGAGGCCCTTCAATTGTTTGTTGATGCCCCTTCGAGTGTCTTTAAATGCTTGCACATGCCCCTTCGAGTGCCTTTAAATGCTTGCACATGCCCCTTTGAGTCCCTTCAAATTGTTGCTCATTCCATTTTCACATCCCTTCAAATCCATGCTCATCGCCCTTTGAATGCTTGCTCATCCCCCTTTGAATGCTTGCTCATGCTCCCTTGAGTCCTTTCAAATGCTTGCTTATGCCCCTTGACATCCCTTCAAATATTTCTGAATGTCCCTTTGAGTCCCTTAAAATCCTTGCTCATCCCATTTTTACATACATTCAGATGCTTGCTCATTCCCCTTTCAGACCCTTCAAATGCATGCCCATACCCCTTTGAGTGCCTTCGAATGCTTGCTCATGCCCCTTTGAGTCCCTTCAAATGCTTGCTCATGCCCCTTTGACTTCCCCTCAAATGCTTTCTCGTCCATTTTGACATCCCTTCCCTTGGCGAGCTCTAGGTGCTCCAAAGCGATATTGCACACAGTGCATTCAACAATCCTGGTAAATAAATAGTTAATGAAAGGTCAGTGTGTGCTGGGGAGATATTAAATAATGTAGAGCAACATTTGGTTTGTATTGCCCAACCCGGAAGGAATGGATGACCAAGTATTTTCTGTTCCACCCTTTGCCAGCTTTCCTTCTTCATTCTTCAAGTCGTAGTGAGGGAGGACCGGTTTGATGGCGATACAATCCTACTATTTTGCACATTAGTTCGTCTGCCTCTCATTCACCATGATGATTAGTTCCGGGAGAATGCTGCTAAGCTTTCTGCTTTGCTGCATGCATATTTCAGGACCTCTTAAACTAAAGTGGCTGCATTATTAAATATTTATCTGCCAATTACAAAATGTCAACTGTCAAAATGGCGGCACGTTTACCTCTTAGCTATCGGTTTTCTCAACTCTGACGCTAATAGGACCCATTTCTTAAGCGAGTGCATTAACGGCGCACAGCTGTGCCGTTCGCCAGATGACGAGGCCTGACACTTTTGTCTACTACAGTCCAAGTAGTGGGCTAGCTCACCCATCTTGCAAAGAAGTATGGGATATTCGCAGTTTAATACAAATCTTATAGACGCCTATGTTTTTAAAGACACGCTGCTGCAGCAACATCCGGAAGCACGATTTGGCAGAAATAACAAGACAATAAATGAAGAAATCCGATTCGCAGGAAAATACAAATACCTGTATTGCTAATTTACATTCATAAGGCAAGGCAAAAAATATATAATTTCCGAGAAAATTATCAATAGTTTTAACTAAAGTGTTTACAACTACGGGGAATTAAAACAGAAGCACTTCAAATTGCACCCAACAATCAAGAGAGTCAGTTAACATTTTTGTGAGGGGAGGTCCTAGTCTGCTCTTTACATTTTGGGACCAAATGACTTCAGTGATGAAAGAAATGAAAGTTAATAGAAGACGTCTACCTGAATTATTACCAAACGTGTGTTCTTCAAGTCTGATAGACAATGTAAACAATTCAATGTATAAATGTCCTAACCTAGCTACAGCAGCGAAGAGAGGAGGACCATGAGTGTTTCTGCTCTATAACTATAGTGCAATCTCTTGCTCTTTGCACGTTCCTTTGCCCTCTCCACAAAAAGCTTACACATCAGTTTCTAAAAGCCTACTTTAGCTAAAGGGGCTTGCTTTCATTGTTGACCAGCACTTGTTTAGCTTCTTTAAATTCCCGATGTGAGACTTCCTCGATTATAGAGGAACATCTTAATACAGATTTTGATACTGCAAATAATGTTATGTCTGTTTGATGAATGTTATTCACGGTTATGTGTGTCAATTTTACTGCAGATTAGAATTAAGTTTGTCTTTGCTGTTTGGGAAATTGGTGGCCGTTTTGACCGTATTTATTTTTTCTGGTCCTTTTTAGTCTTCTTTTTATGGAATTGGCCTAAACGTTCGGAAATAAAGCTGAACTGCAACTGGGCCGAGGACATACAAGTGTCATCAGTGTGTAGAGGACGCCACCTGAGGCAAGTGCAGCCGATGGAGGCCTGTGCCTCACTGGCTCCTATGTTTTGGGAGCCTTTTGGCTTTTCCTTGTTTTCCTTGTTTCTAAATATCCACAAAGGGCTTAATTGAAGCATAGAATTTAATGCCAGGATTTTTCAGCCATCGTAACTTGATTGCAATGTGTGAGCACCGTGAGCACCAATATACCCTAAATGTTAAATTGGCACAGGGCAGGCATTGATGTCACCCACCTGTCAGTAAATAGAACCCTTTTGACGGGGTGAGCAGTAGTACACACTCTTCTCACCATGATAGCACCTATGAAAAGAGTATGGGGTCTAAAAACATACAATTTAGGGGAACATTTAAAAAAATGCTAGTGTATGGAGAGATCAATGAATATGTGCACTGAAAAATATGGCTTCATTCTGTGATGGAAAACCATAGACTTCTTGTTGCCATGTTTCGCCTACATTGACTGTGTAGTCTTATTCAAGAACCTAAAGTTTTAACTGCAAACAGCTAAAGGATAAACTGAAGTAGAGGAGAACTCAACTGTAAACTATCTACTGGCCAGCCTTACTATATCGACTGGTCTGCGTTACTATATCGACCGGTCTGCGCTTCTATACCGATCAAATGAAACATTTCTCTGAACTGAGATGCACTGTATTTTACTGGTATATGTGTCTACTTTCCTTTTCTCACACTTCAAAAGAACAATTTTATCTGCATTCATATTGTCATACCACTCCATTTAGATGGTTTGCCGCATTTAACTGTGAATGCATATGACCCAGTGACCCTTTCTTGTTAAAATAATGTGAGGGACAAAGTTAGAACTGACTCAGAGGTCCAGGTCAGTACTGGCGAAGGCATAACTCCTTGAAGGTAGCCATCTACATATTGTAGTTGAGAAAGGTTTTTGTGCTCTTTGGTTTCCTGCAGACCTGTCCAGGTAATAAAAAACAATGTGCACATAGGTACTTGAATACAAACTTTAAATGTTAACAATGATCTAAAATAAAAGTTGAGGTAAGGAAAACAGAAAGATAAATACAGAAGAGGGGATTTATTTCTTTTACATTATTGTCGAGCGCTATTTCACTCTTGCGGGTCGCAAAACGTGTTACAGAGGCAGGCGAGAGAAAAGAATAGATGGAGGGGTTGGGTGAAAGGGAAACAGATGGGGTGCTGGACGGATAGCTGAGGATTTAGGGGGTCTCAGGAGGTGGTGTCATAAAGTGAAGAGCTCTTCTCAGGGCAGCAGGAGCGGAGTTAGCAAGGGGTGAAGGAAGAGTCCCAGGAGATTGAGTCGGAATAGGCTCTGGAGCGTGAGGTCCTTGGTGGAATCTGAGGTCAAGCAGCTGGGAGCCAGGTCAACGCAGGCAAGGGGTATTAACTGGTGGGATTGAGGAGAGCTGGGTTTACAAGTAGGTCCTCGTGGTGAGAAGAAATGGGACAGCTTTGAGGTGACTGGGGAGGGTGTTCGAGGGGTTGGAGGGCCAAGTGCGTGAACGCTCTGTTGTTTGTTTGGGAGAGTTTGCATCCAAGTATGAAGAAGAGGTGGGTGTTGTGTTGTCAGGGGAAGTGCCTAGTGGCAAGAGGGCGGGGATTTTGGTGGATGCATGCAGTTGAGTGGCGTATGAGGGCTCTGTAAAGCAGGCGGAGGCCTTTGGACTGGATCACTTGTTTGATGGGGCTCCAGTGTAGGTCTGAAAGCGCTGGGGTGATGGTTTTGTGTTTAGAGCATCTAATGATACGTCGCGCTGTAGCGTTCTGGTAGGATTGCAAGGGATTAGGGGAGAAGTCGGAGCGTCCGAGAAAGCCATACTTGGCATAGTATAGCCTGACGGAGATGAGGGTCTGGGTGGCAATGTAGAACTCGTTATGTGGGCAGATGAAGTTGCGGTGTCCGAGGTGGTGGATGTGGAATGTAGAGGTCTTGACAGTGCCGTTAGTTCTGTTGTCTGAGAGAGTGTAGGATCTAGGTGAAGCCAAGCAATTCCATAGGTTTGGAGGCAGGTCTTTGTGTTCTGCCTAATGAAAGTGATTGCTTGCAGTTTTTCTAGTCTGCCAGTGCTTGGGTGGGTGGATGAAGATGTATTCAGTCTTTGTGGGGGTCAGTTTAAGGAAGTGGGGTGCCATCCCGTTGAAAATCAGAGAGCTGAATTTGTGAGAGTGTAAAGAGGAGACACTGAGGTAAAGTCGTGTGTCATCTGCACACTGGTGGATGGAGAGCCCTTGGTCGGAGGGTTTGTTTTCCCACAGATCTCCACATAGAGCTTTAAGAAAAGGAGTAAGTGAGGGGAGCCTTGGGGGACCCCACAGGGGCAGAGTGAGCACAGGTTAAAGAGATGAAGTGGATGCGGTCTTGCAAAAAGGGGGAAAACCAGTTCAGTACCGTACCACTACGTCTCATTCGGTTGGCCGAGGCAGTGATGAGTGTTATGGTCGACAGTGTAGGCAGCACAGAGCTCGAGTAGTACAAGGTGGGCAGGAGAGCCATTGTGTGTGGTGCAGAGGAAGTCATTAAGTATGGTGAATGTGGCTGGGGCAGACAACACTTTGGTGTTGGCGATGGTGATATTTTCGATGGTGATATTTTCTTGTAGGTGAATGCAGATGCGGTGTCGCATAATAAATGATGGTTAAAGGAGGACTGTTTATGGTTGGTAGTCACGCGGTGTGGGGGGTCTAGTGTAGGTTTCCTAAGAGGTGATCTGTCCGACTTTCAAGCACTGTGGGGAGAGATGAATTAATTTTGTTTGGCCAGAGTGGGGCACATGCGTCACTGTAGTGTCTGGGTATCTGGGCAGGGCAGGGGTTGCTCAGGCAAGAAGCTGGTTTGGTGAACAGTGCACGAGCCCTGAGTGTCTGGTATGATGGTAGTGAATTATTCCCAGGTGGGGACATGGTTGGGAGGTGGTGAATGTGGGGATGGTGATGAGGTGGTCATGTTGGCTCTGTGTTCCATATCTGATCTTTTAATTATGTCATGAGTCGGGTGTTTCAGGGTCCTGTATAAGACCCTACCAAAGGGACCCATTGGCCCCTCTTATACTGTGGTAGGCATCTTAGCAGACCAAGGCTAGAGCCAAATCTTTCCCAGGCTAGAGCCAAATCTATCCCAGAGGTGGTGGAAGAGATTTGGGAGGGACCCTAATCTGTAGCTCCCCAGAATGTGTAAAGGAATGCATGCACACTGGTACCTCTTTCCAGTGCCTATCGACCTCTGGGCTGGCCAGGTCTCTATCTAGTCTTTCAAATGGTTCCTAGGAAACAGCACCATCCAGTGATAAACATCAAGGATTATGAATGAGTAGCACAATGCACCGCTGTCCAATGGCCAAGACCTGGCCCAGTCCAAAAGGAAAGAAGTGGTTGCTCTAATAGAGATGGACTATCCTCCCCATTCAGGAGCAGAGCGGGAGACCCCTACCGCAGAGTACCGAGCATGCCACAGGGGAACAGTGTGTCAGCAGTGTCAGAGTTGGAAGCAGCAGGGATCCACAGAGCAATATGGGAGACGAGAAAACACTCTCCATAACCTTTGTGGGCAGTGATTTACCGAATATTGGAGAAGATCAGAGGACAAATGATGCCAGAGGCAGCGTGGCAGGTTGGAAGGAATTGAGGCTGTAACGCATCTGGGACCGAAGGCCCTTATGAAGCCTCCTAGGAGAAATTCCAGCCCACAAGAGGAGGAAATGGGAGGAGTTGGGAACAAGCAAGCCATGGATTGGGCCAGGGGCAATGGTCCCGTTTAAGATGCACCCAGAAGGATGCACTTTTAAAGTCTTCAATCTCAGTCTGAGGTGCCTGAGAATCAGCTCATGGTCGCAGTAGAGTAGAAGAGAGAAGGCGTCAACTTAGGAGGGCCCTGGTTCTGACCCCACCCAGAGGACCAAACAGTTCATGCCCTAAGAAGAGGCACCCTTAGAATGGAAAGTCAGTCACTGTGAAGGTTCAGGGAGGAGAAGAAGGAGCAATGAAAGAGAAAGATAGATGGACACAGAGTAGACTGAAAATAGGTTGAAAGACCTGCAGTAGGCTGTCAGAAAGAATTAACAAGAGTAAAAGGCAGCGAGAGAAGGAGAGAGAGAGAGAGAGAGAGAGAAAGATATATATAGACAGAGATGGCAAAGTGAAGATGTAAGGAAAAAGGGAAAAAAGGAGGGAACGAGCATGAGAGAGCAAGAGTGAGAACACACTGAGAACAAATATTGCAAGAACGGTTATGGAAGTACTATATTGAGAGTCTTAAAAAGATACATGGGGAAAGGGACAAAGAGTGAACAGAAGAGAAGGAAACTAAGAAAAGGATATCAGGAAGAGGGATAATCAAAATCGAGGCAGGAGTGAGGATGAGATAAAGATGGAGCGAGAAGCCGAGAATGAGAGACTGCGCAGCACAGAGAAAAACAGATCTGCGTTAAGCAGAGAAAGGTTAGCAATGGTACTGATCATCTCAACCTCATTGCAATGTGGTAAAATTATGATTTGCAAAGAAATGCAATAAGTGGAGACTTAACAAGTACAAATGTTAGACTTACTTCTACTTAAAGTCCACACACTGAGGCTTGTTCACGCCAATTCAAAGGCTTCAGATTCAAAGCACCTCTTATAATAGCGCTACATTCTAGAGTTAAAAAATATTCACAGTATTTCCCATTAGCAATTACAAAGTGGGAGGGAAGCTCGAGTTCAGGCAAAGACTGTTCCATTCTGGCCAGCTCAATGACTCAGGAATGTATTGCCTGCCCCTCTGAGAGCAATTCAGTATAAAGTCCCTTTTTAGAAAGTCTGTAAAGCTGGGGCCTTTCCAGAAAAATAATCTCCTGCATTCGCTACACCACCTGTTAGCTGTCACTTTATTCTTCTGTTAGAAACAAGAGGCCAGGGGGCGTATGTGGGGTCTACAAATTCAACAAACACAACTTAACATCTACGTTCTCCTCTGCCCTGACTATTCTCACCTCTTCACTGATCCCCTACTCTCCCACTTCACTGATCGACCAAACTTTGCCCAAAATTATACCAGACATCTACTGCAATTTAACTGCAAAAATCCCCAAAAATGACAATCTTTGGGTAGCAATTAAATACATATCTAGAATTATGATGTCGGTGTACTTGAAAGAAAGTGGAGAAAATTCCACTCCGAGCGCAGCAAATTACTTATCCACAAAGAGCTGTCGAGGAAAACAATAAGAAACTACTACTCTTTAAGAATCTCAAGCACCCCAATATTTCTGCGGAACTCTTTACAACCTTAAAAGTACTCTCTTAGAATCCCTCCAAAGGCACCACCAGTCATCACTCCCAAGAATTCAGTGACAAAATCCACTCCATTGGAGACATTCTGAAAATCTCAGACACCATTCTTGCCAATCCCTCGCCTTCATTAGCCTTCTCTGCCTGTGCATCTTGTCCTCCTCCATCATTTGGTTACTCTACACTCATTTATTCTGCCCAACTCAAATACATCTCTCTGCTCAAACCCACTTCCTTCCCTCTGGGCCATCTTTTTTTTAATCAAAATGTACGATTCCACCCTTTTGCCTGATCTTTGTCTTTAGTCAATTCCTCGCTCACCAAAGGCTTCCACCTTTCTGCCCTAGAATCTGCCCGCATCACCACTTTACTAGAAAATCTTGGCCTCGATCTATTTAATCCCTCTAATTGAAAATCCATTTCTAACAGTCCTGCCATTGCAAAAATCATAGAGGAATGCATCACCACACAAATTCAAAATCATTTGGAATTTCAACACATCCCTAAAGGCCAGCATTCTTGTGTATAACCTTCTACGGGCACTGGAACACCCTGTATGTGTTCACGGTGACCTCCTTGCAATCGGAGCTACTGGGCCTCTGCAGTTATCAACCTTGTGGAGGGCACATCTGCTGCCTTCAATGTGGTGGATTACCAACTATTCCTTGATAGAATCTCCACACTTGCTAGGCACATTATACTTTCTCTTGAATGGCTAAATTCCTTCCACACTGATCCCTCCTACACCAACAAATTGTCCCTTTCTTCTTCTTTCCTAGCTAATCCCTAAACGGTGGTGTCCCCCAATTCCCATATGTGCCCCTACGCCCCTATTCTGAACCCCCACCCCTCACCTACTCTCCACCCCCCTACTTCCCTAACCCCACATTAACCCCACATACACATATACATATTCTATATGTATTTGAAATTGGTCGATTCAATCAAAAGTGCACAACCAAAATTAAAACTTTCAAAAGAAAGTCTTTTTAAATAATGAGATTTCCCCTCAGGCATCAGCTCTCTTGGAAGCTATGCAATATTCACGCCACAACCCCTGGGTCACACGATAAAAAGTGTCATCTCTGGTTTCAATGCCATTCACGTGATACCCAACATGGCTGCCATTTAGACCAAGACGGAAAAGGTCTTCTCTGTGCTCCTGGCTGCCGTGCTGCCATTGATTTAGAAGAGCACCCATCGCCTTTGCCCGAATAGGTCCCGATATGAGACACTCCTGATCTCTAGCAATGTTTCACCTTTAACCCCGTCCTCTGGCATTGTGATGTATGGTTTCACTGATAGCTGTGTGCTTCCCCCTCTCACAGTGGGGGCAGAAGCTGGCCTCCCACTCTTTCCACTCACTTTAATGTTGACCGTGTTCAGTTTCCACTTCGTGGTCCTTGATCCTGTACTCTCTGCGTGGGTTGCGTGAGATCATTCGCTGTAGTACCTGGGAAGCGGCCCATGGCAGGTCTGCTTGCTCGTTGCCTCTACCTCCCGTTGTCAATGGGTAATGAATTGGCTTTCCAGAGCAAAAGCCCAACTGTTGGCATTGGCAACGCTCGTTCTTCTTTCTACTCAGGTCGAGTCCGAAAGTCACTACCTGTGTTTGGATGTTTAATAAGAGGAACCTTCCAACTCCTGCTCTGCACCCACAGTATTTATTTATCTATTTATTTATTTTATGCATCACTGGGTTAGAAATATTTCTAGAGGTGTGGAGTCTCATTTTATAGGCAGTTTTGGGTTTGTTGACCCCCGACTTCCCTACAATATGATTGTATGCAGTAGTTTATAGGGGGTTAAATGTGGACATGACTTTCGCGCATATCACTTTGCCCTGCAGTAATTTGACAACTCTTTAAAAGCTCCAGCAATGTATAATGGGCTCTTTCTGTAGCATTGATGAAACGTGATAGTATTTTGATTGTCTTTGGCTGTATTTTGGAAGCCCGTGATTCTTGTCTTTTCCAGGTTTCTGTGCAGGCCCAGCGATTTGCAGCAGCGCCCCCTAGCGGATCCAGAGGGTTCCGGAGGCCTTCCTGAGTTGGCGAGGGACTGAGCAGGTCATCTGCATAAAGCAGGCATTTTCCCTCGGTGCCACGCAGAAGCAGTCCTGGGGAAGGGGACCGTTTCTCTCCATGGTGGGCTCCAGGGTTGTGCTGAGGATGCAATCACTCCACGGGTTACTTGGAATGCTACAGTTTACATGCTGTCGATCTTCGCCTTACTGCGATAGATGGATATGAGGAGAAGGCACGTGAGCTCCCAATTATCCAATTCTGACGCATTTCGTATTTCGAACCAAACTGAGTCCAGTGCTTTTTGGAAATGCATAAGGCAGGCAAAACCTTTTCCCATTTGGTATTTTTGCACATGTGTTAATTAGTGCCTGCAAGGGAAAAGATGTGACCAACAGTACAGCTTTTAGGGAAGAATCAAACAAGCGTTTGGAGGATAACAGACAACTTGTTTTTGAGGTACCGACTAATTCCAGATGAGGGGGTGGGTATGGGGCGACACCCATCTGCCGGTGTATCCAAGCAAACGCCCACCACACGCTGGCGTCCCTTCCCGTATTCTCGGTTTCATTAAGAGACACGTGTTCGTCTTCCGGGATGAACTGGTCCCAGGGAACTGCAAAACACCCCAATTTCTATTGGTTTCATGTACTTTTTCGGGAATGTACCCCAAAGGTTTCTTGTTCACTCATGCGGGTCCTGCAAGGAATGGGGGAGGGTGCTGTGAACCCCCAAAGCCCTATAGCATATCTCACTGACCTACCTAAGCATGATAGGCCCCCTCAGCGCAGTGGGGTGGGTTTAGCTTATGTTTCTATCTTCAGCACTTCTGCCTGAACTCCTGCTTAAAAGGAACAAAAGAATATGGTGGACCTCCACAACCCAAAATGATTTGTTTTATGCCACGTAGCCCGCAAAGGCAGAAGTAAGTAGGGAGGGGGTGTGGCGCTGCCCGATGACGGGCTTACGCGGCGGCGTGACGTGTCACGCCGCCGCGTTGTGTATAAATAAAGGGGGCGTTCCCGGCCGCGGGAAAGCGACCGGGAAGCCCGAACAGGAAGGACTGGTGCCCGTGTGAGTCCTTTATGTTGAGGGGCTTACGGGACTGCGTGGGGGCTCCGACCCGCCCCCAACAGTGGCGACGAGTGGTGAGGGAGACCCGGGCCCGGCGGTGAAATCCTTTGGATACAATTTTTCAAATGGAAGCGGAACGAAGCTTCGCTTCGCTTCATGCCGGGTCGCGGGACGCACACGCGGCCGGCGGCCATTTTGTCTTGTAGGCCGTGAAACTTCACAAGGCTCCGGTTTGGAGTGTGAAGGCAACACGGGCCTAATTTTTGGAAATATTGATAGCAGGAAGTCTAACCTGCACGCCCATTCCTGTTTTGTGCATTTTAACCCAGTTTTGGGACTCCTACGTCGTGTGAAAGCTAGGAGAAGGACTAACATGACAGGGCCTGTCTAGGCCAATCCATCGCCTCAGCTCAATTTTTGGAACTCCCAGGTCTATTTGGACTACGGCAAGGTAGATTCACAGTGTTCTCTTTGTCCCCTTCATCGTCAGAGCGCTGTGGCTTCTTCTTTGTCTCCTTCATCATCAAGTTTGGCTGCTCTGGGTGTCTTATTCTTTTGTGCCTCCATTGGTGCCCTGTCCGGAAGCCTCCCCCAGTTTGAACTGTTCGTGTGCCTGGAAAGGAAGGGGTGAGTTGCACTATGATGGTGGGAGTTTGAGTCGCGGCCCTCAGGACAGTAGGTGGGGGTGCCTGTGCGCTCAAGCCCATGGGTGACTCTGAGGATTCAGACAGTGATGTTGCAGCTGCGTTACTCCCCCGCGATCGTGGCCAGGCAGCGGCTCAACAACAGGCTGTCCTACCTCCGGTGATTCAAGCCCCTGCAGGACCGCTACCTGGACAACTAGGACTTCCCATCATGGCTCAAGCACGAGCACCCGCGGCCCATGACGCCTTGCAGCCCATCCCGGAGTTCGATGCATCGGGCCCACCCTCGAGCATGGGGCCCCGATGGAGAAGATGGGTGAGTCGCCTTGACATGTATTTCAGGGCTGCACAGGTGACGGATGACGACAGCAGAATTGCCACCATGCTGTACTCGGCAGGGCCGGCAGTCCAGGAGATATTTGAATCGCTTACACCTATTAATAACTCTTATGATGCGGCCAAGGCGGCACTCCTTGCACATTTCCTTCCCCTGTGGGAGGTGTGGACTGGCCGATCACTTCTCGAGAGTATGTCGTGCAGCCATGCCGGTGATGGTGCCGAGAGGTCAGGCACGGAGTGGACTCCGCGCCAGAGCCAACCGCCCAGTGTAGCCCAGGTAGAACAGGGTGAAGTCGAGTCCCATGCTGAAGGAGCCGAAGAGGAAGACGAGGAGAACATCTTTTTCGTCTCCAGCGTGGGAATACTCAAAGGAAAAAGCAGGAGACAGCCGAGATGTGTGGTGGAGATCAACCACTCCCCAGTCCCAGTGCTCGTTGACACAGGCGCCTCAGTCAATGTGATGGCCAGAGGGCAATATGACTCTCTCAAACCCCTCCCAGGTCTGGTCACACCGAAGGCCCGCATATTTGCTTTTGGGGGTCAGGAACCGATACCGCTAGACGGTGCCTTCGTGGCAGATGTGGAGCATGATGGCTCACAAATCAAGGCTCGATTCTATGTGACCCCGGTGAGCAGCAATACCTTGCTCAGCTGTGCAGCTGCGGAGGCCTTAGGTATCGTCAGCTTTGCATACTCCGTCCACCTGGAGGACATTAATGATCTCCTTGACAAATATGCTGCACTCTTCAGTAGGATCGGAAAGATGACTGGGGAACCAATTCGACTACACATCGATGAGTCGGTGCAGCCCATCGCATTGAAACACCGCCCTGGGTGTCTCCGATCGTGGTGGCCAGAAAGCCCAAGCAACCCGACTCGGTACGCATCTGCATGGACATGAGGCTCCCCAACAAGGCGATCAAAAGGGAGCGGCATCTTACACCAACGATCGATGATATCATTGCTGATGTTCAAGGGGCTCGATTTTTCTCGAAACTGGACCTCCGAGCCGGGTATCACCAGGTCGTCCTTCATCCAGAGTCCCGGTACATAACAACGTTTACCACCCATCGGGGACTGTATCGATACAAGCGGTTGAGCTTCGGAGTATCGTCTGCCGCTGAAGTGTTCCAAAATATCATCAGGGGCACCCTAGCAGATCTGGAGGGCGTCCTTAACATTAGCGATGATATTTTGGTATTCGCCAAAACCGAAGTGGATCACATGAAGAGGCTCGGTAAGACTCTGAAACGACTTCAATCATTGGGCCTCACCCTTCACAGGGAAACGTGTGAATTCATGCGCTCCTCTATTGAATTCTTTGGCTTCATATTCAAGGAAGGGGGGGTGTCGCCAGACCCGAAAAAGGTCCAGGACATCAAAGCGGCGAAAGCCCCCGAGTCTGTGACAGACGTGAGGAGTTTCCTGGGGATGGTAACCTACTGTGGACGGTTCATCCCGAACTTAGCCTCGAGATCTGAACCACTCCGGGCGCTGACCAAGAAAGAGTCACCATGGCATTGGGGCCCTCTCGAACAGGCCGCCTTTGAGGACATTAAGGGTGCCCTCACAACGGTGGACACCATGGCGTTTTTCGACCCCGCATTGGAATCAGAGATCGTGGTCGATGCAAGTCCTTTCGGGTTGGGAGCAGTGCTGACTCAAGTGGACCGCAACGGGATTGTTCGACCTGTGGCATATGCTAGCAAAGCGCTCACCGAAACGGAACAGAGGTACTCCCAGATCGAGCGGGAGGCCTTGGCGGTGCTGTGGGGCTGCAGACATTTCCGGCTCTATGTTTTGGGATGTCCGGTGATGGTGGTAACTGACCACAAACCACTGCTTCCAATACTGGTGGGCTCCTCTTCAAAACCACCGGCTAGAATCGAGAGGTGGATGCTCGCCCTCCTGGAGTATTCCGTCACCCTGGTGTATAGGCCAGGGGCCAACAATGCCGCAGACTACCTCTCTCGTCATCCGGGAGTGGGTGGGGGAGAGGGATATGACACCTGCGGAGAAGAAGCGGACAGTCATGTAAGTATGGTGGTGGAGGCGGCAACACCAAATGCGATGTCCCTAGAGGAGTTGGAGGCTGCAGCGGCTGTGGACGAGTGCTTTCGAATCTTGAAGGACTCGATGCGTAATGGGTCTTGGAAGTCCATCCTTGAAGCTGTGGCCGGGCGCACGCAAGAAGCCAAAGCAGTACTGGAGCAGTTGTGGAAGGTGAAGTAGGAGTTGTCGTTCTCGGACTCAGGGCTGCTACTCCGGGGTGACCGGATTGTTGTTCCACAGTCAAAGGTGAGCGATGTGATCAGTCTCGCCCAACATGGACATCAGGGCGCCGCCAAGACCAAGGCGCGGCTCCGTTCGAAGGTCTGGTTTCCGGAGTTGGAGAAAACGGTGGACGACTTTGTGGCGGCATGCGTATGGTGTCAGGCGGCCTCTCCTCTGCAACGAGAGCCTGCCATTGAGGCAATGCCCCGAGGCACGAGGCCATGGGAGATCGTCCACGCCGACTTTGGCTCAACATCAGTGGCCACCCACTTCCTGGTAATAGTTGATGAACATTCGAGATACCCGGAGGTCGAGTTCATTGAATCTGTGGCCTTTGAGCATGTGGTGGTAGCGATGGAGAAAATATTTGCGGCCCATGGTTTTCCCCACACTCTATGCTCTGACAACGGATCGCCCTTCCAAAGTGAGCGGTTCTCCGAGTTGATGGAGAGCTGCGGAATACAACACAGGAAGATATCACCACTGTGGCCCCGAGCGAACGGGGATGCTGAGAGACTGATGCGGACTCTGAACAAAACCTTCCGAATTGCTCAGGGGCAGGGTCAATCATTACAACGCGCCCTCTATCAGTTTCTGCGGGTGTACCGCACCACCCCACATGCCGCCACGGGAGTGGCTCCGGCAGAGGTGTTATTCAAGAGGTGCCCCCGGGGGCTGTTGCCGGAAGTTGGGGAGAAAGAACCTGGGGTCATCGATAATCAGCGGGTGGAGGCTGAAAGGCGAGTCCGAACTGAACAAGAAAACCTGCGCAGGGGTCTCCGACCTCAAAGACTTGAACCGGGAGATGAGGTCCTCATCCGCAACCCACACCCCCACGGGAAGCTCTCACTCCCCTATGAACCGGAGCCATTGGATGTAGTGGCAGTGAAAGTGTCCATGGTGACGGCCTCGGATGGACGATCTGCTGTCTCCCGAAATGTGAGTTTCTTCAAGAAGCTGGGTGATCCACGAACTGAAACCCCGCCCGAACCTGATCCACCAGACATGCCTGCTGGCGGAGGCCTCTGTGACGAGGTACCCGAATCCCCAGTCTGGGGAGAAGCGGAGGAAGGACGTCACGTGCCGGAGGTAGGCAGAAGGTACCCCCAGAGGGCTGGGCGAGGGAAACCTGCCTACCTCAGCGAATATGTCGTCGGACAATCGGTTAGTGAAGTGGGGTGAGAGGATCTGGGTGGATGACATTAAAGGGGTTTTGGGTGTACAGTAGTGTTTATGATAGATGTGTGGTTTTCTGGTTAATAAAGTTAATGTTAATGTGTTTTGTTGTTCCTCCCGGAAAAGGAGGAGTGTGGCGCTGCCCGATGACGGGCTTACGCGGCGGCGTGACGTGTCACGCCGCCGCGGTGTGTATAAATAAAGGGGGCGTTCCCGGCCGCGGGAGAGCGACCAGGAAGCCCGAACAGGAAGGACTGGTGCCCGTGTGAGTCCTTTATGTTGAGGGGCTGACGGGACCGCGTGGGGGCTCCGACCCGCCCCCAACAGGGGGGACCTTGCGGGGGGGGGCAGGTGGAAGACAGGCTTGCGGGGGCGGAGTGGAAGAGAGAATCAGGGTGCTTTGGGGGGGGTTTGGGAGGGGAAACGGATAAAGTGATCCTTAGGAGTGCTTTGGGACAGTGGGTTTGGCAGAATTCGCCCCGCAAACCCCAATAAACGGTCCATAAACATTCGGGAGTCACTTATGAGGGGTGGCTCACCTGACAACCAATCTCTCTCCCCTTTGTACCCTTTACCCCACTCATCTGTCAACCCATTCATTATTTGTAACATAGCGCTTTGAAATGGCCCCTGGGTGACATCTGTGGTGCCATAGAAAACAAATGAAGCCGTGAAGCAATACATGCACTTCTCACTCCTCTCAAGAAGGCCTTCGAGCAAAAATAAACTGGTTCAGCTCAACTAATTGAGCATGCGAAAAAGAAACAACTGTTTAAGCCAAAGACTAGAAAATGTCGACAGAACCTTTGGTTTAGGCCGTTTTCTGAAATAAATAAACCTCGCTTGGCGTCCTTCAAGTGGCGCAGATTAAGCGCGCCTTTTTGACCGCCCCGCTGGCGCTGGACTGGACCGTCTCCACATGTGGGTGCCGGCAGAGGCACAGACAGAGGGTGGATTTTCGCTTTTACGTTTTTTCTTTGGAAGATCAATATTTTCTTATAAGAAAGTCCCTGACGCTGTTGGAGGACCAAATCTTGCTTTTAGGAAACAGGCCGCAAGTGTTAGCACGCACCACAAGCGATAACCTGCATAAGCCACTTCAAATTCCCTGGAGAAAAAGAAAAGTCCACTTTAGTTTGAGTGTAAATATTACCTGTGGAGCGAAGCAGGACCCAGCGACCGCAAGGAATCCTGCCGGTAGAGCACACAGGCCACTCGAATTAAAGGTCCAGTTTGTTGAGATTTAAATATGAATTAAATTGAACTAATTGATTTTACTTGCAAATTTTGAAGTTGTAAAGGACACATTCTTGCAATATGGGCCTTACTTGGCCTAGGGAAATGTGCGCTGTGTGACAGGGGTCCTTTACACGATTTCACCCCCAAAATGCCTTGTACTGTCATTATACACGCATGTAATTCCAAATATATGCCACATTTTCCCATTTTATGCCGAAGTACTACCCCATCAAGTGCCTGGGCACACCATCATTTGCCAGGCATTGCCATCATATCCAAAGACACTCCCACTGTTGGACCCATAATAAATGATATGCTCATGCATTGTGCTCATTGCCTGTCATAAACCCAAGCTACACCATTGTTTGCCAGATAAGCATATCATACGAACAGGCACTCAGATAGTATGCTACATATAAATAGCATATATTATGCCAACATATGGTCAGGTAATAACATCAGATGCCAGGTTTTGCTACAGCGCGTTAGGTATTCTGTCAAATGTCCAGGTGCTCCCACAATTTGCCAGCCTCTGCTATCATTTACCAGCCAGGTGCTAGCATCATTTATTCGATATTGCTATCAAACTCCAATGTACTGACATGATTGTCAGATATTAATATAATGGGGGAACACTATGCCATCCTACTGACAAGCCTGGGCACTCTGAAACTACTACAGTGGTTACGTGGTACAGTATGAAAGCATATTAACATTACATATGCCTAGGTGCTGCCATCATTTGACAAGCATTGGAATTATAGTTTAAGGTGCTTCCAACATCTGGCAATTGTTGCCCTCATATTCCAAGTTGTTGTTATTATTTGTCAAAAGCAAGACCAAAGGAGTGATGGCTAGAGGTTGTTAAATTAATATTAACCTCTGGCATAGCTCAGGGCAACCATCATAGCAACCTTTGTTCTTCCGCCTGAAAAGCTGTTCCATAATCGGGAAAGACCATATGCAAATCAGGTTTGGTTCTCCCCCCTAAAACTGCTTAGACACATTCCTTCTGCACGAGACCACAAGCACCCCGGACATGTATGTTTCAGCCTCTTTATTCATCAGTAGTGAGGTGGATCCTAGGTCTCTAGGGGCAGCAGGCTGGGACCCACGTCTGGGCATACCCGTCCCACTTGGGTGGCTAAAGCAGATCCACTTTTCTGATTATAGGTTATCATTTGCAATGCATTGTCCTTATATGGCCAGATACTCACAACATTAAACAGCCATTGGTATCATATGCCTCTGTGCTGCCATCATTTTGCAGGTATTGTCATATTCTCGGGCACTCATACTTGGTAGTTTCATTGCCATCGTATGCCTGGGCACGCAAAGTTCTCCTCCAAGCCCTTGTTGTGGACCAGAGCTTCTTTAGGATTGTTGTACCTTTCACACTGTACAACACAGTCAACTACCAGACACTACTTTCCAGGCTGCATACGTGGGAGGGGATCTCTCTTATGGCGTTAGGCTGCAGTAAGGCCTCCCAGTCAGAGATCATTGTGATCTGATCCATCAAGGCCGATTCCAATCGAATAGCAGAGTTGTCGCATGTGGAGGTCCTCGCTCTCAGTGTACTACTTTTTATTGCATAGACATGGTCACGAGCCAGCTCATCGAGCAAAACACTGCTTCCTCTTCTAAAGGTACACAATTGACACCCATGTCCACTAATAGCATATCTGTCTCATAGATTTCAATCTAGAAAGCAAAGGTTGGCGATGACCGAAAAGGAGTGCCTGGAGATTATCTGTGATTTGAAGAGGTTTCAGCCCTCCCAATATGGAAGCACCATCATCATGAAGGCCTATCATAAACCTCTGCCTTTCCTCTGCCCACCACTGGACTGGGAATCAAAAGTGGCCCTGGAATTGTTTACTAAAGTGGCAGACTATTAACACATACTGGAAGCTTTGTGACAAATTCTTTTCTTCATCCCACTTAAAAGAGGCCCATGGTGCAGAGGCCTGCTGGGAAATCTCCAGAGTTCCCTGGAGGCTAGTCTACCACTGCCTCTGCCTGCAAGTGGAAACACATGCCAAGTTCACCTTGGAACACTGCCCTGCTTAGAAGAACTCCAACACTGATTATTTGTCCGTAGCAGAGTTTGGAGACGGGGTAGGGAACTGACCAATTGGAGATGTCCTCTTCTTAGCTACCTCTCATCAGGGGGAGATGTCAGGGCAATCCTGTGTTTGAGAATTCTTGGGTATTTTATCTGGAAACGCACAAGAAGACCTTCACATGATCTTCTATTTCTATAAGCGCCCTATTAAGTGTGTGAGAGCTATACATGACTGCAAAAGGCCTGATACAAGGTTAGGGCTGAGGGCGTCTGACGCCGGGATGGCCCCGGTGGTAGGGGTGTAGGGATCACTTCTCCAATTGGAAAGTGCTTTGAGTGTGGTGTACATTCAGGGGTACCAGGGGCGTAGGGCTTGTGTGGCCAAAGCCAAGGTACTGACACAGCGTCCTATGGACACTGGAATGTGTGTGCTGTGTTGGGCAACACCAACATCTTTATGTTCCTGGTCAGACTGTGCTAACCTTGGAGATGCACTGGCCCACCATTTTGGGTGGTGGACCTCCTGCATTTAATGGGTCGACTAATGTGTATTTCACACCCGAAGATTGAGACATGCACTTCTTGCCCACATTTTGTGACTAGTGTATCCTGAAGTGTCTGGGAAGCTGGGCTTGTCGAGACAGGTATATCAGAGGGCAGTCCTGTGCCCTGATTGGTACATCCATTCTTTGCTCCCGCGAGCACCTTGGCTAAGTGTCTTGGCCACTTTCCTGGTGACATGGACTGGAGGTGGGGAGCTTGGCTGCTCTGTGCTCCATCGAATCCTGCGGAGGTGGAAGTCACTTTGGTGTGACAGTGTTTCCCTTGAAAGTGCTCTTCTGTGTTACTGGCTATGCCAGTGTAGCCAAGCTAATTTTTGGCAATGGCCTGTCAGCGGGCCCCATCACCACCAGGCTAGGAAGGGATCCCTATGTAGCCTCCACTCCCACACCCGGTGAAGAGAAAAGCAAACACTAGGCAACACGCAGTAGAAAAGGATAATAGGAGACGGTCTACTGCCCCAAGTTCCACAGGAAATACGGCCACTGCTCTAAACTGTAGGGAGGAACAGACTTAATCCCAACTACAGTGTGCCCAGAAGTGAAACCACACCAATGGATGTACAGCGGATTCAACAGAGCGTGCAATGTGATAGGCTGGCACAATGCTCAGGCATAAGCCTAAACCTCGTGGATTACAACCCAGTTGGCACAACCAGCGACAGGATCCCTCAGCCACGACCCTTAATGAGGTTTTGAGGAGACGGCAGCAGAACAGGCCTTGTAGTTAGTGTCTTACCACCCTCTGTGCCAACAGGCAACCACACATAATATGATCCACCATGGCCATCGCTGAGTTGCAATGTTGTGAACTGATCGGTTGGAGCCGCAAGGGAGCCTGTGGCTGCCTGTCACTAGGGTGCTGACAATAACGGTAGAAAATGCAAAGTGAAGGCGAATCACCAAACAAATGGACTGATGACAGTGTCAACTCATTTGGAGGCAGACGC
The DNA here is from genome assembly GCF_040938575.1 of Ambystoma mexicanum. NCBI lineage: Eukaryota > Metazoa > Chordata > Amphibia > Caudata > Ambystomatidae > Ambystoma > Ambystoma mexicanum. Next base: position 440,896,801 of record NC_090922.1, on the reverse strand, counting down.
GCACGTTTTCAAAGAACTCATGACACGCTACGAAATAAAGCTTTCTATTCATTTCAATTTAAAACACAAATCAAACCCTGAATGAGGCAAAAAGTGAAGGAACATCATTGCTGAAAGTCTAGAGTATTTTTTGAGGCGTTTGCCCCCATACAGAACACACTGCTAGAAATAGCCCAAATATTATGGCCAATTTAAAATATGCAAGGAAAAATCCTGTCCTATCATGTGGTGTGAAAGTAGAATGGGCTATTGAAATTAACAAGCCATACATTTAACAGGACCACCCAATAGCTACCTCTGGAGGTCCACCTGGAGCACAGAGCCACAGAAAAAGCACTTTTCAAGAGAACTGTGTGCATTGTTGCTACACATGAGTTTAATTTGCCTACGTTATACTGAAAGGCTATTGTTTGCAGAGCTTTATCAGCCCAAGACTGACAGCTCTCAAGGGTGCCACAGTCCCATACACACTGCGCCCTCATGTTGTATCATCGGTGCGGTTTGTTTTACATCCCTGTGATCGGAGGGTTAAATCATGCTTTGCAAACACCATCAATATTGCCGTGGGTGTAATAAATGCAATTAGAGAACCCTCTGCCATGTAATTTCAGTGTAGACTAGACCATTTTAGTTAACAAGCCACACATGGCACATTGCCACCTAGTGCACATCCCTGGAAGTTCTCCTCCAGACGCAGTGTACAGCACCTTGGTTATTCAGCCATTAAAGGAGAGTTCCGGGACTTTTTTTTTATTGTCCCTACGGGTCGGCCATGTGTTTGTAAGCATAAATCGGTAGATCGTAGGAAACTTTCCTATGGACCTTACCCGACTTTTCGCCCATTATCGCACTCGAAATCAGCCTCCATTTTGTGATAATCCTATCATTCCGCCGCATCGACCTGGCTCACCTGCCTTTGCGGCACTAAATCAAATCCCCCGCCCCTGAGCCTGACATCAGCAGACGCGTACTGCCCATTTCAAGCACGTCTCGTGTCAACAATCGCTGCGCCTCAGCTATTGACGTGTTGCCATGGAAATGGCAGGACGCCTCTTTCCCCAATAAGTATAAACAGACCGTTTCACAACACACAGCAGCAGATTTTCGATTCCATTCCTCTCTCTGTGTTACTTTGAGTATTCTGTGACTCGTTTCAGTGCTCTGGTCAGCTACCTTCGCCGCTTGTAGCCCGTGTGAACACCTGTACCATCTCTGTAAATTATTTTACTATCTTTACCGCACAATGGCCACAATAATGCTGTATATGTACGAGCCCGAGTACACCGAGGAAGAACTACTGGAAAGTCAAGCACGCGAAAACGATGGGGATTCGGACGGCAGTTGGGAGGACCAGTCAACGGATGAAGAGCCTGGACCATGTCGCATGGACGGCGTCTCCACCTGGTGCACGTGCAATCGGTGCGAGCTAATGCCAACTGAGGAGGAGAACTGCTGCTGCCGTGAAAATTCCGGGTGCTTGGCCTACATTTCGGAAAGCGAGCAAAGTCTGCAGGAAGGCGAGCAAAGTCCGCAATGCATCACCGAGCTGCCAGAGTTCAGGGAAGCCTGCCTCTCACGGACCGTGTTGAGGATGATGATGGTGCTTATGCACGAACTTCGCGGCACTGTTCGTCCGCGTAATCCGAGTAACGAGTAAGTATACTCTGTTTGTGATGTCAGTGATGCCACCACTATTTCATGGTCGTCTCCCACATATAAAATTACATTTACATATCATTCGAACGCATGTAAATTTGTTCCATATAGTGCATTTTCTAGATATAATTTTTTTCTAAGAAAAATGACATGTGTTACCTGAATCGACATTGATAAGAAAGTTTGGTCAGTTTAATACAGTTTGCATCTTTTTTTTTCACAGGTGGTACAGGCTGGTGGCCTATCGTTGCTTCACTTGGTGGCTTCACGGGAGGCTCGGACACCGCGTTCGGAGAGTAATACCTGCCTGTGCGGTACTTGCCATTAGACAACATTTCCCCAGTGACAGTGGACAATACCGCGGATTTTCCCTCGATGTGCTGCAACCTCAACTTTACAATGTGTAATGTTTATTATTTATGTTTAATTAAAATCTAAAATAAAGCCCAACATATATTTTAACAATGGTTGTTTTGATTTTTTAAATGAATCTAGTGTATATTCTCCTGGGAGGGTGAGGTATTTATAAACTCACCCCCCTGCATTCCATGTAGTAGATCCTGCAGCCATCCTCTTACATTCAGTTAGATGGCCTCTCCTTGGTGAGGCCCTGCGGCAAACGGGTCTTGTCTGCACGACCACCGCCCCGATCCACCCCCCGCCCTATCAAAGGCAGTTCGCACCGGGGTACTTGTGCTGGCAAGTGGAGCTGTCAGGGAGCGATAAAGGCCAAGAGGTGCCAAAGACCATGTACACTTCAAAGTGGTCTATAGAGCATGGGTTGTCGTTCCCATGTCTACCTCCAGACCCCGTGTCTCCTGCCAAGCATCCCCCCTCACGCTGGACGGCCCCCTGCAATCCACATAAGTGTGTCTCCATTCACGAGTCTTCCTGTGTCTTGTCTGCACGACCACCGCCCCGATCCACCCCCCGCCCTATCAAAGGCAGTTCGCACCGGGGTACTTGTGCTGGCAAGTGGAGCTGTCAGGGAGCGATAAAGGCCAAGAGGTGCCAAAGACCATGTACACTTCAAAGTGGTCTATAGAGCATGGGTTGTTGTTCCCATGTCTACCTCCAGACCCCGTGTCTCCTGCCAAGCATCCCCCCTCACGCTGGACGGCCCCCTGCAATCCACATAAGTGTGTCTCCATTCACGAGTCTTCCTGTGTCTTGTCTGCACGACCACCGCCCCGATCCACCCCCCGCCCTATCAAAGGCAGTTCGCACCGGGGTACTTGTGCTGGCAAGTGGAGCTGTCAGGGAGCGATAAAGGCCAAGAGGTGCCAAAGACCATGTACACTTCAAAGTGGTCTATAGAGCATGGGTTGTTGTTCCCATGTCTACCTCCAGACCCCGTGTCTCCTGCCAAGCATCCCCCCTCACGCTGGACGGCCCCCTGCAGACCGCATAATGCCACGACATATACACGTCATTCATTCACAAACACACCCCTGTTTCGAATTCTTTATAACCCACTTCATATTTCTAATGAGAACTTCTTTGCGCTTTGCTAGTCAACCCGTGAAGGTGCTGGTTATCTGCTCTTCGTCTCTGTGAACTTCCGTGACCACTTTGAGCAAACTCGTCAGTTTGCAACCTGTGAACTGCTCCCTGTTCTACGACAAGAAACTACTCTGATCCCTGCATCTAACTGTTTGTTCGTCAAGGTAAGTCCATGTACCATAATCATTTTGCGTCCAATTTTTTAATTTATATCTATTTGCTAGTAGTCATCAAATTGCATCCATGTTTTCTTTTCGTTCACGACAGTACATGCAAGGAACTAGTCACATGTTCTGAGTTTAGTCAAATTACTTTTTCTATTTTTTGAAAGTTATTGAAATACTTATCCGCATGTGAATAACATGTATAGTTCCAAGAACCAAAACGGACCTTGCATTGAACCTTTTATGTGTCATTTAATGTTTTAACACATTGGTATTCATAGAGAATTGTTGATCTTTACTTTTCAGAACTTTCCATAATGCCTGCCTGTTCCATTGGCGGTTGCCCTTCGAAGACCCATAACAAATCTGAAGGTACTATAATGCATGTTTTCCCTAAGACAATAGATCAGATAAGAGAATGGGTCCGATATTGCGGATATCCAGCCTCTGAGATAGAAAGTAGAGTCCTAGAAGTCTTTGCGGACAAGAGGGGTGATCGATACCGCATCTGCAGCAGGCACTTTAGCCCAGACATGTACTCCACATCATTGCTAATAAGGACGAAAACACCGCGAGCGAGGCGAAAATTGCTCTCAACCGCTATTCCCACTCTATTCGTCCACATCCCTCCACTGGTGAGTCAAGTTTACGTATTTATCTCTCGGCATTGCGGTAGTGTGTAGCATTAGCTAACAATAATTTCCCCATTTATGTATCCACTCAATATGAAGGCTGAAGATTCTCCATCCGTGTCGTTATTGCAGTCATCAGCCACTTCAAGCGCCTATCGGGTAATCTTACTTAGCTATTCTGACACTGACTTGTTTTAGGCATGTAAATCAATAGTTTTAATTGATCGTGTAATTATTTTACCTAATGGTACACCACAGTACTCGTCCTCTAGTCTTTGTTTTCAGTTATAATTATTGTTATCCAAAATAATGCAAGTACTGTCTTTCAGGGAGATGCTGAGGAGTCCAACGCATTGACGACAACCGTAGATGTCACTCAGATGCTCGAGGTACGTTTCCGGACAGTTCCATCGATGGAGATCATCAGATCTTGCATTCTTGTAGCGTGATTGTTACACACAATGTTTCTTTCGTTTTTAGCCATTGGTATGTCCTTCTGTCGTCGCCCTCCTATGTGTCTTCTTTTTTCAATATTGTGTTCATTACTAATGAAAGTCCTATGTTTCAGGGAGTCGATGGAGCATTAGTCCAAGAGGAAGGGGGAGCATGCAGTTACGGGTCGGCGCAACAGCTTGCAGAAGTGTGCACCGCAGTTACAGCGTCCCTTGATGTTCTTATGCATTTCGAGGTATGGATACTGACAGATCAATCATGCGAGATCAAATGACGTGATTACATCCGCTATACTTCCTTCTTTATTAACGCAAGTACTATGTTTCAGGGAGCTGACGGAGCTTCTTCAACAAGAACATCACCCCTAGTAGTTGATGCAGATCTCTGGGTGGTGACACTTCCAACGATGGAGCAAATCGAATCATATTTAGATATCCATTATTTATTTTAGACAACTGATCATTTGTGCAGGTCTATTTAGATGAGCCGTTGACGCCTGCAGAAAGTTTATGTTCTTTTAAACAAAATAGAAAACCATACTAATGCAATTACTGTGTTTCAGGGAGTTGCTGAAGCGTCATCTTCAATAATATCATCAATGGAAGTCTATGCGGAGCCCGAGGTATGGATCTTGACAGTTCAATCTAACTAGATCAACAATGCGTGAACTATTGTCGTTTGAATGTTCTACACAATGCGTTCATTCGTGTTTTGCTATTGAGATGTACGTATGGGTATTGGTCCCCAAGTACATTTTGTGTTTTCAATATTATTATACATACTAATGAAAGTTCTATGTTTCAGCGAGTCGATGGAGCCTCAGTGAGTGATGGATGTGCTTATCATGAAAGTATAGTCGTTGCAGCGCGAGAGGAAGTGGAGACATGCACACACGAGTCGGAGCAACAGCGTCCAGATGTTGAAGTTCGAGGAAAGAAAGTTTCAAAGAAAAGAAAGCAAAAGAAGGTTAGTGTCCTGTTCACTATATTATGTTGTCTTTCACTGTCAATAGTTCAATACTGTAAGTTGTGTTTAAACTGAACATCCCTTTTCTAATCTGTCCTCTAGTTGCGAGTGGGTGTAAGAACTAGATCTACACAGACAGTGAAGCGAACGAGAGATGTTGCTTGTCAAACCTTTTGGCAGGGACTTGAGACTGGAGATGCATCGTGCCAATGGGAAGAATATGAAGTGATTGACAACGGAGCTATACCACCACCAGCCATTGATAGTGAATGTCCTCCTGGTAGTTTGGATGCAGTCGTAGATCAATTCACAGAATCCACACCCGCAAAAAATAAGAGCACGCGAAAGTTGAAGACATTGTTTTTTTCTCCCATCTCCGGACAAGGAACAGATGTTGCAATGGAAGAGAATGAAGTGGACGACAATGAAACACCATCAATATCACTCAGCATAGCGGAAGACGATATCAGAGATTGTACCTTTCATGCGAGTGACATGTCCTCAACGTTACAGGCCGAACCAGCTGGGATGCAGAGTGACAGTATAAGGAAAGAGGCCAAATTCATTGTATTCGATAGCTGTTTGATGGATATTATTATGATGATGAAATGTGGGCATTGGGTTGGTGGGGAAGTATGTGGGGAGCCATTGATTAATGTGACTCGTGCAATTCGAGGCACTTACCTTAAAATACATGCCACCTGTACACAATATCATCCGTTCGCATGGTCTGCACAACCCATGCTGGGGCAACTGCCAGCAGGCAATCTACTTTGTGCAGCGGCCGCACTTTTTAGTGGTTCAAGTTTTAAAAAGTTACAGTATTTCTTTCAGTTTGTGGGAATCCATTTCATTGCGAAAAGTCAGTTCTACAAATACCAAACCGATTATCTATTTCCAGCCATCAGCGAAGCTTGGAGAATGGAAAAAATGTCAATGGAAAGTACATTCGCGGGCAAACGCTTCAGGCTAGCCGGTGATGGACAATGCGACAGTCCAGGATTTTCAGCCAAGTACTGCACCTACCACTTTCAGGACATGGAAAGTAAGAAAATTGTGAGTTCGGTGGTCGTGCAGGTGTCACAAAGTACATCCTCAGTGGCCATGGAGAAAGTTGGCTTTGTGACATCATTGCAAGAACTACAATCGCGGGGAATGGTGATCGACCTGATAGCCACGGACAGACACGTTTCAATTGCCAAGACAATGAGAGAACAGTACAAAAATATAAATCACCAATTTGACGTATGGCATCTTGCAAAAACAATCAATAAAAAATTGTCGGCTGCAGGAAAAAAAAAAGATATGCAAGGTATTTCACAGTGGTCCAAGTCAATCAGCAACCATCTTTGGTGGAGCTCAAAAACATGTGAAGGGTCGTTGGAAATTCTACTGGAAAAATGGCGGTCAGTAATGTTGCACTGTAGCAACGTACATCAATGGTCGACAAATGAGCATTTCCACAAATGTGAACATGGCCATTTGTCCACAGAGGAGGCACGGAAGAAGAAGTGGTTGATTCCTTCATCACCCACTCACAAGGCCATTGAAAAGATTGTATTTGATAAAACTATAACAAGAGATTTGAGGGGACTCACGGAATTCTGCCACACAGGAGATTTGGAGGTGTTCCACAATATGTGCCTAAAGTACAGGCCCAAAAGATTGCATTTTGGCATGGAAGGCATGATAAATCGGACTCTTCTAGCGGTCTTGGCACATAACCATAATGTTGGCCGTCAACAAAGTAGGACGACCGGAACTTTAGGGACGCTTCGCTACAATAAGGCCTTCACTAAAAGAAGTAAACAATGGGTGATCAAACCAGTGTTTGAGGATATGCAATATGAGTTTATTGAGAGACTTATCGTAGATGTCCTCGATAGGCACATACATGGAGTGGTGAACGAACCTATGCAGGGGACAACTGCATTGCCACCCAACATTGCCTCTGTTCCATGTCCACCAAAAGCAGAGCTCATTGAGAAATACACATCACGGTTTAAATGATTGTAATTCGATTGTCTGTTCTCTCGAGTCTCCTCATGTTGCAGGCCCATTGCAATTAAACCAAACAGTAATATAAATCATTTTTACAAAAATTATAGAATGTTTCCGTATTACAAACACATGGCCGACCCATAGGGACAATAAAAAAAAAGGCACGCAGACAAGATGCCCTTACACTAACTGGAGCTAACTAGAAATGTGTGCTCGCTCAAAGTGAAGGTCAGCTGCTTTGATGTTTTGCTCGGGTGGCGGAACGGCCCACGACCCAATATAAGGTTCTATTGTGATTTGACCTTGACAGGCCGGGACCATCCTGAAAGACTAAGAAAAGATAATGAATAAAATTTCAGAAACGAAACGATGAGCCACGTTCATTAGAAGAAGTAACGTCGGCAAAGAAGGAGTGGTGTTTCGGGTCTGCCCTACACAGAGACACAATGGAAAATGCAAATATAATGTAAGTAACTTTTGATGAGTTTATACCGCAATTTCATTACTATACAGTGGCTTTAAAGACGGGTTCAGTTGTACTTGTTTGTTCTATGTGGCATAGTGTTTTCTACCGCGCACTATCTGGAGGAGAACCATCTTCTTTTACTGAAGCACCTCAAAACCTTCCTCTTTGCTTCTGCTTTCTCTCTCCCTCTCCCCTGCTACAACTGGTCCACTGTCTGCGACCTCGGTCCTGGGCCCTTCCACTCTCCACCTGCACTGCCTCCCTGTCAACCCCTGCACTGGGGGACTGTCTCAGTATCCTACAGCCCCCCCTTCCCAGCACTTGTTCTGCACTTACCTTGCACTTGCCACCAGCTGGCCCTATTTATTTATTATTTTATGCTACTTACCTTGTACTCCACTCCCCCCCCTCCATGCCTCGCCACGCCTTTAAACACTTGTGTACACCCAGTAGCGCTGTCCTCGCTATGAAATGAATAATTTTAATAAGGATCTGATGGTGAGACTAATTTCATTTTTTATGTTTTTAGGTACATCATTCACTACTGTCTGTGTCACGAGTACCAGACACCGGCGGACGGCTTCTACAGCCGCCAGTTGCTTCTCCGCGTGAACAACGTTACCACCCTGACCATTTTATGGGACGATCGCCAAGTACAAGTATGCCCTTACGCGGTACTAACGGTTAGATGCAACATACCTACCGTTGTGGTGGCCTAGTGCCTCGTTGTTGGAACAGCCATGCGATTATCAGTGCGACAGAAGAGCTTATTTTTATCGTAAACCAACACCCTGTGTACTGCACACGAACATCGCTTCCCTCAAGACGAACTAATTTGGATCGAGAGCAAAGAAAAATGCAAATCGCTGAATATTCTCTAAACATTTGATGTCCAATAAACGTACTTTGCCAAATGTACAATCTTGCCGTTTGCTTTTAAACCACGGTTTCACATTCCGAATTGTGGTGCTGTATTGTGAGATGCTCTAAGACCCTGTGTACAGCAAAGGACCATCGCGTTCCTCAATACGAACTTTTTGGAACATGAGCAAATAAAAATGCAAATCGCTGAATATTCTCTAAACATTTGATGTCAAATAAATGTACTTTACCACATTTACAATCTTGCGGTTTGATTTCAAAGTACAGTTTCATATTCCGAATTGTGGTGCGCTGTATTGTGAGCTGATCTGTGTTGATTTCCGGGGTCTGTGTGGAGTCGCGTAGAAGACGCCTGGGCGCGTTTGCCTACGCAGCACAGTCACGTCACGGATAGAGGCGGGGAATATGAATGTTTTGATAAAGTCTGTTTCAGGGGCGGGGGATTTGATTTAGTGCCGCAAAGGCAGGTGAGCCAGGTCGATGCGGCGGAATGATAGGATTATCACAAAATGGAGGCTGATTTCGAGTGCGATAATGGGCGAAAAGTCGGGTAAGGTCCATAGGAAAGTTTCCTACGATCTACCGATTTATGCTTACAAACACATGGCCGACCCGTAGGGACAATAAAAAAAAAGTCCCGGAACTATCCTTTAACAGAAATGTTCTCATTGTTGCTCAAAGTTGGACTCATGTGACTGTCTTACAGGGCAGTGTGAAGTAATGATGGGGGACACGGTGTTGGGGTACAAGAGAAGCCTTATTAAGGACAGATCTGCTGGTGCACTGCCTTCATGGATCACCTCGAACCGACAGGAGAGAATTTGGAACTCAAACCCCAGCTCACAACATAACAAGATGGGAATTACACACTAGGGTTCCAAGGAAACACTACAACACTTCTCCCTCCCTCACAACACACAAACGGCAACAAGGAACACACCCAGAACAGCTAACTAACAAAAGAATTAAACAGATGGAAAGAACAGAACAAAAGAAGCAACACATGAACAATGGAAATCTCAATGGCTTTCCCACACGTAATCTCTCAAATTGGCCGGCGGCATCCTGGGCCTTGACACTGAACCACAGGACCCTGTGTCCCGGCTGCGCCACCAACCACCTCAGAGGAAATAAAACTCCCACTCTCACCTTCACTTGCCATAAGACACTCATTGTTTTCCCTACTTCCTTCATGGTCACTCCCTTCCTATGAGAAACTAGAAACCTCTTCATAGGTAATAAGTTGACCCACATGAGTCGTCACCTGGAACATCTGTTATGTACTCTTATACCACAATCCTCTTCTTATTCCACTGTAAGCCATCATCCAGAACAACATATCATGTATCCACCTTCACCACTACATGCGGGAACATGTACACACTCCTGCCTATGGGTACAAATCTTAGATTCCTCACGTTGTTAACGACTCTCACCTCGGTCGGTATCCTGCTCCCCGCTGGGACCTTTTCTGGTTCTAGCAAACCTGTACCTTCTCCAAAATATCAGCCATATTGACGTCAAAGAGCACCCCTGGCGCCCACCGAGGGCTGCCGTCCTGAGCTTAGAACCCTCCTTCCTCCCTTTTATGAGCTCAAACAGAGAGCACCATGTCAAAACAGATAGAGTACGCCTATATACAGTCAATGCCTCCGAGACCACATTCCGCCAGCACAACCCAATTGTCACAGTCAACTAATGGCCCCCTTAAGAAGTCTATTCATCCTTTGCACCAGATTATACAGGGCAGTTCTATCATGTCTAATGCCATGCTCCAAGAAAAACTCCTGCATGCAAAAATACGCAAACTGAACACCGTTCTCTATTACAATGCTCGCAGGTACTCCTTCCCTGTCAAAAACGTTTTGCCAAAACTCAATCATCTTTTCTGTGGTCACTGATTCCATTGCAGTGGCATCAACCCACTGCAACGTGTACACAGTCCACCAAAAACAAACCTCAAATTCCCACTTTGCGCATCAATGGAGCCCATAATGTCCAATGCTAGTTTCTACCACACCTCACCTTAACCTCCACCATATCATCTGCAGCCTTCTCTTTGACAAATATCTTCCCATGTGACCTTCATGCACCAGTTCCTCCAGTCTCACTTTCAGGCTAACATGTGGCGCCAACCTATCACCCCTAGTCACGCCCCAGGGGCTCTCTGCCAATTTATGAAGAACATGCATCTAAGCCTTACCTTCTTCTCCGGAACTCATGGCATCCCAGCCACTCTGCAGCCCTAGTCCAAACCAACTCAACGTCCTTTGCACACTCCTTCTCCCACTCACTTTTCTCCGCCGCCGGAATCAAACTAGCCACTTGCGTACCAGCATCCGCCTCCTCTTTTCCACCACAGACAGGAACGGCCAAAGTCGAAAGTCAATCCGTGACAAAAATGTAGTACTCCAGAATGTACTACACCAAAAAATTGAATTCTTGAAGATCCACCATCCACCTATCTATTCTGGGAGATACTGATCCTAACACTTTAGTAGTCAACACACACGCGAGAGGCATGTGATCTTTTCTGATGACATACAGGGTATCCCACAGAAATGGTCTAAAGTGTTTCAGTGCCCAGAATGCCGCGAAAGCCTCCTTTTCAATCATGGCATAGCACTTTTCGGCATCCCTAAGTGGCCTAAAGGCAAACACAATGGGTCGGTACTGCCCGCCTTGCCATTGCGCCAGAACCACGCACAAACCTGCATCGCTGGCTTCAATCGTAAGAAGTGCCCTACATTTGGTATCAAACAAACTCAATGACAGAGCTTTGTCCACAAGCTCCTTCGAGTGTTCAAATTCCACCTGACATTGGCTCATCTACACAAAACTAGCTTTTTTCTTAAGCAAAACACGCATACTGAACGTCTTGTCTACATACAAATGAATAAACTTGACCTAACACCTATTCATTGACCGAAATAAACTGATCTGTTCCTTATTCACAGAGGCCGTCACCTCTCTCACGACCCCACCAGTCCCTCTCTGGGTCTTATACCATAAGCATCAATGTGCCCCAAAAAAGTGACTCAATGGACACCCACAAAACACTTTCCCAGCTTTACCGTAAAACCCCTCTCCTGCATAATCTCCATCACACAACGCACCCTCCTGTTATGATCCCACTCATCCTTCCCACACACCAAGATGTCATCCTGGAAGTAGCTGACACGGGGCACTGCCTCGAACAACGCCTGCATCAAACGCTGGAAAACTGCAGATGCCGATGCCAGACTAAAATACATGCAACAAAACCTGTATGCCCTGAATGGGGTAATTAACGATGTGAAAGGACAGGACTCCTCATGCAGGTTTATCTGGTGGAACGCTGAGGACAAATGGAAAGTGGAAAACCATGCTGCCTGACTCATTGTTGCCAACAATTTGTTAATATTCTGCAAAGGGTGCATGTCCAGGAAAAATGCTTGCGTTCATCTCTCTGAGGTCAACACGCATCCTCAATCCACCGTTCTGCTTGTGCGCCAATTTCTTTATTTTTTTAATTGTCATATGGTTATTTATTAACCTTTATCAAATCAACAAAGTACTAATTCATTTACATAATTTCTAAAAACAAATGCAGAAATAGAGAGATAAAAAAGAAGCGAGATAAAAAAACAATTATTTCCAAACTACATCAAGGTACAAAAAGCTGTCAGACCACAGTTGATATCATTAAAAATTTAAATAAAAGCAAATTAAATCACAATTGATTCTACAAAAATGTTATTAAGATATCAATCGATAAAAAGTCAAAGAGAAAAATACTTTAAATCTCATTCCAATTTCAAAGATATTAAAAAAACAATGACCACTAAGACCAAGGAGGTTGTTTGATTGGCAATACAGAATTGCCAGAAAGCATTAGAACATTCCAAGGCCAACAGTGAGGCAAACCTCTTGAATTAGTCCCACGTTTGCTTCGGAGTGCCGAACAACACATTAAAAAATGCTATAGTGTTTCAACCTAAATTAATGAATTACAAAAGCGACATGAGGTAAGGGCTGTAGATTCCATATTGTAGAAAATCAACATCTTCATAGTTAAAATCAAATTCCATCTCAATCTGATAAATGGATGGCTGACAGAAGGATGGGGGTAGATGGTTAAGTAGGGTGCCATTACTACAGCAGATTTAAAATCTCAGGTGATGCAATGACTCATATGAGTGAAAGGAGTCAAGTGTTAATGCCCAATCCTGTCGAAACAGAATCTTCTTTACCTTTGTCGGGTTGTCAACTAGGTCAGTGTAAAATACCCCCAAATCAACCACAATTCCAATGCAAACATCTGAAAATGCACATAAAAATGTGTCACCACCTTCCTCAATAATCCTTTTCAAATCTGTGAACAAACAGGACGCTGTCATTTAACTAAAATTCTTGTAGTAAAATGATAGATATTTCCATTGTGCATAACCCTTGAGAGAGTAAAGACCTAACTCATATCTAACAGCAGCAAAATGATAGATATTTCCATTGTGCATAACTCTTGAGAGAGTAAAGACCTAACTCATATCTAACAGCAGCAAAATGATAGATATTTCCATTGTGCATAACTCTTGAGAGAGTAAAGACCTAACTCATATCTAACAGCAGCCTGAGAGCGCTACTTGGCACCTGCAAAATTCTCCTCCCCATTTTAACCTCAATTGCAGGAAGAAAATCTAAAACCCATCAGAGCAAGACTTCTATGCCATTTAAAAGTTTCGGCACAATTCTCCCCTCGCAGAACTTAAGACAGGGTAAGAGGGAGAATTTGCCATATTTACAATCTACCCATAGGAGTTGATCACTCAGAGCCACCCCTCGAGTAGTTAGTCCTTGCGTTGTTTAATAAAAGTGAGGAATCGCAAGTAAATGAAACTGTCAACTCTTTCATTGATGTCCCACACCAATTACATTTTTAATATTTTTTTGTTTTTATTTGTACAGACTACCACCTTTGTTTTAGTGGAGTTAACTTTGAGGTTGTGAGTTGTAGCAAATGCATTAAAGGCTGTTATCAAATGCTGAAGGCCAATTGGAGTAGCATCAAAAATGTAAAAGTCATCAACGTAAGGGAGCCAAATAGGTTTCAGAATGAAGACTTTGGGTGTGGCCAGTGCTGTCATCATAAAATGCTCACCTATATCACACAATTAGAGATTGAACAGGCAGGGTGCGAGCGCACAACCCTGTCTGACACCTCTAGAAGTCATAAAACTTTAGGACAATGTTCCCTCCCGATCTAAAACAATCTTAATATTAGAATTTGTATGAAGGGCAATTATGAGTCGAAGTAACCCACCGGGTATTCCCCATCTTTGTAGCTTCACCCATCTGAACTTGCGGTCCACTGCATCGAAGGCTGCAGATAAATCAATTGTAGCCAAGTAAACCGAGTCATATGTTTTCTGCCAAACTTGACTCAAGATTGCCTTCAACGCCAAGCCATTCAACACAGCATTGTGATTTTTGCACAAACCAGTTTGCCATTTTTGAATCTTAGCAATTGATTTTTGCCATGATTCCAAGTGTTGTAAGAGCAATACTGAAAACGCTTTACTATCTGCATCCAAAATTGCTATTGGGCTGTAATTCACTGGATCAGAGAGGGAATCTTTTTGTAAATTGGCACTATGTGAACGGTCGACCGTGTTTTGGGAAAAGTGTGTTTTTCTTCTATATTCTTGAATCGAATAGTCAAAATAGAAGCCCAGGTATTGGGATCACCTTTAAATAGCAAATTTTAAAGATTATTCTGACCAGATGCCCGAGATGAACTTATCTTTTGAATAATTTCGAAAATCGATTCACGATCAATAGAGAGGGACCAGTTGTCTTTTGCAATGTTAATTAATGCAACATAGTGTTAGCATTCTCACCAATACCTGAAAAAACCTGCCCAAAATGTGTGACCATTGCTGTTCAGACACAGATGCGATTCTGTGGTCAGCTTGGGTGCCCAGCATGTCCTTCATTAAATGCCAAAAGGACTGAGTATCTTTGTTTCTCAGTGTCTGAAGCATACTCTCAGCATCTTGTTGAGTACGCTGAGTGCGATTACACCTCAACCAATTTCTGCGCGCCAATACTACCGGTGACAACCACTTGGAAGACTCAATTTCTTCAATTATGCCAGCTTGCTTTAATTTGCTAAACTCACTCTTAAGTGCCTCCTTATCTAGCACAGGGACATTCCTGACCTTGTGACCCTTCAGCACAGCCACTCTCTTAAGCACAACCTTGTGCAAAAAGCCATGCAACATCCCCAACTTCTCAGCAAAAACCAATGGGTACTGTACCTTTAAATACTGCGCACACATACTGGACACTGGCTGGTCCCCTTCCAACACACATAACAGGCACACTCCTCACCAGACAGATTTGCATATCTAAGACCACTTGCTCGTCCCATCCAAGCATGCTCACCCCTATGTGTGTCACATACGACTTACCCTCAGTACACCACCCCTTGAATGCACACCATTGACAGTATGTCCCACTGCCCTTTCTTTTCTGCCCCTTGAATCTGCAGCAGGGCCCTCTCCCCCACAACACTGCTTGCGCACTCCTATGCCTCAATCATCCTGACACCTTGCCTAAACTGCAGAACAGGCCACAACCAGAATCAACAAGACGAGACACAAGTGAGGTCAGTAGTGAGATCCCATCAAGTGGAGAAGAAAGAACTAGAGGGGCGGATAAAACAGGAGCACAGCCAACGACCACCAACGTGAGGAGTGGGATTTTACATAACTCTCAAGAAGCCACTACATCCTCTACAGTCCCACAGGCTTTATTAGACAGAAGACCACCAGAAGAGGTATTAAGAAACCTAAGACCAAGGAACAAACACCTAGTAGTCAATATTTCATCAAAACAACAGTCACAAAGCCAATTAGAAGTACTGAATTTGGGGCTTTCTTTTACACCAACCCAGAATCCCAACCATCTGGAAGAACGCGTGAACTTGTACAGACTGATGAGAAAAATGAGGTTGAAGGTCTTTTTTTCTACACAACTACCAGTCGAACAGCCCACTACATCTGAATTCTTGGAGATTAAGCCCAAAAGTACATTTGACCCTCCCATACAGAATACTAAATTGAAGCTATTTGAAAAACAAATGTTGAATCAATTGAAAGAAATCGACTACAACAAAATAAAAAAGTACAATAGTAGGAAACACCAGAGCAAAATCATTAAAGATTTAGCTGAAGACACTACTCTAACCCTTAAACCTGCTGACAAGGGAGGAGCAATTGTGGTCATGGATACCACCTTTTACAATGACCAATGCCTTGCACTTTTGAGCGACACAGACACTTACATTTCCATTGATGAAGATCCCACTACGAGAATTCTGACGATGATAGAATCTACATTGGACAAAGCCCTTGAAAACGATTGGATCACTCTAAAGACAAAGACATATTTACTCAAAACCCATCCAATCACACCAGTTTTCTACGGGCTACCCAAAATTCATAAACCACTCACCAGACCACCATTAAGACCCATTGTAGCTGGTACAGACACTGTATTCGACCCCCTGGCAATTTATGTGGATCAGGTCCTACAACCAATAGTACAGAAGACCAACACATACCTTCGAGACACTACCCACTTCCTTAACATCATTGGCACCATAAGGAACTTGCAAAGAAATGACATCCTAGTAACAGTTGACGTACAAAGCTTATATACCTCTATTCTGCATGATAAAAGCATCGAGGCACTGGAATGGGCACTATTGAAAGAAAATGACGGCCTAGCTGAAAAAACATTTGTCACCTAGAATTACAACACATTACCACCCATGAAGAATGGGGTCCAAGACTGGTATGCTGGATGAGGTACATCTAATTGCCTACAAAAGAGGGAAGAACTTTAGAGATGTATTGGTAAAAGCAGAACGCACTCAGGATCAACGACAGAGGGTGTTACAGACCAAGAAATTGGAAACATTTGCATGCCTACACTGCAACAACTGTAACAACATCACAAAGGGTGATTATGTGAGACATCTCCGAACAAGTGCCAAAATTAAACTTCGACAATATGCAACCTGTGACACCAAATCAGTAATCTATGCCTTGAGCTGCCCATGTGGCATCTGTTTTGTAGGGCAGACCAAACGGAAGATGAAAGAGAGATGCAATGAACACAAAAGCAACATCCGGACCAGAAACGAAAGATCACCAGTAGCGCGACACTTTAGTGAAAAAAAACATACTGTAGCCCAACTGAGATACAAAATCTTGGAGGTGGTACAAAGAGCCCCAAGAGGGGGCAACCATGGAAAAAAGATGGACCAACGGGAGTTGTATTGGATAGATAAATCAGACAGCATGTGCCCATATGGAATAAACGAAGACTTCCACCTAGGAGTGGTCATATGAATAAAAATGTTGTATACTGTTCACATCCTGATTTAAGTTGAGTGTTAGCATAATGAGCAAACCGACCACCCTCTACCTCTCACTTCTTTAAAAATTATTTTGATTAATAGTGACCATGAACACCATAACATCAGGTATCATAAGCCAATCTGGTACACATTGACACTGGACTAACATCCTGACGAATACCATGATATTTGATCAAATAAATGATTGCTACTGTTATGTTTAATGTGAATGACAGATTTATTTGTACAAACTATAACATTGTAGGTACAAATTAAACCAAGACTGTTGTTGTTGTTTTTTCAATATACTCAGCATGTTCTCATCAATAAATTCAACATGTCTTCTGCAATAAGGTGGAAATACTGTGAACGAGATGTTACGTGAGATGACATAATGTCCGACTTGTAAAATAGCCAGGATAGTATGGTCAAACTTGAATGTTACATATATCAGAGCAAGTTTTCCTCAAAATATTTGAATAAGGTGGAATGAAAAAAGTGTTTACCACTGGGGTGGAACATGTACATCGTGACATACCTAGATTGTGAGCAGAGGTGCCCCTAGGAGTAACTCCTTTATTTTGAACACACGCTCTTTCTGACTTTCTATATAACACTATATCATTTTACACACATGAGGGTCTCCTTACACAAGGGTAGGTTACACCATTTGTCATATTTCTTTAATGATCCACATCTCGCATTCACCCTTCACAGGGAATGGAGATGATGACGGGATGTCGTGTGAGCGTCGCGGAATGACGTCAGATGTTTTCATCTGACGTCATCACGTCAACGTGCTCCGGCGTCCCGCGATGTTTAAACTAACGGGCTTCCCGGGCTTTAGTACACTCGCGGTCGCCTCCCTGGAGCCCAGACAAACGCTAGAGAGGTAAGAAACAGCTTAGACCAATATACCCAGGACATCCTCCTGTCCATTCTCTAATTATTTTGACCATACGAGGAGAACAGGAGGGTTGATTAACTCCCCTTTCCACTCGTAGATACCTGCTGAAGACTTTCACTTTAAACAACTAGCTCTTCTCAGATCCTGAACTGTGGACCTATACCACTTACTGAACCCACACACCTCTCCTTTATGAAGGGGTGAGTCTACATCATTATTTACACAGTAATTTCTGTGCCCATCTTTATAGATGTTATACTAGATTAATCTGATTATTCCTATCCAAAATGCTAGTTTGAGCACCCTTGACAGTTTTATCCTCAATACAAAGCAAGATATGTGTTATCTTTAGATCTTTAGTAGATTCTAAACTCTTCTCTATACAGTCTTTATAGTTTATATTTTGAGCTCTCATGACAGTTTTTATCTTTAATGTAAATCATGACATGTACTACCTATAGATCCTCAGTAGATTCTAAATTCTTCTCTGTAGGGTCATCAGCTCCAGCGACCCCATTAATCTCCCTGGAGTAGTCCACCGCACCTTTCAGTGACATCATCATCAAATTGAATTTTGACATAAATCCGATGGGGCACTGATGAGAGGTAGGGATATCTTTAGTTACAAAAAATCATAAATCTCCATGATGATTATTGCACTAAAACCATTCCTATTTTTTGTAATTTTCTCTTTAGTGGGAAGCAGACAGCTCAGAAGAATTTTCTGTTCTGTAACATATGAACTTTACAATTGATATAAATTGAAAACTTTGCTTCTGAAGAAGGGAATCTACTTCCCGAAACGCATTGAGCCAGTTGAACAGTAGTTAGGCCTCTACTGTACCTAATATGTATGTTTTACTTGTTGGAAGAGATGTCACTATATGAAGAACAACAGTGCATAGTATTGTTTTTTTTTTTAAACTTTTATTTTTGCTGACAGAGGCAAACAGCATACACACACATCAAAGCAGTAGAGACAAATTTGTTGCATATGTAGGTGAATACAGAGCATATAGGTAGAAGTATGACAACAGCAGTTGAGTAACAATATATCACGGAGCCCAAAGATACCAAACAGCTCACAGAGAAGCTAGGAGAACTCATCCACCGAAGAAGTGTCATTTAAGCTAATCAAGTAGCTGTTGAATGCAGACCATATGTTTTGAGGACGAGAACGTACTGGGAGCGTACCCAGGAACTCCTCCTCGCAGTTTCGGGACCACGTCAGTAAATTTAACCATTTCTGGAATGTAGGGGGAGAAGGGCTCTTCCAGCTTTGTAAGACACATTTCTTGGCTACAACGCAGCTCACATTCAAGAACTTAACAATGTCCTTAGCCCCCCCGGGCTGCCACACTCCAAACAGAACCCCCATTGGATCGGGATCAACAACAGTATCAGTGATTACAGACAATGTCTCTAGGACTTTACTCCAGAATATGGCCAGTTCCGGGCAGTCCCAAAACATGTGTAGATGGTCAGCACCTTCCGCACTGCAGCGAGGGCATAGCCGAGGATCAGAGCGAGCAAATCCTGAGATTCTACATGGAGTGTAATACAGCCTGTTGAGCAATTTATATTGTATGGTGCGGTAGCGGAAGTTTAGGGACACCCTGCTAGTATGGGAACACATCTTCTCCCACTGTTGATCAGTGAGTTCCAGTCCCAGCTCGGAGGCCCAGCCATCACGAGCCCTGGATGGAAGGGGAGAAGCAGCGGTCAAGAGGAGTTTGTATAACGAAGAAACCACCCCACGGGCACCACCCGAGTTGGCGATGTAAGCAATCCCAGGAGAGTCCTGGGGCTCAATGGGGAAGACAGGCCATGCATTTCGAAAGGCAGCGCGGAGTCTATAAAACTGCAGGAGTTCCAGAACGGAACCTGAGTGCCCTGGCCTCCACGTCTGCGGTGTTATAAACTGTCCCTCTGGATAGAAATCAGTGAGGGTGCGGTATCCCAGGGCCTCCCAGTGTCGCGCCAGGGCGGGGTCATGCGTGGGTTCCAGCCCGGGAAAGCTCCAGGCGGGGAGCCATTTGTAGTACGGATATTGTTCGTCGCAAGTTTTGAATATCTGGCCCCAGGCCTGTACCGTGGTCCGATCGGGTCAATGGGCGAGTCCGGCACATACTGCCGGTTTAGAATCAAGGACATTACATCAGTGCCTGCCGCTGCCAGAACCTCAAGTTTGACGTGAGGGCGGGGTGGGAGCCCAGGATACCAGTAAGATGCGAACTGTGCCTGTGAAGCAGTCCAATATCGCAGCAAGTCCGGGGCTGTGAAGGGTAGTGACATGTCCGACCACTTTTTACGCACCGCGCCAGAGTGCCATGGGAATTGAGCAAACAATTTGTGCAGGTTCATGAAGTATCTCCTACCCGGCCAGACGGGGACGTTACCAAATATGTATAACAAGTTGGGGAGCAAGATCATTTTTACCAGCGAGAGTCTTCCAGCTAATGATAGTGGAAGGGTACGCCAGCGTGTGATTTTGGCCTTGGCCTGCTCTGCAACAGCCCGGTAGTTGTCTGCTAGTAGCGAGTCTTTGGAGAGGGACACCTGGACTCCCAAGTACTTGATCCCATTCGGGGACCAACGGAGCGGGTACTCGGTGGTGGGCTGTATCGTGGAGCTAGTAAAGGGGAAGATCTCAGATTTAGTATAATTTATAGTGAACCCCGAGTATGTACCTATGCGGGTGACGTAAGATTGGGTCCAGATGAACAGCTGGGTCTCTTATAAAGAGTAATACATCGTCCGCATAAAGCGAGATGATCTCAGGGGAGATTTTCAGTCGCATCCCTTTGCGCGCATGCCGCTTCCTGACGTAGTCGGCCATCGGCTCTATTGCCAAGGCGAATAGAATCGGGGAAAACGGGCAACCTTGTCGAGTGCCTCTAAAGAGAGGGAACAGACCAGACGTCTGGGAGTTAACTCGTACCCTGGCCACCGGGGAAGTGTACAGCAACTTAATATACGCTATCATATTAGGCCCTATACCCATATTTTCCAAGACCAACCAAATATATTTCCAAGACACCATGTCGAACGCCTTCTGGGCATCCAGTGTGACTGCAACCGCACTAGCCCCTTGATCAATGGGTGACATGACATTAAGCAGCCTTCTAATGTTGTGGGATGTTGATCTCCCGGGTACAAAGCCTGACTGATCATCGTGGACCATGTACGACATGACCGGGAGGAAGCGGCTAGCAATCACTTTGGCAAAGATTTTGGTGTCCAAATTCATTAGTGAGAGGGGCCTATATGATCCGCACTCCTTAGTTGGTTTACCGTGTTTGAGCAAGACCGTGATGACGGCCTCGCGCAGCGATGGGGGAAGGGTGCCCAGCCGGAGTGACTTGTTCCAAACTTCTAGTAGTTTGGGGGCCAAAATGGCCATGTGCTCCTGATAGAACTCAGCTGTCAGCCCGTCCGGCCCAGGTGCTTTTCCTTTGGGGAATTTAGATATAGCCTCAACTATTTCATCCAGCAGGATGGGGGAATCCAATTGGTCTCTGGTTGCGGGGGAGACGATAGTCGTGGGGATCTGCTCGAGGAGGTCGCGCATTTGGGACTCACTGTGCTCGGGGGGCTGGGAGTACAGCTCTGAGTAGAAGTCCATGAAGACCTCCAAAATATGCTGGTCAGACCACCGTTCCGACCCCAGGCTGTCCTTGATGCAAGTGATCTGCGCTTGGGCCCACTCATCCCTAGCCAATGCAGCCAGCGTCCTGCCAGGCCTGTCCCCCTCTCCATACCTACGAGCCGCCTGTGGACGACTGAAGTAGTGAACTTCCCTGGTGGCCTGTTCGTTAAAGAATTGGAGTTCCTCACTGATCCGGGATAGGGTAGCAGGGTCAACGGATGTAGGATGAGCACTCTCAAGTTCGCGCAATTTGGCTTCAGAGCGAGCAAGGGCAGCTCTAATGGCCTTGAGGACTCCTGCCTCCCTAGATATGGACATTCCCCTGATGAAGACTTTGAAAGCCTCCCACCAGACCCCCATAGAGGTAGACTGGGGTGTATTAAGCTCAAAATAGGACTGGATGTCGGACAAAATATCAGCTTTAAATACTATGTCCTGTAAGGCCAAGGACTTGAAACGCCATGTGTTAATTGTAGGGGCGGGCACACCTAATTCTAGGGATAGCCGGATCGGTGAATGGTCCGACAGGGTACGCGCCAATATTTGAGTTTCCACCACCCTCCCCAGCAAAGTACCAGACGGGAAGAACATGTCAATTCTGGAGGAGCTGTCATGCACAGAGGAATAATGAGTATATTCACGCGTCTGCGGGTGCATTACCCGCCACGGGTCTTGAATGTCAAGGGTAGTGCTATGAGCAAGGAGCTTGGGCGCCGCATTGGAAAGGAGTCTGGGGGCCGTGTCCATTCTGTCCAGTGTGGTGTCGAATATGAAGTTCATGTCGCCCCCCCAAATGATCTGCACCCCTACGTATCCCAGCAATATGGAGGCCACCCGGTCAATAAAGTCGGGAGAGTCCACATTGGGGCCATACGTATTAACCAGTAAATATTCCCTGTTAACTATTGCGCAATGTAGGATAACTTACCTTCCCTCTGGATCGATGTAGCTCTTATGGAGTACAAACTTGAGTGACCTGTGGATCATTGTCAATACCCCTCTGGCACGGGTCGAGTAAGCAGTGGAATATCTATGGGGACCCCCTCATGGTGCCATGCACCTAGCCAACAGGCCCTTACAGTGTGTTTCCTGCAAAAGCAATATCCTACAGCCATGCCTGTTGGCGTGGGCCATGATTTTGCACACCTTGGTGTAGTTACTTAAACCCCGGACATTCCAGGACATCACTGTTGTGGACATTTCAGAAGACTAAGGTACATCCCACAACCGCTGTCGAAACTTACACAGTGAATGAAGAAAGCCCCCACAGGGGTGCCCCGATGTCGTGCGTTTTGCCAAATTGCCCTTGTCATTTACCATACTGTTACCCCAGTCCCCAACCATACCACCCCCCTCCCTCACTGCCCACCCCCAACGTGCAGTGGAAATCCACCAACTAACCCGACCCTCACTAGGAAGTAAAGGTCAGAGGGCAAAATCTAACTGGGATATGCCCCTTCCAAGGCTCAACTGGGGCCAACTAGCAGTAACATACAACAACACATAAACATGGCAATTGCAGTGAGGTGCGCTGTTGCCGTGTGGACGGCTACTTGAACATTGTGTAGGACAGCATAGCCTGTCAGAAACGGGTTTCTGCGGAATACAGAGTCTTTGTAGGGCCCCAACGCTAGTAAGCCATCAGAACCAAGGTGTGGCCGAAGAGGCCTCCAACGCCAGAGACCAGCCCCATCCCCCAAGAGGGGGAATGAGAGCAATGACCCAGCGCCCGAGCCGAACCACGGCCCGAAAGTATGTTGAGGGGGCCCAGACCGCATGATTGATGATAAAGGATTGCCATCGACCCATGTGCAATGGAAGATTACCAGCCAGGTGGAGCCGTTACAAACTGAGTTACATCTGGTCAGTCAACGTTGGCGCAGTCAGGTGCCGGATTGTGAAATGGTATGTGTGCTTCGATTAATTTTACGGCTTCGTCCGGGACAGTGAAAAAGTACAGTTTGTTGTTGTGAGTAATTTTGAGACGCGCCGGGAACAATACGGCATACGGGACATTACTTTCTTTAAGCAGTTTCTTAACCCCAAGGAATTGGCGCCGTTCCTGATGCACCGCAATTGAAAAGTCTGGGACTCAAGGCGCAAGTCTCCCTTTTCACGGGCCAGTCGGAGGATAAGGTCTCTGTCCCGATAGTTGAGAATCCTGGCGATGATGGGCCTTGGGACATCCCCCGGCTTGGGCTGCGGAGACAGGGCTCTGTGTGCACGTTCAACAGTAAAGTACGATGAGAGAGTCGGATTACCTAGTAGATCCTTGAGCAGAGCTTCAACGGCATCCTCCATGCGGCCCTTAAGTGCGTTCTCAGGGACCCCAATTATGCATAGGTTATTTCTACGAGAGCGCGATTCGAGGTCGTCGTACTTAGCTTTCACACTCTTCATGTCACGCGATAAGGAGGCGACGGTACTCTGCAGCACATGGATCTCATCTCGTTCGTGGATATCCTACCTTCGGCCTCAGTAATTCTGGGGCCTGCCTGGTCCACTCGGGTTTTAAGAGAAGCAGCGTTGATGTCGTCCAATTTCTCTTGGAAGGAGTCAAAATTCTTGGCCATTGATTCCATGAGTGTAGTCAGATCAGGGGTACTCGCCCCAGAGGGAGTATCACTTTCCGGGTCCTCCTGCAGGGACGACGTGTGCCCCATTTCCGCCCTCGGGACAGATTTGGCAAATTTATCCATGGCTCCCCTCCCAGGGGTCCCTTTGGATTTATTTGGCATTGTGGATAGAAACACAGAGATGGCAGAGGGCCGCCAGGGCAGACAATGGAGAAGAGTGAGCAGCCAAGGGATCCAAATGGTGAAGAACCAAGGGGGCCGCACCAGTGGCCACACGAAGACCAGACTCCGTGCGGCAGGGCCCACAGATGCAGTAATTAGAAGAAGGCGAATAGCCCAAGGATCAAAGCGATGGTAAACGTCGAGCACTGCACCCGCGGCGGTGGCCTGGGCAGATTATGGCAGCAGTGGGGTCGAACAGGTGGCAGCCAAAATAGGGAGCATGGAACCATGCAGGAGCCAGTAGGAAAAGGCAGCCAACCCCAATGAGCGAGTGGTTTCCTGACGAGGAACTTAAGCAGTTGATATATAGAGGTTCACTTCCAGTTAGGTCAGAGAGTACTGATCAGAATCCGTGTGTCAGGTGCCCCCGGTGGAATGGGGGGAAGGTGCAGGGCCAGTACCCCACTGGACCACAGATGCTACAGCCACGAGTCGACCGCGGGGCTCCCAATGCAACAGGAGCAAGATGATCCCAGCCAGCCGCAGATCGTCGGGCCACCCCAAGGTCAGCAAGGAAAGGGCGGCAGAATCTGGGGGCCCGCTGGCAGCAGCACTTGGCGTTGTTGTGTAGCAGGAGCACAGTCTTAGAAGTGTTGAGGGGCACAGTGTGCGCCCAGCAGGTCAGTCCCACCTGGAGTCCAGCTGCCCTGAAGCCAAGTGGGGGAATTGTCCAATATCACGCGTAACCAGTGGCCCCCGAGCCGTGGCCGTAGGCCGTAGCCGGGGGCATGGAGCCAATTGCTCCCAGGCAGCTGCGGATGAGGATGTGCCCGGGGGACCCTAGGGTGCACTCTCCAGAGTGCGTGGGCTGGGGGACCCTAAGGTGCACTCTCCAGAGTGCGTGGGCTGGGGGTGTTGGCCCAATGCAGGTGGAGGAGGGAGTCCAGTGGCACCCAGTGGCAGGTTCAGCAGTATGCCAATGAAGAGTAAGGGGGCGCAGTGGGCTCACCAGTACCAGCCCCTCCCCAGCTCCTCACCTGACCAGGGCAGCACTCAAGATGTGGTCCCGCGGCTCAGGGCAGCCAGGCACTGCAGGTCCAGGCCAGAGGCAGGCGCAGGGGCCGGCAAGAATCACTGATGTGACGGCACATCCGGGGGTGGGGGCCGCCGCGTCCGACACCGCACACTGGGGTTGGAGCGCGCTCCAGCGCAGTCCCCAGCAGGGAGTCCCACAAGCGGCGGCACACGCGGAGTGGGGCCGCCGAAGCCGTTGCAGCAGGTGTTGTTCGTGGTGGTCGGGGCGCGCTCCTGCGCGGACCCCAGCAACAAGCTCCACACGCGGCAGCACCCCAGAACGGGGTCGCCGTGACCGAAGTCGAGAAGGCAGATAGTCCGACAGGTCCCGGGGGAAGAGGCGGAGCAGCCGGGCATCAGGCCCCGCGATGCGCCGGGGCGCAGGCAATCAGGAACAGCCAGGAGCGATGGCGGTGGGCCGGCCTCACACCAGAGATCACGCCAGGGAACAGGCCCCAGAAGCAAAAAGACATGCTGGAGGGCTCCCAGGGTCCGGTTCAAGGCGAAAGCTCGCAGGGGGCAGCCCAAAGGAAGGAGGCAACACTACGGATGGAAGTCGAGTGTGTAGCTAAATGCAAACCGCAGATGCAGGCGGATACGTGCCGGAACCACACGGAGCTCAGAGGCTAAGCAGCCATCTTGGGCTGCTCCACAGCGCCACCTCCCTAGTGCATAGTATTGTTGAATATAGAATGGCATGTAACAATAAAATGGATTTTGTCTGTTGAAATTGATAACCAAGTGAAAATTATTATTTGCATAGACTAAGAAAGGATTCAAGGAAATATTATCTAATTACCGATTGTATAAACTCTTTTTTGGGGAAATAGCCCTATGCCTCAACCTAAAAACCTTTCTCTACTTTATCTGCAGTATTAAAGGCATGGTCTAGTAAAAATGTTTATTGTCCCTACGGGTCGGCCATGTTTTTTTAAGCCTAAGTGGCTCGATTTTAGAAAACTTTCCTATGGACCTTACCAGAGTTTTCGTCCATTAAACGCACGCGAAAACAAGCACCAGGGCGCCGCCATTTTCTGATAATCCTATCACTTGCCGCATCGCCCTGGCTGACCTGCTTCTGCGGCACTAAATCAATTCCCCCGCCCCTGAGCCTGACATTATCCAAACATTCATATTCCCCGCCTCTCTCTGTGACGTTACTTTGCTGCGTAGGCAAACGCGCCCAGTCGTCTTCTACGCGACTCCACACAGAACCCGGAAACCAACACAGACCATCTCACAACACACTCGCGCCACAATTTAGAATATGAAACTGTACTTTAAAATCAAACAGCAACACGGTACATTTGGTAAAGTACATTTATTTTACATCAAATGTTTAAAGAATATTCAGCAATTGCCATATGAACTCCGAAAGCCATTTATTTTCTTTTATCTGTATCCGCCATGGTACACAGGGTGTTGCTTTTCGTTAAAAGAAGCACTTTGGAAGCACGGTGAACCGCAAGGCTGTTCCATCAACTAGGCACTAGTCCATCGTAAAGGTTGATATGTTGCTTCTAGCCACTAGTACAGCGTAAGGGCATGTGGGCCCTTGGCGATCGTCCCATAAAATTGTCAGTGTGCTCCAGTTGTTCACACGAAGCTGCAGGTGTCTACTGTAAAAGCCATCTGCTGGTGTCTGAAACCGATGGCAGTAGCAGAAGGGGAGCAAATACCTGTTATGAAAACAAAACAATTATAATTAGTCTCGCCAGCCGATCTTCATTAATATTACTCATTTCATTTATTACGGCCGATCAGAAACTATTTGCTTGCAAGGATAGTTCAATGGAGTATGTTCGGCTCTAAAATCAATGCGAAAAGTAACGAAATAAATCGAGGCCAACACACAATGATAAACGACAGTTAGTCTATATGCGTGAGGAATGATATGATATATGATATGGCATTTGTAACGCGCCTATACTCAAGTGTTTCTAGGCGCGACGAGGCAGGTGGGGAACATAGTACTTGCATTAGTGAGGATTACAATAGTGAAAACATAACACACACCTGGGGTCGACAGCACAGGTACATATCAACGGCTAACCACGAATGAAACATTGTGTAGAACAATCAAACTACAAGAATTCCAGCTCTGATGATGACGCTCGATGGAGCTGTCAGTATCCATACCTCCTGCTGTTGAAGAACATCTAGAAATGTTGTTGATGTGGCGGACGCTTCAGCATCTCCCTGAAAGACAGTACTTGCAGTAGTATGGATAACACTAATTATAACTGAAAACAAACACCAGTGGACGATAACTAAGGTGCATATCAATTGGAAAGCACTAACCAAACATTCGGTAAAATAATTACACGATAAAATAAAACCTATACTTGGCATGCATAAAACAAGTCTGTAGCGGATTAGCCTAGTAAGATTACCTGATACGCGCTAGAAGTGGTTGATAACTGCGACCACGTCAAGGATGTAGAATGTTCTTGCTTCAGATTCAAGGGATAGTCAAGAAGTTGTAAAGGTAAATTAATGATTCATAATGAAATGCCAATATTAAACATAGCCATGTAAGGCGACAGAATACTTGGAAAATGCTCAATACAACACAGTTCCCTGTTCCCATATATATACATTACGTTTGTGGGTTATGAAATCGAAAAAGAATATATTGATAAATGTCATTATTCAAAAAACTATACACTCATATCAATATCGAAATTATTACAAGGGATAGATCACCTACAATATCAATTAATCCGTTCGGATACCTACACACTACCGCAAGGCCTAAAGCTAAATCCGGACACTTGACTCACCGGTGGTGGAATGTGGACGAATAAAGTGGGAATAGCGTTTTCGAGCAATTTCCGTGTCGTTCGCCGTTTATTCTTCTTTGTTACCCAAGATGTTGTGTACATGTCCAAGGAAAAGTGCCGGCTGCAGATGCGGTATCGATCACCCCTCTTGTCCTGTAAGACTTGTTGGACTCTACTTTCCAGCTCATCCAGTGGATATCGCAATGTCTGACCCATTCTCTTATTCGATCAACAGTTTTCGGGAATACATGCATTGTAGTGCCTTCAGATTTCGCATGGGTCTTCGAAGGGCAACCGCTAATCGAACAGACAGGCATTGTTGATAAATCTGAAAAGTAAATATCGACATTATTATACAATCTTCAAGAATAAAGATTTGATACAAAAGTAAATGAATCATACAATGATCAATGCAAGGTTTGTTTTGGTCGCAGGAACTATACCAGTTCATTATGTGCGGCTTAGTATTTGCATAAGTTGCAGAAATGTATAAATGATGTGACTAAAATCTGAACATGTGACTCATCCCTTGGATGTTCTGTATTGCACGAGAAGGAAACATGCTTACATTATAGACTGGACCCCCGAAGGATGCAATTCGATGACAATAGACACAGATGAAAATAAATAGATCTATTGATAGCATAGCAATGGAAACTCAAGTCAATAGCAATGAGACCAATGAACATAGCAATATTGTGTACTCTACTCGCAAATAGATAGAAATTTAAAAATCTGCGAAATATGACTAGGGTACATGGCCTTACCTTGACCAACAAACAGTTGGATTCAGCAAGCAGAGAAGTATGTTGCAGGAGAATAGGTGGGTGGCCACAGGTAGCACACTGATGGGTTTGCTCTAAGCGGTCACAGAAGTTCACGGATAGCACTACGACGAGCAGATTAGCGTAGATCTCAGTGGTTGCCAGGTAACAGGTTCAGGAGTTGACTTGCAAAGCACAAAGATGTTCTCATGAGACATATCAAGTGGTTTATAAAGTATTAGACACAGGGGTGTGTTTGTGAATGAATGACATATGTATGTCGTGGTCTTAGGGGGGCGGCCTGCTTGAAGGGGAGGCCTGGCTGGAGACACAGGGTCTGAGGAGGCCATGTGAGCGATGGCCCCTGGGCGTGGGATACCTTTTGAAGTGTACATGCTGTTTGGCACCTTGGCCGTTTGCGCCCGTGACAGCCCCCATGCCAGCGCTCATCCCTGGGTGCGAACCGCCTTTGATAGAGGGGGTGGGATGGATGGGCCTGGGGCGTGCAGATAAGGCACAGGAAGACTACTAAATGGAGACACACTTATGTGGATTGCAGGGGGGCGGCCTGCTTCAAGGGGAGGCCTGGCTGGAGACACGGGGTATGAGGAGGCCATGTGAGCGATGGCCCCTGGGCGTGGGATACCTTTTGAAGTGTACATGCTGTTTGGCACCTTGGCCGTTTGCGCCCATGACAGCCCCCCATGCCAGCGCTCATCCCCGGGTGCGAACCGCTTTTGATAGAGGGGGTGGGATGGATGGGCCTGGGGCGTGCAGATAAGGCACAGGAAGACTGCTGAATGGAGACACACTTATGTGGATTGCAGGGGGGCGGCCTGCTTCAAGGGGAGGCCTGGCTGGAGGCACGGGGTCTGAGGAGGCCATGTGAGCGATGGCCCCTGGGGGTGGGATACCTTTTGAAGTGTACATGCTGTTTGGCACCTTGGCCGTTTGCGCCCGTGACAGCCCCCCATGCCAGCGCTCATCCCCGGGTGCGAAGCGCCTTTGATAGAGGGGGTGGGATGGATGGGCCTGGGGCGTGCAGATAAGGCACAGGAAGACTGCTGAATGGAGACACACTTATGTGGATTGCAGGGGGGCGGCCTGCTTCAAGGGGAGGCCTGGCTGGAGACACGGGGTCTGAGGAGGCCATGTGAGCGATGGCCCCTGGGCGTGGGATACCTTTTGAAGTGTACATGTAGTTTGGCACCTTGGCCTTTCGCGCCCCTGACAGCCCCCCATGCCAGCGCTCATCCACTGGCACGAACCGCCTTTATATCAATATATAGTATATCGCCTTTATATCAATGATAGTATATCGTTGCTTATCAATAACAAATGCCACATATCGGAGATTCTTGTGAGCAGAGACCCACACTTCAACCGGTGTATTATAGTGGTCAAGACCCTAAGGCCTGTATAATCCAATGGTAATTGTTAGTATAGATATATGTGTGACTTTTATAGAGACATAACCTACTGAAAGACTTTGAAGAAGTGTTATTTAGTGCATGCATTATCGAGAATATGTTATGTTAGCTTAGACAGATAGTGACCACCCTGCTTCACAGCGACCAGACCTTCACCCATTCGGAGCACAGATGTCTGACGTCCATCCTTGAATGGAGACACACTTGATTCATTTAAAAAATCGAAACAACCGTTGTTAAAATATATGTGGTGTTTTATTTTGTATCTTATTTTCATGACACAAAAATACAAGACTTTAAAGATTATACAGGTCAGGCTGCAGCACAGCGAGAGAAAATCCCCTCTACTGACCGCTGTCACTCGGGAACGTTTCTCTAATGGCACAAACGGCACAGGCGGGTATCACTCTTCGAACGCGGTGTCCAAGCCTCCCGTGGAGCCACCATGTAAAGGAACAATAGGCCACCAGCCTGTACCACCTGTGAAAATGAATTAAACAAACAGTTTTTACATGACCAAGATAAGTTTAATAAACGTTTGTTGTCAATGACAATTCTTGTAACTAATGGCATTCTACACGGACAAATGCTATCTAGACAATGCACACTTTGAACGACTTACATTCGTTACAATGATATGTAGATGTAATTTTGGATATAGTAGAAGAACATGAAATAGGAGTGGCATGACAAGCAGAGTATACTTACTCGTTACTCGGATTACGAGGACGAACAGTTGCGCGAAGTTCGTGCATAAGCACCATCATTATCCTCAACACGGCCCGTGTAAGGCAGGCTGCCCTGAAGTCTGGCAGCTCGGTGATGCATTGCGGTCATGGCTCGACCTTCCGAAATGTAGGCCAGGCATCCAGAGTTTTCTCGGCAGCAGCAGTTCTCCTCCTCGGTCGGCATTAGCTGGCACCGATTGCATGTGCACCAGGTGGAGACGCCGTCCATGCGACTAGGCCCAGACTCTTCACTTGTTGATTCGTCCTGCCAATTGCCGTCCGAATCCCCATCGTTTTCGCGTGCTTCCCTTTCCAGTAGTTCCTCCTCGGTATACTCTGGCTTGTACATGTAGGGCATTATTGTAGCCATTGTGTGTTAAACAAACTAAAATAATTTATAACGGTGGTACTGCTATCTGTTCACACGGGCTACAAGCAATGAAGGTAGCTGACCAGAGCACTGAAACGAGTCACAGAATACTCAAAGTAACACAGAGAGAGGAATGGAATCGAAAATCTGCTGCTGTGTTTTGTGAAACGGTCTGTTTATACTTATTGAGGAAAGAGGCGTCCTGCCATTTCCATGGCGACACGTCATTAGCTGAAGCGCAGCGAATGTTGACACAAGACGTGCTTTGGCGTTGGGAAATGGGCGGTACGAGTCTGCTGATGACAGGCTCAGGGGCGGGGGATTTGATTTAGTTCCGCAAAAGCAGGTCAGCCAGGGCGATGGGGGAAATTATAGGATTATCACAAAATGGCAGCTCCCTGGTGCTTGTTTTCGCGTGCGTTTAATGGACGAAAACTCGGGTAAGGTCCATAGGAAAGTTTTCTAAAATCGAGCCACTTAGGCTTAAAAAAACATGGCCGACCCATAGGGACAATAAAAATGTTTACTAGACCATGCCTTTAACTACAGCATACAAATAGAACACTGAAGCAAATTAACATGAGTTTCATACAACTATATGTCATAATTTACTGATTGCCTTTGGCATTGACCCGAGTGTGCAGGGGATGCGAGTGTTCCACAGCCCGTGGACACTTTTTTCCTGTTCTTTGTACCACGACCTAGTGTCAAGGTAGTGTTTTTTTCTCCTCTGCACCTCACTAAATATCTATTAATCGCACAGAATTCTCTTGATACGACCTGGTGTGCAGACTATGTCCATATTTTCTTCCCCAACACCACCATTCAACCTGCACATTCTTGCAAAATGGCTTTTTCCATTGCAATGCCTACTCTCTGCTACCCAAGCCACACACTCCTTGGCACCAGTAAGGGGGCTTACCCACCCGTACCTTTTGCATGGTTTTCTCCTCCACCGGGAAAATCTCTATTGTATCTGTTTGTCCATCCACCGTTGAAGGTGCTTCTGCACTCCCCCTTGCATCATTTCTGCCCTTCTTGGATGTCAATACCTCCTGCACAGTATCACCCTCTGAAAGTTTGTTGGTTCTCTCAGTAACAGCTTGTACACTCACGCTGGACTGTTAATTATCCCTGTCAATCTCTATAACCTTGTCCAAACAAGGGTTTCGGTCAATCCACAATCTCTCTCTGACTTTGGCACTGCTTGTTTTCATCATTATTTGGTCTCTAATACATTCCTCCAGTACGCCTATAAACGTACACCTGGCTACGAAAGTCTTCAAGGCCGTAACATACACATCAGTAGACTCCCCCAGGTTCATGTGCTCTAGAAAAGAAATTATAGCATCTGAGAACCACATTAGGCCTCCTGCCAAAATACGTTTCCACCTTCTTGAGTGCTGTTTTGTACAAACTAACAACAGTCTCTCGTTCCCCACCACAAGGGACCGTCACACTCACCTCTTCTCCAGGCAGGTGCATGAAGACTCTGAGTCCTTCGCTACCCAAGAGGTTCAAAAGGGCTGCCTCCCTCTGGTAATCACTGTATGCCACTCCTCCATCCACCCTCAAATAAACCTTGAAAGGATCCACTCAGAAGTTACAGAATATTGGTGGTTCTCCTGGTCTTGCCAGAAAAGCCGTTGCATAATGTGAACACACGCCACCTGATTGGTCACCAGCACCAAAAGGGATGTCCAAATGTACCTTATCTAAATCTCTGCTCTGTCCACAGGCCTCCATCTGCGTGGAAGTGCAGCTGACACACTTGCCACAAAAATGCCACCTAGCGTCGGATCGTGACCTTGGCAACAGGACGACGTGCATGCTGACATGCAAGGGTGCGCTCCTCTAATCTCTGAGGAACGAGTGCATCCTTGCGCTGATGATTGTACTAAGTGCGTCCTTACGACGATTTCTCCACCGCACACCAGCCCTAATCTGGCTCTCCTCCTGGCCCCCAGGACCGGACCACGTTCAGGGACCAATGTCGCATAATGCTGCCAGTCACAAACCAAAAAGCAACTTACAGGTTGTTGCGACCATCAGTGCAGCCTCCACCTGGCCGTCCGAACCCTCAACCAACACCACCTGATTCAGGCCTGCACACATGGATTCCACGGTGTCCGCCACCTCATTGCCAATGAAGTCATGACCGTGAACACAGTATTGAGGTACAGGAGAAGCTTTATTAAGGCTACACCCCTTGGCACACCGCCTTCACGCAGCACCTCCATCCGACAGGTGCGAACTCAGAGCTGGAACCGCAGCTCTCAACGTAACAAGCTGGGAATTCCACACTTGGGTTCCAAGGAACCACTGCAATACAGTGCCATTTTGCACTTAGCTTTACCAGTCAAGGACAGATAGCTCTGACGCATCCAACAACTACACATGCCTTGCACTCTCATTGGAGATCATCAATGTTGTTCAGTTCCCATCCCTGTGATTGGAGAGTTGGGGCATTGATATTGTGGTGGTTGTAGCAAGAGAGCAACGCTCTTGGTTTTGCAGTTATTATAAGAGGCTACAATGCATTTTTATGTGTTTTCAAGTACAAAACACAGTTTGCAAAAATAACACAAGATCTGTGATTGGTTCAAAATAAAATGTATCACAAAGAAATCTCCAACTTGAGATAATATTTGCAAGCCAACAATGCTGCAGACATTGTTCTGGTAAATCATTGTTAAATAAATACGTAATTATTCATTCAAAGTATGTGTCAAATTTAAATGCACAGTTACTGATATCTTGTGAGGTGGTCTGGAGCATCTATACAGAATGTATTACTTGTAGTGATGTTTTATTATTTTATTGTTAGGTTTTGTTATTGTTATCCTGGTATATCGAATTTCTCTTACTGGATTTGTGTTACTGCTATTGTGGTTTACGATTGATTCACCATACGGATTCATTGATATAGGTTGCAATACCTACATTTCATCACTTTCCAAAAGCACCTCATCTCTACATGTAAGGGAGCTGAGGTACATGTAGATGAGGCAATTTGCTTTGGATCCACCAGTGTCAAATTGATAACTGCAGAAAAAGTATATGTTTATTCACATAAGCATCCTGTGCTGTCACCACATTGCTCTGCAGTGAAAGCGTTCTTCTATCAGAGTAATTCCCACATCCTCAACACTGAAGATCTGTCTGAGAAACAGAACTTAGGCATAATCATAACACTGGCATACTCATGGACAAGACATGTGGGCAATATCTGATTAGACTGCTCTACCAGAGAAAAACATTTTGGATCGGCCATTTGGATTCTCTATTTCCGAGAGGTCTAAATGAAGAATGTAACTTTCATTGTTTTGTATAAACTCACCTTGACCATGCCTATTGTTGTTATACTCTGCATATATATGTTGTCTTTTATCTTTAATGTCAAGTTTTTCACCATTACAATAAGTGTACCTATACATCTAATATAGGCATATACCATTGGCACACTAGCTATACCATGTAATATATGCTATATAGCATGTTGTGTTTCTATATCCTCCTGTGGTTTTTCCACAGTTGTTTACAAATTCATTCCACCATAATTGACAATATACTGAATGTTATTCTTGTGTAGAGTCATCCGCTATAGGGTCACTTTATCACCACCTCTTACATTACTTTTCAAATAACACTTTTTGCCACGCTAGGATTGCCTCATTACATTCTTTTCTGGCTCCCGTTTTTCCCAGGGCTGCTTTGTTCAAACACAATTAACATTTAGAGATGGCTGTAGCCACAATTATTTATTTATTTAATTATTTATTTATATTTATATAGCTCCGAAGACAGTCCACTGGGCATAGTTGCGATAACAAGATTAACACATACACATAAAACACAGTAAGATTTAGAAGGGCAGCAATCTATCTGGATTTAAGGCAGTCAGTTAGCCAAACATGAATGTTTGTAGCCCATGTTTAAATTTCGAAAGCGACTGATGCAGTCTCAACTCCGGGGGTAGAGCATTGCAGCTTGTGGCAGCAGCATAAGTAATGGCTCAATGATCCACAACATCCAGCTTGGCCCAGGGGGTAAGCAGCAAACCTAGATTGTTGGATCTCATGGTCCTTCTGACCGGCAGCCAGGCAAGACGGTTGAACAAATATGCTGGGCTATCTCCATACAGACATTTGTGCGAAATGAGATTCTGCTGGCAGTTGGGAGCCAGTGCATTGCTCTCCTGTCTTCTGAGAAGTGATCCCTCCGGGTCAATCCCTCTACCACTCTAACAGCATTATTCGGAATGATCTGGAGACGCATAATGTCCCCTTAGTTTATGCCTTGTAACAGGCTAGAGCCATTGTCTGGTTTGGCTCCAATGATCATCTGGCAATTGATGCACAGTTTTCCCAGGACAGGAAGGGACTCAGTTGTGCATGCAGTTTTAGATAGTAGGATGTCGATGAGACCAGGTAGCTTACACGAGCCTTCATGTTAAGTTCCTGGGCAATCACCTTGCCCAGTGTTTTGACTTTGGGAAGAGTAGTGATAGCACAACAAGGAATAAGAAACTCCATGTAGCCTGGGCTCAGTTTTCTTAAATGTGCGGTGTGCCCTCAATCATGATCTCTGTTTTAGCATCATTGAGCGACAGACCATTGTCCATCATCCAATTGTGTTTCATAGAGTATACTGTGTCGACAGCCTCAGTGTCCCCCGATGTAATCCTCCGAAAGAGGGATGAGACACTGAATGTCGTCAGCATAGTTTATAAACAGTACCCCTTTGGTGTCCAGTAACTCAAATAATGGCATGGTAAAAGTATTGAAGAGGGCCGGCGACAAGCACGACCCTGTGGAACACAACAGGTGAGCACATCCTCATCTGCAAAATCTCTGGCCATGTGACGTGTTAAGAAGGAATCCACCTTCCGGTGAGGATGAGAAGTGGGTGGAGTGCATGAGCCTGGTGACCACCATAGTGTGGTCCACCAATTCAAAGGGCGTCGAGAGATCGATAAGCATGAGAAGTGCTGTGTGCCCTCCATCCAATATATCCAAAATAATAGCCTTACGATCCAGCAAGGCGGACTCCGTACTATGCACCTTGCGGAAATTCCGACTTTCTGACCCAGTATCTGTTGTTTTGCCATGTGATTTTGCACTTGGAAGTAGGCAGGATCTAAAGTAAGAATGGTACTTTAGAAATAGGGCTATAGTTGGAGGGCGTACTAGGGACAAGGGATGGTTTCTTCCGTAGGGGTGAAATGCAAGTCTGCTTGATACCAGCCGGCACACGACCTTCCCTAAATGAGGAATTTATCCGTTTTGTGTCGTTATGGGTGTCAGCTGTTCAGCACAGGCTTTCACCACCTTAGATGGACATACAACGCCTTTGCAAAAAAGGGTTTAAGTTGGCGCATCAAGGTGAGTGTCTCGCTTTCCGTAACTGGGCCGAACTCAAAAGATGGAATGTTCATGCTAGCATCATGGGGAGTGGCACAATAACTTTCACTACCATGGCTTTTTTGCTCAGCACAAATATCTTCCTGGATTTTGCTAATTTTGCTCTTCATGGCGTCCTGAATGGAGTTACACCAAATTGTATATGTATTGACCAGTGGTATGGAAGGACAAGGGTCCTACAGTTCTCTCAGTATCTTAAAGTGTTCTTTGGTATTTGAGCCTGCACTCTTAATCCTCTGGTCATAGGTAGTTGGTTTAGCACATTCAGGATGGCACATCTGTGCTCATTTGCTGCTACTGTGTATTTTTGTCTATTAATTTCAAGGTTTATGGATTTCCAACATTCAAAAGCTTTACGCTTGGCCACTTTATGTTTTTGAATATCATCTGTGTACCACCTTTGTGTCTCCTTCTTTAACACATACTTTTTTCCAGGTGCAAGTGTGTCTGGTCTTCAAGAATGGTTTCAATGAAGAGGGCTACCGCTGAAGATGTGAGTCGACATGTATTTCTAAAAGGGGATGCCACGCTTTCCTGTTTTACTTTCTTCAGCTGTGGAGAGTAACCAAAGTTATGGTGTATTAACATGTGGTCTGACCAGGGGCATGCGATAATGTCTACCAAAAATGTAACGTTCAGACGGGCCACCCAATCAAGTGTCCTGCCTTTGTTATGGGTCGCGGTCAAGACGTTTTGTGAAAGCCTAGATCAGACAAAGCTGATTCCGTAATAGAGGCCAGAGTGTCTGATTTATCATAGAGTTCCAGGTTCAGGTCTCCCAGAAGTAAAATCTTTTAGATGACGTCATCACATACAACAACACTGTGAGTTTCGCCAATTCTACTAATTTTCTCACGCAAACCACAACAAGGTATGAAACCGTAACAGGCCTGGCATTTTTTACTACTCTGGTGAGTCAGGAGAAGGACACAGACTATCAGAGCACATGATAAACTTTTGTTTATTAAAATGAAATAAAAGGCCTACCTTTCCCTATGTCGATGGGTGGTCCCTATCTATTTTAATAACTAAGGGGTTCATCTGCCCATCATGAATGTCCAAAAAAAACCAAGTCTGTTGTCCAAATCTAGCCTAACTGACCCTACCTCTAAGAAAACTAACTTAGGTCAGGAGAATGACTCCCTTCTCCTGAGCGTACTGCTAGTACCAGTCTGTATGCAATTCATAAATAGTCTCTTGTGACTTCTTGTATTAGTCTCTTTAATTCCCTTAATGGGATGGTGGGCCCTCCTTTCTTCACCTTGGTTCCCTTTTGGCTCTTTCTTGGTTGGTTAAGGCTTTTGGACAATCACCAGTGGTATCCTTCTGAGGAAATATAGTTTTCGTAGATTCCTCTGGATTGTATCTCATAAATATCTGTAGGCTCTGAGCCCTCTCGCTCTTTCTTCTTAGTAGTATTTTGCTCGGGTTCAGGTTAGGCTTTTGATTTCCCCCTTTCCCAGGGTATTTTGTCTCACAGGTTCTCTCTCTTATTATCCAGTTTCTCATTAAGGTTTCCTCTTAACTCGTGGTATTCGTTCAAACTTATTTGTGAGGTTTACTCCGTTTCATATCTACTACTGTGACGAGTTAACTCTAGGTTATAATGATTCTCCTTGTATTTACACTCTTTGTGTTCACATGTTCTCACAGTAAACCTTACTTCATGTCTTCTACTGTGAAGGGGGGGCTGTGTATTACAATAATTCTCTCTTGATGCACTCTCTGTGTACATTTATATTCAAAGCTAACTCTCTTCCATGTCTTATACTGGGACTAGTTAGCTGTATGACATAATGATTCACCAGAGTTTCCCTGTACCTCCCGTTTGCCCCATTACCTTCTCTCCTGGCGGGGAACGTTGTAAGAGGATTTCGCTCTCAGGGTCTCTCCTTTCTGGGTGTCACAAACGCTGTCTTCTCTCTGGTGTTCACGTTCTTGCTCTCTGTCCCTTTTCAACGGTGCCGCCATCCTGGACTGCGCTTACGGTACGAGTCTTTTGCTCTACAGTCGGCAGTCTCTGTGATATTCCTCAGACCAAATGTCCACCACAGATTTGCTCCTGTGTTCTCGCCATCACCTCTGTTTCTGCTTGGGCTCCTGCCCACTTGACGTCTCGTGTCTTGGGTTTGCCATGAATATAGCATTCCAAACAACTCCTGCAAGCGAGTTTGAAACTTGCCAGTCTCTGGCTCTTTGCTCTCGACCTGTGTTGCACAACTTGGGGCCTCCCACAGCCTATGCTTAAGTTATTTTCTCATGTCTCCTGCTTCTCTCCTCCTCCTTGGCAGCACATCCTTTAACCTCATTGTCCCAGTGAAGTGGACGTTCTAAAAGGTAAAAAACCCTTTTTCCAAGATAACGATATCCCTTTAAAGTTTCTTGGTCGCAGTCTTCACAATTAATATTTACTTGAGTTTTAATACATCCCATGTAGGCCATGGTGCTTCCGACCTGAGGGAGTTCCTCATTGCAACAGATGTCTTTGTCCCAAAGGGGTGGGAGGTCTCTCCTGGTGCGGTACCACTTGTCTCTACCCCTAGGGAGGGTATTGTGCAGCGGGCTCACCTCCAGAAAGGGACTCCACCCTGGGGAAAAGGAATTAATTCCCTAAATCCGGCACACTGCCCAGCAGTGGAGGCCACCATTCTCAATTAGTGGTAAGACAGACTCCAAATCACATTGGAGATAGACGCATCCCTATTACTTATAAGCATCCTTTACATTTTTCTTCTTTTTTCTGTTATTCTTTACAGTGTGAGTTAGCACCACAAGGTACTAATATAGTCCTTGAGCATGTAGGGAGTGAAAACTCATATTTCAGGTATGTCACTGATTGTTTCTAATGCTCTGGTTTACACCATTAACCTGTATATACATGCAAACATTGTCTCGCGTTTACTATTTCCAGCAATGAGAGAGAATTGCTACGTTTATGCAGACAGACAAGTAGGAAATGCAAATAATAACTTTTTTTCAGCAGTACACTTTAACCATTTTTTTTCTGTCACTAATTCATGTTGCATGCTGATTCTTTTTTGTATGCTTATTTTTTGGTTAGAACTTGCTCCTGTAAGGTGGACTAGCAGTCTGAAATGCATTGGGCCACAGTTACCCATTTGCTGCCTGTGATGCGAGAATACAAATGATTTGTATCCAGAAGTACAGTTTGAAGTCTGATTATGGGACACAGAATCTTTGGGTACTTTCAATAACTTTTGGAAAGATAATGCAACTTTATTGCATTAGATATCACATGTATTTACATGGGGTGTCCTTACTTGCTTCTGACTGAGCAGTCAGAACACCGTTTGTGATTTAGACTTGGCTCCAAGTGCAGAGGGGGCATTTTTTGGACACAGGACCACAGAACCAGTTCAGTAGCAAGAACTTTATACTGAACTATTGTGGTGCCCACTGTGAGGGGTCAGTAATGCGAGGCGGAAAACTGCTTGTAGATTTCTCAAAATATGACATTTTATTAAAGTAAATATTTTCAAGCAAAGCCTTGCTTGCCCTACTCTACCGATGTAATTGCCTACCTATTCTAAAGGTTTAGGGAACCATCTCGAGCATGGGTAAACTGTCCCTCACTCTAAACAACATAACACACAAAGGAAATGATATAGCAACACAAGGTAATAAAGAATATTAATTAATTAATATCTGAATGCCTTTCAACTGTCCTAGGTAAGATCCCTTCCCCAGGCTTTAGAGCAAACTTCAAAATGTTAAAAGGAAAAGAAAAGTATTGAACCAATTCTTATCAGTTCCAAATCAAAGCAGTTCATCAAACATACATTCACTGGTAGCAACTCTTTGTTCCTGGATGACAAGGTCCCTTTCCAATCTCCAGCAGAGAAAATAGCACCAATGGTAATCCTGGTTGTGCTGATAAATCATCTCTTCTTCAAGATAGGTTGTCACAGTACTAAAGAAAGTGCAATTATGCCTCAATGACAATAACACACCATTCTCTAGGACTTCTTCTGTTAAAACTTTACATTTTGTTAGGACTTCTTCAGTACATTTGGTATATTTTTCAGGATGCTGTTCATTGGGCTGCTGCTTCACTTTCAACAACCACCCTTCTACTGTTGGTACTATGTTACTATGAGAATAGTCTCTTTTGTCCCACAGCACTTTGCTACTTCAAACCACTTCAATGTGACATCCATTGACAATTTAGCATACCACTACAGTTCAAGTACAAATACCACTCCTTCGTACTTTAAAATTATTAGGCAAAATCTGACAAGACACTTCGACCTCTTCAGGTAAGCAAGGCACTCTTCCTTTGAATGACTTTCTCAAAAGGGGTAGCCTCTTTGGCACTTCCGTCTGTCTGACTGCTACAAATATAAATACCACTGTTCAGTACTTTGGTATTATTCGGCGAGTATTGACAAGACACTTCAACCTCTTCATGTAGGCAAGGCACTCTTCCTTTTAATGACTTCCTAAAAAGGGGCAGCCTCGTTGCCTCTTCCATTTGTCTGTCTGCCACAAGAACACCCGCTTCTGCCCACAAGATTCACTTCTTTTCAGCTTCAGCAGTCTTTAGCACCACAGGTTGTAATCTACTTCTGAATATTCTTCACAAGCATTTAGCTACCCTTCCCCAGCTTTACTCACACCTTTTCTGCCCAAGTAATTACTAGAAACTGTAGTGCCACTCTTTCAGCTTAAGGTAACAATGCCACATGTGTATTCTATGCCACTTACCTGTTGACATATTCACAGTGTGGCTGGATAGCTCTTTAACTCTTAGCTAGACTGGTTTCACTATGAATAGGGATTGCCTCTTGGCTTGGATAGTGCTTGTTCGTCTCTTCAGTATTTTAAAATCTTTACTTCTAGATAATCAGTCTTTCTAGTGAAAACACAATTGGGTACACACAACCTCTCTTTCATGTACATTTTAAAGTTTAAAGTTCAATGAGGAATTGTATTCCCGTGTAATAGCAAAGGATGCACCTCGGACTTCCTTCGGGGAAACACAATTGGGTACATGTGACCTTCATTTCATGTAGTTTTCACTCTTTTTTAATTGTAAAATGTCAATGTTCAGTATTGGTCTGACAAGTGTTCCTCCTTCTTGATTACGGACACGCAACCACTCTGTTAGTCTGCAAAAGATTTTACAAGCTTCATTAATGGGTTTAAACACTTTTGATTTCTCACGCGAGTGATAAAGCTTTCACGACAAGCACGAGTGTTACAATTCCATTGTTAACCGGAACTTCAAATATATATCGAACAGCTTTGACTTGCTTTAAACATTATGCAAGACCATTAGGAACTGGGTACAGTTAGGGCAAGGCTTGTGAAGTGTATCTGAATGCAGTGCTTCGCTCACCGGCTTCAGGGACGCTGCTTCTTTGGCTTGCTCTGCTTCCCTGACTTTCACAACCACTGCTAATACTTCTGGCACACTTAGGACCCACACCCTTCTCCAACACAGGCGCCTCCATTCTGGCCACTTCCATTGGGAGTTTCCTTTTCTCCCAAGACCCTCTGCTTGCCTTCTGCTTCTGGAGTGGGGATCCTGCACGGTCACGGCTCTGCAATCACTGCAAGTTGGCTCTTATGGGGAAACTCAGCCTCCAGCTTGTCTTTCTCTACGCTGCCAATGAAATTAATGTTTTGGGATAACAGGACCCTCTCAGACCTTGCAGGTAAAATCTGCTGTCTCCACGGTCCTGTGTCCCTTCTGTGCTCCCACTTCCTTGTGACTTGCCAGCCTCCTGCTTCTCCTCTGCAACTGCTACTGCTAGACTTCCAACTCCCATTCCAGCTCCTTCTACTCCTACTTTCCTGCTGGGGCTTTTTTTGCCTGCCAGGTTTTTAATGGGCTTCATGTGGGGGCTCTTGGCCTCAATTAGCTGACTCCTGCGATGGCTACGAGGCTTAATTACCTGACTACTATATATGCATGCCTCTTCATCCCTCTTCTTCATCTCAGTCCCTCTGGGATTCTCGGACTTGTAGCTTCTTCCACTGAAATTACATTTTTCAGCGTCTACCTTATTTATAAGGTTAGTTTTAATCCCCTTAATACTTTTAACAGAGGGGCCGCGAGATTTAGCTTTTACAGAGGAAGATGCTTTTAGAGGAGACAACATTTCCATAATCCTTTAGCTTGCACTTTTGGGACTGAGGAGGGTATTTAGTTCGGGATACCAATAAGGGTCTTGCTTTTGATGTAGTGTGCTCTGAATTTATAACCTTAGAGTTCACAACCTTAGATTTAATATGAGGTTGTGAGATTTTAAAATGGCAATAGGCCATGACCTCTTTTGGTAGAGTGGTACGAATCTCTCTTTCAGAGACTAAATACTGTGTCTCATCCCACGGAATTCCCTCAACCGCCTGGACCCTGGCTCCTAAGGAAGGAAGGCATGGTATCAAGAATTGACAGACATAGGTGATTACAGTTCAAGGGTGTTTATTAAACTCTATAGGTAGGGTGGAAAAACACCTATTCTAAACCTAAATCTAAGATGGGAGCAATCTACAATCATCAAATCAAAAAAAGTCAGTCCTAGTGGCGTCTTGACAAAATAAAAGGGCCTATACTATAAAAAAAACGATTGCCAATCACTTACAACTAAATACCAAAAAGAGTGTGGGATAGGATTCACAAGAAAGAAAGAAGTGTTCACAAATGGTAAATCAGGATGTGGTAGCCGGGGGTCTCCATTCTCCACGTTTTGAGCACGGGACAAGGTTTGACTCCTGAGCACAGCACATGCTCGAGCTTTCCCAGCATGAGACGACAGTTCCGCTTCAGGTATCAGTCGGTGGTTAAATCTCTTTTCTACAAAAAGTCTCTTGCCTCCAAGGACTTGACAGGCTCCAAAATAACAAACAAAAAGTTGCTTTCAAATGTACGTTTGGGTGATACCTTCACCCCTGGGTCCCCCTCTTCCGTGCGCCGACCCTTCTCGACTGTTTGCCTCCCTCCTTCGGGTTCATGCTGACATTTGTCCAGATGCCTTCTCCTTGGCATTCATAAATCTTAATGTCTTTTTAAACAGTTTCCCATGGACCTCCCTCTGTCGGGTTCACATGATGTGCTCATCCCTTCCCATAGCCAACGAGGAGGAGGAATAGTAGGTTTAAGACATCCTGGGCCCCCAATGAACACACTGTTTCTTGGGACTTTAGACTTCACCCATCTTTATTGGCCTGCCTCCTTCGGGTTCACTCTTGCCACTTCATATTTCCTTTTTCTTTCTCTTGATGTAGTATTCACTTCCCTTACTTTCTCAACAGTTTGTCGGTCAAAGACTTTCGACTGTATAGGGATTTTGCTAGACCCCTGTATGACCGCTTTGACCTTTCTCAGCGGCTCTCCTATGGCCTTCTGGTATTAGTAGTTTCACTGAACATGGGATTAACCAGAGTCTCTTGAGTGAGCACCCACGTGGTGCCGATTCCCTCTGAAGCTGGTCTTCCCTTAACAATTTACAGTTTTTTGAACTTGTCTCAATGTGCCACTTCACAACTTCCTTTCAACACAGTTCGATTTCTTATTGGTTCTCCTTTCGACTCACGGGCTGTGATGAACCACTTGGCTTTCCTTGTATCTAGATTCAAGGCCGGTACCACGGTAGCAGGCATCTCCCTCCATCCTGCTTATCAGCATAGGCACTGTCCGTGTACTGTTAACATCTGCTGCAACACACTTGAGCTATTGTCCGCGGTCTTACGATTCCTTCTGCGGAGGTCTCGCTGGTCCGGGTCGGAAATGGCAAGATTGCTTCTCTTCTTGTCAGCCTTTCAGTTCTTGCCGCCTTTCTCCTCCTCTTGGACTGCCGTGCCTGGATAGCTGTCTTCTCATGCGGTCTGCCTTGCTCATCT
The DNA here is from genome assembly GCF_040938575.1 of Ambystoma mexicanum. Lineage (NCBI taxonomy): Eukaryota > Metazoa > Chordata > Amphibia > Caudata > Ambystomatidae > Ambystoma > Ambystoma mexicanum. The sequence goes on along the minus strand of NC_090922.1, from coordinate 440,851,942 downwards.
TGTGCTCTCGTGCTCCACCTTTTATGTCTGTGGGGAAGGGACGGGCCATCAGGTGTGTGTGATCCTGGTCAATTGCCTGACTTTGCCTTACTCTTGTGTTGGGACATGTAAGGTAAACGACTTTGGTGTTTGTCCATCGTCTTTCATGATGTGCAAAAGTGTTTGTGCCGGAAAAGGGAGGGTACGGGGGTAGAGTTTCTGAGCCTCCCATATAGCACGATGGGGAAATGGTATTAGAAGAAGGGGGATACTGAATCTCACCCTTACATCTTACAAATAAATAAAATACAATACACCCATCGGTGTCCCACTTCCACTCCCCGAGGACCACCCATCCAGGTGATCCTCCCTCACTGGTCCACCCCCAGGAACTGGATCCAACAGTGATGGCTGTGTCCTGTCCACCTGGATGACAGATCCCTGTGGACTAGTCAGGGAGACACCTTCAGGTTCCTCACACCTCCCAGGTGATCCTCCTGCAGTACACAGGGAGCTCATTCTTTATTTTAAACAGTCTATCTACATGTTCTTTTATTTCCTCATCTCTCCCTCTACCACGGGCTAATGCATTTAAATCCAACAATCGTTGCGGTGGTAGCTTTCCAATCAACTTTTTCCATTCTCCCAATAAATATTCCCCCATGTATTCTAACAATACCTGTCTTTCATTGTTCCCTCTGAAGTCGTGCAGCGATGCTAGCGTAGGCGCCTCATCATTGTCGTCTATATACATTTCCGCCTGCATTTGTAGCCGACGCTTTCTTTCCTTGCTAATCGTGCTGTGAGTTATTCTCTTACATTCATCTTGTTTAATTCCACTCATGGGAGGGGCAGTTGGAACAGTGACACTCTCTGGATCAGGAGGTGCAAAGGGATAAGGCCGCTGAGGCTGTGATAATCGTGAAACACTTGGAGCTTGCTGGCTAGTGGGTAGTGCAGTGTCTGATACAACCTGTGGCTGTGCTGGCGTTGGGAGGGGCTGAGCAACGGGAGGGGGTTGAGCGACGGCTACTGACGTACTCTGTTCGGTTCCACCCCTCGGACCCTGTTTTGTTTCAGTCAAAATTTTGTTTGTTAATTCTTCTGATGTGTGTAGCTCTCTTTTCGAATCTATTTTCTCTCTGTTTAATTCATCGCATTGTTTTGCCTTTTGCAAGCTATTTCTCCACTCCTCCTCCTCCTTTTCCTCAGCCTGCTCTGTTTTTGACTCACGCCTGCGTGCATATTCCTCTCCACTTCTAAATCTGAGCATCGCTTCCCTCCTCCAGTCCCTAAGGATGTCAAGTGCCTCAGGGCGTGCTCTTTTACTTATCAACACCTTTTCCAGGTTATCTATACGTCCCATCTCAAAACTCCCATGGCTCGGCCACTGAAGGTCTGCCTGTTTTCTGGTTTGCTTATGCCAAGACTCACACAACATTATCGCTCCCATACCATACTTTATGTACATCTCATAAGCCGGCGTTCCTCCCGGGGGTGCTTCCTGGCCAGTTTTCAAAGATTGTTCACAGCAGCGGAAAAATCCCACTAAAGTGGACAATACCCCAGGCATGTTTTAACCTTACCCTTGGCTAATCAAACTTACTCTGGGTGTTTGATTTTGCAAAATCAACCCTCAACCAATATCAGGATTACTTACTAATCGGGGCACGACTCACCTGATCAATCAATTTGTCTTCTTCAAGACACAATTAGTCCGTATACTGACGCAACCAATGACGTTGTGTCTGCGTATCTCGGCTCTGCCTCGTTTTCGGGACCCTCGCCCCCTTGTCCGCTGGCCAGGGAGATCGATCAGGGATCAGCAGTGCGCAGATCTGCAAAAGGAGTCTCTTATCGCTTTCACAGGGGCCCCCGTACACCTCTCGATGGCGGCTCCATCGCTCCCGTCCTCGCCATTCTTCTGCCTTCCTTATGTCACAATGTACACGATGGAACAAGTGGGGGAGGGTCCCTGTTTGGGCACCATCTTGAAGGGGCCTCTGAGGGACCCTCGATTGTGGAAACAAGGCAAAGTCACCACACACGAATAGATACGCCAAACACGAGGTTCCGTTCACAAAATCTGGGGTTTATTGCAATACAAAATAGTCCCAATTGGCCAAGTGGTCTCACGCCCCACGACGTGTGTCTAAACAGACCTCAGGGGACGCAAGCCACGAACGACGTACATCAGTTACATATATACAAAAAGAGCACCTTACAATCAGCAATGACACATTATGACACATTTGATACCGCCCCCAATTCATTTCCCTTTGAATTAGAGGCGATGATTGAGCAGTGTGACAAATATGATACCTTAGATCACCATATTTAGTAACAGGTTGCAATCTCCAGTTTTACAGACATCATTCTTTGTTTGCGAGAACCCAGCGTTTCTGTTTCTCACAGGCAATCTGTGCGCAGGAGACTGGCGCATACCAGGCCTCCCAATCTCTAAGTCTCGATTCTCGCTCTGGAGGTCAGCCCGCTCTCCAGGGCCTCACTGGGCTTAGGAAGGGGGGGCCGTAAAGAAGAACATAATTCAACTCTTTAAATGCTAGTTTCGTACATTGCTATTCTTTCAAGAGACTCGCTGGCATTTATGTACTGATTAAATGCCTTGCTCCCTGTCTTCAAGGATATATGAGGGAGGGAATCAGGCATTTCTGTCTGGCTCTCCAGTGTAATGTTTCAACATGTTTTCGTAGCCTTGGACCATTGAAGCGAAATAATATCTACAGCAAAGCAGTTTTACATGAGGCAAAGAGGCAACGTTAAAGAGAACAGAGAGAACACAAAATGGTGATTCTAGTCATCTTAAAATGGCCACACTCTAGCTGGGCCAATAGCTACGTAATAACTAATGAGCATGTATTCTTAACACTTTAAATGAGGCGATTGGTCTTCGGCCAACCAATTATCCTACATCTCCTTCCACTCAAGGGGTGTCCAATTATCCTGGACTGACAATTGGTCATTCAGAAAGGCCCCTGGCCTACAAAGGAAGTGCAGGCGGCACTGGTTCATGAACGTTGCAAACCTCTTGGGATCCCCCGTAAATTGTTCAGGAGGGGCAAAGGGAACTGCCCCAGGAAGGGTTATCTGAACGGGATTAGCTGATGGCCGTGGCATCGAGGGCACGCTTCCCGGAAATGGTGCATGCCCTGCTGTGACTGGAGAAGTTGCCGGCTTAAATCATCAGTGCGTTCTTTGGCTACTATCAGCTCTCTCCTCAGGCTGTTGGTCTCCTGCCTGGCTGCATGTACTTCGGAACGTAGCTGCCCCAACATGTGGGCTAACTGGTTGGTTTCCAACGTTTTCATGACACCCAGGTGGATTTTTATGTGAGGCTTTGCGTTCTGTAACGCTCACCTGGTATCCACGGGGACGTCACTCAGCCTGTTCTGTTCTCTTACGACCTCGAACACTTCCCTGGAGGCTATTCGACTGGATACTGGGCCTGAAACACAGGATTGGTAGAGTTTAACTCCCTATTGTCTCTGTGTGCTTGAACCCCTTCTTCCCCGGGGTCCAACCCTTCCCTTTGATCCACAGCTCACCTTGTTTTCTTGGATAGTGTGCTCTCCGTCCTGCCTTCAGCGCAGGGCGCGTTGATTGATGCGGGCTCGTTGCTGCCTAGTTACTTCATTGGCAAGAGTCTGACAGTTAAGTATAATGAGTCTTTTGAACAGTTCTCTAACTTCGTTCCTTTCCTTCCTTAGATGATGGCCGACGTCCGGGGATGGCGGCGTGCTGCTGAGATGAGTAGCGCTGAAGGTGAGTGAGAGCACGATGCGTGATGCACCCCTTTCGTATTTGTATTGAACTGAGTTCTTTTTCTCTGTCTTTTAGGTGCCGCGATGTTTTCAGCGTGGATGCCGGTTATGAAGAACAAATGCGGTGTTAAGCGCGGTATGCGGCGCCTCCAGATGTTTCCAAGCTAACATGGAGTGTCTTTTCCCTCTTGCAGATGGATGAGAAGTTCCGAAGACAGAGTTCCCCCAGAGCGGCTGGGATTCAGGTAAGCGTTTGAAGCTCGTACAGTATTTAAAAATAAGCGAAGATTTGCAGAATGCTTACTAATGCCCTTTTTCTGTTCTTTTCCCTTTTCCTTAGGAAGCGGCGTGCCGGGATGGGAATGACACCACCGAAGATGCCCGCAGAACAGAAGGAGCGATGACTGATGGGCAGAAGCGCCGCAAGGTAAGGCTGTTCCTAACGGTGTTCTTGTTCTTGCATGAGCTGAGTGCAGAAGAAAGATGTAGGCCTACTGGAGACCGATCCGAACACGGTGAGTGTCACGCTGCAGGTGCAGAAAACACAAAGCATGTTTCTCATCCTGGGTGTGGCTTAAATAGTTTCTGGGTATCCCAGGTGCCTCTGGGCTGAACCACACCCAAAAAACTAGACCGCACAAGCAGTTCTGGGAACCGGAATATGTGGGGGCATCCATCTTGTCCCCATTAATGCACTACAAGTCTAATCCCCAATGTTATCCTATGGGAGTGAGTGAGTCTGGTGCCACAAGCGCCAAGTCTGACTCCAAGTGGGTCTTTGGAGGGATGGAGAGGCCATGTAGGTGATCGTGGCCTGGCTCCAGCCTGACATCTTGGAGGGCTGGGGACATGAGGGGCAGGAATCATGACACTGAGTGGTGTGAATAATTCTACTGATCCCTCACTGAAAACCTGCCTAAAATCTCCTCCCAGGTGTCCTGGGGAATGCAGATGTGTCCTGATCCCAACCCTGGGGAAAAAGAAAAGTAGAATTGAGTACAATACCAACTTATATTTGGGGCGTGAATATCAATGATGCGGAATGCTTGAAAACAAATAATACAAAAGAAGAGGAATAATGCTACCGCGAATTGAGCAGTACAAAATGTTGGCAGACAAAAGGTATTATTTTATTATTAACTCATCTAGCTGCTGCAGAGGGCCATAACGTAAGTGTAAAGGAAGCATGTGTATTGTCAAAATAAAAAGCATTTCTGGTATGCCTATTCCAATGATACAGAAAGATGTGAGAGCTATGATAGGCATGGCATTATATTGTTGATAAGTGAATTGTGACTTTCGTTTTAGCTATGGAAGCGATGGTGAAATTAACGAAGAAGGATGCAGTGGTGATTTAGTAGTGGAATGAAGAATGTCAGAAAGTATTTAATTCGCTAAAAAACATTTTGAGTTCTGCTCTAGTTTTGAGCACAACGAATGATGGAAGGGTTTTTAGGCTATTAACCCTTTAAGTGCCATGGGTATTTCTCCCCACTGCCAGGGCCTTTTTTGGTGATTTTGGTATGTGGCCATTCAATGGCTTGTAACTTTTTTGTTACATGAGATATCTCGGCCAAATTTGGCTCCTTTTTTTCCCACATGTAGGCGGCCGTAACGCCACCCAGGAATCCCAGGTTGCTGTAGGGGGGTGAGAGAAAATAAGGAAAAAGTGCGAAAATGTTGGGTATTTTCAAAAAATGCCAATAAAATGATGTACAAAGAAGCCTGTGGTTTTTTCCTTGTAAAAGCTAGGAACAAATGGTTTGCTGTGCTGAGTTCCCCAATGTGTTGGCTTTCAGGAACAGGTTGAGTGGAAATGGAAAAAAATTATTTTGATGTGGTTATCAACCGTTTTGTGAGAGGTAGGCGATTTTTGCCATTTTTGCCAATTGGACATGCATGGACGGAATGGAAGAAAAGGGCAGGAAAGCCAAATTGGAGGACAGAAAGGTATGTATTTCTGAAATGTAGACAAAATTCCAAGTTTAGGAAGGGGTGATTTGCATAGGTCAGGCAACAACTAGGTAGGGGAAACTGCCATCGAATGGGGGAAAAGCGGGAAAATGAGTGAAAAAAAAGGTATGTGTTGGACATGGTTGGCTTGGTACGGCAATGGCTTCTATGAATTTTGAGAAAAGCAATGCTCCGCTACATTCCCCTGACTCTTGCAGTTAGGAGAGCATACCATTTTTGTAGTGTTTGTACAAAACTAGCAATACCACAAGCCAAACACTGAGCCATGGTACACAGGAGTTTTACGCTCACGGCCTGACCAGACGCACTTAGCATGTGTAAATTGGGAAAACCAATGTGGTGAGGAACGGCAGCCATACTTTTTTTGAAAGAGCACAGGCAGACCTTTTCAAGGGTAGGTGACTTGTGTAGGTTACAAAAGTGTATGGTGGCTAAAGCAGCGACTAAATGTAGGTCACATTTGGGAAAAGAAAGGGTTGTGAGACAAAGGGCACCAGCAAATGGGTCAAAACGTTATGAAAACCACACAAACACAACACATGGCCTACCGTCCCGCGTTCCCACAGGTGTCCCGATGAAAACGGTACCCCACATGTGTGGGTGCACCTACATGGCCGCCAAGGGGAAAGCCTAAAACACAAGTAACCCCAAGTCTGTTTATAGAGGGAAATCTCAGACATTCTGCCGACCGGCACAACGTACAGATATGGGCCTCGGGTGTCCAAGCCACCGAGGAAAACAGGGAACCCCATGCATTTCCGAAAAGAGGACACCCGTGGGAATCTGCAGAGGTATGATTTGCGCACATCGCCCCAGATTTTATTACCCAGACACCCCTGGAAAATCCGAAATTTGGGGAAAAAAACGCATTTTCCACACATTTCGCTCGACGCACCCATCGAAACACGCCCCCAACAACACATGGCCTACCGTCACGCATTCCCACAGGTATCCCGATGAAAACGGTACCTCACATGTGTGGGTGCACCTACCTGGCCGCCAAGGGGAAAGCCTAAAACACAAGTTACCCCAAGTCTGTTTTCAGAGGGAAATCTCAGACATTCTGCCGACCGGCACAACGTACAGATATGGGCTTCGGGTGTCCAAGCCACCGAGGAAAACAGGGAACCCCATGCATTTTCGAAAAGAGGACACCCGTGGGAATCCGCAGAGGTATGATTTGCGCACATCGCCCCAGAATTTATTACCCAGACACCCCCGCAACGTCCGAAATGTGGGGAAAAAGCACATTTTCCACACATTTCGCTCGACGCACCCATCGAAACACGCCCCCAACAACACATGGCCTACCGTCACGCATTCCCAACACATGGCATACCGTCACCGTCTGCCGACCGGCACAACATACAGATATGGGCCTCGGGTGTCCAAGCCACCAAGGAAAACAGGGAGCCCCATGCATTTCCGAAAAGAGGACACCCGTGGGAATCACCACGGGGCACATTTCGGACTTTGCAGGGCTGTCTGGGTAATAAATTCTGGGCCGATGTGCGCAAATCATACCTCTGCGGATTCCCACGGGTGTCCTCTTTTCGGAAATGCATGGGGGTTCCTGTTTTTCTTGGTGGCTGAAGCACCCCAGGCCTAAATCTGTCGGTTGCCTCCCCAAACCCTTTGGGGGGTATAGCAGTGTTTTAGGCTTTCCCTTGGCGGCCAGGTAGGTGCACCCACACATGTGAGGTACCGTTTTCATCGGGACACCTGTGGGAATGCGTGACGGTAGGCCATGTGTTGTTGGGGGCGTGTTTCGATGGGTGCGTCGAGCGAAATGTGCGGAAAATGCGTTTTTTTCCCCACATTTCGGATTTTGCGGGGGTGTCTGGGTAATAAATTCTGGGGCGATGTGCGCAAATCATACCTCTGCGGATTCCCATGGGTGTCCTCTTCTCGGAAATGCATGGGGCTCCCTGTTTTCCTTGGTGGCTTGGACACCCGAGGCCCATATCTGTATGTTGTGCCGGTCGGCAGAATGGCTGAGATTCCCCTCTGCAAACAGACTGGGGGTTGCTTGCGTTTTCGGCTTGCCCCTTGCCAGCCAGGTAGGTTCACCCACCCATGTGAGGTACCGTTTTCATCGGGACACCTGTGGGAACGCGGGACGGTAGGCCATGTGTTGTTGGGGGCGTGTTTTGATGGGTGCGTCGAGCGAAATGTGCGGAAAATGCGTTTTTTTCCACACATTTCGGACTTTGCAGGGCTGTCTGGGTAATAAATTCTGGGCCGATGTGCGCAAATCATACCTCTGCGGATTCCCACGGGTGTCCTCTTTTCGGAAATGCATGGGGCTCCCTGTTTTCCTTGGTGACTTGGACACCCGAGGCCCATATCTGTATGTTGTGCCGGTCGGCAGAATGGCTGAGATTCCCCTCTGCAAACAGACTGGGGGTTGCTTGCGTTTTCGGCTTGCCCCTTGCCAGCCAGGTAGGTGCACCCACGTATGTGAGGTACCGTTTTCATCGGGACACCTGTGGGAACGCGGGACGGTAGGCCATGTGTTGTTGGGGGTGTGTTTCGATGGGTGCGTCGAGCGAAATGTGCGGAAAAAGCGTTTTTTCCCCACACTTCAGACTTTGCAGGGCTGTGTGGGTAATAAAAACTGGGGCAATTTGCGCAAATCATACCTCTGCGGATTCCCACGGGCGTCCTCTTTTCGGAAATGCATGGGGCTCCCTGTTTTCCTTGGTGGCTTGGACACCCGAGGCCCATATCTGTATGTTGTGCCGGTCGGCAGAATGGCTGAGATTCCCCTCTGCAAACAGACGGGGGGTTGCTTGCGTTTTCGGCTTGCCCCTTGCCAGCCAGGTAGGTGCACCCACACATGCGAGGTACCTTTTTCGTCGGGACACCTCTGGGAACACAAGAAGGTATGACATCTGCTGTTGGCGATGTGTTTCGGTGAGTGGACACAGGGAAATGTTTCTGAAATTGGCCGGAAATGAAGACAATTCTCAGACATTTCGCTCTGGCCACCCACCGAAACACACCGCCAAGAACACGTGGCCTACCTTCCCGCGCCCCCACACGTGTCCCGATGAAAACGGTACCTCACATGTGTGGGTGCACCTACCGGGGGCGCAAAAGGAAAAGGGTAACCGACTCGGAACCCCTAGCCATTCGCCACTGCCCATTTTGTTCATGTGGGCAACCTACAGATTTGGGCCTAGGGTGTCGCAGCCAGCAAGGGAAACAGGGAACCCCATGCATTTCCCAAAAGAGGACACCCGTGGGAATCCACAGAGGTCTGCCTTGCGCAAATTGCCCCAGTTTTTATTAGCCACATTCCCCGACAAAGTGTGATATTTGGTGGGGAAAAAACACAATGTTCACTTTGTCTGGGGTTCTGGGTAATAAATTCTGGCCCGCTTCGCGCAAATCAGACCTCTGTGCTTTCCCACAGGTGTCCTCTTTTGGGAAATGCATGGGGTTCCCTGTTTTCCTTGCTGGCTTCGACACCCTAGGCCCAAATCTGTAGGTTGCCCACATGAACAAATTGTGCTGTGGCGAAAGGCTTGGGGTTACCAGCGGGTTACCCTTTTCCTTTTGCGCCCCCGGTAGGTGCACCCACACATGCGAGGTACCTTTTTCGTTGGGACACCTGTGGGAACATGTGAAGGTATGACATCTGCTGTTGGCGACTTGTTTCGGTGAGTGGACACAGGGAAATGTCTCTGAAATTGGCCGGAAATGAAGACAATTCTCAGACATTTCGCTCTGGCCACCCACTGAAACACACCGCCAACAACACGTGGCCTACCTTCCCGCGTCCCCACACATGTCCCGATGAAAACGGTACCTCACATGTGTGGGTGCACCTACCGGGGGCGCAAAAGGAAAAGGGTAACCGACTGAGAACCCCAAGCCATTCGCCACTGCCCATTTTGTTCATGTGGGCAACCTACAGATTTGGGCCTAGGGTGTGGAAGCCAGCAAGGAAAACAGGGAACCCCATGCATTTCCCAAAAGAGGACACCCGTGGGAATCCACAGAGGTCTGACTTACGCAAATCGGCCCAGAATGTAATACCCAGAACCACCAGCAAAGACCCACATGGGAGAAGGGTGCCCAAGGCCAGGGATATTACCGCCGACTTTGCTGGAGCCCTGGCTGCCCTGCGTTACAGCTTCTCCCCACCAAGGAGTATCGGCAGTGTGCCAATACCTCCCCGAAGGGAAAAGCTGTAATGCAGCCCAGCCGCAACTCCAGGACATTCCCACCCACACCACTAACAATCCAGCCCCAGTCTCACCCACCCCACTGACAGTGGGCCCTAACCACAGAATAATAAAAAACAGTACTCACATAACGTTGCAGCTGCTCGGGTAGAAAAAGCTGTAAACAAAACAAAGAACATGTGTTACCTACGGTCACACCAGCAAAATGTAGCCCTCCCCGGGGGCAGGTAAGGGGGCGGGGCTGTCCTGCACTCCTCCCTGGGCTCAGGCGTCCGTTCCTAGGAGCAGATATCTGGTCCCAGGAAGAGCTGCATGACTTGGCACCCACTCCATTGCGGGTGGGGTGGAGGGGGTCAACGCCCCATCCCATTAGAAAATTCCCTGACCCTTTGGGGTGCCCCACCGCCCCCCCCCCCCCAAAAAGCGTTCCACCATTTTCATTTTTTTCCTTTGGTAACCCAACTCCCCTTGGTGCAGAGGGTCACATTGGTGGTGCCCAAAACTTACTGCCCCACCCACTGGGGGGGCCTCCCCCCTAACCCCAAATGGCTGGCGGGGGCACCTAATGCAGGCCTCCCCGGGCCTCCTACAAACAGCTGCGTGAGGAACACCCCACCTCCATTTGGGGTGGGGGGGGAGAGGGCCACCACAAAAGGTGGGGCAGGACCCCCAATAGATGGGGCAGTAGGGTTTGGGCACCCTGGGGGCAGATAGCCACATTAATGTGGCCATCTGCACCAAGCGAAGTTGGGTAACAAAATAGAAATTCATAGGCTGCTTTTTAGGGGGGGCTGAGGGCCACCCTAAATTGGCAGCGAATGATGTACCGCAACGGGGGGTGGCCCTCACCCCCCCACCCCAAATGGAGGGCCCCACCTCATGCAACCCTCCCTGGGGGCAGATAGGGGGGGCCCCACCTCATGCATCCCTCCCTGGGGTCAGATGCCCCTTCCTAGGAGGAGATATCTGCCCCCAGGGAGGGTTGCATGAGGTGGGGCCCTCCATTTGGGGTGGGGGGGGGGGTTGAGGGCCACCCCCCGTTGCGGTACATCACACAGCCCCCCCCTAAAAAGCAGCCTGTGATTTTGTATATTTTTTTTGTTTACCCAACTTCGCTTGGTGCAGATGGGCACATTAGTGTGGCTATCTGCCCCCAGGGTGCCCAAACCCTACTGCCCCATCTATTGGGGGTCCTGCCCCACCTTTTGGGGAGCCCCCCCCACCCCACCCCCAATGGCTGGGGGACACACCTCATGCAGGCCTCCCTGGCCCTCCTCCAAACGGCTGCGTGAGGTACACCCCACCTCCATTTGGGGTGGGGGGGAGAGGGCCACCACAAAAGGTGGGGCAGGAACCCCAATAGATGGGGCAGTAGGGTTTGGGCACCTTGGGGGCAGATAGCCACACTAATGGGGCCATCTGCACCAAGCAAAGTTGGGTAACAAAATAGAAATTCATAGGCTGCTTTTTAGGGGGGGCTGAGGGCCACCCTAAATTGGCAGCGAATGATGTACCGCAACGGGGGGTGGCCCTCACCCCCCCCCACCCCAAATGGAGGGCCCCACATCATGCAACCCTCCCTGGGGGCAGATAGGGGGGGCCCCACCTCATGCATCCCTCCCTGGGGTCAGATGCCCCTTCCTAGGAGCAGATATCTGCCCCCAGGGAGGGTTGCATGAGGTGGGGCCCTCCATTTGGGGTGGGGGGGGGGGGGTTGAGGGCCACCCCCCGTTGCGGTACATCACACAGCCCCCCCCTAAAAAGCAGCCTGTGATTTTGTATATTTTTTTTGTTTACCCAACTTCGCTTGGTGCAGATGGGCACATTAGTGTGGCTATCTGCCCCCAGGGTGCCCAAACCCTACTGCCCCATCTATTGGGGGTCCTGCCCCACCTTTTGGGGAGCCCCCCCCACCCCACCCCCAATGGCGGGGGGACACACCTCATGCAGGCCTCCCTGGCCCTCCTCCAAACGGCTGCGTGAGGTACACCCCACCTCCATTTGGGGTGGGGGGGAGAGGGCCACCACAAAAGATGGGGCAGGAACCCCAATAGATGGGGCAGTAGGGTTTGGGCACCTTGGGGGCAGATAGCCACACTAATGGGGCCATCTGCACCAAGCAAAGTTGGGTAACAAAATAGAAATTCATAGGCTGCTTTTTAGGGGGGGCTGAGGGCCACCCTAAATTGGCAGCGAATGATGTACCGCAACGGGGGGTGGCCCTCAACCCCCCCTCCCACCCCAAATGGAGGGCCCCACCTCATGCAACCCTCCCTGGGGGCAGATGCCCCTTCCTAGGAGCAGATATCTGCCCCCAGGGAGGGTTGCATGAGGTGGGGCCCTCCATTTGGGGTGGGGGGGGTTGAGGGCCACCCCCCGTTGCGGTACATCACACAGCCCCCCCCTAAAAAGCAGCCTGTGATTTTGTATATTTTTTTTCTTTACCCAACTTCGCTTGGTGCAGATGGGCACATTAGTGTGGCTATCTGCCCCCAGGGTGCCCAAACCCTACTACCCCATCTATTGGGGGTCCTGCCCCACCTTTTGGGGAGCCCCCCCACCCCACCCCCAATGGCTGGGGGACACACCTCATGCAGGCCTCCCTGGGCCTCCTCCAAACGGCTGCGTGAGGTACACCCCACCTCCATTTGGTGTGAGGGGGGAGAGGGCCACCCCAAAAGGTGGGGCAGGAACCTCAATAGATGGGGCAGTAGGGTTTGGGCACCTTGGGGGCAGATAGCCACACTAATGGGGCCATCTGCACCAAGCAAAGTTGGGTAAACAAAAAACAAAATACAAATTCATAGGCTGCTTTTTAGGGGGGGCTGAGGGCCACCCTAAATTGGCAGCGAATGATGTACCGCAACGGGGGGTGGCCCTCAACCCCCCCCCCCACCCCAAATGGAGGGCCCCACCTCATGCAACCCTCCCTGGGGGCAGATAGGGGGGGCCCCACCTCATGCATGCCTCCCTGGGGTCAGATGCCCCTTCCTAGGAGCAGATATCTGCCCCCAGGGAGGGTTGCATGAGGTGGGGCCCTCCATTTGGGGTGGGGGGGTGTTGAGGGCCACCCCCCGTTGCGGTACATCATTCGCTGCCAATTTAGGGTGGCCCTCAGCCCCCCTAAAAAGCAGCCTGTGATTTTGTATATTTTTTTTTGTTTACCCAACTTCGCTTGGTGCAGATGGGCACATTAGTGTGGCTATCTGCCCCCAGGGTGCCCAAACCCTACTGCCCCATCTATTGGGGGTCCTGCCCCACCTTTTGGGGTGCCCCCCCACCCCACCCCCAATGGCTGGGGGGCACACCTCATGCAGGCCTCCTTGGGCCTCCTCCAAACGGCTGCGTGAGGTACACCCCACCTGCATTTGGGGTGAGGGGGAAGAGGGCCACCCCAAAAGGTGGGGCAGGACCCCCAATAGATGGGGCAGTAGGGTTTGGGCACCCTGGGGGCAGATAGCCACACTAATGTGGCCATCTGCACCAAGCGAAGTTGGGTAAACAAATAGAAATTCATAGGCTGCTTTTTAGGGGGGGCTGAGGGCCACCCTAAATTGGCAGCGAATGATGTACCGCAACGGGGGGTGGCCCTCAACCCCCCCTCCCACCCCAAATGGAGGGCCCCACCTCATGCAACCCTCCCTGGGGGCAGATGCCCCTTCCTAGGAGCAGATATCTGCCCCCAGGGAGGGTTGCATGAGGTGGGGCCCTCCATTTGGGGTGGGGGGGGTTGAGGGCCACCCCCCGTTGCGGTACATCACACAGCCCCCCCCTAAAAAGCAGCCTGTGATTTTGTATATTTTTTTTCTTTACCCAACTTCGCTTGGTGCAGATGGGCACATTAGTGTGGCTATCTGCCCCCAGGGTGCCCAAACCCTACTACCCCATCTATTGGGGGTCCTGCCCCACCTTTTGGGGAGCCCCCCCACCCCACCCCCAATGGCTGGGGGACACACCTCATGCAGGCCTCCCTGGGCCTCCTCCAAACGGCTGCGTGAGGTACACCCCACCTCCATTTGGTGTGAGGGGGGAGAGGGCCACCCCAAAAGGTGGGGCAGGAACCTCAATAGATGGGGCAGTAGGGTTTGGGCACCTTGGGGGCAGATAGCCACACTAATGGGGCCATCTGCACCAAGCAAAGTTGGGTAAACAAAAAACAAAATACAAATTCATAGGCTGCTTTTTAGGGGGGGCTGAGGGCCACCCTAAATTGGCAGCGAATGATGTACCGCAACGGGGGGTGGCCCTCAACCCCCCCCCCCCACCCCAAATGGAGGGCCCCACCTCATGCAACCCTCCCTGGGGGCAGATAGGGGGGGCCCCACCTCATGCATGCCTCCCTGGGGTCAGATGCCCCTTCCTAGGAGCAGATATCTGCCCCCAGGGAGGGTTGCATGAGGTGGGGCCCTCCATTTGGGGTGGGGGGGTGTTGAGGGCCACCCCCCGTTGCGGTACATCATTCGCTGCCAATTTAGGGTGGCCCTCAGCCCCCCTAAAAAGCAGCCTGTGATTTTGTATATTTTTTTTTGTTTACCCAACTTCGCTTGGTGCAGATGGGCACATTAGTGTGGCTATCTGCCCCCAGGGTGCCCAAACCCTACTGCCCCATCTATTGGGGGTCCTGCCCCACCTTTTGGGGTGCCCCCCCACCCCACCCCCAATGGCTGGGGGGCACACCTCATGCAGGCCTCCTTGGGCCTCCTCCAAACGGCTGCGTGAGGTACACCCCACCTGCATTTGGGGTGAGGGGGAAGAGGGCCACCCCAAAAGGTGGGGCAGGACCCCCAATAGATGGGGCAGTAGGGTTTGGGCACCCTGGGGGCAGATAGCCACACTAATGTGGCCATCTGCACCAAGCGAAGTTGGGTAAACAAAAAAAAAATACAAATTCATAGCCTGCTTTTTAGGGGGGGCTGAGGGGCACCCTAAATTGGCAGCGAATGATGTACTGCAACGGAGGGTGGCCCTCAGCCCCCCCACCCCAAATGGAGGACCCCACCTCATGCAACCCTCCCTGGGGGCCCCCCTTCCTGGCGACAGATAGGGGGCCCCACCTCTTGGATCCCTCCCTGGGGTCAGATGCCCCTTCCTAGGATCGCGCGCCCTGCGCCCGATCCGTGACCAGCAATGCCTCATATGGGGTGTCCTTGGAAAGGGGAGAAAGTCCCCTTTCCAGGGATACCACTTTTTGATCAATCCCTGGTGGTCCAGTGGGCCCCAGGGCCCCAAACCACCTCCCACCTCCCCTCGATTTTTTTTTTGCTTTTATTAATTTTTATTTTCACCCCTGGGGGCAGTGATTATCTGCCCCCAGGGGTCTCTGGCGCTGTGGCCCCATGCCTTGGGGCCACAGGGGGAGGGGGGCCACTTACCTAGTAAGCAGCCCACCCTCCCCCTGCGTCACAAATGGATCTTCATTGATCCACTGGCATTGCTGCCCGCGGATCGCGTGCCCTGCGCCCGATCCGCGGGTAGCAATGCCTCATATGTGGTGTCCTTGGAAAGGGGAGAAAGTCCCCTTTCCAGGGACACCACTTTTGTTCCATCCCTGGTGGTCCAGTGGCCCCAGGGCCCCAAAACCCCTCCCACCTCCCTCCATCCCATCCCTCGATTTTTTTTGGTGTTTTTATTTTTTTATTTTCACCACTGGGGGCAGTGATTATCTGCCCCCAGGGGTCTCTGGCGCTGTGGCCCCATGCCTTGGGGCCACTGGGGGAGGGGGGCCGCTTACCTAGTAAGCAGCCCCCCTCCCCCTGCGTCACAAATGGATCTGCATTGATCCACTGGCATTGCTGCCTGCGGATCGCGCGCCCTGCGCCCGATCCGCGGGCAGCAATGCCTCATATGTGGTGTCCTTGGAAAGGGGAGAAAGTCCCCTTTCCAGGGACACCACTTTTTGATCCATCCCTGGTGGTCCAGTGGGCCCCAGGGCCCCAAACCCCTCCCACCTCCCCTCGATTTTTTGTTATGTTGTTTTTTTTTTTTTTTTTCACCCCTGGGGGCAGTGATTATCTGCCCCCAGGGATCTCTGGCGCTGTGGCCCCATGCCTTGGGGCCACTGGGGGAGGGGGGCCGCTTGCCTAGTAAGCAGCCCACCCTCCCCCTGCGTCACAAATGGATCTTCATTGATCCACTGGCATTGCTGCCCGCGGATCGCGCGCCCTGCGCCCGATCCGCGGGCAGCAATGCCTCATATGTGGTGTCCCTGGAAAGGGGACAAAGTCCCCTTTCCAGGGACACCACTTTTGTTCCATCCACTTTTCCACTTTTGTGCCCGATCCGCGGGCAGCAATGCCACACAATGGGTATCATTGGAAAGGGGAGAATCTCCCCTTTCCAACGATACCCGCCTCGATCTCCGGCTTGAAATACAGCCGGAGATCGAGGCGGACAAAGGTGGTCTCTTACCTTCTCTCTTCCCCGCAGCAGCCATTTTTGGCTGCTGCGGGGAATTTACTTTAAGTTTCACGCCGACGTCCGTTACGCACGCCGACGTGAAACTGAAGGTAATCCAGCCCCCTGGCAGTGAGGGGGGACCTCCCCCTCACATAGCCCGGGGGTTGGATTACAGTTTTGAGCGATCCCTGCTTTGCAGGGATCGCTCAAAACAAGGTGCCGAAAAGGACGAGCTATCTCGTCCTTGGCACTGCGTGTGCACTGTCAAGGACGAGATACCTCGTCCTTGGCACTTAAAGGGGTAATGCATGAGAAATGAAGGATGCGCGTTATCTGTTTTAACACAGGAAAAAGGTGGAAGAAATAGGCCGTGCGGCTATTTTTCTTCTGCGCTGGACCCTGTAGCGCGCACTAGCCCGATGTTTGCGAGCTGTTGCAGTGGCTGCTGCGTCAGTGAAACAAACAGAAGGAATGGTATTGGGGCACAATTTCTTGTGCCCCAATACCATTGTGTCTTATTCGCGCCCCACATTCTAATAATGAGGTGTAGAACTTTTGAATTCAGCAGAACTAATGCCCATACCCGGCGAAAACATGAATGGAACTGAATTGCCTCCGCACGATTGTTTAATGGTTACAGAGGAAGAAGCGAAGGGGAGAATTGATTTAAGTAATACACCCCTAAAAAACAAAATCAGAAGGGGCACTGGTTTGTGACGGCTCCTGTTTTAAATTACCTGACGGCATATCAACTGCTACATACGCTGTCACCACATTAAAAAAGTGTTGTGGAGAGTAATAGAATTCCTTATAACTCCGCCCAAGCAGCAGAGTAATTGCCTTAACAAGAGCCTGTGAAAGTTCAGAGAACTTAAGTGTAAATATTTATACTGATAGCCAGTATGCCTTTGGCGTAGTCCATAACTTTGGCCGATTATGGGCCGAGAGAGGGTTCTTAACATCGCCTGGGGCTAGTATACAACATGGGCCTTTGATTGTGCGATTACTGTCTGCACTTACTTGTCCAAAACACGTGGCAATAATGAAATGCGAGGCACATAAAAAAGTGACATGTAATATGGGAAAAGCTATAGTCACTCCAGCGGGAAGTGCATTTAGAAAATTAGGTTGGGGTAGGGCATGTGAATGTTAGTATGGGCCAGGACTGGGTCTCTTCCACTCATTAAAATAAAAAAAGTGGGGAAACAAATGAATGTGTGGTACACACCTCAGTCAAGGAGAAAGATGAAGGCTAAAGACCTTGTACTCAGCATTTTAGTAAAAAAAAAAACTATGTTTGATTCATCAGCAGGTGCAGGAGGCATTAACGATGGTAGGTGCAGGAGGCATTACCGATGCAATATGGGCCAAGGACATGCATTAAAGCTAGGTGGCGTGGGCCCTACGGAGTTCTCTTAACCACGCAGACAGCACTACGCGTGGATGGACGCAAGGCGCCAAGAAAGTGCCATCGCCATTCGGCACGTCAACTCATCGAGACAAAGACAAGAAAGAGACAGCAACAGTTCCAGAAACGAAAAATGCCATTGCCAGTCCTGTGCCATGAAAGCTGCCTGATCGAAGCACAGAGCCTGATGAGATTGCCATAAGAGCGGAAGGACAAAGAGTGCCTCAACGTTATCCAGCAGATTGTGCATCACTGCTTGCGAACATCGAGCGCATATATCTGTGGCACCCACCATCTCCTTTTGTGCCACAGCCTGCATTGTCGCCTGGCCACTCATCATCTTCTGCCATTATGCCCCAGTCTGACTCAGAGCTTGAAACTGGAAGTGCATCCGCACTATTTTGTTGCTCACCGGTACCAGGAGCAAATCGGTACAACCTGCGGAGCAGAAAGAAGGAGTGATCACATTTTCATCTTTGTGAACTTCCTGCCTCTGTTTCCTAATTTCGGATGAAGTGGGAACCGGAGGCCTAGAGGAGGGTGGCGTAAGAGTTGTGCAAATTAGACAGCTCACGAAAACGCAATTCCTCGGTGCTAAATCCACGTGTCAGGAACCTGAGTGAACAAGCGGGGCGCAAATGGTACAAAGGAAGCTGCTCTGAAATTCTAGAGCAATGTGCAAAATGCACAGAGGCCTTGCCAGATGAATAGGCAATACAGGCAGACAAAAAACTGGCATAAAAAGATTGTAGACATTGATTGAACTATTTCAACATCCGGAGAAGCACAAGAGCAAACAATATTCACGACGGGCACAACGCAAGAAGAAAGACGAGAGAAGAATGTCGAAATCAGTGAATGCCCCCTCCTGCACCGATACCGAATGGGAGTTAAACGTAGTGCATAAGAAAGCGAAAAAAGGGCATGGTAAAACAAATTGTATGCTGGGTCTAACTATAGTAATGTACATAATGAGTATAATAGCCCCAGTGTTGACCATAACAGTGTTGTGGTACGTAGAGTAAATGCACCCTCTTGAAGTGCTTTTGCCCATGATGAACATTTCCACAACAGAAAGCCCAGTTCATGTGATTTCCTATACCTTGTCCCCAATGGAAGAGAAACATACGGAAGGATATGGGAACAACACATTGCTGTTAATAATGAATATGACACACTCAATCCTAAGAAAAAATAATTGTTGGGTTTGTGCCCACCTGCCGCAGCATGGTGGTCAGGGAATAGGATGGTATGTACAGCCCCTGCCCTTAACTTCTGCATGTTATGCTTCTCTGAGTGCCCTATATTACGGGAAATGGAACGAAAGTGAAACTGGTCAACTAGATAAAAGAAATATGAATGAATTTGAGGAAGTAATTATGAAACCGGTGGGTTGCTCCGTGTTCCAAAAAAGACGATTAATTACACCAGCAGTAATGCCACAGGATAGACAGTCTGTACCTTATAAAACTTCTGTGATCACGTTCCACATGAACCCACATGGGAATAAGGATGCAAACCCCCTTCATATACAGTGAATTATAACCCTCATTCTGTCTAAAGAAAAAGGGTTCTTTCCAGGTAGGAACATTTACCAGATGCAGGAATATAGCATTCCTTGATAAAGAAGTGGAACCAATATATGTGGGAGACCCTGTGTATTTCATATGTGGAGAAAAAGCATATCCTTGGTTACCTAGGAACTGGGGAGGTACATGTTATTTGGGATTTCTGTTCCCTGGGGTGTTTCTTTTAAAAACATCAGACATAACCAAATTGACTAGGTCACGACCTCGCCATAATATTGAAGACGGGCTGATTGTAGAGGACATAGCAAAATCATTCATACCATTTTGGGGCCAGGCGATAAACTCTTATGACATAAGACGACTGTCAAGGATATTAGAAGAAACAATAAATGGAACTACTGATTTATTATATAATATGACTCTTGAAGAAAAAGGAATTAGATTAATGACACTACAAAATAGATTGGCCCTTGATATAATCTTAGTTGATCGCGGCGGTGTTTGCAAAATTGTGGGATCAGCGTGTTGCATATTCGTAAGTGATTCCTCCCCCACGATTTTCGAGGTGATAAGAAAATTGCATGTGTTAAGCTTGGATCTCCACCCCCCTGAAGGAGGCTGGGAATTGAACATAAGCTCCTGGTTCTGGGGAGTGTTGCGGTCCTGGGGATGGAAACTGTTTGCAGTCTTAGTAGCAATATTGGGAATATTCGTGACATGCTGTTGTTGCATACACTGTCTTCCCATAGTGTGCGCTGCAATCAGTGAAGAATGTGTGCAGATGGTAACACACAAGAATACAATCAGGCCAGACACCCACACGGGTGATGAATCTAGAATGATCAAAGAGTTCATGGCAATCGACATTGATAATAATAAGGAGGAGACAACAAGCATATATGAGTCAGAATTCAAATCAGATTCCGTATCTGATCTAGGTACTTGGTCGGAGGAGGATGCAATGTATGGATGAGGCGTTTGGCATATGGCCAAGAGGAGGGTTTGTCAGTCCAGGAAAACTTAACACCCCTTGAGTTGAAGGAGATGTAGGATAATTGGTTCGCCGAAGACCAATCGCCTCATTCAAAGTGTTAAGAATACATGCTTATTAGTTATTACGTAGCTATTGGCCCAGCTAGAGTGCACCATTTTAAGATGACTCGAATCGCCATTTTGTTTTCTCTCTGTTCTCTTTAACGTTGCCTCTTTGCCTCATGTAAAACTGCTTTGCTGTGGATATTATTTTGCTTCAATGGTCCAAGGCTACGAAAACATGTTGAAACATTACACTGGAGAGCCAGACAGAAATGCTCGATTCCCTCCCTCATATATCCTTGAAGACAGAGAGCAAGGCATTTAATCAGTACATAAATGCCAGCGAGTCTCTTGAAAGAATAGCAATGTACGAAACTAGCATCTAAAGAGTTGAATTATGCTCTTCTTTACGGCCCCCTTCCTAAGCCCAGTGAGGCCCTGGAGAGCGGGCTGACCTCCAGGGTGAGAATCGAAACTTAGAGATTGGGAGGCCTGGTATGCGCCAGTCTCCTACGCACAGCTTGCCTATGAGGAACAGAAACGCTGTGTTCTCGCAAACAAAGAATGATGTTTGTAAAACTGGAGATTGCAACCTGTTACTAAATATGGTGATCTAAGGTGTCATATTTGTCACACTGCTCAATCATCGCCTCTAATTCAAAGGGAAAAACTGGAGATTGCAACCTGTTACTAAATATGGTGATCTAAGGTGTCATATTTGTCACACTGCTCAATCATCGCCTCTAATTCAAAGGGAAAAGAATTGGGGGCGGTATCAAATGTGTCATACTGTGTCATTGCTGATTGTAAGGTGCTCTTTTTGTATATATGTAACTGATGTACGTCGTACGTGGCTTGCGTCCCCTGAGGTCTGTTTAGACACACGTTGCGAGGCGTGAGACCACTTGGCCAATTGGGACTATTTTGTATTGCAATAAACCCTAGATTTTGGGAACGGAACCTCGTGTTTGGCGTATCTATTCATGTGTGGTGACTTTGCCTTGTTTCCACAATCGAGGGTCCCTCAGGGGCCCCTTCACAATCACGGGTCGCTTTTGTGTTATCCTACCTGAGTGGTAGCGCCGCGGACTGGTCTGTACCCTTTGTGGCCCAAGACAATCCTTTGCTGCATGACTTCAGGGGCTTTCAGATGGAGATGGAAAAGCTGTTCGCCCGTCGTACTCATGGGCAGGCATTAGACAATGAACTTCTGTCCCTACGCCAAGGGAATCAAGACCTATTAACATACATAGCCACGTTCAATAGACTCGTAGTTGAAGCAGAATGGCCAGTGGAGAAGAGAACCACTTTATTTCATCAGGGGTTGCGGGGGGACTCAAGGATGTTCTCGCACAAGTAGTGAACCCCCCGAAAGACTGCTCAGAATTCATTGACCTTGTTGTTCAACTGGATCATAGGTTGCAGGACCGAAGAGCAGATCGAACCAGACCGGACCCTCGACCTATGTATGTGCGTTCAAAGGACAATACTGCCCGAACAATGGAAGGTTCAGGAGAACCAATGCAAATCGGGGGGGGGGGGTCAGATCCCCCTTGACTAAAGCCGGAAGGGATAAAGAGAGAGCAGCAGTTATGTCTGTACTATGGAATGTCAGGTAATTTCCTTAAAGAGTGCCCTGTGAAGCCACTGAGGAGGACGGTAGGGGCCACGGACAAGGAAGATACCATCAAGGAATCGGAAAACTCCCCAGCCCGGCAAGTGTAGGGGTCCACTCGTCGAGCAAAGAAAGTGAACTATAGACCTCCCATTTTGCACTATCTGTGGTCTTGATCAATCACCACCAACCATCTCGGATGCACGCAGTAAGAGCGTACATAGACAGTGGAGCAGTTGGGAATTACATCAACCAGGAACTTTCGGCAAAGATGGGGCTTCTGTTACGCCCTAAATCAACCACCGACACTGTTACCACCGTCGACTGCACGGAAATAGCTTCTGGTTCAGTATCCCAATGCACTGCAACTTTAACCCTTCTGTGCCAGGATGGACAGCAAGAATCTCTCATTTTTCGGCCTCATTAAGGCACCACAGTGCCTGTTGATTTTGGGAATGCCATGGTTGGTAGCAGCTCACAATCCTCGAATCGATTGGCGAGCAAAAGAATTGGCCTTTCCCGAGACTTGCACCCACACATGTTATCGCCAAGAGAAACAACCAATAGACACCAGAACCTCCACACTTGAGACTGTGGCAATCGGCACCCTACCAAGTGATTACCAGGACTTTCAAGATGTCTTTCAGAAAGAACAGGCTAATACCCTGCCACCGCCTAGACCATACGATTGCCAAATCGACCTGATACCCGGCGCACAAATCCCTTGTGGGTGAATTTACGCACTCATGGAACCAGAAAACCAGCACCTGAAGGCCTATCTTGACCAATACCTGGCCAACAGGTTCATCCGTCCCTCAAAGTCTCCAGCAGCCAGTCCTCTATTCTTCGTACCGAAAAAAGAGGGGGACTTGAGAATGTGCATCGACTATCGCGCACTGAACCAGATTACCATAAAAAATCGCTACCCCCTGCCACTGATCCCTGAATTGCTTGATCAAGTCAAATATGCCCAAATCTACACAAAACTAGACCTGAGGGGGGCATATCACCTTGTTCGCGTAAAACAGGGGGACGAATTGAAAACCGCTTTTCGCACCAAATACTGGTTGTATGAATATCAAGTAATGCCCTTTGGCCTTTGCAACGCACCTGCTGCATTTCAATACTTCTTGAACGATGTCCTAGGGGAATTGATTGATGTCTGTGCTCTAGTGTACATTGACGATATCCTAGTATATTCCGCATCAAAGCAGGACCACGTTAAACACGTCTGATCCGTATTGGAGAAACTCTGTCAACACCAGCTCTACGCCAAGCTTGAAAAGTGCTCATTCCACGTCTCCGAGGTGGAATTCCTGGGCTTTATTCTTAGCCCGAATGGAATCTGAATGGATGTACACAAGTTAGATGCTATCCTGAACTGGCCATCCCCAAATTCATTCAAGGGGGTTCAAAGTATGCTGGGTTTTGCAAACCTCTACCGCCGGTTCATCCCAGGATTTTTGCAAATCGTGCATCCCATCACGTCATTACTAAGGAAAATCAACAAATGTTCCAGTGGACAACAGAAGCCGAGGAGGCTTTCCAGGAACTCTAAGCAAGATTCACATCTGCCCCAATCTTACGCCACCCTCGCCCTGATCTCCAATACCTGGTGTAAACGGACGCCTCAAGCATGGCTATGGGAGCCGTCCTCTCACAAAAGGACCCCGAAACGGGCCAGTTACACCCTGTTGCCTTCTAGTCGTGTAAATTCACACCCCCTGAACTCACTTACGCTATCACAGACAAAGAACTCCTGGCCATGAAGTCAGCCTTTAAGGCATGGCGGCACTATCTCTTGGGCACCAGACACACAAACACCGTAATAACTGACCACTGGAACCTCCAGTACCTAAAAACGGCAAAGGCCCAATCCTCACGACAACTACGTTGGGCTCTTTTTTTTGCTGAATATGACTACATGATTACATTTCGACGAGGGGTGAAAAACGGGAAGGCCGATGCCCTTTCCCGTATGAGGGTGGAAGAGCAAGGGTATCAGACCCCTGACCCAATAGCAATCATCGTGAGTGACAAGCTCCTAGTAATCACAGCAACCAGAAAGAATTACATGAAGAAATCCAAAACCTGATGAGTCTGGAGCAATTACAAGCGTGGAGTGCACAAGGAGAACATTACATGATAAAAGATCAGTTGCCCTACTTCAGGAATCGTTTATTCATACCAAACCAAGAACTACGAGAACAAGTCATGTCAAGTTATCATGATTCCTTGATCGAGGGCCACCCCAGAATCGCTAAAACCCTAGCCAAGGTAAAACGAAATTATTGGTGGCCCACGTGGCATAAAGACATTATCCAATTCATCCTATCTTGTGGAGTGTGTGCTCAAAACAAGTCATCCAAGCAGAAACCCGCTGGGCTATTACAACCATTGGAAATCCCACCAGCACCCTGGCACACGTTGTCCCTCGATTTTATTACTGATTTACCACCCAGTCAAGGGTTTAACACTATTGTTGTGGTCGTGGACCTATTTTAAAAAATTGCACATTTCATTCCTCTTAAGGGGCTCCCAAATGCTTCCACTCTGGCAAAGGTATTTCTTGAAGGCATTGTACGGCTGCATGGGTTTCCTTCAGTTTTGGTCTCAGACCGAGGTACTGAATTCGTATCTAACTTCTGGAGAAAATGCTGCTCTATGGCCCAGATCGACATCCGGCTATCCACCAGTCACCATCCCCAAATGGATGGTCAAAGTGAGAGGACAAATCAGACGCTCGAGCAGTATCTGCGTTGCATGTTACACCAAGCTGAAGGAAGCTGGTTCGACCTATTATGGATAGCTGAATATGCTTATAATAATTCCCTACAAACCAGCACTGGGCAGACACCCTTTTATGCCATGTATGGCAGGCACCCACGTACTTCTGAGTTGGACGTTCCTACAACCCTGGAAATGCCAGCAGTCTCAAACCTTTAAAAGGGCAGCTGAACACCTACTTCAAGCTAAGAATCGCCAAAAGAATTTTCCGGATCAACACCGAGCAAAGGCCCCCAACTACCAAGTGGGAGACAAAGTCTGGCTGGCGTCTAAACACGTGTCCATTAAAGGAGCCTGAACTTTCCGTCCAAGATACCAGGGTCCATTCACCGTCACCTCTGTGATAAATCCTGTGGCGGTCAGACTAGCTTTGCTGTTAAACATGCAAATTCATCCTGTGTTCCACGTGTCTCTCCTTAAACCTGTTCAACCTGGGACCCGGGTAGCAACGCCACCGCAGCCAGTAGTAGTCTCCGGGGAGCCAGAATTCGAAGTCAAGGACATCCTAGATTCAAAGTACGTCAGATCCACATTATACTACTTAGTAGACTGGAAGCAGTATGGTCCACAAGACAGGACATGGGAGCCTTGTGAGTACATCCATGCACCTCGCTTGCTTAGACCATTTCATCAAAACCATCCAACCAAACCAGGACCAGACAGAAGAGCCACCTTGAGAGGGGCCTTCGGGGGGAGTGCTGTCATGATTCCTGCCCCTCATGTCCCCAGCCCTCCAAGATGACAGGCTGGAGCCAGGCCACGATCACCTACATGGCCCTCAAGGGCCTCTCCATCCCTCCAAAGACCCACTTGGAGTCAGACTTGGCGCTCGTGGCACCAGACTCACTCACTCCCATAGGATAACATTGGGGATTGGACTTGTAGTGCATTGATGGGGACAAGATGGATGCCCCCACATATTTCGGTTCCCAGAACTGCACGTGCGGTCTAGTCTTTTGGGTGTGGTTCAGCCCAGAGGCACCTTGGATACCTAGAGACTATTTCAGCCACACCCAGGCTGAGAAACATGCTTTGCGTTTTCTGCAGCATGACACTCACCGTGTTCGGATCGGTCTCCAGTAGGCTTGCATCTTTCTTCTGCGCTCAGCTCCTGCAAGAACAAGAACACCTTTAGGAACAGCCTTACCTTGTGGCGCTTCTGCCCATCAGTCATCGCTCCTTCTGTTCTGCGGGCATCTTCGGCGGTGTCATTCCCATCCCGGCACGCTGCTTCCTAAGGAAAAGGGAAAAGAACAGAAAAAAGGCATTAGTAAGCATTTTGCAAATCTTCGCTTATTTTTAAATACTGTACGAGCTTCAAACGCTTACCTGAATCCCAGCCGCTCTGGGGGAACTCTGTCTCCAGAACTTCTCATCCATCTGCAAGAGGGAAAAGACACTCCAGGTTAGCGTGGAAACATCTGGAGGCGCTGCATACCGCGCTTAGCCACCGCATTTGTTCTTCATAACCGGCATCCATGCTGAAAACGTCGCGGCACCTAAAAGACATAGAAAAAGAACTCTGTTCAATGCAAATACGAAAGGGGTGCATCGCGCTCTCACTCACCTTCAGCGCTACCCATCTCAGCAGCACGCTCCCATCCCCGGATGCCGGCCATCATCTAAGGAAGGAAAGGAACGAAGTTAGAGAACTGTTCAAAAGACTCATTATACTTACATGTCGGACTCTTGCCAGTGAAGTAACTAGGCAGCAACGAGCCCGCATCAATCAACGCGCCGCTGCGCTGAAGGCAGGACGGAGAGCACACTATCCAAGAAAACAAGATGAGCTGTGGATCAAAGGGAAGGGTTGGACCCCGGGGGAAGAAGGGGTTCAAGCACACACAGACATTAGGGAGTTAAACTCTACCAATCCTGTGTTTCAGGCCCAGTCTCCAGTCGAGTAGCCTCCAGAGAAGGGTTTGAGGTCGTAAGAGGTCAGAACAGGCTGAGTGACGTCCCCGTGGAGACCAGGTGAGCGTTACACTCAGGCTTTCTTATGATTGATGGCCAAGTGTTGGCCCATCTGTTGGGTATGGACCTAAGGCTGTCATCAGCCTACCATCCTGAGACAGATGGATAGATTAAGGACATGAACTAGGCACTAGAGCAGTTACTCTGGTGTTTCTGTCTCCAGAATCTGAAAGATTAGCTTCCCCTTATCTGCATTGCAGAATTTGCTTATATCAATGCTCTTCATGCATCATTGGCGGTGTCCCCTCCCCTTTTGCATGCTAAACATAATATCCTTGTATGCAGCGGGTTACTTTTCCTAATCTTACTCCGGCTTCAGTCTCTGACAGAGGGGTGTCTTACATAACTACCATGCCCAATGAGGTGCATAAACACCTGCCGGTGGCCCAAGATGCCACTGATGCCCACACAGATAATCCAACAAGAAAGGGAGGCTCACTTGTGTGGTTGTCCAAAAGGGTCTTGCACATACAAGGCCCAACCAAACTGCTACCCTAATAAATAGGTCCCTACATCGTACCCAAGGTCATAAACCATGCTGCGATGAAACTTGTGCGTCCCCTGCCTGGAAAATCTATCCAGTATTTCATGTTTATTTGTTAAAAGGAGTAGAGCAAATTAGTACCTAATTTTCGGTATGCTCATCACTTCCTATAGCCAACAGGGAAGAGGAGTAGTAGGTTTAAGCCATCCTGGGCCCCCACTGAACAAGAAAAGAGGCACGGAATATGCTCCTGTGCAACCACAGACTCTCCAGGTGGATTAGTGAACGTCTTTAATAGCAGTCAGGAAAGCCAGCATACACAAGACAATAGCAACCCAATGACAGAGGGAGATTTAGCACAGCAACCGCCCCAGCCTAGAGGTACAAAGCTTTTATGCAGAAGAGCACACATGCATTTCAATGGAAAGGGAGGTTCAGACATGGCATGAGTTTCTTAAGCAACAATGTTTCAGGTGACTGTTCACTGTCCCAGCATACAAATCATAGGCAGATGCTTCGTTCTCGTGCTGGGGAACGGCACAATTGGGCTGTTAGCAGAAGACATATTATTATATAATACAATTCTTGCAGTGCAAGCTACTGTTTCGTTTCTCACACAGTTCGGAGCATGCTGGCTCCACTTCCGTCTGCTGAAGCCGCCCTGCCTAGAAAGGCGTCTTGCTAACACACGCGTACGTATGCCAAAACGGAAACACATCAGAAGCGAGAACCATGGATACAAGCTTTGTCAGGCAGTAAAGGGCGGAGCCCTCGTAATTCAGAAGTGCATTAAAACATAGGGCATTTATGGTAATGGCAATAAGGCACTGTTAAGCATGGCAGTTAGCTGATGTTGTATTCCAGCCCGCGGTGGGCGCACGCGGGGGCTGGAAGGTCCGGGCTAGGCCGCGCGGCCTGTGGCGCAGCGCCAGCGCCAGCGCGAGCTGCAGGGACAGACACCCACACGCGTTGCTGGTCTGCCCCGGAACTGCCTCCCAAAACGCGGGGGCGGGGCTTTTATTAGAGACGCCCTGCGTCACCGCGTAGCGGGACGCAGGGCGGAACATAACATTCCTCCTTTATTATAAAACAAACAAACACAATACAACTGCAATCAACTGGACGTTCACCGGTAGTCTACGGGGTGTGTTGGCTACCACACATAGTCACTTAGCTTGGCTGGCGGCCTCGTGGCAGTTCTCAGGCCGTATCGCCCTTCTCTGGGACTACCCCCCCTTGGCCCCTGATCTGGCTCACCTTCATTGGTGGTGTCCTCGAGGCTAGGGGCATCCGGTGGTTCCCAAGTCCTGTCCCCCGCTCCTGTCTCGTCCGGGATGGATCCGGGCTCCTCTTCGCTGGACCGAGCATCCTCATCCTCCCGGTGGTCCTCTTTGTCTGTCCACATGGTGTGGGGCACCGCCTTGAACCACGACGAATTCCTCGTCACTTGACGGCGTCCTCGTGTCACTGTCACCATGGTTCCGCGCCGATCACTGACGGTCCATGGCAGTTCATCGTATCTGGTGTCGAGTTTTGCCTTGGTGGGGTTGCGTAGCATGATGACTTGATCCCCTACTTGATGGTTGGACGGCCTGGCTCTCCTCTTGCCGCTCATGTGGGCATTGGCACTCCTTCTCCTCATTTCTGTGCGTTCTTCGTTGACCCCGTCCGGGGTCCTGCTCGGATGGTGCGGAATCGAGGATCTGATAACGGTGCCGAACATAAGGTCCGCCGGTGGTATACCGGTTGTGCTGTGGGGGGTGACCCGATAGTTTCTGGTCAACTTTCCATGGGCTGGCATTCGCCTTGGATACCCTTAGCACTTTGTTAATTGTTCTCATGAACCGTTCCACATCCCCGTTTGCCTGGGGCCATCCCGGCATGATGTGGTGATACTGTATATTGAGTTCTTGCAAATAGTTCTTGAATTCCACCCCTGTGAACGGCGGCCTGTTGTCGCTTTTGATGGAGGTGGGTAATCCGTGAGTTGCGAACATCTTCTCGATGGCCGGAATGACCACTTCCGCCGCGGTGGATTCGACTATTTCCACTTCAGGATAGCGCGAGTGATCGTCAATGGCCACCAGTAGGTAGAGGCCTTCTCGTAGCTTACAGAAGTCAATGCTGATTGCCTCCCACCGAGAGCGGCCGCGTTCAGCCGATAGAATTGGTTCCGGTTCTGGCGGGGCTCCCGTTATCTGACAGGATAGGCACGTGCTGATTAGGGCCTCTACACGTTCCTCGATCTGGGGAAACCATACCCTGTGCCTAATGCGGGCCTTTGTTCTAGCCAGTCCTTGGTGTCCTTCATGTGCTAGGGCCACAACCCTGGCTTGTAGTTTGAGAGGAATTACGATGCGGTTTCCTCGGAGTATCACCCCCCCTTCAGTGATCGACAGATCTTGCCTGACGGTGAACATGCCGGACAGAAACCCTTTCGCTTCCTCTGTCCTGTTGTGGGTGTTTCTCATGAAAGTCTTCCAATCACTCGAGATGATGGCATCTTTCACCAAGTCGCAACAAGGGTCCTTGTGGATTTCCGACTCAATTTCCTCGATGCTCACCGCCTTAGGCCTCATTGCGCGTACCACTTGGCATATGTGTTCCTCAGTCTCTTCGGCCACTTGGATCTCTTGGTGGGTCGCCGCTCGCGGATGTCTCGAGAGAAAATCCGCGGGGTTTCCACTGCCTGGCTGGTAGATGAGATCAAAGTCGTATTGCTGAAGATGTAGGAGCCATTTGGTGATTCGTGCCGGAGGGTGCGACGATGTCCCCATGAAGATGGGCAGCAGGGGTTTGTGGTCCGTGATTGTCGTGAACCGACGCCCATATAAGTAGAGGTGAAAATGCCGGCACCCCCACAACACGGCGATGGCCTCCTTTTCGATGTGAGAGTACCTCTGTTCGGTCTCCGTGAGGGCTCTCGATGCGTACGCTATCGGCCTTTTCTCCCCTTCCTTTGTTACCTGCATCAGGATGGCACCGAGCCCAACCGGGCTTGCGTCCACGAACAGTTCAGTGGGCAGCTCGGTGTTGTAATATGCCATTTTGGTGTCGACAGACAGGGAGTCTTTGATGCTTTCGAACGAGTCCTGGCTTTTCTGGCCCCAGTCCCACTTGGTGTTGGCCTTCGTCAGTTCCCGTAATGGCTCAGATAGGGTGGCCAGGTCTCGGATAAACCTCCCGCAGTAGGTGGCCATGCCTAGGAAACTGCGTACTTCCGTGGGGTTCATCGGTGGGCTTGCGGCCTGAATGTCTGCGACCTTCTGGGGGTCAGGGGAGATGCCCGTGCTGCCAAACTTGTAGCCAAAGAAGGTGATCTCTGATCTGAGGAACTCACACTTCTCCCGGTGTATGGTGAGCCCAGCCTCTTGTAGTCTGTCCAGTAGGGTTCGAAGCCTCTTGATGTGCTCTTCCGTGTCGGGGGCGTGAATCAAAATGTCATCACTCACATTGAGGACACCAGGGATGCCCCTGATGACCTCTTGAATGGTTTGCTGGAATACCTCAGCTGCCGACGATATCCCGAAGCTCAGGCGTTTGTATCTCCGCAGCCCCAAATGCGTCGAGAATGTCGTGATATAGCGAGAGTCCCTGTGGAGCTTGAGTTGGTGATACCCCGCCTTCAGGTCAACCTTCGAGAATACACAGGAACCCGTGAGGTCAGCCACGATTTCATCGATTGTTGGTGTGATGTGGCGCTCTCTTTTAATGGCAGTGTTCGGGAGGCGCATGTCTATACAGATTTGCACTTTTCCAGGCTGTTTGGGTTTCCGCGTTACCACCATTGGCGAGACCCATGGTGTGGGTCCTGTGACCTCTTCTATGATGCCGGCTTCTTCCAAAGCCTTGAGTTCCTGCTCCACTTGCTCTCTCATGTGGAATGGGGTTCTCCGATGTCTTACGGCCTTGGGCTGTACTGTTTCATCAATGTGTAGTTTGATGGTTTTGCCCTTCAGACAGCCTATTCCCTCTTGCAGCTGGGGGTATTGCCTCAGTATGTTCTCCACCTCTTCGCCCGCATCGACGTGGCAGACGAATTTAACCACTCCCAGATCTTCTGCTGCGTCCCCACTCAGGAGGCTTTCAATTCCTGCCCTCACGACATAGACTTTCGACCATAGTCTATTTTCACCGTGTTCCAGCATGGTGCGGAATCTGCCAATCACTGGTAGGGGCTTCTGGCTGCCGTATGCGTGTAGCAGCGTGTCTGTGCTTTTCAGCTCTGGTGGAGGGTTTAGAGTCTGGAATGTGCTTGTGGGCATCACATTCACTGAGGCGCCTGTATCAATGGTCATAAGGATGCTCTGGTTTTGGACGGTGACCATGCATTTGCGCCTTCGGGCAGATTTTCTTTGCGGTCCTTGACCTTGGCTCAATGCATGCACCAGATATACCTTCCTTCCTTATCTGTCGTTGTCTTTACTGGGATTCTGCTGCATCGTCGAGACGTCATCCCCTTCTTCCTCCGTGGAGGAGTTGGCCACTGCGACCCGCCTTGCATTGGCTTGCTTCTTTTTCTTGGTCGCATTCTTCTCAGGAAGATTTTGTAGAGGCTGGATGGAGCTGCCCGCTGATCTGCATACATTCGCATAATGATCCTTCCTGCCGCATGCTCCACACGTGTTTCCTTGTGCGGGGCAGTTGCGACGGCCATGTCGTGGGCCACCACACCAGCCGCACTCTGTGGGCCCAGGAATGCGCGGTTGCCACCTGTTCTGGCCATATCCCCTACTGTGATCATCCCTCGAGGATGGTTTGTTGGCAATCTGGGCCACCACGGCTGTGTTGAGGGTAGGTTGCAATCTGTGTAGCGTGGCCTCCATGTTGGCCGCTCTGGTGTGAGCCAGTTCCCTTTGGCGTCCGAGTTCAAGGATGCGTTGTAAGGGAATACCTCTTTCGCTGAGGACCAGGCGTCTTAGTTTTTCTGAATGTATGCCGTTGATAACCTGCCTCCTGATTTCCCTCTCCACATTTGTGAACTCGCAGGACATGGCCAATTTTCTCAATCTGGTGTGATACGCGTCTAAGGTTTCGTCCGCTGCCTGTATGGTGGTGCAGAAAATAAAAGTCTCGTAGTCCGGGTTTAGTTGAGGGAGAAAGTGAGCCGTGAGGGCATCTTTCGCGCTTTGGTATGCATCTTGGCCATCATCAACATTGAGGGAGTTGAAAATGCGCAATACCTCGTCACCCACACTGAGCAGTAGGTGTGCTTTCATCTTCCTGGCCGCCGTAATCTCCTTGCACTCCATCGCCATTTCAAACTTCTGGATCCACAGCTGCCATCTGGGTCCGCTTGACGATGGGTCCGTGAAGGGGTCAAACGGCTGGATTAGAGTTGACGACCCTCCTTGCGTGCGCAGCTGGGGGGATGACAGCGACAGGTTTGCTGCAATTCTGGATGGCGTGGTGGGCCCCGGGGTTGATGTGCCGGCCGCCATGTCGACGTGTACCTTGTCGGTGTTGTCGTGATTCGCTTAGATCACCGCCAGTGCCGTGGAAATGGGCCTTCTCTGGACGTGCTGCGGTCCCCAGCCACTGAGTGATGAAGCGCAGGACCTGGTGTCTCCACGTTGTCCTGGTTGGCAATCCGTGTCGCTGCACTCAAATGGGGGGGGTGCCAGATGTTGAAATGGCTCCACCATGCCCAGCAGGAGATCGTAGGGCGAAGGAGAAATGCAGAGAAAATGTTTTTTTTTTTTTTTTTTTTTTTTTTTTGGGGTGGGGGGGTCACGCGAGTGATCCACCCCCCACCGAGTGTCCAAAAATTTCACCGCGATGGCTGTGGGCCATCGATATGCTTTACACGCCGAGCGCGTGTTGAACTTCGTTCCGCCTCGTCGCCATTGTTGTATTCCAGCCCGCGGTGGGCGCACGCGGGGGCTGGAAGGTCCGGGCTAGGCCGCGCGGCCTGTGGCGCAGCGCCAGCGCGGGCTGCAGGGACAGACACCCACACGCGTTGCTGGTCTGCCCCGGAACTGCCTCCCAAAACGCGGGGGCGGGGATTTTATTAGAGACGCCCTGCGTCACCGCGTAGCGGACGCAGGGCGGAACATAACAGCTGAGACGCTTTATCACTATAAAAACAGCAAAGTATCTGAGGAGCTGATTACAATTTTAAGTACTCAGTACTCAGTTTCCCCCAGAGGGTTGAAGAACAGCCTTCGGAATAATGAGGAAACAATGATGCCAGTGTTATGATTACCCCGGGGAAATGAGAATGCCATGTGTCTGATTGTGACCAGGCTCTGTTTTATGATAAGCTTCTGAGTTTTGAGACTTGGGGATTACTTGGGTTGAGCAACACTTTTATTGAGGGGGGGAATCCTGGGAACCCTCTTTATATCCTAAGCGCGTTGGGTTTCTGGGAGGCAGAACCTTAAGCAAGGGAGAATCAGCTCCTGCGAAACCACATAGATAATGAGAGAGGGAAACCTAAATAAGGCGATGAGGAAAGTGGAACTCAGTGTAATGAGGATGGCTGGTTTGTGCTTTTATTGCCACAGCGTCCCTCTGCTTATGAGAACACCCCAAACCAGGGCCAAGTCATATACCTCTATACACAGAGTATATAAAACAGGTGCACCTTACACAGCATGTCAACCAACACTGTTTATTTTAACTTTTATTGGTTTTTATAACGCGCTTAATTTCTGATTTCTGTTTCCAAGCGCGGATGTGGGACACGAACTTCTGTTGCTCTGTGTGGGTTTGCTTCTAAGACCAAGGCATTGCCCCTGTGCTATCCTCTGTTCTTTTGGGGCTCATCTCCAGTAATCATTTATAGCTTTGAACAAGGATGTGCGACAAGCAGGTAGCCGCAGTGCAAATGGCAGCGAGAGAAAGAAACAGTGAAAAGCCATTCAAACGCACCAGTGATAGTCCAGCAGGGAGTGGAGCAGCCATGCGCAATTGGAAGACACTCAAGACCCTGTGCTGGGGCTGTGAAATCCTGCTTCACTGAAGGTGTCTTCCCTTTATGCTAAGTCCTGAAGGTCACAGAATATGCCACAGAATGCCGTTACTGTAACTGATTAAGATACTCCAAAAGAAGCACGGTCACAACCAGATTGCCCTTTCTCTGGGGCAGAGGCATCCAGAAGGAATGCACTGACGACACAGCCAAGAGTTTGTATATTGCATAGAATGCATCTGCTGCCATTTCATTGCACTGGCGTGGCAGGGGCTCATCTTAAGCGATCACAGATGCAGTGGACTTTGGCTGGGTCAAGCTCTGTATGGTTGGTAAATGGGCAAGTCCTGCAGAAGGGTTGTGGGCCTGTACGCCTTTTGTATACCCTTGAGGTGATTTATGTGAGATTATTAAAGCAAACTGGCAGACATGATTTTTGGCACCCAAGACTGTGGAAGTTCCGGTGATCACTTGTACACAACAGAAGGAGGAAGTTCACTCTCTCTTCTCTTTTGCTACCCCTCATGGTTCCCTACATTGTTGCCACACCCACTTGCCAACACCTCCTGCCACTAGCATCCATAGATAGTTTCCATGTTTTTTGTCTCACTCTTCCACTCACCCTCTTCCACTCGCTTTCTCTACCCCGCTCTCACTCTCTCTCGCAATAGATGCAGTGTTCACATTGTGCAGCAAGAAATAGAGAATTTTGCTTTTATGTGGGGACCTTGCTTATGCCAGGGCTCTGCTTCTGTCGGAGCTCAGATAATGCCACAGTTCTGATATGGTTAACATGACACCTGGCTCATAACTTGCTTCTAAATCGAAGACGCCATTGCCGGTCTCTGGTCTTGCGGTGGGGTAATGTCATGAGACAGTACTATAGGACCTGGCCTTGAAAGATAGCCAGCCCTTTACAGTTTGCATGGCAAGCTCCCTAGCAATTTTAAGACGGAACTGCAACTCCAAAGGAGGTATAAGGGCGCACGCACGCACGCACGCACGCACACACGCACACACTCTCTCTCTCTCTCTCTCTCTCTCAGAGCTGCATTAATGGAACAGTGGGGCACAGAGTGGGTCACTCAGCACTTCTGTTCAGTTCTTCCATGTGTCTCTAGCAATCTCCCAATTTATGCTCAATCCGGATTACCTGTTGCTGACTTGTTCTTGCTTTCCTTGATTTAGCTTTTCCTCAGCCCTTCTGTTTTGCTTGCTTGAGAACCGGTTGCTGACCTGAACAGCCTATATCTTCTGACTCTGGCCCGGGTACTCTTTACTGGCCAGACATCTGATATGTGACTTGGATTGTTTTCAGATTGCCCTGATTGGTTGGTCATCTTTGGACCTTCCTACTACCAGTGCTGCTTGTTCGCACCTCCCACTGGCTCCATTCTAGCTGCCCTGTGTGTTTGACTTCTCCCTAGGCGCCCACCGAATGTCCTCAGCAAAGGATGTTTAATGACCCAGACACTGCCTGGGTGCTTCTGGGTAACCGCACGTATCCACAATGCACATGTTACCCGACCAATCTTCTCAAAACCCCCTTTATCACCACTTGCTTTTCATCCTTGCACCATGCATTTTCTTTAATGCTGAATATTGCCTACATGCAGCAGACATTTTGGACTTGATCACTGCCAATACACTTCATGCTATCTTTATTACTGAAACCTAGTTCACACCAACTCCTTCCCACATCTTTGATATTTCGTTTCAGAAGAATTGGGCCATGCCAGAACGAAACCATCCGACCCCTGGTATACTCAAGAGCTCCCTAACAACAAATGTTACATTAGAGCGCTTGAGAAACACTGGTGCAACGTCAACACACTGGAGGACCTTCCTTCCCTCAAGGCCTTACGTTCCAAACGGCAGACCCTGATATCGGGATACAAAAGCTGACTATTACACCATCACCCTTATGGTAGCCTCTAACAGGAGCAAAGCCCTTTTTGATGCAAGCACTGCTCAAACCCGAAACCAGGCGCATCAGTACCAGAATCTCAGCAGAAGTGTGAAGCTATAAATAAGTTCTATATCAACAAGATCAATACCATCAGGCTTCACATCGAGGGCTCCAAATCCTTTGACAGACTTTTCTCCCCTCTGATTTGAGGATCTCTCATACACGCTTGCCTCCTTAAAACTGACCTCTTACACTGAAGACATCCTTTCAGCCACCACCTTTAAAAAACATACCGTCACTGCCCTTACTGCTCTTATTAGGATAATCAACGCCTACTCCAGTGAGGGCACATTCCCAGAAGTCCTAAAAACAGGCTTTTACGCCCACTCCTGAATAAACCAATCCTCAACCGGAAAGACTTAGCAAACTACCAGATGACCACGAGTCCTTCGTCTATCAGTAAAGTCATTTAGAAGGAAGTTGCTATTCAACTGCTTACAAAAATCAAGCAACTCGGTCTGCTCTGGGATTATCCATCTGAGTTCTACCCCAAATTCAGCACTAAAACACAGCCACCATCCAGATGATCAATGACGCCCTTAAGATTGTCAATAAAGGGGACTCATGCCAGCTAGTCCTTCTGGATCTCTCCGCTGCTTTCGACATGGTCATGACACACTACTCACTCTCCCTGCACACAGGATTGGCATCTCAGACACGTCCTGAAATGGTTCCCATCCTACCTATTTGACAGACACCAGGCTGTCCATAGGCTCCCTCAAGTCTGAACACCACCCATCACCTGAGGGATCCCTCAAGGTTATGTTCTCTCCCCAAACCTTTTTTAACCTATATAGGCATAAATGCTACATTATCATCCCTAAATGTCATGGGCCCACAAGATATCACTCACCTTCCATCATGCCTTTGAAATGTTCAAAAGTGGATGAATAGTGCCTATTTAAAGGTTAACCAGTCCAAGACTGAATTCGTAATCCTGTGCCACTGCTCCAAGCTGGAACCAACTCAAAGGTTGCTGGATGAAATGCACTTGAACGGGTTCAAACCTCACATCAGCACTCAGCAAAATCCATAGGCTTTATTGAGGACAGCAACCTATCCTTCCAATAATTAATCGCGACAAAGGCTCAAACATCTTGGTATCAGATGTCTCTACTTCACAAGATCAATCCATTCCCCCCACCTGAGGAATTCCAAGCAGTGTTGCTGGCCCTAGTTACCTCAAAGATCAATGGGGTAATTTCCTCCTCTGAGGGGTCCCAGCTGCTCACCTGGCCTCCCTCAAAGTGTTTCACCATACTATACCACAGCTCACCTCATCACTGAGTCTAGGAAATGTGACAACCCCATCCCCACCTTGCACAGATTACACTGGTTCCCCATCACGGTTGTGATCTGGTTCAAATCCAGGTGCCTTACCTACAAGGGAAAGCACTGCTGGCATGCAAGCATATGTGACAGTCAAACTAAAAACCTTGGGCGGCACACGGTCATCTCTCAGCATGACCATCAGCAGACTGGAAACTGGATTTGCTCACAAGAAGAAAACTAGGAAACAGTCCTTCACAGGCTATGCTCCAGTTCTCTGGAACTCCATCCCAGTGGAAATTCAGACTGCTCCAAGACTCCTTCAGTTTAGGAAAGAACTGAACACTGGGCCCTTCTTAAAACACCATAGTGTAATTTAAATTCTGGCTATCTTGTGCAATCTGACAAAGGACTAATTCCAATGGACGCACATACCGATGCCAAGACCTCACAGTACTGCACTACTGTTAAATGATGCCAGCCCAAATGCTTGCTACCCTCAATCTGTACAGGGCTCTGCTGCTTTCAAGCTAGGTTTGCACTTAAAAAAACAAATCTGTATATTTTGCTGTGATAATTATTACTAATTTTTACTTGATGTCTTATCCTCACTACTAATGACTTGTACAGTGTGTAATAACGTGAAACCGTTGGTAAGTTGAGACACTTTTATTATTCAAGCCCGAACACCGTAAACACCATCTCCTCTCCACTCCTTCCTTTCAAACCCCCAACTGCCACCCCCAGCATGGAACACATGAACGTTCTATGTTAGAACCTTTTACAATGGCTCGTGGAAGCACGAGCCACTACTACACATCTCCCCCTGTAAACTTCACAATTGACGATTCATTAATATAACATAAGATAAGGAATATGGGAAGTAAGGAAGAAACAATAATAGGCAGTAACAATATATATATACGATTTCTAATTATCTAAAGTCAAAATTAGTCATCTGCAAATTCTAAAACATAATCCTTATACTTTGTAGGAATCTTCTTTATTCTGGCAGAGCGACCATTCACCCTGTTGGAAACCTCCGCTTCCTCCACAACCCTTGTTTCCACATCAGTCGGGCCAAGAACTCTTTTATCAGAATCACATGCAGAAGATTCATCCACCCCTTTTGCACCAAGTGCTCCATTTAATGGCGCAACTTCAGAACTGCTCAAGGGAGGCACCTCCATACTTGCTTCCCCCATCCAACTATCCTGCCCGTGCACTAACTCAGCCCTATCACTCTGTGGGGAAGCCACACGCTCAGATGTACCAATTCCAACTGTAGCACCGCCTCCCTCACAACACTGGTCCTCAGTATCCGCCAGCTTTCCCTTAACAAGGACCACCCTCCTCAAACTCCATCTGCTACCATCTTGCAATTTAACATATCCATGACCTACTTTGGTCACAACAGATGGTTTCATATATTTGGATAAACCCTTTGCTACAAATCTTGGATTTTTCACCACTACAAGATCACCTACTCGCACACGCAAGGGTTTCTTTTTGGCAAGCTGAGATTCCCAAAAACGGGATTGTTTAATGCGCACTTTGTCAAGAACTTCCTGCATGTTGATGCGACTTTGTACACCACCCCCAAGAGCGGCCACACGGAGTTTAGATCCTGGTTTCCTACCCCTCATTAATTCAAACGGAGACACGCCATTAAATGACGAAGGGGTAACTCTATAAGCTTTTAGGGCCTCAGTCACTACACTGCACCACGGCAAACCATTTGCCAGGGCCAACTGAACCGCCCCTTTCACAAACCGGTTCATCCGCTCCACTAATCCATTTGCCTCTGGATTGTACAAAGCCACCCTATGATGACGAATTCCTAGTTTGGAGAAAAACTCTTGCATGGCGACTGACACAAATTGGGGACCATTATCGGTGACTACTCCAGCAGGAACCCCTTCCCTGTCAAACACTGCCGACAAAAATTCAATCACCTTCTCAGTGGTAACAGAGGACAAGGCCGTGGCCTCCACCCACCTAGATGTATAATCAACTAACACTACAAAATATCTGAAACCTCCACCCAAGGTGTCCATGGGACCCATAATGTCTACGGCCACCTTTGACCACACCTCTTGCGGCACTTCCACAGGCTGTATGGGCTGGGGCGACGTTGATTTACTCTTATCACTGACAGAACAAGCCACACAATCCTTAACTACCTTCTCAACCTCCTCATCCATCTTGGGCCACCAATACCCCTCTCTTAGCCTTCTCTTCGTCATAGACCTACCGATGTGCCCTTCATGTGCTAACTCCACCAACTTGGCTTTGAGACATTCAGGTGGTATTAACCTGGTACCCCTTGCTACGCCCCACGGACCCACAGACAGCTCAGTCCATACTTGTCCGAATGATTTGTCAAATTCATCCATACCAGCACCGGTAGTCAGAGCAGCCTTGATGCGGTTCAACATGGGGTCCATTGCACACTCTCTACCCCATTCCTGCTCATTGACAGCCGGACACACCTTGGCCACCAACACATATTCATCACTCGTCATAGCCTGCGTTTCATTTTCCGCACTTGCATCTTGGCGGGGAAAACGAGAGAGACCATCTGCAACCATATTTTTGGTACCAGGTAAATACTCCACCTTGAAATTATACTCACTCATCATTGCCATCCAGCGCATCACTCTAGAAGATGCCTGGAACAAACCCTTAGATGTCAATACATGCACTAGGGGTTTATGATCGGTGCGTATAGTATATTCTACTCCCCACAAGAATGTTCTAAAATGTTTGGATGCCCAGATAGCAGCCAAGGCCTCTCTCTCTATGACTGCATACCTACGTTCTGCCTCACTCAGAACCCTAGACGCGAATGCAATGGGGCGATACGCTCCATCAAAATTCTGTTCAAGAACCGCCCCCACCCCATACTCGCTAGCATCCACTGTCAAAACCGTCTTCCTAAATGGAGAAAAGGAAGCTAACGATGGAGCCTGGTCCACCTGAACCTTCAAGCCTTCAAATTCAAGTTGGCACAACTCTGACCACTCAAAACGTACCCCTTTTTTGAGCAACGCTCTCATGGCCACTGTCTTGTCGGAGTATGCGGGAATAAACCTACTATAATATTCAGCCAATCCCAAAAAGGACCGTAATTGATCTTTACTGGTGGGTGGATATACCTCACATAACGCCTTCACCAATTCAGCCTTGGGATGTATCCCCTCAGCATCCAGTGTGTGACCTAAATAAGTAACACTCTCCACCCCTATCTTACCATTTACTCAATTTCACTGTCAGGCCACTCTTCTCCAAAATGCTCAAAACTCGTACAATCCTCTCATTATGTTCCTCACGTGACCTGCCCCACACCAAGATATCGTCCTGGAAATACTCCACACCTTCCACCCCACAAAACAACTTTTGCATTACTCGCTGGAAAACAGCGGATGCAGATGCCAACCCAAATGGCATACGCCGGAAACGAAAAGCTCCAAATGGCGTAATGAACGAAGTAAGATGTCTTGATTCGGTGTGTAAATCCACTTGGTGATAAGCAGAGGACAAATCTAAGGTGGAGAAATAAGACGCCCCCCCAACAAGTGAAAGCATTTCGTGTATATTAGGTAAGGGATGCCTGTCTATCCAGATGCTTGAATTTAAATCTCTTAGATCTACGCACATCCTCATACCACCATCTGATTTTCGTGCCAATACAACCGGGGCTAACCACTCTGAAGATTCTACCTCCTCTATTACCCCAGCTTCCATCAATTTTTTAAGTTCTATCTGGAGACTTTCACGCGCCATGATAGGCACACGCCTAACTCTGTGCACCACAGGAACAGCACTCCTCTTGAGCACGATCCTGTGTGAGAAACCCCGCAACTTGCCCAGGACAGAAGAGAAAACTGCTGGAAACCTCTCTTGGAGAGTATCGGCCGTCAATGCGCTCCCCTCACTGGAACCATCTCCTCTTCCCTCGCTCACACACAAAACAGGGACAGCTTTGCCAGGGCGAACTTCCATCTCCAGGGCAGCCTGCTCATCCCACCCAATAACTGGATCACCCTTACAAGCTATATACAGCTTTCCTCTGGTTTTCCGGCCATGAAACTCAATATCAACCCACTCATATCCTAATACTTCAATCGGAACACGGCCATACGCACAAGGATTAATATCAGACGGATTCAAACTTGACACTTCCTTGCGGAACTTGGATTCGTACATCTCAGGCGAAATCATGGTGTAAGGAGAACCTGTGTCAACTAACACACTGAGGGGAACTCCATTCACAATAAGGGTGGCCCACGCACTTTTTCTCGACGGTCCCACACTCAACAGCGCACCTTCTTTTGGAAGCACTTCTGCCATAACGGAGGGACTAACATAGCCTACAACCGTAACATTACTGTCATCTTCTGCAGAGTCCACCATCCGCACCACCTCCTTTTGTGGAATAGCCTTACACATCCGGGCAAAATGTCCTCTTCCCTTGCACTTTCTGCACACTACGGCAGAAGCAGGACATTCCCTAGCTCCAGCAACATGACCCCTCCAACCACATTTCTTGCAGAAATCTCTGCTATTCTGCGTCACTCTTTGATCCTTGTCCCTGGCCCGATTTTCTTCATTCTTGCGAGGCTGAATCATTTGTACAATTTCCGCCTTTTCCG
This sequence comes from Ambystoma mexicanum, assembly GCF_040938575.1. NCBI lineage: Eukaryota > Metazoa > Chordata > Amphibia > Caudata > Ambystomatidae > Ambystoma > Ambystoma mexicanum. The sequence goes on along the minus strand of NC_090922.1, from coordinate 440,809,980 downwards.
TCACTTCCTTGACGCTCTTCCTTGACTCCTCCAGTGCGCGAGCTATTTCTAGCACTTTCTCCAACGGGGGATCTTTCTCTGTCCACAATCTCTCCCTAACCTTTGAGTCACTAGTCTTCATCATGATCTGGTCACGAATGTATTCCTCTGCCATGCCCGTGAACTTACACGTAGAGATGAGAGTACGCAGTGCCGTCACATACGAATCAATGTTCTCTCCAGGACCTTGCGCCCTTGAAAAGAAATGATACCTCTCAAGCACAATGTTAGCTCTTTTTCCGAAGCGTGTCTCAAGCTTCTTAAGAGCCGTCTCAAATGCCAAAATCACTGCCTCCCCCCCTTCTCCATCTCCTTCGCCTGAAGACACAGCCAAAACATCCTGGCCAGGAAGGTGCCTGAACACCCTCAAACCCTCCGTACCAAGGCAATTCAGTAGAGTCGCTTCTTTGTCATCATCAGACATTCTGGAACCACCTGACGCTCTCAGGTATACCTTGAAGGAGTCCACCCAAAGCTCCCATGCAATGGGGGGCTCCCCCGGATTGGGAAGGAAAGCTGGGGGAGGACGAGCATTGCTGTGCTGCATGGTCACTGGAACCGACATAGCCACTGATGGAGGCCAAAGGAACGAAATCAGCAAAAACTCTGCGTACTTCCCTGACAGATAATATCCGATAAGGTACCTTGTCCTACACGACCAGTAAAGACGATCACTCCATACCAAACCCTTTTTGGCAGAAATTCGTAATACGAGTTGCACCCTTTGGTCAACAGGCAAGTACTAATCACTCCCTTCTCCTTGAAAATTGTGGAAACAGAAATTTGCAGTTCTCCTAACAGCTGCACACAAGGAGTTAACTTCTTCTCCTAGCCAGTCAATCAGTGCAGACACGCCCACCATGAGTTGGAAACCTCCGGCCCCCCTTCCTTTAATCGTGGGCGGAGCTGAGCGGCGTGACTTCAATGGACAGTCCACACCTTACTGGCTACAGGGATCGCAGGCTGTGCCCCCTCCCAGGGTCCACCTCTCACCTGCACCAGTCCTTACTCCCTTCTAGCAGCACGGCTTAGCCGCACCCTCCCTCAAGCCGCGCTCGACCTCCTCCGGAAGCGCGGCTCGGCAGGATCCTCTCCACAGGAACAGCGACTGCACTTCCTGCCGTGCGCCGCACTCGACCTCCTCCGGGAGCGCGGCTCGGCAGGATCCTCTTCGTTGGGACAATAGCCGCTCAGCCGCATACACGGCTGCGCTTCCTGCCGTGTGCCGCGCTCGACCTCCTCCGGGAGCGCGGCTCGCCCGGCAGTAGAAAGCAAGGTAACGCTGGCCCAGCTGACGCCAATCACGTCGGGGCCGCGCTCGACCACGTCCGGGAGCGCAGCCCGGAAAACAGCTGAGACACCAGACGATGATACGGCACGGCAAGGCGCGTGGGTCAGGCTTGAAGATCCTCGTCGCCAGTGTAATAACGTGAAACCGTTGGTAAGTTGAGACACTTTTATTATTCAAGCCCGAACACCGTAAACACCATCTCCTCTCCACTCCTTCCTTTCAAACCCCCAACTGCCACCCCCAGCATGGAACACATGAACGTTCTATGTTAGAACCTTTTACAATGGCTCGTGGAAGCACGAGCCACTACTACACAGTGCTCTGTTGCTCCCAAGCTAGGTTCTCACTATAAACATATATAATAATAATTATAATAATAATATAATAATAAGTACTGTGATGAATGCCGAGATGTTGTCACGTCTCCCGAGGGGGAGTATGTCATGGGGAGAGACTCCCCCTTTTGGGGATCAGGGAGGAGATGTCAGGAGAATGCGGTACAACACCCCTCAACCTCACCCACTTCCTTTACCTCCCCTCAGGCCATGTGACCCACCTTATCTTCCCTCACTTCCATACCACATACATCCATGCATATATGTGAGATTGAATACCCTACAGTTACTGAGATGAGGAAGAGTAGGGATGACTTAATGAAGATCTCCTTCAGAGGTACTCAGATTAGGAGGAGGTGCGGAACAATGAAGAATCCTAAGAACTTAAATGAGCATTCTAGCTGTCATCGCTCATTCAACATTAAGAGAGAAGAAGGACTTTCCTTTGTGTCAGACCCTCCCAAAAGGATCAGCGAGTCTGGAGGATGTCCAGCGTGGAAGCGAGAGAGGCTGCTGCTGACTGGGACACGTGCAAAGGGGCAGAAGTGTCCCCAACCTGTCTGTCTGGGCAGACGAAAGAACTGGAAGAGCAGAGGTCCGGCTGTAAGCAGTAACCGGACAGTGCGGTTGTAGAAATAAGCGCAACCTGCCCAGAGAGAAGCACTACGGAGTCTCTGCAGATGTTGCAAATGCCGTGGAAGCAGCACAAGAATGCAAGAAGCACGTGACCGACGGAGAACAACCCAGAAGGTACATGGGCTGTCACGATCGAGAAAAGAGGCAAGAGAAACTTCAAACCCGGTGTCTGGGACCCAGATATACCTAAGGAGAATATCTTAAGCAATTGGCCATATGATAGTACATGGCTGGAGAGTGAACCAGGTATATCAGGAATAGAATACAGAGGAGAACATAGGGTTGGGGACGTGCAACCTGAGGAAGAGGTTGCAGGTCACCTCACTAAGTTGCGGGTCACCTCACTAGCCATCTTCTCTGAGGCAGTGCCTGTCAAGCAAGGGAACCAGGTCTGCTCAGACAAATCCCTAAAGAAACCCAGGTCTAGGACCCAACCAATACGTTTATATATGAGAAAGTCCAGGGAAAAGGAGACATTCTCCTTGGCATTTTGAACTGTGATAAAAAGCCTGAGAAAGGCAAGGGGAAGGGAGCCATTCCCCCTTGTGTTGTGAAGTGTGAAAGTAAAAGGAAAGAGAGTGTGAGAACAAAGCCAAGGAAGGCAAGGGGAAGGAGTCATTCTCCAGGCATTGTGAAATCGTGAAACTAATTAAAAAGACCGTCCAGGGAAAGGGAGTTATTCCCCCTGGCTGTGTGTGGGGAAAACACTGAGAGCCAGCCATCAGGAGAAGGGAGTCATTCTCCTGGTAATTGAGTTTACCATGAGGAGCAAACCAGTGATCCAGAAGAAGGGAGTCATTCCCCCTGGAGGGAAGAAAAAATGAACTTTTGATGCAAAGCCCGCAAACCTTTGTTTTGAAGTATTGAAGTCAGAGAAAGGGAGTCATTCCCCATGGTGAGCGACTTGCAAACAGAATTGTATTGTTTAGTCCAGGAGGACGGATCATTCTCCTGGGCCAAGAACATTGGTACAAGTTTAGTTTAGTTTTAAGTATAAGGGACAGAGATAGGGACGTTTGTCACAGGACCGTGAACTCTTATTATTTGAAACGACATCCTGACAGACCCATTAGCACTTTAGTTGAAGCAGTGAAACCCCTCATAGATATGGGGAAAGGTAGGTTTTCTCTTTATTTTGATCTTAAATAAAAGTCTATTGCAATCACTATGCCACCTGCGTGTCAGTCTCCTCCTTCTGCACCCTTACAGTACTTAGGGTTGAAACCAGTCTATCTCAGAACTTTCCTGTAGACTCTTCCCTTCTGGTCTGTGCATATTGTTGTGCCCTTGTTCTGCCCAGGTAGGTCCCTCCAAACTGTTTTTCCTTTTCTGCATGATGGTGCCATCCAGTCATTTTCACCTGGCCTATGGACTTGTAGAATCTGTTATTACCACTTGGACCTTGAACACTCAAGCTTCTTCTTCCTTCTAGCGGAGCTCATTGTCAGGGATCAAACAAGGGTAGAGAGGACTGGGAGGAGAGCCGCTATCCGATTGTGGTCTGACCTGTTGTTGTTATTCCTTTTCAGCCTTTTTGGGCAGATACAGGAATCTGACTTTTCCCACTTACCTTTATGGCAGTGGCCTTTTGGGTGCATTTTCAGTAGCCATAGAGGGACACAGATTTGGGAGGTCTGCCGGGGCTCAATCCACAGACTTGCCAAACCTGGTTAATGACAGTCTGCAACCTTTGGCCCGCCAGGTATTTTGGACAACACCCATCAGCTCCTGCTAGCATAATCAATGGTGAGGGATCATGGGAGCAGTAGTCCAAAGCATCTGGAGAACCACAAGCTGCAAACCTCTGCCAATCATTCCCAGTGAATAGTTGTATTGTTTTGTATTGTTTTGTATTAGAGTATAATGAATTCTGAAACATTTCACAGTCAAAATTTGTGGCCCTTAGGAATATTGGATGACAATTGCCATGATCCTAGACCATCGGCCATGCTTACTTGGGATAAGGGGAGTTGAAGTCCAAGACATCTGAAGGCCACACATTGAGCACCCATGTTGTAATTGTAATTGTAATTGTTTTTTTATACAGCGCTTTTATATCGGTGGAGTGCTTCAAAGCACTTCAATGTGGGAAGGGAACAAGGGAATACAGTAATCATTCTTAGGCCTTGAAATGTCTGAATGATCTAACAGAAAAACTAGCATACTAGGCCTGATGGCGTTTCTCCTAGTGCAAGTGCATGAAGTGCTACAGTTGTGACCAAGCTAAGGAAGGGGGGCAGAAAAGGGTGCAGCTGACAGAACAGATGAACTTACTAGTCCTAGTACATTTAGTTAAGGCATGCGGAGGTGCGAGGAAGAGTGGGTAGAGGGGGAAGAAATGTGTCCAGTCCAACAGGGCCCTGGGTTAAGTGCAGAGAGGTTGCCTCGCTCATAGAACGTAGGCAGAAATTGCAGTAGTGCTGAACATAGTGCGTGTTAGGGAGAATTCTCATAAATGGCTGATTTCCCTTACCTAATGAGTCCCTCAGCAGCTTTGCTGGATTTCTAGGATTTATTTTTTTCACCTGGTAAGAGTGTGAGCCTTTTTCCCACTCTTACATGTGTTTTGCTGTGTGTGTTTTCACTTTTTGTGTGATCTTGAGCACTGGAGCCTCACCTACTCCATGGCCTCATATTTTATTGTGTGTTACACAGCACCTTCAGTGCAGTGACACAGGGTTGTCTTTGAGACTTCCCACTGACTCCATTTTCTGGGGCTGACTACTGTCCCCCAGAAAAGGGTAAAGTTGCCATTAATTTTACCTTAGTCACTTTAAACCACAGACACAGTACACCCCATTTTACATGGAGTATTGGAAAGGGTTAACTCGTATCCCTTCTTGTCTGTGACTCTTGGAGCATTGTTTCACTCCCTTTACATTAAGACTTGGCTGGTGGCAGTGGTATCTACCCTAACTTTTCTACCGCGATTATCTTACATAAACGTGGTATTGTTTTAGGCTATTATATTAGCCTCAAACATAAACCCGCTTGACCAAATATATTTTATTTTGGCTCCGGCTGGGTTTATTCACCATTTCTTTTTGTTAAAGTCTTTCTCGTGTTCTTCTCTACATGCCAAACCGGGGATTACTCCTTTGTTCACTGTCTTTTCGCAGGCTTCTGCACAGAAGCCCTCCTTAAGGCTCCTGAAAGTCTAGGTAGGCAGGATGTGAGGGAGGGATCTTTGGACCCCTGCCATGGGTTCCCTTGGTAACCCAAGTCACACTCCTGTTTGATTGGCTGAGGGGACTGTCCTTGCCAGGACAGCCACCCTGCTGTGTGATTGACAGCCAGGCTGTAGGAATGGGGGAAAACTGCATAAAAAGCAGGTCTCTGGGACTCTAAAGGCAGAGTCGCCACTGGAACGAAAGAACCAATGAGGAACTGGCAGAAGAGGACCCCTACAACGACTGAACTGCCCAGTGAAGCCCTGCTGCAGGTCCGAATCTTCAGAATCCTTCGACAGAGAAGATCCTCCAGAAAACTTCTTCCCTTGAGCTGGTGGGACCAACCAGTTCACCCAAACTACAAGCCAGGACCCCTCCTCTGGTCGAATTCACTGTACAGAGCTACAGTGGGCCGGATAGCCAGGAAGGTCGGACCCTGCTTGGGTTTTAAGGAGCACACCTTTTATTTGTTGCTTTGCTCTGCTGCTTGCTTCTTCCCTGGGTAGTGCAGGACCCTCCAGTCTTCCTACTTCTTGTCAGTCCGACAGTCGCTTCAGGAACCGTGAGCCTGCAGGAACTACCAGGAACGTCCGCCTCAGCTACAGCTCCCTCTCCGTTTTAAGGTACTGTGCCAATCTGGTTGTCCGTTTCGTTCAACCACGATGAAAGTGTTTGAAATCTTTCTCCAATCCGAGGGTTTTCTCTCTCTTTTCTTTGAACTAACTTTTGTATCAACCAACCTCGTCTGGAAACCGTGCCACAAGCTTTACTGTGAACTACCCTGAACTGTGTGATCTTGAGCAAAAGATTTTGACCCATTGACTTTGGCCCTAAGCCTTTTCTACCTGATTCTATCTCTGTTGTTCCTCTTGTTCAATTGCCCTGAGTACTTACCTGTTGGGTTGACCTAATTTCTAATAACTTTGCTTTTCCCTCCCTTTTAAATTGCTGGAGTGCCATTTTGCTCCCACTTCATTTTGTGAGCTTAACTTGTCTGGAATGTAAGGGAAGTGATGTGAGAGTAAGAGTGTGATGTTTAGACTGCTTATAATACTGTACTATTATACAACTGAAGATTGAAATAAATGTATATTCTTTTACTTGAAAACCTTGAGTCAGTGTTTGCCTGAATGATAGTAATTGATGTCCTTTGTGCAACTATTTGATACTACTCACTTACTCTTGAGATAAGTCTGGCTGCTCCACTAATGCTACCACTATAACTGTGTAGTACAGGCTTGTACCAAAGGTGAAATTGTACTGTCACTTGTAGTCTTAATTGTGAGTGGTGTTCCCAAAGGGTACTGCATATGATTCTGCCTAACACTGGTGTACAGCGGTGAGGATAAAAGTGTAGTAATTACACTTAGAGTGCTACTATTACCTTGGATCAACTAACCACAAGGCTAACATCACTAAAAAGCAATACTAATCATGTCTGATATGGAAAGCCACAGGCAGGAGACCCTCCTGAGTTACACTGCTGATTATTTAAGAAATATGTGTAAAGAAAGAAAACACTCTGCCAAAGGCAAAAAGATTGAATTAGTTGAAAAGTTGTTAAAGAACCAAAGTCTGGGGAGTGGGTCTGGAATGCCTGACTCTCTAGCAAATGTGGAAAGTATTCAGGATGATACTATGTCTGTCAATGATGAGTTGGAAGAGGGAGATGTGTCTATGAATGATAGCCTCTCTGCCCCCTTGTCTGCTCAACAACCTCAACCCTTGTCCACTGGGACCCCCACAGGTCCTACACTCAGTCCCGAATTCATTGCTCTAGAGTAAACGAGGCTTGAACTGGAATTCAAACGTTTAAATGCTCAAACTGAACAAAAACACCAAGAACTTAAACTCAGCGAAATGGAGTTGAATCATGAACTAGAAATGAAAAGATTGTCTCTTGAAAATGCCTCTCTCCCAGAGTCTTCTAGGGCTTCCAGTCCTAATAGACCCTGTATGCCTAAAGAAATTGTGGGTATGTATGAGGTTAAGCCAGGGCTGTCAGAAGATGTGGTGAGGCCCGGGGCAAAACATTTGGTGAGGCCCCCTTACAATTTTTTGCACTGGGCCAGCGGCGGCACATCCGCAAACAGGAGACTCGAGAAATCTACCCTTGAGTTTGTGTGCAGGATCCCAAATATGGTTTATTACTACAACTCCAAATCAACTACAGCAAAGTTAGATTTCTGTACTGAAGAAAGGTTCATGCCAGACTAACTTTTTTATCATATAAATAAATATATATAAGATGGCATGAGCTCTCCACTGCGCCACCTCCAATTCTCTGAAGGTCAGTCACTTTTCCAAGCAAAGAGTTGAGGGCAGATCTTTCTTCGGCTGGGGCCTCCCTCTGGAAACAGCCTCCCTGCCTCGCTGAAACTTGAGGAGAACCATCTCCGGTTCCGGAAGCACCTCAAGACCGGTATCTTTGCTTCTGCCTTCTCTCTTCCTCTCCCTTGCTGATCACCTGCCTGATCCATGCACTGGTCACCTGGTCAAGCTCTGAATTCGGGCCCAGGTCCCTGCCTGTCCTGTTGCAATCCCGCACTGCCTCTTGGCTCCCCTGCACTTGTGGTCTGTATCTGTAACCCTACAGTCCCCGCTCTTGCTCTTATTCTCCACCCGTTGGCTGCACTTGTGAGTACCCACACTTGCCACCCGTTGGCTGCACTCTTGTTTCTCCTTTGTTACTGCACTTCTGCATCCTACCCCACCCTCGGCACTTCTCCCCTCCCCCCTTCCCTGCTCTTGCGCGATCTGAATGACACAAGGCCTAGTAAGATCTGTGTTTTGTCCTACTCTTTTGCTTCTCCCTCCTTGCCTTTTCGCGCCTAGAAACACTCGTTATAACAGGCACGTTATAAATGCCATATCATATCATTAAGGAGCACCCTGCCCCCATGTGCGCATTAAAACACACATCATACACAGTGACAAGTGATGTACAGTGGAGGCTGGTACATTTCTGAACTTAAGAGGCTTAAAGGAGAGTTCCGGGACTTTTTTTTTATTGTCCCTACGGGTCGGCCATGTGTTTGTAAGCATAAATCGGTAGATCGTAGGAAACTTTCCTATGGACCTTATCCGACTTTTCGCCCATTATCGCACTCGAAATCAGCCTCCATTTTGTGATAATCCTATCATTCCGCCGCATCGACCTGGCTCACCTGCCTTTGCGGCACTAAATCAAATCCCCCGCCCCTGAAACAGACTTTATCAAAACATTCATATTCCCCGCCTCTATCCGTGACGTGACTGTGCTGCGTAGGCAAACGCGCCCAGGCGTCTTCTACGCGACTCCACACAGACCCCGGAAATCAACACAGATCAGCTCACAATACAGCGCACCACAATTCGGAATATGAAACTGTACTTTGAAATCAAACCGCAAGATTGTAAATGTGGTAAAGTACATTTATTTGACATCAAATGTTTAGAGAATATTCAGCGATTTGCATTTTTATTTGCTCATGTTCCAAAAAGTTCGTATTGAGGAACGCGATGGTCCTTTGCTGTACACAGGGTCTTAGAGCATCTCACAATACAGCACCACAATTCGGAATGTGAAACCGTGGTTTAAAAGCAAACGGCAAGATTGTACATTTGGCAAAGTACGTTTATTGGACATCAAATGTTTAGAGAATATTCAGCGATTCGCATTTTTCTTTGCTCTCGATCCAAATTAGTTCGTCTTGAGGGAAGCGATGTTCGTGTGCAGTACACAGGGTGTTGGTTTACGATAAAAATAAGCTCTTCTGTCGCACTGATAATCGCATGGCTGTTCCAACAACGAGGCACTAGGCCACCACAACGGTAGGTATGTTGCATCTAACCGTTAGTACCGCGTAAGGGCATACTTGTACTTGGCGATCGTCCCATAAAATGGTCAGGGTGGTAACGTTGTTCACGCGGAGAAGCAACTGGCGGCTGTAGAAGCCGTCCGCCGGTGTCTGGTACTCGTGACACAGACAGTAGTGAATGATGTACCTAAAAACATAAAAAATGAAATTAGTCTCACCATCAGATCCTTATTAAAATTATTCATTTCATAGCGAGGACAGCGCTACTGGGTGTACACAAGTGTTTAAAGGCGTGGCGAGGCATGGAGGGGGGGGAGTGGAGTACAAGGTAAGTAGCATAAAATAATAAATAAATAGGGCCAGCTGGTGGCAAGTGCAAGGTAAGTGCAGAACAAGTGCTGGGAAGGGGGGGCTGTAGGATACTGAGACAGTCCCCCAGTGCAGGGGTTGACAGGGAGGCAGTGCAGGTGGAGAGTGGAAGGGCCCAGGACCGAGGTCGCAGACAGTGGACCAGTTGTAGCAGGGGAGAGGGAGAGAGAAAGCAGAAGCAAAGAGGAAGGTTTTGAGGTGCTTCAGTAAAAGAAGATGGTTCTCCTCCAGATAGTGCGCGGTAGAAAACACTATGCCACATAGAACGAACAAGTACAACTGAACCCGTCTTTAAAGCCACTGTATAGTAATGAAATTGCGGTATAAACTCATCAAAAGTTACTTACATTATATTTGCATTTTCCATTGTGTCTCTGTGTAGGGCAGACCCGAAACACCACTCCTTCTTTGCCGACGTTACTTCTTCTAATGAACGTGGCTCATCGTTTCGTTTCTGAAATTTTATTCATTATCTTTTCTTAGTCTTTCAGGATGGTCCCGGCCTGTCAAGGTCAAATCACAATAGAACCTTATATTGGGTCGTGGGCCGTTCCGCCACCCGAGCAAAACATCAAAGCAGCTGACCTTCACTTTGAGCGAGCACACATTTCTAGTTAGCTCCAGTTAGTGTAAGGGCATCTTGTCTGCGTGCCTTTTTTTTTATTGTCCCTATGGGTCGGCCATGTGTTTGTAATACGGAAACATTCTATAATTTTTGTAAAAATGATTTATATTACTGTTTGGTTTAATTGCAATGGGCCTGCAACATGAGGAGACTCGAGAGAACAGACAATCGAATTACAATCATTTAAACCGTGATGTGTATTTCTCAATGAGCTCTGCTTTTGGTGGACATGGAACAGAGGCAATGTTGGGTGGCAATGCAGTTGTCCCCTGCATAGGTTCGTTCACCACTCCATGTATGTGCCTATCGAGGACATCTACGATAAGTCTCTCAATAAACTCATATTGCATATCCTCAAACACTGGTTTGATCACCCATTGTTTACTTCTTTTAGTGAAGGCCTTATTGTAGCGAAGCGTCCCTAAAGTTCCGGTCGTCCTACTTTGTTGACGGCCAACATTATGGTTATGTGCCAAGACCGCTAGAAGAGTCCGATTTATCATGCCTTCCATGCCAAAATGCAATCTTTTGGGCCTGTACTTTAGGCACATATTGTGGAACACCTCCAAATCTCCTGTGTGGCAGAATTCCGTGAGTCCCCTCAAATCTCTTGTTATAGTTTTATCAAATACAATCTTTTCAATGGCCTTGTGAGTGGGTGATGAAGGAATCAACCACTTCTTCTTCCGTGCCTCCTCTGTGGACAAATGGCCATGTTCACATTTGTGGAAATGCTCATTTGTCGACCATTGATGTACGTTGCTACAGTGCAACATTACTGACCGCCATTTTTCCAGTAGAATTTCCAACGACCCTTCACATGTTTTTGAGCTCCACCAAAGATGGTTGCTGATTGACTTGGACCACTGTGAAATACCTTGCATATCTTTTTTTTTTCCTGCAGCCGACAATTTTTTATTGATTGTTTTTGCAAGATGCCATACGTCAAATTGGTGATTTATATTTTTGTACTGTTCTCTCATTGTCTTGGCAATTGAAACGTGTCTGTCCGTGGCTATCAGGTCGATCACCATTCCCCGCGATTGTAGTTCTTGCAATGATGTCACAAAGCCAACTTTCTCCATGGCCACTGAGGATGTACTTTGTGACACCTGCACGACCACCGAACTCACAATTTTCTTACTTTCCATGTCCTGAAAGTGGTAGGTGCAGTACTTGGCTGAAAATCCTGGACTGTCGCATTGTCCATCACCGGCTAGCCTGAAGCGTTTGCCCGCGAATGTACTTTCCATTGACATTTTTTCCATTCTCCAAGCTTCGCTGATGGCTGGAAATAGATAATCGGTTTGGTATTTGTAGAACTGACTTTTCGCAATGAAATGGATTCCCACAAACTGAAAGAAATACTGTAACTTTTTAAAACTTGAACCACTAAAAAGTGCGGCCGCTGCACAAAGTAGATTGCCTGCTGGCAGTTGCCCCAGCATGGGTTGTGCAGACCATGCGAACGGATGATATTGTGTACAGGTGGCATGTATTTTAAGGTTAGTGCCTCGAATTGCACGAGTCACATTAATCAATGGCTCCCCACATACTTCCCCACCAACCCAATGCCCACATTTCATCATCATAATAATATCCATCAAACAGCTATCGAATACAATGAATTTGGCCTCTTTCCTTATACTGTCACTCTGCATCCCAGCTGGTTCGGCCTGTAACGTTGAGGACATGTCACTCGCATGAAAGGTACAATCTCTGATATCGTCTTCCGCTATGCTGAGTGATATTGATGGTGTTTCATTGTCGTCCACTTCATTCTCTTCCATTGCAACATCTGTTCCTTGTCCGGAGATGGGAGAAAAAAACAATGTCTTCAACTTTCGCGTGCTCTTATTTTTTGCGGGTGTGGATTCTGTGAATTGATCTACGACTGCATCCAAACTACCAGGAGGACATTCACTATCAATGGCTGGTGGTGGTATAGCTCCGTTGTCAATCACTTCATATTCTTCCCATTGGCACGATGCATCTCCAGTCTCAAGTCCCTGCCAAAAGGTTTGACAAGCAACATCTCTCGTTCGCTTCACTGTCTGTGTAGATCTAGTTCTTACACCCACTCGCAACTAGAGGACAGATTAGAAAAGGGATGTTCAGTTTAAACACAACTTACAGTATTGAACTATTGACAGTGAAAGACAACATAATATAGTGAACAGGACACTAACCTTCTTTTGCTTTCTTTTCTTTGAAACTTTCTTTCCTCGAACTTCAACATCTGGACGCTGTTGCTCCGACTCGTGTGTGCATGTCTCCACTTCCTCTCGCGCTGCAACGACTATACTTTCATGATAAGCACATCCATCACTCACTGAGGCTCCATCGACTCGCTGAAACATAGAACTTTCATTAGTATGTATAATAATATTGAAAACACAAAATGTACTTGGGGACCAATACCCATACGTACATCTCAATAGCAAAACACGAATGAACGCATTGTGTAGAACATTCAAACGACAATAGTTCACGCATTGTTGATCTAGTTAGATTGAACTGTCAAGATCCATACCTCGGGCTCCGCATAGACTTCCATTGATGATATTATTGAAGATGACGCTTCAGCAACTCCCTGAAACACAGTAATTGCATTAGTATGGTTTTCTATTTTGTTTAAAAGAACATAAACTTTCTGCAGGCGTCAACGGCTCATCTAAATAGACCTGCACAAATGATCAGTTGTCTAAAATAAATAATGGATATCTAAATATGATTCGATTTGCTCCATCGTTGGAAGTGTCACCACCCAGAGATCTGCATCAACTACTAGGGGTGATGTTCTTGTTGAAGAAGCTCCGTCAGCTCCCTGAAACATAGTACTTGCGTTAATAAAGAAGGAAGTATAGCGGATGTAATCACGTCATTTGATCTCGCATGATTGATCTGTCAGTATCCATACCTCGAAATGCATAAGAACATCAAGGGACGCTGTAACTGCGGTGCACACTTCTGCAAGCTGTTGCGCCGACCCGTAACTGCATGCTCCCCCTTCCTCTTGGACTAATGCTCCATCGACTCCCTGAAACATAGGACTTTCATTAGTAATGAACACAATATTGAAAAAAGAAGACACATAGGAGGGCGACGACAGAAGGACATACCAATGGCTAAAAACGAAAGAAACATTGTGTGTAACAATCACGCTACAAGAATGCAAGATCTGATGATCTCCATCGATGGAACTGTCCGGAAACGTACCTCGAGCATCTGAGTGACATCTACGGTTGTCGTCAATGCGTTGGACTCCTCAGCATCTCCCTGAAAGACAGTACTTGCATTATTTTGGATAACAATAATTATAACTGAAAACAAAGACTAGAGGACGAGTACTGTGGTGTACCATTAGGTAAAATAATTACACGATCAATTAAAACTATTGATTTACATACCTAAAACAAGTCAGTGTCAGAATAGCTAAGTAAGATTACCCGATAGGCGCTTGAAGTGGCTGATGACTGCAATAACGACACGGATGGAGAATCTTCAGCCTTCATATTGAGTGGATACATAAATGGGGAAATTATTGTTAGCTAATGCTACACACTACCGCAATGCCGAGAGATAAATACGTAAACTTGACTCACCAGTTGAGGGATGTGGACGAATAGAGTGGGAATAGCGGTTGAGAGCAATTTTCGCCTCGCTCGCGGTGTTTTCGTCCTTATTAGCAATGATGTGGAGTACATGTCTGGGCTAAAGTGCCTGCTGCAGATGCGGTATCGATCACCCCTCTTGTCCGCAAAGACTTCTAGGACTCTACTTTCTATCTCAGAGGCTGGATATCCGCAATATCGGACCCATTCTCTTATCTGATCTATTGTCTTAGGGAAAACATGCATTATAGTACCTTCAGATTTGTTATGGGTCTTCGAAGGGCAACCGCCAATGGAACAGGCAGGCATTATGGAAAGTTCTGAAAAGTAAAGATCAACAATTCTCTATGAATACCAATGTGTTAAAACATTAAATGACACATAAAAGGTTCAATGCAAGGTCCGTTTTGGTTCTTGGAACTATACATGTTATTCACATGCGGATAAGTATTTCAATAACTTTCAAAAAATAGAAAAAGTAATTTGACTAAACTCAGAACATGTGACTAGTTCCTTGCATGTACTGTCGTGAACGAAAAGAAAACATGGATGCAATTTGATGACTACTAGCAAATAGATATAAATTAAAAAATTGGACGCAAAATGATTATGGTACATGGACTTACCTTGACGAACAAACAGTTAGATGCAGGGATCAGAGTAGTTTCTTGTCGTAGAACAGGGAGCAGTTCACAGGTTGCAAACTGACGAGTTTGCTCAAAGTGGTCACGGAAGTTCACAGAGACGAAGAGCAGATAACCAGCACCTTCACGGGTTGACTAGCAAAGCGCAAAGAAGTTCTCATTAGAAATATGAAGTGGGTTATAAAGAATTCGAAACAGGGGTGTGTTTGTGAATGAATGACGTGTATATGTCGTGGCATTATGCGGTCTGCAGGGGGCCGTCCAGCGTGAGGGGGGATGCTTGGCAGGAGACACGGGGTCTGGAGGTAGACATGGGAACAACAACCCATGCTCTATAGACCACTTTGAAGTGTACATGGTCTTTGGCACCTCTTGGCCTTTATCGCTCCCTGACAGCTCCACTTGCCAGCACAAGTACCCCGGTGCGAACTGCCTTTGATAGGGCGGGGGGTGGATCGGGGCGGTGGTCGTGCAGACAAGACACAGGAAGACTCGTGAATGGAGACACACTTATGTGGATTGCAGGGGGCCGTCCAGCGTGAGGGGGGATGCTTGGCAGGAGACACGGGGTCTGGAGGTAGACATGGGAACGACAACCCATGCTCTATAGACCACTTTGAAGTGTACATGGTCTTTGGCACCTCTTGGCCTTTATCGCTCCCTGACAGCTCCACTTGCCAGCACAAGTACCCCGGTGCGAACTGCCTTTGATAGGGCGGGGGGTGGATCGGGGCGGTGGTCGTGCAGACAAGACACAGGAAGACTCGTGAATGGAGACACACTTATGTGGATTGCAGGGGGCCGTCCAGCGTGAGGGGGGATGCTTGGCAGGAGACACGGGGTCTGGAGGTAGACATGGGAACAACAACCCATGCTCTATAGACCACTTTGAAGTGTACATGGTCTTTGGCACCTCTTGGCCTTTATCGCTCCCTGACAGCTCCACTTGCCAGCACAAGTACCCCGGTGCGAACTGCCTTTGATAGGGCGGGGGGTGGATCGGGGCGGTGGTCGTGCAGACAAGACCCGTTTGCCGCAGGGCCTCACCAAGGAGAGGCCATCTAACTGAATGTAAGAGGATGGCTGCAGGATCTACTACATGGAATGCAGGGGGGTGAGTTTATAAATACCTCACCCTCCCAGGAGAATATACACTAGATTCATTTAAAAAATCAAAACAACCATTGTTAAAATATATGTTGGGCTTTATTTTAGATTTTAATTAAACATAAATAATAAACATTACACATTGTAAAGTTGAGGTTGCAGCACATCGAGGGAAAATCCGCGGTATTGTCCACTGTCACTGGGGAAATGTTGTCTAATGGCAAGTACCGCACAGGCAGGTATTACTCTCCGAACGCGGTGTCCGAGCCTCCCGTGAAGCCACCAAGTGAAGCAACGATAGGCCACCAGCCTGTACCACCTGTGAAAAAAAAAGATGCAAACTGTATTAAACTGACCAAACTTTCTTATCAATGTCGATTCAGGTAACACATGTCATTTTTCTTAGAAAAAAATTATATCTAGAAAATGCACTATATGGAACAAATTTACATGCGTTCGAATGATATGTAAATGTAATTTTATATGTGGGAGACGACCATGAAATAGTGGTGGCATCACTGACATCACAAACAGAGTATACTTACTCGTTACTCGGATTACGCGGACGAACAGTGCCGCGAAGTTCGTGCATAAGCACCATCATCATCCTCAACACGGTCCGTGAGAGGCAGGCTTCCCTGAACTCTGGCAGCTCGGTGATGCATTGCGGACTTTGCTCGCCTTCCTGCAGACTTTGCTCGCTTTCCGAAATGTAGGCCAAGCACCCGGAATTTTCACGGCAGCAGCAGTTCTCCTCCTCAGTTGGCATTAGCTCGCACCGATTGCACGTGCACCAGGTGGAGACGCCGTCCATGCGACATGGTCCAGGCTCTTCATCCGTTGACTGGTCCTCCCAACTGCCGTCCGAATCCCCATCGTTTTCGCGTGCTTGACTTTCCAGTAGTTCTTCCTCGGTGTACTCGGGCTCGTACATATACGGCATTATTGTGGCCATTGTGCGGTAAAGATAGTAAAATAATTTACAGAGATGGTACAGGTGTTCACACGGGCTACAAGCGGCGAAGGTAGCTGACCAGAGCACTGAAACGAGTCACAGAATACTCAAAGTAACACAGAGAGAGGAATGGAATCGAAAATCTGCTGCTGTGTGTTGTGAAACGGTCTGTTTATACTTATTGGGGAAAGAGGCGTCCTGCCATTTCCATGGCAACACGTCAATAGCTGAGGCGCAGCGATTGTTGACACGAGACGTGCTTGAAATGGGCAGTACGCGTCTGCTGATGTCAGGCTCAGGGGCGGGGGATTTGATTTAGTGCCGCAAAGGCAGGTGAGCCAGGTCGATGCGGCGGAATGATAGGATTATCACAAAATGGAGGCTGATTTCGAGTGCGATAATGGGCGAAAAGTCGGGTAAGGTCCATAGGAAAGTTTCCTACGATCTACCGATTTATGCTTACAAACACATGGCCGACCCGTAGGGACAATAAAAAAAAAGTCCCGGAACTCTCCTTTAAATGTTTTTGCCAGTTAGGCAGGATCAACAGAGCACAGTGAGGGAGCCCAAACCAAACAAGGGTTGCTTGAGGGGGGTTCTTGCAAGAAAATGTTTGAAACATTGGGTTAAAAGTATGCATTTTACAGCACTTTCTTTGCAAAATTGGGTAGAAATCCATACAGTTTGCAATTGGTTTTGTATGGAAGCACATGGAAATTCCCAATAGTTGCTTATCACAAATTGTGCATAGGAACATTTTCCAATACATTTCATGCCGCCTTTCCACGCGAGATATGCTAGTATATAAATATATTCATGCTGGTTGTTCTGATTATGCCGATGCAGGCTCCATCAATATATGCCATTATTACCATGTACGGACTCCCAGACAGTAAAAATGCCATGCCACAGAAAGTATATCCAGGCTGACTGTGTACCATAAGTGTTATTACTGGATAGATTGGCCTACATTCAATGTGGCCCAATTTAACCAAGTAGTATGTTTGCTTTAACCTTGATGCATAGTCCTGTGCATCGAGGGTAAAGCAAAAAGAGCACTGGCAATGCTAACAGCTTGGGCATTCATGTAGGCATGGGAAAGGCACTTCTGTATTGGTATTAGCTGGCCATTGATAGTGCCAGTGCAAAATGGTTTGAGTACCTGACCAGCTAATAGCAGTGCCTGGTAAATGCCTAATACGTGTGCACAAGCCAAAACTGTTGGCTTTGCCAATGCTTATTTTTAAAAGAACTTCAGTGAAAGACATGCAGGGTGTTTTTAAATTGAGTGTCCAAAGGCAGACCTGATTAAGACATTTTTATTACACCAGTTACGTGTTTACAACTCCAATGAAGTCATGAATTCTCAGAAGACTCCTTTGAGGAAACACTTGCAGGCACATTGAGGGCAGCGTTTGTTGGCAAGGCATGTTTAAAGCTAGCTCAAAGAGTTCCAGTGAGGAGGTGTTTTGGGTGGGGAGGGCAGGAACTGGGTGAGAATTGCCATAGGGATTTTGCATGGCCATGAGGTGTCATTTCACTGTTAGCACTTACATTCATATCCATACATTTTTAGGTAATTGAAATGTGGAGTTAGCACTTGCATGCTAGGGGAGTGATTAGAAGGGAAGTGGTGACATGAGATATCTCATTCTCACAGCAGTCCTTAAGTGTGATGTTTCAGAAATGAAGGAAAGAGGTAGCTGCTTGTAACATTGAAGCTTCACCAGAATAGTCTCATTCGAAATGTGGAAAGATGTTAGGTGCCCCCACACAAGGAAGTTTGCCCCTTCCTCACAGCCTCTCAAGTTAGCGCCTCTCCCAACATTTGAAGTGTTAGTCCCCTTTCCCCCCTGACATTTTAGCCTAGGTGCACCTCTGATGCCATGAACCCACCCCTTAATGAAGTGGCCCCCAGAGCGGCTACATTTAGGGGTGGTGCTGAACACACACTCACAAAAAACACTTTCACCCATGCATTCATCCACCAGTTTCACAACTCCATACATGCATGTATACATAAAACCAAACACAGCATTGACACAAACACCAACATGCACGCATGCATTCATACATACACATATACATACTAATTTAAATACACATATACACTTTTAATTTAAAATAAAAAACACTTACCTTACCTCCATGCACCCTTAAAAAGCATCCACGCAGCCGACATGTAGACATGCTGCCTGACAAGAGAGAACTCCTCTCCCATCAGTCAGCATGATCACGCTGACAACATGAACACACTGGCTGACAGGAGAGGAGTCCTCTCCTATCAGTCAGCATGGTCATGCTGAGCAACGTAAACACACTGACTGACTAGAGGGAACTCCTCTCCAATCAGTCAGCATGGTCACACTGAGCAACGTGAACACACTGACTGACAAGAGGGAACTCCTCTCCAATCAGTCAGCATGATCACGCTGACAACATGAACACACTGACTGACAGGAGAGGAGTCCTCTCCTGTCAGCGTGGTCATGCTGAGTAACGTGAAAACACTGACTGACAAGAGAGAACTCCTCTCCCATCAGTCACTAACTGACAAGAGAGAACTCCTCTCCCATCAGTCAGTGTGGTCAGTCACGCTGAGCAACGTGAACACACTGACTGACAAGAGAGAACTCCTCTCCCATCAGTCAGTGTGGTCACGCTGAGCAACGTGAACACACTGACTGACAAGAGAGAACTCCTCTCCTGTCTGTCAGCATGGTCATGCTGAGCAACGTGAACACACTGACTGACAAGCGAGAACTACTCTCCCATCAGTTAGCGTGATCACACTGACAACATGAACACACTGACTGACAAGAGACAACTCCTCTCCCATCAGTCAGCGTGGTCACGTTGAGCAACGTAAACACATGACTGACAAGAGAGACCTCCTCTCGCATCAGCCAGCGTCATCACGCTGACAACATGAACACACTGACGGACAGGCAAGGAGTCCTCTCCTGTCAGTCAGCGTGGTCATGCTGAGCAACGTGAACACACTGACTGACAAGAGAGAACTCTCCTGTCAGTCAGCATGGTCATGCTGAGCAACGTGAACACACTGACTGACAAGAGAGAACTCCTCTCCCATCAGTTAGCATGATCACACTGACAACATGAACACACTGACTGACAAGAAACAACTCCTCTCCTGTCAGTCAGCGTGGTCATGCTGAGCAACGTGAACACACTGACTGACAAGAGAGAACTCCTCTCCCATCAGTCAGCGTGGTCACGCTGAGCAACGTGAACACACTGACTGACAAGAGAGAACTCCTCTCCCATCAGTCAGCGTGGTCACGCTGAGCAACATGAACTCACTGACTGACAAGAGAGAACTCCTCTCCCATCAGTTAGCGTGATCACACTGACAACATGAACACACTGACTGGCAAGAGAGAACTCCTCTCCTGTCAGTCAGCGTGGTCATGCTGAGCAATGTGAACACACTGACTGACAAGAGAGAACTCCTCTCCCATCAGTCAGCGTGGTCACACCGACTGACAGGAGAGGAGTCCTCTCTTGTCATTCAGCATGTCCACGTTTTCAGCTGAATGACGGGAGGCAGCAGAGCCCACTTCTGAGCCCTGCTGTCTCCCATTATTTTGCTGTTTCTTGCGGAGCCAAACTGTCAGGAATGGCACTCTGTCAAGAGTGGCACAGGGTACCCAAGTAGGGTTTGGGTGGCTGTGCTGAGGTAAGGTAGCAGATAAGCACACACAGCAGGAAGATCAACAAGAAAGAAGAGTAGGAAACAGTAGCTGTGAGCCAAAAGATACAAAGGTACAAACAAACTGGATTCCCTCTTGGGGTGTATGCTGAAATGGGGAAGAGTGTTCCACGAACCTTAGGAAACTCCAGCCTTCTGCACAGATTGCTATAACAGAGGCCCACGCTGTATGCTCATGGCTGGGAACAACAGCAGTAGGTGTCTGTAACACTGAAAACGCAACAAAGGAAGGGGCAGAGGTTGCCTGCCGGAAACCAACAGGTAAACTCTGTACAAAGGGATTACATAAGACACATGAGAAGACAAGAACAGAAATATCCAGCGAAAAGGAAGTCAATGAGCAATCTAGCAGAAGGAAATGAAGGAAAGGCAGTTAGACTGAAATAGATAACCTAAGGTGGAGTACAGAGGACTCAAGGAAGAGAACAAGGAGCAGCAGCCAGGAAAACAGAAGGCTGCAAAGTAGGAAGCAGGCCTGCAGTCAAGAGTGGCACAAGGTGCAGGCAAACTGTATTGGACTGCGGAGGACTGTAGTAGGCTGAAAGGCAGGGAGTCCAGAAGAACAGGACAGAGAGAGATTAGTAGTAGGCGACAGACGGAGAGCCCAAAAGAATAGGGCCGCTAGGTAGGGAGCCCAGAGGAGCAGGGCTGTAGGCAGCCGAGGGAGACAGGCTGCAAGGAAGGAGCCCAAAGGACACAGGCTGGAGGCAGCAGAGGGAGCAGGCTGCAAGGAAGGAGCCCAGAGGACACGGGCTGGAGGCAGCGGAGGGAGCAGGCTGCAAGGAAGGAGCCCAGAGGAGCAGGGCTGTAGGCAGTGAAGAGGTGAAGGCTGCAAGGTAAGGAGGCCAGGGAACAAGGGCTTGGAGATGGCAGAAGGTTGCAAGCTGCACGGTAGGAAGCCCAGAGGACAAGGGCTGTAGGCAGCCGGAGTGAGGCAGGCTTCAGGGCAGGGAGCCCAGAGGACAAGGACGGTAGGCAGCCGGAGTGAGGCAGGCTGCAGGGCAGGGAGCCCAGAGGACAAGGACGGTAGGCAGCCGGAGTGAGGCAGGCTGCAGGGCAGGGAGCCCAGAGGACAAGGATTGTAGGCAGCTGGAGTGAGGCAGGCTGCAAGGCGGGCAGCAGAGGACTAGGACTGTAGGCAGCCGGAGTGAAGCAGGCTGCAGAGCAGGGAGCCCAGAGGACAAGGACGGTAGGCAGCCGGAGTGAGGCAGGGCAGGGAGCCCAGAGGACAAGGATTGTAGGCAGCCAGAGTGAGGCAGGCTGCAAGGCGGGCTGCAGAGGACTAGGACTGTAGGCAGCCGGAGTGAGGTAGGCTGCAGGGCAGGGAGCCCAGAGGACAAGGACTGTAGGCAGCCGGAGTGAGGCAGGCTGCAGGGCAAGGAGCCCAGAGGAGCAGGGCAGCTAGGAGTGAGCCCAGAGGAGCAGGGCCGCTGACTGTAGAGGGCTGCAGAGGACTATAATAGGCTGCAAGGCAGGAAGCCCAGAGGACAAGGGCTGTAGGTAGAAGGCAGCAGAGCGTGATCGGCTGCAAGGCAGGGAGCCCAGAAAGGGCACTGGAACAAAACAGGATAATGCAGCAACAGGAACAGCATACAAAGTAAAGGGTCAAGGCAAACAGGAGCGGGAAGAACTCAAGATGCAAGACACTGTGCTCCTGCAGGCAGCTGCTTATATACAGCCTTGCCCTGTTCTGAGGCGGGCTAATTGACAGCACCTGTAGCAGCACACCTGAAGACAATCTGCCTCCTCCCTCTCTGGTCCTGAGCAGGTGGAAGCAGCACTGGCCGCTAGGGCTTCTGGGGATTGTGGTCCCAATAACGATGAATGAGAATAGCCAGGAATTGAGGACTGCAGCCAGGTGCATTATGGTAAATGTAGTTAATTGAATAAAATAAGAAAGAACCAAAGTTGAGCAAATAGAAATATAAGACCAAGGCGTGAAAAGGAGTTGTTCAAGGAGTATTAGGAGGATAAATGAGTACCAAGTAGTCCATGATGGTTGCCAATGCGTGCGCCAGCGGCGCGGGCATGACACAAACGGCTTCAAAAGAAAGCAAAATCATTGCAGGGGCAGCACAGTCCCCCGTGTGAATAAAGGACACGGGAGACGGTGCTGCCTTCCACTTAGGAGAGGGGGCCGCGAGGACCCCAGCAAGCGTGAGGCCCGGGGAAGTTTGCTCCCCCTGCACCCCCCTCGTGACGGCCCTAGGTTAAGCTTGATATTTTGGATTGGTTGGTAATGTTTGAGTATACCCATGGTATTCAAGGTCTTACAGTGAATCAATTGCTTCCCTGGCTCTTCTCTAGGCTACCCACTGTTGCATCTGATGTTGTGATGGAGTTGGGGGAGGTGGATAGGATGGATTTTGAGTGTGTGAAGCTAGCTTTAATTGCTAGATTTGGGATGACCCCTTCCCAGTACCTTAAGAGGTTTAGGACCCTCAAAAAGCATGTAAATACCCCTTGGGCTACCTGGGTATGTGAATGTTTGAAAAACTTAGATGGTTGGATTAAGGGTTACAGAGTAAACACTTATGAAGGAATGAGAAATCCTGTTATGTTGGAGTCTGTTTGTGATGTCTGCTCTCCTGAGCTCAGACAGCACTTGGCTGATTTTAAGGAGATACATCCAAAGAAGCTAGCTAAGGCTGCTGACTTGTTGGTTGCCAACAGGGCTACTCACAAGGATTCTGGGGTTACTCAGAAAAAGGATGAGGGGAAACAGCCAAAGAAAGATAACAAAGAGAATTCTAATACCTCCAATCCAAAAGAGGGCCACAAACAGCAACATAAGGGTAAACCACAAGGGAAACCAAATCAGGCTAGTGCACCATCTGGACCCAAACCAGATGGAGGTCAGAACAAACCCCTATTCATCAAAACATTTGGGAAATATTATGTTTGTGGGTCAACAGACCATGTGAAAGGGGAACCCAGATGTAAGGGTAAACCTTCAGGGGTCCACACTGTCTTCTTAGCCTTCTCCCCAGAGGAAGAAGTACCTATGGCAAGTGGAAACTTTCACCTATTGGCTGATGAACACATGAGAGTCTCAGCTAGTGTTTCTTTAGTGTCCCTGGGCTTGTGGGAACAACATAATTTAGATGTCTATAATTCCATTCCAGATAATACTAAAGAGTATTATAAAGATAGTGTTCTTGTGAATAGTCAGGAAATCCCTGTCATCAGAGACACTGGAGCCAGCATACCTGTGGTGGATGAATCATTTTTCAAGGTGGAGGGTGTTGCTAAGGCACCCAAACACCTCACCAAGTTAGCTGGAGGCCCTGTGCAAATGCTTCCCCAGTTACCAGCTCTCATCCAGTGTAATGATATCACTGTCAAAATACCTGTTAGTGTGCAGAGTAAAGTGCCTCTGAGAGTCATGTTGGGTAATGACCTTAAAACTGTTGGAGTTGTGTCAAGCACCCCCAGGCCTCCCAGTAAAAGGAAACAGGAGCTCACTGGGTCTGCAAGGGAGAGAACCTTGAGAGGCTCTCCAGAGGAGTTGATAGAGGAAACTATCACTCCCACTCCACAGGAGTTGCTCACTGCTATTTCTAGGAAGAATGAGGCAAAAGGGAAACCCAAGACCTCCAGGAAAAAGGCAGACAACAAGGACATCCCCAAGATTGTCCAAAGTCACACATGTGACTTCTCCACCTTCTGAGGCAGAGTGTGAGGTGCAGCCTTGTGTGGTTGAGCCAGCATCTGATGCGTCAGATCTGGAAGAAGACACTGTCTTAGTTGGAGATCTTGACACTGTTGACCATCCTGAGCTGCAGTCTTTACTGGCAGAAGGTGGACCCAACAGGGCAGACTTTAGCAAAGGACAGAGGGAGTGTCCTACTCTTGAAGGTCTTCGACAACAGGCTGCTAACCAACTTGATGGGCAAGAAGTTGGGAAGCACAGGTTAAGCTGGGAAGATAGCCACTCCTACAGTGAACCAACTGAGTCAATCCCTGGGGACTGCAAAATAATTGTAGTGCCCCTTGCTAACAGACTCCAGTTCCTACAGTTAGCCCACAAGATACCTTTGGCTGGTCACTTGAGTTTCAAGAAAACCAAGAAAAGGCTCTCTAGGTTCAGAAGTTGACAAATTCTGTAGGAGCTTTCACACTTGCCAAACCTCTGGCAAGAGTAGAGCCAAGAATGTGGCACCCTTGGTGCCTCTCCCAGTGGTGGGAGTTCCTTTTGAGAGGGTGGGCATTGACATTGTTGGTCCCCTTGACCCTCTCACATCTTCAGGGAACAGGTTTATCCTGGTTGTAGTAGACCATGCTACAAGATACCCAGAATCCATACCTATGAGAACTGTTACAGCTCAGGCTGTGGCTAAGGCTCTACTTGGTATTTTTACCAGAGTAGGGTTTCCTAAGGAAGTGATATCCGACAGGGGATCCAATTTTATGTCCCGCTAGCCATGTGGAAAAACTGTAGTGTCATTTACAAGTTCTCTACAGCCTACCATCCACAGACAAATGGACTGGTAGAGAGGTTTAATCATACTATGAAGAGCATGATAGGTGCTTTAGAAGAACCCCTTGAGAAAAAGTGGGACCTTCTACTGCCATGCCTTCACTTTGCATATAGAGAAGTCCCTCAGGAGGGAGTTGGTTACAGTCCCTTTTAACTTCTCTTTGGCCATCCAGTCAGAGGTCCATTGCCCCTGATCAAGGAGGGGTTGGAGAGTGCTCCTTCACCCAAACCAGTCAGAGTGACTGACTATGTGATAGGTCTCCAGAGGAGAATGTCACACATGATGGTAGAAGCAAGTGATAACTTGAAAGCAGGTCAGGCTCTGGTCAAACATTGGCATGACCAGAAGGCCAGCATGGTTGAGTTTACTCAAGACCAGCTTATATTAGCTATGGTGCCAACAAGACAGAGGGCCTTGCAGGACAAATGGATAGGACCCTTCAAGGTTGTGGGCAAACTTGGAGAGGTGAACTATTTGGTGGATTTAGGCAGACCTAAGGAGGCTCCCAGAGTCTTTCACACCAATCGTTTAAAGGCTTATGTCTCGAGACCAGAAGTGGGAGCTTTGCTTCTAGCTTCAGCTCAAGAGGAAGAGGAGAGTGAACCTCTACCTGACCTCCTCAGAGGCCAACCTTTAGATGAACAGATAGGAGTTCCCCTCTCTTCGCAGCTGACTTCTGAACAACAGGAGGAGTGCAAAGTTCTGTTGAATCAGTTTGCCTCCCTGTTTTCACTATCACCAGGCTTGACCCCTTGGGGCCAGCATGATATTATCACTGTTGACTGTTTACCTGTGAAAAGCAGAGGTTACAGAATGTCAGAGCATGTGAGATCCCACATCAAAGGAGAGGTCAACAAGATGCTTGATATCGGGGTTATAGAGCTATCTACAAGTCTATGTTCTAGTCCAGTTGTTCTAGTATCAAAGGCAGGATCCAAGGAGTTGAGATTCTGTGTGGACTATAGAGCTCTAAATGCAGTCACTAAGACTGATGCCCATCCTTTGCCAAGGACAGATGAACTGGTGGATAGACTTGGTTCAGCCAAGTACCTCAGTACATTTGATCTAACCTCAGGCTATTGGCAAATAGCACTGACAGACCATGCCAAGGAGAAAACTGCATTTTCTACCCAGCATGCCTTTACCAGTTTAAGGTTATGCCGTTTGGACTAAAGAATGCACCTGCTACATTTCAAAGGATGGTTAATCAAGTTCTGAATGGGATGGAGGATTTCTGCATGGCATACTTGGATGACATTGCAGTGTTCAGCCCTACATGGAAGGAACATATTGATCACCTGGGATATGTTTTGCAGGCTCTTGAGCAGGCCCATCTGACCATAAAGGCAAGCAAATGTCAAATTGGTCAGAGTAAAGTGGTCTACCTTGCTCATGAGGTTGGAGGAGGTAAGATAAGGCCCAGCAAAGTACAAGCTGTGCAAAACTGGGCCACCCCTACTACTCAAACCCAAGTGAGATCTTTCCTAGGTCTCACTGGGTACTACAGGAATTTCATAGAGACCTATGGGTCCATAGCTTCTCCCTTGAATGTGATCTCCTCTCCAAAATTCCCAAAAAAGGTTAGATGGAATGAGGAGTGCAATCAAGCCTTTGAAAACCTGAAGAAAGCTCTTTGTCAAGCTCCAGTCCTAAGAGCTCCTGATTATCACCAAACCTTCATTGTGCAGACAGATGCCTCCAATATAGGTGTAGGTGCAGTCCTTAGTCAACTGGATGAGAAAGGTCGGAAGCACCCTATTTGCTTCATCAGTAGGAAACTGAAGGAACCAGAAACGAGGTGGGCAACCATAGAGTGTGAATGTTTTGCCATTGTGTGGTCTCTGAAGAGGTTTAGACAATACTTGTATGGATCTACCTTTGTGATTCAGACAAACATCAACCCTTGAGATGGTTAATGCAAATGAAAGGGGAGAACCCAAAACTTCTAAGATGGTCAATCTGCCTGCAAGGGTTTGATTTTACCATTGAGCACAGAGCAGGATGTCACCACCAAAATGCTGATGGTCTCTCTAGGATGTTTATAACAGACTAGAGGTAGATATTCATCCAGGAGTGGATTAAATCCTCCTGTCCCTTAGTCTGGGGGGAGGGCGAGTGTTAGGGAGAATTCTCATAAATGGCTGATTTCCCTTACCTAATGAGACCCTCAGCAGCTTTGCTGGATTTCTAGGATTTCTTTTTTTCACCTGGTAAGAGTGTGAGCCTTTCTCCCACTCTTACATGTGTTTTGCTGTGTGTGTTTTCACTTTTTGTGTGATCTTGAGCACTGGAGCCTCACCTACTCCGAGGCCTCATATTTTTTTGTGTTTTAAACAGCACCTTCAGTGCAGTGACACAGGGTTGTCTTTGAGACTTCCCACCGACTCAATTTTCTAGGGCTGACTACTGTCCCCCAGAAAAGGATAAAGTTGCCATTAATTTTACCTTCGTCATTTTAAACCACAGACCCAGTACACCCCATCTTACATGGAGTATTGGAAAGGGTTAACTCTTATCCCTTTTTGTCTGTGCCTCTTGGAGCATTGGTTCGCTCCCTTTACATTAAGACTTGGCTGGTGGCAGTGGTATCTACCCTAACTTTTCTACCGCGATTATCTTACATAAACGTGGTATTGTTTTAGGCTATTATATTAGCCTCAAACATAAACCCGCTTGACCAAATATATTTTATTTTGGCTCCGCCTGGGTTTATTCACCATTTCTTTTTGTTAAAGTCTTTCTCGTGTTCTTCTCTGCATGCCAAACCGGGGATTACTCCTTTGTTCACTGTCTTTTCGCAGGCTTCTGCACAGAAGCCCTCCTTAAGGCTCCTGAAAGTCTAGGTAGGCAGGATGTGAGGGAGGGATCTTTGGACCCCTGCCATGGGTTCCCTTGGTAGCCCAAGTCGCACTCCTGTTTGATTGGCTGAGGGAACTGTCCTTGCCAGGACAGCCACACTGCTGTGTGATTGACAGCCAGGATGTATGAATAGGGGAAAACTGCATAAAAAGCAGGTCTCTGGAACTGGAAAGGCAGTTGCCACTGGAACGAAAGAACCAACGAGAAACTGGCAGAAGAGGACCCCCGGTGAAGCCCTGCTGCAGGTTCCGAATCGTCAGAATCCGACAACAGAGAAGATCCTCCAGGAAACTTCTTCCCTTGAGCTGGTGGGACCAACCAGTTCAACCAAACTACAAGCCAGGACCCCTCCTCTGGTCGAATTTGCTGTACAGAGCTACAGTGTGCCCGATAGCCAGAAAGGTCGGACCCTGCTTGGGTTTTAAGGAGCACACCTTTTATTTGTTGCTTTGCTCTGCTGCTGGTTTCTTCCCTGGGTAGTGCAGGACCCTCAAGTCTTCCTACTTCTTATGAGCCCAACAGTCGCTTCAGGAACCGTGAGCCTGCAGTAACTACCCGGAATGTCCGCCTCAGCTACAGCTCCCTCTCTGTTTTAAGGTACTGTGAAAAAACAGTTGTCCGTTTCGTTCAACCACGGTGAAAGTGTTTGGAATCTTTCTCCAATCCGAGGGCATGTCCTTTTCTTCTTTCTCTTTGAACTAACTTTTGTATCAACCAACCTCGTCCGGAAACCGTTCCACAAACTTTACTGCGAACTACCCTGAACTGTGTGATCTTGAGCAAAAGACTTTTAACCCATTGACTTTGGCCCTAAGCCTTTTCTACCTGATTCTATCTCTGTAGTTCCTCTTGTTCAATTTCCCTGTTGGGTTGACCTAATTTCTAATAACTTTGTTTTTCTCTCTCCTTTAAATTGCTGGAGTGCCATTTTGCTCCGACTTCATTTTGTGAGCTTAACTTGTCTGGAATTTAAGGGAAGTGGTGTGGTGAACTAAGAGTGTGATTTTTAGACTGCTTATAATAATGTACTGTTATACAACTGAAGAGTGAAATAAATGTATTTCTTTAACTTGAAAACCTTGAGTCAGTGTTTGCCTGAATCATAGTAATTGCTGTCCTTTGTGTAACTATTTGATACTGCTCAATTACTCTTAACATAAGTCTGGCTGCTCTGCTACTGCTACCACTATAACTGTGTAGTACAAGCTTGTACCAAAGGTGAAATTGTACTGTCACTTGTAGTCTTAATTGTGTGTGGTGTTCCCAAAGGGTACTGCATATGATTCTGCCTAACAGTGCAGGCGCCCGGAGGCAAGTGCATAGACTGACAGGGCGGGGGAGGCTGGGACCTGTAAGGCTCTGGAGGTGAACCAGGCAACCAGGCAGCAAAACTGAACAGAGTTAGGGAGGCGAAGGAGGAAGGAGGGTGGGGAAACGAGAGCAGAGGCTAGCAGGGTAGAGGGAGAGAGAAGGAGGAAGAGAAAAGGAAAGTCTTGAGGAGTTTCCGGAACTTAAGGTGCTCCGGCTCAAGACGGAGAGAGGCAGGGAGACTGTTCCAGAGGGAGGCACCTTCAGAGGATAAAGAGCTACCCCCAAATCTCTGTTTGTGAAAGCGGCTCACCCGCAGAAAGTTGGAGGAGGACGAGCGGGAGAGTATTTAGCAAGAGAGCTTTGTAGATATTAAGCTATTCACTTCTGAACAAGGACACCCATGATTTGCTCCCTGTGTGACTACCTGAGTAAATTGCATTATCCTAGATAAATCCTATTATCCACTATTATTTAGCTCCCTATGCTCTGTTATGTTATGTGATGTGTCAATGCTATCTTACATAATTGTGAACACTTGACAATAGGATACTCTCCATTGACACACCTATTAAAACAACTATCATTTAAATCTAAAAGAGCCCAAAACAGTTGATTTCTGTAAACATTGTTAACTCATGTATTTTGGTTGAGTGCATAGATGCTTGCATGACGTTTGATGGTGGACAATTGTGGCCACGAGGGGTTAAACTATTTTCAGCTAAGACAATTTAATTGAGATGTGTGGGCAGGAAAAGTGTGGGCTAAAACTTTAAAAGCGGATAAACTCATCCGCTTCCATCTGGGACGTGGCCATATATGTATTGTTCAAACAAATCTATATGGTTATTGGCAAGGAAAAACAGAATCTCGGCTATGTTTTGATTACGCAGCAAATATTATTCTTCTGACATTAACTCTTTGGTAAATGGTCAAGAGTAGATGTGGGCAATTCTTAAAATAGCCCAATGTGTGCTTTTCCTGCCCACCTAAGAGGAAAGCTACGCCTTCCTGTACTAATACTGTACTTTAAAGGCAAGGATTTTAATCAAGTGTTAGACAAACATGGCGCACAGTGACCCGGTTGTGCGCACCCGCCATGAGCTCTCGGTGGATTTCTATTGAGCAAGAGGTTCGCAGCAGCCTACCCCCACATATTGGAGCTCTGTGCAGTCTGTCGGACTTCCACTTGAAATGCACGACGACACGAAGACTGCCCGAATATTTTAGCACATTTCGAGGGGAAAACCGCAAGGAACCCTTCAGCTAATAAATAGAAGCAGCCTACGAAATGTCTGACAGGACTATCCGTCTCTCAAATGTTTCTGCTTGCCACCATAAGAGCAGACCTGAACAAATAGTCCTCGCAATATTAACTCAGCCTGCAGTGGTAACATGATTTGTCTCTCAGCGCCTATCACATTGGAGACATGGAAATGGAAAACGGTATCAGCATGAAAATGAATGCATCACAAGATAGCATGAGCCTTCAAAAGAGTCAATACAGTTCATTTGTATTTGTCACATAAATGACTGAATTGGAAATGAATACACCTTTAAGCGCCATAAAGCGAATATGAAGCAATTTTGTTTACTTTAAAAAAAAACACTTCATACAAAATTGGTAAGAATCCCCAGAAATTCCCCTGTGTGCCTGTAGTCGAATGAAACTTTCAGAAATTGCACTCATACAGTCCTCCCCTTGCTTTGACTTTGAGTCTTTCCCATTCCATGAAGCAACTCCTTCGAGTTTTACCCCTTCATGGATTTTCATTTCCTTGGAATTATTTGATTTCCTACCCTACTCCCAAATCCTTTTGGCACCACACAACTATATTCATTCCACAGTCCACTTTTTATGGCGACTGCATTCTTTCCGAGTTTAAAAAGTCCTCCAAGTTTTATCTGCTGAATGCGGCCTTCCCATAGACCAGAACTCTTTGGACAATCCAGTAGTGAATGAGTGTATTCCCATTGCCCCCTCAACATCTATGGCATTGCTCACATTACAATAGCCACAGTGTGCACATGTTTACCAGCAGTGTGTACTGTAGGCTGGACCAGTATGCGCCATGGATTTATATAAAAAAACATATGCAAGTTGACACCAAACTGGATTCAGTGAATGTTTGTGCATTATAAGACGAAAGTAACGAAGTACGCAAAAATGTTTAGGAGAGATCACACGTGTAGTCCAGAATTGTATCAGACAGTACTTATCATTGTCAGTGTTTTAATTATAACTGTTAGACAAGGAGACAGACTAGCCTGAAGTAGGGTCCCCCAAAGCTACTGGGTGCCCGAGACCAAAGATTTGCTGGGGCAACCACGATAGGGGACACTGCCAGACACAGGGAAGTACTAAGGACTTTATGACCCTGACATTGGGAGGTTCTGGGGACACTGGGGGTTGGAGACCAGGGAGGCACTGGGGACATTGAGGCTAGTGGCCGCACCAGGGGTCCTCTAAGCACATGTAATAAATAATGTACCAGTAGTAGTCCAAAAAGGACCGTACACAAGGCAAGAAGTAACGGCAAGCACAAATCAAACAGCACAGTGGAGCACGACTGGTTGATGAGAGCTGATAAAACCATCCATCGCAGACAAGACTTTTATACAGTGAATACAATGTTTGCGTAGTTAGAAACAGTTACGCTTAGCGTTTCAAATTATCGTGTGTCCCACAAAGCTGATTGGCTGAGATTTGCCATTCCCCTATAGCTAGGCATACGCTAGTTAAACGCGATTAGAGCAAACAGACCTGTCCTCCCCAGGCTCGTTACCTCCCAGTGTGGGGCCACATTGCTTCCCGCCCCACATGTACATTATCTTGTGTTAGAGACTATAAAGCTGTGCTGACCTCTGGATCTTTATTAACCTGCAATTGGTCAGCACTTTTTAGAAACAGGAACACTAGACACCCTGAGCTGGTGGGAAGGGAGACATTCACACGGCATCCGACCAATGAGGGGCCTTGGTGACATCATCGAGAACACAGCATACTTGTTGCTTTTCACCTAAACTTACCATCTGATTGGCTCCTTCCAGATCGCCCCTGCATCC
Source organism: Ambystoma mexicanum (assembly GCF_040938575.1). Taxonomy (NCBI): domain Eukaryota; kingdom Metazoa; phylum Chordata; class Amphibia; order Caudata; family Ambystomatidae; genus Ambystoma; species Ambystoma mexicanum. The sequence goes on along the minus strand of NC_090922.1, from coordinate 440,777,948 downwards.
CACATCCTTCATTCCAAAACCGCTGATGGTGCTGATGGTGCTAGACAGCTGTCTCTCTGGACACTTTGTGGTGAATTTTATTTCCCTTAGCCTCCGCAAGTAACCATTGGACTGGCTCCCTGATCTTGTATGTATCAGCTGGTTCTAGTCCCAGCGACTGTTGTCTACTGGAGAAGGATCGCCTGAATACAGCTTCCCCCACCCAACTGCTGCAGAGTGTCCGCACAGTATTCTAACTGGCCTGCTGTGAAGGGCCTGTCTAAAACATCCCCATGGAGTCCACTCACCTGTGGTGTGCACCTTCCATGCGCCATGCAGCCAGACCCTATGTGTCCATATCATCATATTTACAGTGTGTGTCCCTTTGTGCCGCTCCACTCCTGGCCCCTCCGGCTGAATACAGCCATCAATAAATAATACTTTGTCCCTCCCTCTGGGTTGCCTGCCCGCGCCCCCATCATTCCCGCCATTGGTAGGTGTGCCCTCCTGGCCTGCGCTGGATCAGCACCTTTATTACATGGCCATGGAAGGCACTGGGTACAGTAAGGCCAGAGTTTCAGGGAGGGAATGGAATGTGGAGACCTGCACAGGGAGATGCTGGGGACTCTGAGACATAGGTACAGGAAGGGATACTTGGGCACTGGCTCTGGAGGCACTTAGCTAGATGGGGATTATGGTTCAATTAGGGTCAAGACAAATGGAATTTGTGGGAGCACTAGAGCAGAATCACAGGGATGTACTTGGGGAAATGGAAGCCAGGGCATAGAAAAACATTAGGAGATGGGCACAGTGAGGTAGATCCTGGGGGGGAAGGGTGGGGGGGTGAGGACACTGACACAGTGAGATTGGTAGCTGTGAGGAATTCAACCATCCGCACTGTGGGTGTGCGCTCACCTGGTCTTTTTTAAACTTTTAAATTAAATTGAAATATGGTAGATCAACATCATTTTGGTGTAAAAGTTAGGCAAGTTGTCCTTTCCTGCCCAAATTGTCAAGTTCTGGCAAGTTAGGTGGTGCCACAAAGGCACCCTTAATTCCACTACCTGTTGTTGGGTGGCCTTTCGAGAGAACAGGCATGGAGAATGTGGGTCCTCAAACCAGCTCAGGAAACAGATACATCTTGGTGGTGGTAGACCACACCACAAGGTACCATGAGGCTGTCCATCGGAGGAGCATCAAAGCCCCTGTGGTTGTGAAGGCTCTGATTGGCATATCTCCCATTTTGGATTCCCCAAGGAAGTCGTTTCTGACAGGGGATCAAACTTCATATCAGCATAAATGAAGGCTATGTGGGAAGAGTGTGGAGTCGTCTACTGGTTCTCTTCATCCTTCCATCCACAAATAAATGGGGTTGTTGAGTGGTTCAACAAGACCCTGAAAGGCATCATAGGTGGCTTGGAAGAGCACCTGAGGACAAGATGGGATATTCTCCTGCCATGCCTTCTGTTTCCCTACAGGGAGGTGCCACAGAACGGAGCTTCTGTTTTGACACCCTGTACAAGGTCCCCTCAGTCTAGTGAAAGAGGGATGGGAGGACAACCCCTCATCCCGTAGGCGAGATGTGGTGGACTATGTACCTTGCCTTCAGTCTAGAATGGCAAAACATGCATGGAACAGTTGACACACAAAACCTAAAGGACTGTCAGGAGCTGGTGAAGCACTGGCATGACCAGAAGGCCACAGCGACAGTCTATTCTCCAGGGCAGTGGGTGTGGATTATGGAGCCTATCAAACTCAGTGCCCTTTAGGACAAGTGGACTGGGCATTACTGTGTAGTGGAAAAAGTCTGTGAGGTGAATTATCTCATTGACATGAAAGGACCCAAACAGATGGGCAGGGTCTTTCACATGAACTGGCTAAAACCCCTTTATAGCTAAAAAATGAATCGGCCTAGAGCACATCTATTTAGGGTACAATAAATGTTTTGAGACAATTAGTGGGGTGCAGGGGAGAACACCAACCCTGACACTGGGTTGTATTTACCAATGTGAATAAACAGCAGGTGTCCACAACCTTGTGGAACACTCCCGTCCCCTGCACACCCTAGTATTGTAATAACAACCAAATGCTCATATATTTCTGTAGTATATAACTTTATGTACTGATGATCTTGTCATCAATTAGTATTTTATCAAAGATCATTACATTTTAAGAAAAAAACATTTCAACATATATTTTCGACAAATTTGTTTACGCACCAAATCCTTATCTCATATAATGATTAATTCAGCTAGTGGCTATTACTCCATAGTATACACAAGCCAATTAAACAAAATTCAAGTAAAATATCTCAAGTAGACATTTGCACTTGGCGTGATATCATAGTCGAACTTTTCACAGTGTCGTATGTTAATCCAACTGGTTTAAAGTGCAATTTCCTTTATGCGTTTCGCGGAAAGAATGTCCCCTTCTTCAGAAGGTGTCTACCAGAATTTTTCTTTTCTCTGTACATCTGCATAATGTATTCATTAAATCTAAATTATTTAAATTGCATTAATATTGACATTAAATAACATCTGTCTGTCATTCATGGATGACTCTTTAATCAAAATTCACCTGATCATGACTTTATGCTGTTCCTTGTTTAGAACTCTAGTGCCTTCTTAGTTTGTATTGTAATGCCAAACCTAAAAGGGATAAGAGAGACTATATTAAAGTCCCGATCATAAAGGAAGTAATTTAGATAAAATAAAGCAAATGTATCACCTCAATCATTTTTATAGAAAAAAAGTACTGCTAGTTACCTGAAAACCAGGTTAGATGTATCCTAATGACGTGAAATAGATATAGAATTAGGCTTCTATGGTGACAGAAGCTGTATAGCTGAGAAAGATCAGTCGTCCTGTCAGTGGTCAGCCAGGCGCGTGTCCCAATTCGTAATAACCTGCAGATTGGAAATATACTTTGTAACTACTCTTATGTAGTAACAATGTACCTATAATAAACATAAGGTCACTGTGTGATAAATTGCCTTGGGCAGATCAGCTGATTGACAATGTTGGTGCTGCCAAGTACATGAGCACCTTTTACCTCACAGCAGGGTACTGGCATGTTGGCTTGACAGATGGAGCGAGAGGGAGGTCAGCATTCTCAACGCGAGAAGGACATTATCAGTTCACTGTGATGCCTTTCGGAATGAAGAATATTCCTGCCACTTTTCAGCGGATGGTTACCCAGGTTTTGTCTGGGTTGGAAAACATCAGTGTGTCCTATTCAGATGGCATTGGTGTGTTCAGCCAAACCTAGGAGGATGATTTATCTCACCTGAAACAAGTGCTTCAGGCACTGCAGAATGCAGGTTTGACTGTCGAGGCCTCGAAGTGCCAAATAGCATAGGGCACAGTAACTTACCTAGGTCAGGATATGAAGGATCGGGACATGCCCACCACACAGACGCAGATGACAGCCTTTCTAGGTGTCACTGGGTACTACCAGTAATTCATTAAGGGGTATGGGACCATTGCCATGCTCTTGAATGATTTAACTTCCAAGAAAATACTGAAGAAGGTAACTTGGGCCCCTGTCTGTTAAACATCCTTTCAGGATTTAAAGGATGGATTGTGCAGAGCCCCAGTTCTGAAAGTGTCAGACTATGGTCTGGAGTTCAGTATCCAGACAGATGCCTGTGATTTTGGGATTGGGGCATTGTTAGCTAAGCAGAACTCTCAAGAGGTAGACCAGCCAGTCTCCTACATTAACAGGTGATTGACAAAGAGAGAAAGGAACTGGGCCATCATTGAAAAAGAAGCTTATGCGGTCGTGTGGGCCGTAAAGAAGCTGAAACCCTACATCTTTGGGTCACACTTTATGATCCAGATAGACCACCGCCCTCTTCAATGGTTAATGGCCATGCAAGGGGAGAACCCTAAGCTTTTGCATTGGGTCATATCCCTACAGGGATTAGATACCAACTTCCAGCACAAGCCAGGCTCCCAGCATGGAAACGAAGATGGCTTCAGCCGGTACTTTCACCTTGATGACGAACCAGACACTCAGTAGTGTGGTGGTTCACATGTTGAGGCTGGGGGTTATGTGAGGAATTCGACCATCCGCACAGTGATTGTGTGCTCACCTGGGATTTTTAGAAATTTTCAATGCAATTAAATGATGGTAGATCAACCTCCAGAAAATGTGTGGGGCTAACCCGCAAGCATTTTCCTATGCTCAACGCACGACATATGCATAGACCTATGTTCTCTTGGTGGACACAGCATACAGGTACAGTCCCCCTGTTACATATAGTTAGGATGTGACAGCCAGGAGTACACCATGTCAGAAGAGGGAGGGCCAACCTTCCCCCTGCCATTGCTAGCCTAATTAACTAGCAAAGGCTCCATGGATCCCCCCTGTACTTTCGTTGAGCATTTGCATACGAATCAGAGTTTAATTCAAACAGGCCCACATGGCTGGAGAGGCTAACAAAGGAGACAGGGTACCCTCAACACCCTTTCATATGCACTGTGTCAACCTGATGCCAGCTCCCGCCTTCAGTATTGATTTACAGGGAAATGTCATGTCAGGGACTGCATGTTTACAGTAGCCATCCCCTCAGGATACCCCATTCAGAAGGTAGGAGTACATGGCTTGACGGAGACAAAGTCTGGTCTCACTGTAGCTTCCAGGGCGACATGCTGCTTTAATCAGGAACCACAGTAAGCTCCATTAACCAGAGAGAACCTTTGATCCACAACAGACTGGAAGATGGGTGGGACTTAGTAGTACATGTTTTCACTGCTTTTCCATTTCTGTTGCAAAGCACTCTGGTAATGACCTCACGCATACAGGAGTTTGTTGGTGGGGACCCTGGATTGGTTAATTAAGTAAGGCTTAGACTACACCAATCGGTGTGGCCCATTTGGCTTTAAAAGAGGGCCGAGGCCCTATTTTGGCAGATCATCTAAAGACCTTGCAAGGAGTAGCAAGAAGAACTCATCATTGCACCCTGGCGAATGTACAGTCTGCCTTACATCTTCCGCTAGTGAAGGAAGGCCAGGACTTCTAAAGAGGGAAGCAAAATCCCTCCCCTAAGCATAGGGAGATACTGAATTCAGAGGACCCTCCGCAACTCCAGAACTGATACCGAGCCAGTACACAGCGTGACCTGCTAGACTCTGCAGCAAGCTTCCTAGATGGAAAGTGCCAGAGAGTTTCTGAACCAAACCAAGGACAAGGCAGTTGCCTGCAACCCTCTCCTCAGCTTTGGGCCGTCTGCCTTAAAGGATGTCACAAGTCCATTGATGAAGCTAGGAGGAGCGCATTGACATGCTTCTACCGACGTCTGCCTTAAAGGACATTTTCAAGCCATTCGAGCCCCTCGTGCTGCAACCGAATGCACCGCTGACTGTTGTTACGCCGCAGTTACTAAAGCCATCCGAGACACCTCGATCAGTGCTTCAGAAACACGAATCAGCACTAAGACGATTCCTCACCTGAGTCACCGTGCAGGCCAGCCTGCAGCCCTCTGTCCAGCTTCGCTTGCCAAACTGCCTGCTGCCTCATACCCACAGCTGTCTCCCCTCTTGAACTCTGTCACAGAAGCTGCAAAGCGCCCTGAAACCGATTCGACCCCGTCGAGCACCAAGAACTCCTACAACAAAAGGTACATTGTGGTTCTGTCCCCGTGGTCCTTCTCCGAAGGCCTGTAGTGACAATTCACAACTCATTGCTCTCTTTGTGTTTAATCCAAGCATCCTTGAACTATTGTGATTAATTACTATACCGACTACCCTCTCCTCAATATCCAGAATGCATTCCCTTTCCTTCTTTGAAACTCTCTGTCCTCTGCACTCATTTACAGGGTGGGCTGTATTTTGTAGTGTGCTAAAACTGTCTGTTGTGATAATAATAAAGTAGATATTTGTCCTTGACTGGACAGTCGGTTTTATCACTGGGTAATAATTGTATTTTTGCTGTGTTGCAACTAACCAATGGTCCGTGACCGTTTGGAGATAAGCCTGCTGTTCCGTCCACGTTACCAAAATTGGACAAGGAGGTTTATAATTTGCTTGTGTTTCCAATCTGTTCGGTCCTTTCTGGTGTACTAGAGGTTTGGGGCTGATTGATGGTTTAGGAACCGATATTCATCCCTGGACCACCGGTGCCCCGGAAGTTGATTCATCACAGTAGCCCACCCCTGACCGAACACAGTGAACAGGAATCTCACCAACCCGCATGCACCAGCTCAGCTAGCCCCAACAGACAAGAGATTTGGAGGACCTTCAGATACCTGACTCCCTTCTCACTACTACCAGGCAGTAATTACGCAGGTGGTCATACACATATGAAATTAAGAAAGGCAAGAGTTGGGGGTAGATCCTACCGTTACCTCATACCCACTAGCACTACCCACTTCACATACTAACACCATGACAGTCCAACTGGAAGAAGATGGGGAGGACCTATGCATACCCAATTGCCTTGCCTAACAGCACCACACAGATATCACACAAACTCACAAGACACATCAGGAAACTCAGGTAGAAGTTTGTGCCTTTAGGCACTCAAATCTCCCTGCCTCCTACCAGAATTACTCACCAAATCGATGCCACAGACCTACATCAGTACATTCCAATAGGTAAGTGTGAGAGAGGGCGAGAGCTCCCCACCCGAAAGTTCAGAACATGATTCATACAGAAATAGAGACGTCACCTCAACAATCCTGGGCAGGTAGGAGATGAGAACTAATTAAGAATTGTTGTTTTTTTAGTCTTAAGCTGTGCTGGTCAGATGTGGCGTTCCACCGATTCGACAGAGGAAAGCACAAGCACACCATATGTTTAAACGAATTTAGAGTGCACAGTGTTATGGTAAATGTAGCTCCAAAGGCTCATTGGTAGAAGGTACAAATCAAGGGTGCAGGGGAGAGAAAAATTACTCTGGCATCAAAAGTCAAACGAATAGTTAGGTAAATGGAGGACCCATTCAGGGGACAGCCCATTAGCAGAGAAAAATCACAGTAACCATCAATCCACATGGTAATCGTATGTTAACCAAAGAGGTAGGTTGAATTAATTATCTCATTTCTAAGGAAAGCAAATGTATGCACAAGTTTTTTGGACATTACCATGAATAGGAAACTATTCCAATGAAGGACACATATGAATTGATTGCTCCTGAAAAGGAGGGACTAGCTCTCGAAACGCGTTGAGCTCCTTTCTTTGATTTTCTTTACATTTTTTGAATCTTTGAATTTTTTGAACTTTTGGGTATTTTGGAATTTCTTAAAAGAACGGTTTGTTCAATTATTTTTGTTGTTAAAAATCTTTGATATTTTGTTTAAATTTCTTTACGATTGATTTCAAATCAGATTGAAATGTAATCCTTGTTTTAAAGTGAACATTATGAGATGTATGTGATTAATATAGAAATATGAAACCTACTATTATGTTTAGTATTTCTTAAAGAGTGATGAAAAGTAAATTGTTAAAACAGTAATTTGTGAATGCACTGAATATTGAATCTACTGAATGAAATTGTGATATTAACATTGACTGGACGTTATTGGCAGTATTTACAGGTGTGCAGGGGACGGGGGCACCCATACTTTATGGGTTCCACAGATCTCTGCCCTGCACCCTCTTCTTCTTATCATCTATCTACCCTCTGATTAAACGGGTCCCCTCTTTCAGAGTAAAAGTCTTCAACTATGCAGATCACTCCCAGCTTCTGTGTAAATGTACTTATTTGGCCTGATCATAGTTTTATTCACAACCTACTTGAAATTAACCTATAGATGGACAGAAACATCTAGATTGAGCCCTGCCAAGAAAGAGATCCTGGTGGTGCATACACCAATACACCACCAAGATCCTGGCCTCGCAGGTATCTCCACACCAATTAGAAAAGTGTCTTGAGCACTCCTTGGTAGCGGGGTCCGAAATGACATTGTTCTTCCTTTGACTCCTGTGATCACCTCAGTAACAACATACTTGCATCGCATAACCCTCACCACCCAGTTTATGGCAAAAGGTGGTGTCTCCAGACTGCCCCGTTCCCACATCTCCACATTCCAAGATCATGAAATGCATCTATTTGAGGGCTAGAGAGGGAGAAAGAGAGAGAAAGAAAAAGAGAATGAGCGAGCGAAAGAGACAGAGAGAGAGAGAAAGACAGAGAGAGAGAGATAGGAAGTGGCAATGTGAGAAAGTTTAATGAGACTGGTCTGCAAGTGATGGAAGCATAGGGAGGACGCCAGTTTGTAAGGTCTTTTCCATGGTTTTATGGCTTCTAATTCTTTATAATGACTTTCATGTTTTTTATGCCTTGATATGCCATTTTATGATCTGCCAAATGTGGTTTCAGGTGTGTCTGCCAATCGAGGTCTCTAACCGCGCCCCTCAATAACACGCTAAAATTCGACCTTCCAAACAACATGACAACTAAGCCATCCACACATGCCAATTAAATACCCAGCAGACATCAAAAATCATAACAGGACACCTCTACAACCAATTTACATATCACACCCCGGGCTAATGCAAGCTAACCCCCAAACACGGGAGGTTGCCCTTTGGACGCCAATGTCTCTACACAGAACACAGAGAAAATGAGCTGCAAGAAGAGCTCAGTGTACTTCCAGCTATCTTGCATTTTCCCTGGCTCCATGCTACGATCGCCCAGCCCACTCTTGTTGAACCGCCAGGTCATCTGGAGACCATCCCGAAGTCAGCAGAGCACGGTCCCAGTAACATAGCACAAACGACAACAGTTTCTTCAACCGCAAAATGCTTACGTCCATGTTTCCATTTCTATTGTTTCTTCTGTGAGCCTAAATTGGGATTGCCTTGGTTGTTTCCCACTTAGACTTCCAAAAGGTCTGGGTCCGAAGAAACATTGAATGTACAATTAACAGCACACGTAAAAGTCAGAAGCACTTTTCTTGCTGCATTTGGGGAAATGTGACCACATCTGCCCTGCCTTGTCATTTCTGCACTAGCCAACTGTTGGTGCCCAGGTAGAGTTTAAGTCCAGTTGCATGGTCTATCAGGCCTTTTATGGACAGGTTTCATAGTTTCTCATAGAGAAATTCCAGTAATGCAACTTTAAATGGCACTTGTGATCTTCTTTTGCTCCACCAGCTGCCCAGGCTTACGGAAGCCAGGATTGGTTGGAGCGTCTTTTACATATTGACTGTTAAGATGTGGAGCAGCCTACCATTTCACCTTAGAAATGCATCTAGCTTTGCCGGTTTCAGGAGACGCCTGACAACTTACATCTTTTCTCTGTCATTTACTGGCATTCATCTTTTCAGGACACCACTTGGTACATTATGATTCTTCAGTTGTGCTAAGGTGGCACAGGCCCTTCACAAGCAAGAAGCATTAACATTTCATACCAACTTAACTTAACATGGGTCCGCAGTGTTTCATTATGAGGGCTTGCTCCCCCACAACCCTGTCCTATCCTCCAGCTCCCTTAACTTTCACATCTCCCAATCCCTAGACTACAGTTCCATTTCCCCCTAGCACACCCCAAACCTACTATGGCAAAATGAGGTATGTTGTCCCTGCTGAATTCCTGGCTGAAACTGCACTGGTCACCTGGCTACCTTCTGATCTCCGTCCCAGGTCCCCTTCCCGCCCATTTGCACACCTGCACTGCACCACAGCAAACCTTGCACTTGGGTCTGTATCTGTAACCCTACAGTCCCCCTACCTGCACTTTGGACACCTGCTGTCTGCACTTACCCTTGCACTTGCCAGTCGTTGGCCGCACTTCTTTATTGTTTGATCCCATTTTCTGTACTGCCCCCTCCCCTTCTCCCCTTCTCCCCTTCTCCCCTCACACTTTTCCCCACCCCTCACCCCTACACTTGCACGATCTCAATGTCACTTGGCCTAGTCAGATTGTTGTCTCTGTCTTCTCTTTGTCCCCCTCCCTTGCCTCATCGCGCCTTGAAACACTTGCGTATAGGCATGTTATAAATTCCATATCTAATCATATCATCGGATTAATATGGTCAGTCAGCCAGATCGGTGGGATACTCATAATATATTGGCAACTGGCCCCCGCTCTCCCAGCAGAACTTTTCACCTCACCTATCAAGGCACTCTCTACTATATCATCCCTGCCACTGTCTGGAAAATAAGTGATCACTCGCAATGATCCACAACGCCACAAGGTCATATAATATGATTGGTTATTTATAACGCACTTAATACCCTGAGGTTTCTAAGCGCGGACCCGGGGATCGAACCTGTGGTGCTCATGTCGTCATGCTTCCAAGGGGAGCACATTGCCCCTGAGCTATCATCCCGAGACTCAACTCTGACATAACAGATGCTGGGATACACTTGTGTACAGGCACGTTATAATTGACTCATCATATCATACCATACAGACCAGGTAATGCACATGTCACTGACACTTGGTTGAAGGGAATTGCTGGAGACTCTGGGGTACTGACATGTAGAGGTGATGGAGACAATGAGACACAGGGATATGCTGGGGAATCTGTGACAAAGGGAAGTGAAGGTGTGGGGACACTGAGAAAAAGAGGAGTGTGATATGAAAGATATTGGAAGGGAGAGATGTCTCGGGAGACCAACAAACTGCACTGGGAGGCACTGGGACACTAGAACAGGGCTGCAGAGAGACAGTGGGGAAACTGCAACAGGGATACAAGAAGACACTGGGGACCTGAGTGCTGGGGCACAGGGAGACACTAGGACAGAGACATAGGGAGGGAATGGGGCCGCTAAGGGGCATAGTCATAAGGAGACAAATGGAAAAAATGGGCAGCATAGAGGTACAGAAGGCACTGTCAAGGCAGTATTAAGAAGGGTCCAGGGAGATACAGACGACATTGGCCCACCGATACTTAGAGGTATTTGGGGCACTTGCATAGGGGGCACTGGCAGAAGGGGCACAGATAAGACGTAGGAAAGAGGCACATGGAATTAGTAGGACTGGGAGGCACGGAAGACACTACGGACTAGTAAGAATTGGGGATCAAGTGGCCTCGAGTCCCCTAGTTTCAAGGCGGGTGATGAGGCACAGCAGGGACATACTTGTCGGGTCCCCTGTCCTAAATTATGCAGGGTGTGGGGTGGAAGATATCAGGGGCCTTATCAAGTGACCTTCTCTCCCTATTTCGTCAGGTCTGTGATTTGGGAGCAGGAGCGTGCTCGAAGGTCCTCCTGCCTTTTGTTTTTCCAGGTTGGGCAGAGGGTGTCAGGGTTTGTTACAGGGAGACCGCTGACCAGTTTGTGAAGGGTCTTTGGCGGTGGTGGTTGAAGCCTGTAGGCAGGCCTGGTTTACCAAGGTGACATTGTGATAGTGGCCTGTTATTGAGTTTCCAGTCCATGAAGAAGCATAGAGAGGGTAGGGTCTGCGTTGGCAAGGCCCACCCACAATCTTCAAATGCCCTCTGAGCAGCGCTGTGTGGGCATTTACAGATGTTAATGTCTCTGCGGTGGGCCCAACTACATTAGATTCAGGCCTCACTTGTTAGCCAATCCTGACTATGCCTCTGAGTCCATGGCGTATTATAAGCACACGTAAGGAGCAGGGTTCTGAGCTGGGGAATTCCTGAGGTTTGCCCGGTGTTTCTAGCAGATTGTGGGTGTGGGGAAGGTAAACTATGCAGTTCCATGTAGATGAGAGTTGTCGCTGGCATGGGGCAGTGCCAAAGGACTTCATCCCGGTCCAATGATGATGCCTGGTGATGTGGGTCACGCAGGCCTTACATGGGGTCCTCCTGCACCCTGATCAATGTGGCCAGTGTGGGAGATGCAGGGGGTTAGGTGGGTCTCATCCATACTTTAATGCATGAAGGTGGTGGGAGGGAAGGGGCTCCATGTTTTTGTGGAGCAAGCTCTCTGTCAAACACAGAGCTGAGAAAGAGAGATATGACCGACTCGAGGTGGGCAGAACAGACTTTAGATCCACCTTCATGCCGGTCCCAATGCAGCCTTTATTTATTTTATTTTATTTATTTGTATATGGCTTTTAGAAAAAACCTTTACAAAATGTACAAAACAGACAAATTTCACAGAAACAAAAGGCAAAAAACACAACCACAATTCTGCATCAAATTTACATAAAACATAACTAAAAAGTCATAGGAAACCAAATTTATAAAGAAATCACAAATTAGTGAAATTTAAGCAAATTGAGTTAAAATCGTATATAACATATTTTATCAATCAAAAGAATATTTTTAACTAAAATAATTCACATAATATACAGGAGCTAGACTAACTCACATTCTACCTTTAAGAATCTCAGAACCACCATTTGCAGAGACGTCTTGTTATCATATAGCATCCGCTTCCAAAGTAGATCAAGGTCCACACTATTCGATTCCATTACGAAGCGACTGAAGTATAATGGACGAGTTAAGGATAAGGCTGAACACTCTATCAAAAGGTGTCTCAATGATTCTATGACACCTTCCTCTTTACAATGTCTACATACAGTAAGAGCCAGCCGTTTATCACGTACTGTTAAGATTTCACCAGTAAGCAGTACGTTAAAACGGAATCTCATGAAAACATTTCTCCAGATTTTATTAGGAAAGCGAATGAGATATGGTTCCGGAAAATCCATGCTTTTAAAGTGGGAAACCATATGGGTGTATAATCTAAAATTAGTCCGTTTAGGAATTGTGTTATCCCAATCTACATTCTGGAGTAATTGTTTAACTTTTTTGGGATTATTTAGTAATGTGCTCTGAGTTGCTCCCACCGTTTTTAGTAGTTGTTTGCATATAACCAATAGTTTAGTAAGAAAAGCAGATTTTGATACATCTTGTTTCAAATGACACCCGAAATCAGAGTACAAAGTGACCCCGTTTTCTCTTATAAGATTTTGATAAAGAGAAAGACAACTCCATTCAACAACACTTTGTAATGACTGAAGGCCGAATTCCTACCGCAAAGCGGGTAGTGAGACCCATTTTGGTAAGCAATAAGTCATTGCTCTTAGAATGCTTACTTCTGATTTATTCAGGTCCAGTCTACCTGATATAAGCAGAAATTCTAAGCCATAGGACATTTTTGGAATGACTTGTTGTTTATAGTATCTAAGCATCGGTAGACATGAGTATGCACCAAACTTTCGATCGACAAATCGTTTTGTTTGATTTTCATAAGATAATAATTCCAAGCTTGGAGATTGTTTGGGGTGTCAGTTACTAAGAAGCCAAGATAGACCATTGAATGTTTAATTCCCAGCCTATTGGAATCCAGAAACCATTTCTCCGATAGCTGCTTCTTTCTTCTACTAAAGCGGATAACGTGCGATTTTTGCGCATTTAAAATGAGCCCATTTATAGCCATATAAGATGCAAAAGCTGTTAATAAGGGCTGGAGGCCCAATGGTGTCTTATCGAACAGCAAAACATCGTCCGCATATGAGCACCAGCACATTTTTCTCCGTTCAAAAATCGGTTGAATGAATGCTGCCCTCTTTAAACAGGGGCCAATGTCGGAAGTATACAAATTATACAAAGCAGGGGCGAAAATACACCCCTGCCTTAGTCCATTAAGCGTTGGGATTGGAAAGGAAAGGAGTCCTTCGTTATTTAAACGTATTTGGATTTTGGACCCTTCATGAAGATGAATCAGTATCGCCAAAAGATCTTTTGTGATACCTAAAATATCTAATTTCCTCCATAGTGTAGCGCGATAGACCATGTTGAATGCTAAGGACAAGTCCAGGCTCGGTAAGTAGATTGGTACAGCCTCCCGTTTCCACCCCATTTCTTGTAGAAGGGAAATTATGAGCCCCCCTGCAGCTGTCCCCACTCCTTTCCTAAAGCCAAACTGTACTGTTGAAATTATCACGTTTACAGTAGACCATTCCTCTTGCTGAAGAAGAAGACTAGCAAAAATGTTTGACTCAGCATCTAATAGAGCAATCGTCCGATAGATTAATGGCAGAGATCTATCCCCCTTCTTATAAATTAGAATTATGAAAGACATATTCTACGAATATGGAATACTCTTAGTGCGGCCTATATCGGCAAAAAGAATCAATAATGCTTTAGACCAAGTATCAGGGTCAGCCTTCAGTACTATGTTTGAGAGTCCATTAGGGCTAGAAGAGCTGGCCAAGATAATATTTTCACAAATTTGTGCAGCAGAGAAGCTGCAGTTCCACTGAATAGATGACAGGGTGTTAGTGATTACAAAAGGAGGCGCTCTCAAAGCATAAAGAGCCGAGAAATGTCCAGCCGAAGTTTGTTCATTAATTAGATTTAGAGTGGAGATTGCATTCCTATGCGCACTCCTACTAATAATGACGCGAGGAGTTATCTTTCAATGCAAGCAGCATTTGTTCATTATCCACTTGGAGCATTGAGTTTTTATAACCTCTTATCCAATTTTTATAGAGCTGCTTCATATGTCTTCCCCCCTCTTTTTAGATTTTTCTGAAATTGTTAAGAGTTTAAGTTTCTTAAGGCTCGGCGCAATAAGATTTTACTTGTTCGCACAATATTGTCATATCTATGGATATAGAATTTCTTTGTGTGTTCGTTATCTGTTTGTTTTATTGAATTATCTATGAGAGTCTTAACATAGGGGTTAAAATGGCAATGCGTGGATCTGATTTGCTTCTCTTCATATGTTGTAATATCGTGGTCATTCCGGAACAAGTTATTACATGCTTCAACATTGCCGGGATGCCACGTAATCCGATTTTTTGCCGAATTCAAGCTTAACTCCGGGGACATAAACTGAGTTGGAAGAGGTCCTCTCTCTATCCTGATGGTAACTTCAAGCATCTTAGGATCACTCATTGTGGTGGAATTTAAAACAAACGATTCTACTAGGTTAATGACATAGCTAGAGGTGAAAATATAATCAATTGCAGACAACCTGTTGCCCAATGACCATGTAATGTATTCCTCCCCAGGTTCCGGCATAGTATGCAGCGACTTAAGACCCCAAGAGTTAAATAGTATATTCCACAGCAAAGAGTTGCTCTTCTTGTTTACAGCTCCCCAGAGTTTTGAGCTATAGTCCTCAAAAAACTCCATATTCACATCCATAGATACAGCAGGAGCAACAACAGGATAATCAATTGCAAGCTTCATATTCGTATTTAGATCTCCCATGATAAGAATCTGAAGAGCAGTCCATTTAGAGTAACATTTCACCATTATATCTTCCATTCTTTGAAGTAACTCACTGAGATTATAGAGCCTGGAGACCAATAAACATTTAAAATTAGAAAATGAGAAATGCCATAATTACCATCCAGTTCCACCAGGGCCCCAGGACATGAGGGATGATCATGAATGTTTCAATTAAATGCAGACCCATGCCCAGCCCGGTGGCAATGAGAAGGCCCCCCAACGGGCGACCCTTAGGCCCCTTAGTGGCTAGTAGATGACAACTTTCAAAGCCATCGAGCTGTGCTGGGATCCTCATCCATGTCTCTTGTATGCACAATATACTTTTTTTTCTCAACTTGCAACATAATTGGGGGGAGGATGATAAATGGGATTTACCACGAGAATTGCAGCATAATATAGTTAAACTGTAGTCTTGGTTAAAGTTGCTGTTTCATCGATTGAAGCTGAGATATTGAGTCTCTTAAGGACAAGGCCAGCCACCTCCAGCTCGTTTCCTGATTTAGGGAGGCCTACACTTCCTTTTGTTGGGGCTTCGCAGCGGAACCTAGTGAGGAATAGGCTTCATTTTTGCTATTTCCATCTGAGTGTGAGTGGCCCTCCCCAAAAACCAGGATGTCAAAGCCCCTGCTATTAAACTGATCCAATTCGGCCTCGACTTTTTGATAGACCAGTTTTGAATGAAAAACAACTCTCACATGGTCAAAGCACATAGAGTGGATAAAATACATCCTCTTAATGTCCGTGGAGGACACATTTCCTAAAGAGGGAATATCGTTAAAGAGTTGCAGGGATCTTACCCTATTCATTGGGGGTTGATTCCCACAATCAAAATGGGGATATAGCAGAATACTCGTGAAATCCATATTACAGGGCTTTCTCCACATAATGTGTCTTAGTTCCGTCTCCAGGTAGTTTTTAGGAACAGTGTGAGTTATTTCCCCTGAATTAATTATAGGTTGTGGAGCACTAGAAGTAGAAAGTGTCAGAGTCAGAGATAATTGTATTTGGGTCTCTGCTTTCTGGAGTGGCCAAGGGAGAATGGGCCCTTCAGTGCTGGTGTCCACGCCGCCGTCAATTCCTTTTTTTGTCCCGGGGGCGTTGAAGGAAACACAAGGGATAGTGGTTTGTTGAACGTCCACTTTAGCGATATCCACTGCTACACCCCCTACCTTTAGTATTTCAGCCACAGTAGAGCGAATGAGCAATTCCAATGGTCTGTCTGTGGATGCTCGTTTTTCTCAATTGTCCTCCACTTGCTTTCCTGGAGGTGTCTTCTCAGATGTCAAATCCAGTATCACTGGTGGTCCCGCTTTATGAGCAGGCGCCTGATTCGGATTGGGTGCAGACATGCTTTCACCCGGGATTATCCCCATTGATGGACTCAAGTCAGGCGCATTTGGGTGGGGGGGGAGAGTTTTGACAGGGGGCACAGTGGTCAATTTTGCATTATTTTACACCTTTGCCTTTGAGAACAAGCCATCATTTTCTCTCTATTCCCCAGGCTTCAACATTTTTTTCTTAGAGTGAGGCGTTGTCATATGAATTACACTAGTATGTTCCTTTTTTTTTTAACACTGAAGCAATATCTTTCATTGCGATTTTATGATGCATCGCCTCAGAGAGAGTGTTTGTAGGAATTGAATTTAAACCGATACTGGAATTTGCTTCCCTACTCCCCTCTTCCACCTCTTGCATTTCTGAGGGCTGCATTTGGTCCTTTTCTTCCCTAATAAAGTTTTGCCAGGTATTTTTGGAAACTTTATTTCTGCGATTGTGTAGGGATAATAGCAATAGTTTTTTCTTATTTGTTTGAGTTTTTTTGCTATTCTCCTCAAGGTTTATTGATTGTAACTGCGGTTCAAATAATGATGGCGCTTGTGAAGTGTTGCTCAAAGGGACAGAAACCTTTTGCTTCTCATCTGGTCTCTTCTCTGCCCTCTTAGCCACGTCGCCCAACTGATTGTCTAATTTTTCAGGAAGAGATTCCAGAATATCTAGCCCTGCTTTCGAGAGTGCTACAATGCGTTCCATTAAAAGTCTCATTTCAAAGTAGCATGTTGAGTGATCTTTTAGTTCTTGCAAGATTAATGAGAGTGTACCTGCTAAGGCAGCACTCTGCGGATGATGCTGTTGGCCTAATTGGCTAGGGAGCTCTTGAAGATGTAGGGACAGATCCATTAACGCGGGATCTGCTGAAAAGAAATCCAGCGGGGTATCCAAAAAGGACGCGTCTGATGCCACAGGAATATTTTTTTCAGGTTGAGTGGCAAAGAGACACAAACTAGATGCATCTTCCTGCTGAATTTGTGGTTGCCCTCCAATAGAAAGCATGGAGGAATGGGCTAAATCCTCTGAATCCAGGATTAATGAGTCGCTGGGTTCAGGGGGAGAGAGAGGCAAAGGCATGTTCATTGCCTTGCGCATCATATTTTTTACAGGAGTAAATACGAGGGGTGCAGATAATATGTCATCATAAAGCCGCGCCCCATGTATCGTAGAGCTTCTCGTGGCTGGGCCTGCTGAAGTTGGGTGAGCATATACATATTCAATGCTGGCCCGGCTTCGAGACATTTCTACACATTTAATTTTCAGCAGGCGCTAGAGAATCAGTTACCTCTGTATGCTATCACAGTTATCCTATCTCAACCGGTAATATACAGTATAGAGGGAGAGTATAGCACTCACTTTCTATCAAATCAGCTACTTTGCCGGCCAAAAAGTGCCCATGGGGAAAGACATAAGAAGTGCTCTGCCCCCCGGCCCCAGGTCTAACAGGCGTAACAGGCAGGCACTTCTGGTGGGCACTTCTGGCTCGGGCACGCGCACAAGGGCGCGGGTCCCAGGTGTTTTAAAGGCCAAACTTGCACAAAACAGGGACGTGGCCCCAGCAGTCCAATGATAACAATCTCCAATTCAGCGAGGCAGGAACAGCAAAACGAAGCGTTCCCCAGGCGTAACAGGCAGGCACTTCTGGCGGGCACTTCTGGCTCAGGCGCCTTTAAACACGACTCTCAATGGATGAAATTATATTATGAGTCATATTTTTGGATTTATTGATTGAGCATTTGTAAGGCGTTTATACATCAAGAAATTGTGTTTCAAAGCGCCCATAGGGAAAACGGGGAAGGAGCAAGGGAACAAAAGGAAAATAGAATAAAACTGATGAACAGGAAAAAGGCGGTCCTACTAGGCCTTGTGAGCATGTGGAAAGTGCAAGTGCAGAGAGAGAGAAGGGACTGGGGAAGAGTGGAAAGTAATAGGAGTTCCACAGAGGGAAGTGCCAGTGAGTCAGTTGCGAGCAACAATTAGTGCAGGCCTGTGAGACAACATAGGCCAGTGGATAGCACCTTCCACTAAACTAGAGCAGAGGCCCCATCCTATGACCATGGGTGGGGGCCATTTTAGAGCCAGATATCAATTTTCTTGCCTGTCTCTTTAGCAGAAATTGCTACTACGTCAACACAGCGATGGGGGAGTGGGATCCCGAAAGGAAAGGGCATTTTCTCTGCTCTTCTTTTATTTTTAGCATCCTGTGCTTTTCAACAGCCCTTCATATGCAAGGTGGCCATCTTTAAGCTTGCTGATTAAAGGTTTAACACAGCAAAACAGC
Source organism: Ambystoma mexicanum (assembly GCF_040938575.1). Lineage (NCBI taxonomy): Eukaryota > Metazoa > Chordata > Amphibia > Caudata > Ambystomatidae > Ambystoma > Ambystoma mexicanum. The sequence continues at coordinate 440,759,256 of NC_090922.1, read as the reverse complement.
CATCAATTTATAGCGTTGACCCAAACATTTCAAGAAAGGTATGATTCTCTGTTTGAATACAGCCAGCTGCATGGGATACAACTTGTGTGCACCAAAAATCAGTGCTGATTTGTGTGCATGGTGATCTAATAATCACAAATAAAAAAGATCGTATTGTATCTTTTGTTGTACCCTTTAAGTGGGCCTCATACACACTCTAAGCCATATTACTCAGGAGCCAGGGTCGTCTATGACCTTCTCTTTATTCTTCCTCCTTGTAACCAACCAACTCTCTTCCCTTGTCCCTCCCTTTCCTCCCGCCTCCCGCTCACTCCCATAGTCTCAAGATCTTTCCCTTAAAGGGGCTCTGTCCTCATTCCCTCACAACACCTCCCCCCCACTTAACATGAGACTTCCCGGACTACATTTGTTCAATAAGCCGTTGGGGTCTCTTTGTGGTTTGATGAGGTTTGTTTGGTTGCTCGTGGGTCTCCTCTGCATTTTCTCGTTGCAGCGTTTCATATGTCTTTTTGTCCTCTGTTTCCTCCATCTCAATAACTACCTCTTTCGTTGGTTCATATTCTTCAAAGTATAACTCGTGTAAGAGGGAGGCCTGTGGTGACATTTCATTGTGGTCCTTTGTCTGGGTTACCCCGAACGACCTATAGTGGATTTTGATGGGGGTGCTCTGTGGCACTGTCCGATGGCTGAGGCGGCTGTGCCCTTTGGCGGGGCTCGGTATCATGTGGATGGTGGTAAGCGCTCTGCAGTCTACCTGGGTTCGGTGGCATCTTGACTGACCTTTTGTCTGTGCCGGCTGTGCTGTCCCCCACTGAACTACGGGGCTTGGGATTGGCCCAGGGGTTGTGCTGTTGCTCTTGTCTGGTACCGCTGCCCTGTACCACCATTTATTATGGCCTCCATACCCCACCCCCGCGGTGTGACATTCTCGAAGGGTCCTGGGCGGTTGCGTGGCTCATGATCGTCTCGCGTGACCGGTGATGTTAGTGTGCCATATGCTGGTCCGTATCTCTTTGGGATCTTACTTCTGTGTGGAGGAGTCGTTCATCTCCTCGTAAGGTCTGGGTGGGTTGGTGTCCATGTCTTCAATGCCCTTCCTGACATCTAGCCGTAATGTCGGCGAACTTGGGTACCACACTTGGGGCATTGGTGCCCGGATGGTCATGTTTGATGGTGATGTGGGTGGTATGCAGCGATTGTAGGCGGTCCCATCCTGCATGGCGTCTGGAGGTGGCCTTCTTGGCCACAGCGCCAGTACCTCCGTCCGATGGCCAGGCATGGTCATCTGTGTGGGACCTCGAGTCCACATTTGCGGTATTGTGCGTTGCTCTGGATCGGGTGCCGGTGATGTCTGAGTTGTCTTCTCTTCCAGGGTCCTGTGGGCCTGGAGTATTCCATCCGTCCTACCGTGAGGGCCGCAATGGAGTTGCATTTGTTTTTGGTTTCGATGGCAGCTGTCTGTGCTTCTATTCACTCATACGTTCTTGCCAGATTGAGTACTTTCGTTAGGGGTATCGGCTGTTTGAGAAGGTGTTTCCTGAGCGTTGATAAGGTGCACCCTTCTATGATCCTCAGTCGTATTGCCTCCTCATCATTGAAGTTGGCAAAGTTGCAAAATAGAATGTTCTTTTGGAGGCGGATGACAAATTCTCCAACAGATTCATGTGGAAGCTGCACATGTTGATTGAACACATAGCGTTCGTAGTCGTTGTTGGGGCTGACTATCAGCCTGGCATTGAGTGCAGTGAGGAGGCATTGGTATGTAGTCCTTTCTTGTGTGGGAATCATCTTGGTAATCCCCTTTATCTCTTGTCCTGCCAGGTTGTTGAATAAATATATTTTGTTGGGTAAGTTTTGTCTTCCAATTGCTCCTAGGAAGCCCTCGAACTCCTCGACCCATTCTACCCATCTTTGTCCTTGGTTGTGATGCGGGTTTAATGCAAATGGGGCGGGCCGATGCATAAGGGTGGCATGTGGTTCAGGCTCCATACTGGCCGGGCCAGGTACTCCCGCGTCTGTGGTCACCTGTGCTCGGTTGGCCATGACGGTGAGGTGTTGCGGCAGGGGTTTGCTCTATATGTCGTGGCTCTTGCACCGGTCTGGTGGCGTTTCCAGATGTGCGTTGTGTTGTCACTCTTGCTGATTTACGTAGTGTGGCCTCTGTCGTGAGTTAGCTGTTGGGTTGCAGCGTGCGGGTGACAGGTACTGAAGTTGCGGGCGTGGTGGCACGCTTGTTGCTCTGGTGCTGGCTGGTGGTTTTTATAGCTTTCACCAATGTGGCATCACTGTTTGGTCCTTGAGGTGCTGGTGTGTCTCACCTCTTGGGTACCTCAGTTAAAGTAGTTTTTCATTGGCTATCATTAATTGAGCCCGTGGGTTGACTTGGGTGCTGGCAGGATACGGTTGTCTCCCGTCTTGTTGCCTCTTTGTTAACTTCCTGTGTTTCCTCGCATAACATTATATATTTTTTTTCTTTCTTCTCACACTCGTGGGAGCTTTTTGGCAATGCTTCGTGGGCGGTTCGCCACCGCTGGGGTGGCGGGATGTCGGTGTTCTGATCAGTGATCCCCGTTTTGTTTACTTGTTTGTTTTCTCTTCTGGTCTTAGCTTAATGTCCTGGTCGCGCGCTTTTGTGAGCCGCTTTGTGCTGCTGCCCTCTACTGTGTATGCGGCAGTGTGGGAGTGGCGTGAACTCCTTACCGGTGCCTGGCGTCTCCCCTTTCAGATCTCCGCAGTCCTCTTCTGGCGGTCGGGGCTCATTCGTTTCATCTCCGCCTGTTGGGTTCCCTCCGCTGGGTCCCCCCTCACTCCAATTCTTCCTTGCGCTGCTGGTTTCCTGACCTCCCCCTCTCTGACAGATCCCGTTTTCTGTGGGCGTACCTCTCACTATGCTGTCGGGTGTGCTGTCTCCTGTTGCACTCTCATGCGGTCTCGTGCTGGGTTCATCTCTCGACTGGGCATGTCCTGTGTGCCCCAGCGTAGTTCTGCTGGATGCTGTTTTTGCGGTCCTCCTCTTCAGTGCCACTTGTCCCTTCCCCCATGCCGCTGGGCACTTGCCCTCTGTTCCGTTGGTGCGCCGGATGACACTGAACCTTTGGGGCGGGTGTCGGGTCCCTGCCGGGCACATGGCTCGTCATCCTGCTGCAGGCCACGTCCTCCCTGCACCGTTACTGCTGGGCTTGTATGCCTGACCTTTTGGCATACCTGGCCTGTCACTCTGCTGGGCTAATTTCTGCTCGCCCCGATCTTGTTGCTGGGGGCATCCTTGCTCTCCCGCTCTTCTCCGCGGCCTGCAAGGCCGGTTTAGCCGGGGTGATCCTGTCCATTGGGCGCCACACTTCTCCTGTCATCATCTTCTGGGTATGCTTTACCCAGCACACTGCTGGGTTTTCCAGTCCCACCTTCTGCACACCGTGGGATCATATCGGCTTCATCACCAGCTTTTGCAACCCTTAAGTGGGCCTCATACACACCCTAAACCATATTACACAGGAGCCAGGGTCGTCTATGACCTTCTCTTTATTCTTCCTCCTTGTAACCAACCAACTCTCTTCCCTTGCCCCTCCCTTTCCTGCCCTCTCCCGCTCCCTGCCATAGTCTCGAGCTCTTTCCCTTAAAGGGGCTCTGTCCTCATTCCCTCACAACATCTTTCATTGTGTTTTTTTATGCTGAAGGAAGCTTTGCTACATGTATATGGAAATTATATTTTTGGTGTTTGCCAATTTCCAATCCACCGCTCCTACACAGCTGGTCTTTTTCACACTAGTGGAAGATGTCCACATACTGGCCTTGTAGCATGTGACAGGCCATGAAGATTTAGTGAAGATGGAGTGCAGTGTTGTTAGAGGAGTGGCTGCCACAGGAGTGGAAACGGAGTAGGGATATAGCCCTAGAACACCTGCGGTCTCTGCAGAAGCCATCCCTCTTCTCTGAACACTCTCGGACAAATTCTCCAAATGTTATTTGTTTGTTGTTGGCACAAATGATGAGATGCACTAGTACATCTCCTCATTTTCGCCAAAAAGATGCTGCTGATGCTCAAAAGGTCTAAGGGCCTGTCTCTATGAAATGTGCACCTACCAACCGTGGATCCTGGAAGCATACTGTGCACTTATGTTAGGAGCCTCCGCCCGACATGAATGAATACAAGGGAAATGAAAACAAGTCAAAAAAGCGTACCTTTTCCGCTATCAAGAAAATTTGCTCAGAGGAAGTGGGGCTCAGGCGAGGATGATGAACCCAAATTAAAAATGTCATTCTCATCAAGCTCAAGTGACCAGGTGTCATATAAAACTGTCTTAGATTTTACTGCATAAAGATTTCTAGCGACTTCTTTCCCTGGGACGAACATCTTCATGGGTTTTATGAGTTATAGAACCATAAATTAAATTCCTCCCTTCAGAAGTTCGGAAGGAAATATGTAGGTCTGGGCTCTCTCTGCCACTGCCTATTCCTGGCAAATATGTTTCGTTAGAATGAAAAGCACAAGGCGAACCGCTGTGGGATTGACCCGGTAGCAAAGAGGCAGTGTTGCGATTGCAGACATTAAAATATGTCCAATCCTTGGTGGGGGTAGAGATAAGATAACTAAAAGTTCAAACAAACCTCCCAGAATGATAAAAGCAAGGCCAGAGGTGAGAGCCAACTGACCGAGCAGGCAGGTACCAAGAATCCGGCACCATCGCAGGACAATGTGGAATATGAGCCGGCGTAGCAGGTCCGGTGACCAAGAAGAAGAACAGGAGAGGAATCACAAACCTGGAAGTGAGAAGAATGGCAAGAAAGGGTGCGCCAATCAAAAGGAAAGCAGAAAGCAACCTCTCGGAAGTGGTCCGACTCCGACTGGCCTACAGGGCAATACCCGAACCAAAGATGCCAAAGGCTAGTGTGGGCCAAATCTTGGCCCAATGTGGGCCAGTTTGATAAGTTAATTCACCATGCGCCCAGTAGTTTGATCAGTGTTACTGAATACATATTTGGTAAATTGCACAATGCGCATCAAATTGTTTCAAACCCAACCCCTTGGATACTACTCAAACAGTCTGTCACAAAAGGAATTCATTGCCATTTGCAACTGTCGGACACGTTTTCATTGGTGCCTGAGACAATGTTATGCCCCGGTCCGACATGATGGAAATGGTAGACACATAGAACTGAGAAAGCGATGGGTACCAATCCCTCCACTGGACCTCATGAAACTTCATCTGTTCACTTGCACTGTAAGATGCAGGAAACAGAGCAATTGTGAAAAATATTCTGGGATGGTCCCTGCCACCTTCAATGAAGAACACCTCAATGAAGAACACCCAGGTGTATGCGCTAAGCATCAGATGCTGCTAGAACCTGCTTGGTCCTCTTGCCACCCACAATAAAATGATGTGTATTTAAAAGGTATATATTTGTATTGAGGGCACATTTCCAGAGCATACACCCGAGTCATTAATGCATGTAAGTAACTGAACCAGGACCCTGGCGATGCCATTAATAACCCAAAGACTGACATAACATATTTAATCTATCCTTGATTCTGGAGGTAGCCACAACTCAGCACCATGACACATCTGACACAGCTATAATCTGAATGACAGCTTCAAAGCAAGCATTTACCCAAGAGGTTTGAAGGCAGTCAAGAGATGCTCAGTAGTATAATAGTATTGCATGAAAAGGCTAGGCGTGACAGCCAGCAGCCAATCAAGGCTATCTGACCATACAGGAACTCTTAGTGAAAGACAAGCTTCTTAAAATACTTCAACATCAGTGTTGAAGAACTGAGCTCACATTATCATTTTCGATTAGTATAAAAAAACAGAGACAGATTTATTGTCCTGCAAGACAAATCTACATTGGGGGTGTGGCTAGGCGCTGAGCGAGATGAATGGCTGAACCCTGCGCTCCTGCTCCTGCTCAGTAGTAATTAATATCCTATTAAATCTTTCATGGCGGTTTGAAAGAAAAGTATAAAATGAATACAGGAAGATCTACAACACTTGCCTGATGGTCCATGGCATTCCACGCGCTGTATTTACACCTGGAACTGTGAGCGGCATCTAGGGAAGAGCAGGGCCTGCCAAGCTGGGAGGTACAGTGCTGCGAACAACGACGTTCTAGTCAGCTGGCTGGGCGATACACGTCGTGAGGACGCACTGTGCACACAGGTCTCTCCTTTTTCACAACACGACCCGGCACCGTTATTAGCATACTTAAAGGCGTATTCCTTATCTGATATAAGCCCAGTTAACAAAACACATATTTAAAGGAACATTCCTTATTCCTTCATGGCCTGGCACAGTTAATAAGCAAAAAATATTTAAGGAATACTCCTTATTCTTTACATAAGCCTGGCACTGTGAATAAAGAAAGATACTTAAAGGAATACTCCTTATTTTTTCAAAAGCCTGGCACACTTAAAGGGATATTTCTTATTCATTTATATTCATTTGAAAGCCTGGCACTGTTAATAAAGCACCCTAAAATATATTTCCCACTTCTCAGGAAAAGGAGAGGAGAAGGTATAGAGGAGGCACATATCAAACCTTCAAGATACAGACGGTAGCTGAAATGTCTCTTCTTTAAAGACTAAATACACCAAGTTTACTCAAAATATGATTTAGAACAATTTTTAAGCCCTACTTAAGACTCACAATTCTAACTCCATAAACATATCAACTCATGATATTGCTATAACCTAGGTAACTGTTAATTGGGGGTTACCAAAGCACACTCCACATCAAGCCTTACTCAAGTGTATAGTGCAACAATAGATACACACTGGCTGATATGGTGTCTAAAAAAACTCAAACTAAAGAATTACCCAATTCCACTTCAAATAAGAGACCAAAAAGTGTGAGTCTCCAACACCTAAAGAGGATATATCAGATGCTACCATGCAGGCCACACTACTGGAAATAAAAGCTTTAAGGCCTTTCATGGAATCAACCAATCATAAATTACAGCAAATGGATGACAAATGGTTGGCATTTGAAACAAAAATCTCTGAAGTTGAGCACAGGGTCAGCAATGCAGAAGACATTACAGAAAGGGTCCAAAGGCTAGAAAGCACAGTTATCTCGCTACAAAAGCATACAGAGAATTTAGAAAATCACTACAGAAGAAATAACCTGCGTATTGTTGGACTCTTAGGAGGAGTCAAAGGAGAGGATCCAATATCTTTCACTAACACCCTTCTCATGAAACTCCTGGAACTCCCATCATCAACTAAATTGAATATTCAAAGGGCATATCGTATTGGGCCCTATACTCTTGTGCAACCTTTGAGTAGCACCAGCAACAACTCCTCACGGACAATGATCTTTGCTTTATGAGATTTTACACATGTTAGTTTAATCCTGGCGAGAACTAAGCTGAAAAATCACCTAACTTGGAATGGTAGTAAACTATTCATCACTCAGGATGTTTCTAATGCCATGGTTGCCAGAAGTAAGGAACTTTTAGCTTTTCGACCTGCTCTTAAACAACTAAATGCCAGATATGGTATTATATATCCAGCAATTCTTAAAGTAACTCTAAATGGACATACATCTTCCTTTCAAGACCCTACTGCATTGAGACATTTTATTCAAAATCAGAGGAGAGATGAAATGGATTCGTCAAAATCACCTACCTGAGTAATTAAGAACCCCTATATGTTAATTATAATTGAGATTTATTATGTTACCTTTTAATCTGCAGAGCGGGGTAGGCTGTTGGTCATCTCATTGTAGGCTCCTCCTCCCCCTCTATCTTCTATTGTTCCCTGCTAGCATGGATAGATGTGGCTGTTTCCTGTTAGCTACTATCATAACCAAATTATCCTTCACACCAAATTTGCTGTTTTCCATGCTATTTTTGTTAGTCTCCCCTTTCCTCATGTGTCTCTTTCCTTATGTATCTTCACTGAGTGCATACATAGAAATGATGGCGTTCTTGAACATTTTTCTTAACTTTAACTTTGCTTATATTTTGAAACTCTGTGTATATCATCATGTTTATAGGAACCCTTGGGTTTGCCACCAATCTCAATATATTACCTCAATCCCATGAATTCAATGTAACACCGTGAAATGTAAAAGGGTTACTTAAAAAATATATATATTTATTTTTATAACTGAACTGAATCAGCTTTACAATAATTCCATTCTCATATTTGATATCCATATATGCATATATACACATAAAGTTCAAACAAACAACTCAGCGTAGGAAGGATATTTTTAACTAAACAACAATTTTTCAAAACTTTAAAAACTTCAAAAAAACTTTAAAAATAGTTAGGAGGGATAGAAAGGGACAAGAGACAGTAATAATTCATAACAACATAAAATGACAGCAACACAACCAAAAGGTAAATTTTCCCCTTATCCCCTCCCATCCATCACTTCAGTTCCTATGTCATTAGACAGCTTATAACTTCTCATATAATTAAGAGCCCACCGGCTTCCTCTATTTCCTACGTAGAGTTTGCTCAAATCAGGATACTTTTTCCTGACTCTGATACCTATACACATATATATATATAACATTTTAGCTATATAGTTACAGGCTCGACATTATTCCATGTCCACATGGCTACATCTCTTTGCAAGGGTAGTTTTGTGCATGGTGTCTAACCGTTACCGTTATATACTAATAAACCCATTCAATTAAAGTATTCTATCATTTACCGCTCACTGGTAACTCCCACGGTACATGTTTCATTTTTTGCTTTTATCATTATTTGGTCATTTTCTAATCCCAAGACATTCACGAGAGCAATTGTAGCAAGTCTTAGAGCAGTAGAATGTCCACAATAAATCAACCACAATAGTGACTCTGATGTTATTGAGGTATGTTCATACAAAACGGGTTTAAAGTATTGTTCTTGTTTCTGTTTAAGTGCTGGACTTTCTGTAAGTAGGTGGCGTAAGGTTTCAGGTTGATTTACGATCTTGCAAAAGCGGCATAAATTGTCTTCCTTCATTATCAATTTACGTTTTGCTTTCAGATCCCTCGTTTCACATAAATTAAATCGTATTCTCAGAAATTGTCTTCTATGATCATGTGATGGGGATCTAAGCAGATATGGTTCTACTACACTGCACCTTTTGTGCAAGTGCGCATTTTTGGGGAAATCATGATATTTCAAACACTTTTCTCTTGTACGCGACCAATCGAACAAAAATATCTTAGTTTTAGCTCTACCTGGGTGCGTGACTAAATCATCTAGAGAGATGTCTGCTTCCGCCAGTACCTCAATTACAGTATATCGTCATTTCACCATAAACTTATCATTAGTTGTAAACACATAGTCAGCCAGCATATTTATCAATTTGTTCTTACCAGAGCTTAGAATACACTTTATAAACAGCGATGTCATTTGCCAGGTGTAGCGTGCATATAGGGATATAAGCCCTACTTCCATCCTAATCCAGGCCATTGGTATGCATTTACGTAGACCTAAAATGCATTTCCAAAATTTGCTTTCGAAACGTAACCATATATTTCACGCTATATATGGTTTTGTTTCAGATCCATAAAGCAAAACCGGCACCACTTTCTGCTTGAAATATGATAACAAAGGCATGATGGTAAATTTGCCATATTTGGCCTGGATGATCGAGGCCTGTGAAATAAACATATCTAATTTCCTGTTAAGACTCTGCAGATATACCTTATTATCCGAGCCATCAATAGCGACTCCCAAGTATGTGTATTGTGCAACTATTTCCAAGATATGTTCTTGTAAGTGCCACCTTAGTGTTTTTTGTTTTTTGTTTAGAGCACCGTTGGTCTTGGATTACAAATCATTACCTTTGTCTTGTTCATATTCATAGTTAGCATATTCTCAGTTACATATCTAGCAAGCGCATCAAGCAGGTTTGAAGGCCACGGGGAGTCTTCGATATCAGCACCAGGTCATCTGCATATAGCAGTGCCGGAAGGGCTTTGCCTGCCAATTTTGGAGCATCACTCATAACTTCTTTAAAGGCTCTGCATATGTCTGAGATGAAGAAATTAAACAAGGTTGCCGCAAGTATGCAACCTTGTCTCAGACCTCTGTGAGTCATAATGTCAGTAGTTAGTAAGCCTTGTAGATTTAATCTCACTCTTCTGTTGGTCTCCGAGTGTAACATTCTTATCAAATTGATTAAATATAGAGGGCACTTTTCGTGAACTAATTTATCGAATAGTATAGATCTAACTACTGTATCAAACGCCGCTCTAAAGTCAACAAACACAAAATATAGGGGTTGCTTTAGACGACTGTGATGCTGTATTATAGCTGTTATAGTTAGCAGATTTATAGACGTCCCCATGTCAGGTATACACCCTGTTTGATGTGGATCTTGCTTATCATATGTTCTAGCCCAGATGTTAAAGTCACGTAGAATGAACCTACAAAAGATTTTCCCAGGTATGTCTAAAAGCGCTATCGGTCGATAATTGGTGGGATTAGACCGATCACCTTTTTTAAAAATATGCACCACCACGGATGATTTCCAAGACTTTGGGATACAATTTGTTTGTAGCACATGAGCAAAGATATTATAGAGAATCAGGGCCCACTGTTCCGGGTACTGCTTCATCATGCAATTAGTCAGTCAATCCGGGCCTGGAGCCCTTGAATTGGATGATCTATAAATGTATCCTAGTATGTCTTCTCTAGATATTTGCAATGTTTCAGTGTTGTCATTTACTTTCATAGGTCCCTTTTGATCGATCTCAGGATCAGCATATAACTTCCTAGAAAAGATTACCCATAGAGCTTCGGTTACGCCATTAATTTGAACCAGGTCCTGTTTTAAATGATTAGCAGCATTAAGCAGACCCCAAATTTGAGATGTATTTTTTGTCAATATCACTCTAAGCATTTCTTCTCCATCTGACTGGTATAAAATACATCTACGGGTTCGCACCCAAGTCGTGTAAGCACGCTGGAGGGCACGAATAACCTCAAACCTGATGTTCACAGGCAATGATTGCGCTAATCTCTTTTTGCGTCTCAACATAGTTTTACGTTTTTGTACCTGTTCATCAGCACTATGTCTCGGTGTAAAATACACATGAGTTCTTGTCGAGGAGTGCATTTTAAACATTTGGAGAGTAACGTAAGGTTCTTCAGCCCATAGCATTCCCGCCTGTTTCCCCAACAACTCTTTGTTCAAGTCATTAAGAGTAGATTCAGACCACCTAAACCGTATTCCTGAGTTGTTAGTGGTCAGGTGGGCAATGTACTGCCTTTTCCTAGTTTTTGTGACTCTCTATTGTAATTCCATTGCATGGTTAGCATACGGTGATCGCTCGCACTCTGTGGCATCATCTTGAACGAGGAGATGTTTTGGAAAGTAGCTTTGTCAGTATATATATAATCTATTGTTGAGCTACTATTTCCTCTACACCAGGTCTCGTTAAAAGGTATGTCACCCAGTATAGCACAATTAAGCATCACCATGCTGCGATTGGCCATCACATTCGCCCATGTTTCATCTATTAGGCTCTTTTTCGTGTTGTGTGGTTTCAAACATTGAAGATTTAGATCTCCCACCAGAATAATATTCGTTATTTCGGGGGTCATTAGGATCATATTGAAGAAACTCTCCAATTCTTTGATGAATCCCTTATCTGAGATAGCCACATGGTTGCGATATATATTAATAATAGCCAAACAACCACCGGCATAGGAGAGTCTGGCCAGTTACATGAATATATTTGGGGCTGCCCAAGGTGTAATAGACAGTCCCCTACCCATTTTAATAGCAATCATCAACCCAGACAATGGCCGACCTTTCTTATTTGCTTTAGCTGGTTGGAAGACAATTTCATGATTGTTCCATGCTGGGCATTCCACCAACCACGTCTCCTGAAGGACAACTACATCATAATCATTTAGATCATTGCTGCCCTCAACAGAGAGGTGTACATAACCACAGATATTCCAACTCGCTAGCGTCAGTGTATCACACTGCAGCTCCATCTGTTATGATCTTTTACCAACTGGTCTATATTCATTATTCCCCGGGGCCTCTCACCATCTTATTTTGCTCCACTGTGTTTTGCTTTTGGTAAATGTTTAGAGATCTAGTAACCACACCATCAGATAGATCTTGTGTTTGATCAGTGTTCATGGTGGTTGACAAGATTGGGGGGGTCAACCGCTAATAAAAAACCCATAGCAAAAAGTTCCATCCTAGCTTGCCATATGGTATTTCTGCCAAGGTTGGATGAAATCCACAACTGGACAATGTCTAACTTCTCTTCATTCAAAAATTCTACTTGTTGGATATCCGTTGATGAGATATCACTTAGCTCTTCAATATCTTCAAATATCATCAGCACACTTGTCCTATTTAGATCATAAGCTATGTGGGCAGAGGGGCAGCATTTCAGAATGAATCTATGGTATAATTTCGGATCTAATGCATGTTTTAATTTCTTAGCTACACCACCAATCGGCCATTCTTTATCAGACCGTACATTTGATTCCAATCTCATGTCACACCTTGGAGCCAAATCGATCGTCTTGATATGCAGTAGCATTACAGTTGAGTGTCACTTTTTTCTTCTCTATTAGTGTATTTGTAGAAAAATCTTGCTCCTGTTTCCATCTTAGGTACTCATCTACTGAGTTCTGTATTGTCGCTCTAATGTCTTTAAGTATGTCCTGAGTTGGATCTCTGGCTAAAGGAACACTGAAGCTTACAATATTAGTGGTAGTAAAACTCTGAGCAGTTTGAGGGGACAGAACCTGACAGAGAGTTTGTGGGTTTTTCTTGGATTCTAGCATTGTCTACAGCTCGTTGTGCCAGTGTTTGGTCCTCTATCCCTATTTTAGCAAGTAGAGCGACCAAGTCATCTAACGGAGCATGATCTCTAGAAGACTCATCATTTACGGTCTCACTAATTACCGGTTGTCTGGGCTGCCTTAAGTTGGTATGGTTAGCACTCAGGCCTCCCCCCACTAAGGGTCTGCTTTTTGTAGCGATTTGCATGCACTTTCCAAATTGGGTGGTCACTGACTGCGTTATACGGGGGGTCTGCTTTTGGTTCTTTGTTTTCTTTTTGTTGATGTTAGTCGTTGTAGCAGACTTCTGTTTCACACTAGTTCTTGAGTCAAACATATTATACACCACAATCTCGCTGTCTTGATGACTAGCATCATTTTTATCTTCATTGGCCTTTACAGGCGTGTGACATCCTACTGGCATTGTCTCACTGTTATTGGCATAGCTAAGCACTTCTTCATTTATAGTTATAACATGGCGTATGATAGCATCAAAGGCAGGTAAAACAACCTCACCTTTCTCTTTTGCCTCTAACGTCACTTGTGGCCAGTCTCTGTTTTTAACATCTCTCGTTGCTTTTGTTAACTCATTTTCACCCATCTCAATATATCTAGTCATTTTATTTAAGTTGTGGGTAATCAACTCCAACTGCTCAGCTTGGCGGCGTATCTTTACATCTAAAGTCTCAAATAATTTAAAAAGAGACATGATAGAAGTATTTATGGCATTCAAGGTAGTTTCTACCAAGGAGCTTTGCATATTTTGCCCACCGTTGTTACCATCCACATTTCCCAGACTCATGGCTACTTTTTTATATGGAGCCCATGGGGTTGAATAGGCAAAAGAAGATGTTAAATCTTTTGGACCCTGTGTGTGATGGTCAAAAAGACTCGGCGAGCCATACAAACTGCCATCATTTCCCTTCGTTCTATCATTTGTAAGGGGAGATTCAGTCAGCACCAAACTAGTTTCAATAGCATTAATGCTAGTGTCAACCAAGTTGGTTTTGTTTGATTCGTTCCCCTTCAAAGGCACCACCCTCTTATCATTGATTCCTACTCCACCACCCTCTTTAGTTATGGGACACACTGTATCCACAGGGCTTATTAGAGCAGGGTTCTGCATAGTTAAATCAATAAGGGGGCCCTCCACAGCCCCTTCAGTCTCCTGTTGTCTTACACATATCTCGTTAGCAATAATAGTATCAGAAATCGAGACATTAGAGTTTAGACATGTAACACATGGCGCCGTTTTACCTACTTCCATATTGTCAACACTCACTGGGCAATTTTCAGCACACGTGGAGGTAAGTACATCCGACTCACACCTTGTTATACAGAACTCTCGTATGTCACTGGTAGAATTCTTTCTCTCCAGTGTTGAGATAGGTCGCCCTCCTAGTTTTTTTTTTAAGGGCAATGATAGGGCAAGATTTGGGAGTCGCGGGGTTAAGATTAACTGAGGCTCTGGTAACCACTATATTGGCTGGCATCCCTGATGTCAGCATGTAGGTAATGCTCTTCATACAGTACACTATTTAGCAATAGATTGGGAATCAGATGACAAACAACCAGTTTTCTCCCTCGACCCGCTGTAACCACTCTAACAGCAGTAACAGCAACCTTTATCAGCGAACTTGCACAGCGTGCATGCAAAACGCATGCATTTCAAATAAGTAGCTTCCTGTGAATGGGGACGGGCTTTCGCCGCGACACGTCCTAGAATGGGAAAAATACGTGTTAGAGTGAGGGGGCTGGCCGAGTCAACTTAAGCAGTTGCTTAAGCAGTTGTTAATGCACAGTCGTTCCCGAGTCTCTAAACGTCTCTCACTTGAAGGGAAAAGCAGCTTGAAATCCGCTTGTCGAATCAGGTTGCGTGGAGGTGCTTCTGTCAGCGTCTCTCAGCAGTAACAGCAACCTTTACCATCGAACCTACACAACCCTGTTAAAAGAACATTTTGTCTAATTTTAATAGGACTAAACCCTCCATTGCATGCATTCAAGAGTCCCATCTTTCCAATGCAGAGGCGATGAAGCTTAAACATCATTGGGTTGGTCAGGTTTTTTCCAGTGCATCCAATGGAAACAAAAATGGTGTTGTTACCCTGATAAAAAAGACGCTTAATTTCAAGTACTGTCAAGCGAGTCTGATGACATAGGTAGATGGGTGGTAGTCAGGCTTCTGATTGATTCAGTTGAATATATTGTTCTTAATGTTTATGGACCTACATCATCAGATCACCCTTCTGGGTACAACTTAAAAATCACATCTTTCTTTATAAACCTAACAACTTAATTGCATGTGGAGACTGCAATGAAATGATGTATCCATATATGGATAGAATATCTAATGTTAACTATAAACCTACAAAATCTCATACGCAATTCACCAGATTCATCTCAGAATTAGGCCTCATAGATACATGGCGGATCACTCACCCTTCAGACTCTGAATTTACTTTCCTTTCTAGTCCTCATGGTACCTTATCTAAATTAGATTATATATTTATCCCTAGATCTCTAGTGAGTTCCATTGTTGATGCTAACATTGACTGCATAGTATTATCAGATCATGCCCCTGTTCATGTGCAATTGGCCTCTGTAGCAAAACCCTACTCTTCTAATAGATGGAGATTTAACACAGCCTTGCTCAAAGATAAAGCGTTCACCTCCTATGTAACTCAACAACATAATTACTACTTCTCTGAATATTTAAACAGAGATACCTTAATCTTGAATAATTGGGATTGCTATAAGGCAATTATGCAAGTGCATATTATCTCTTATGTGGCTAAAAAATTGAAAAAACAAATTAGAATCAGAAAACATACTAAAAGAACTTAAAACTCTTGAATCTCAGTTTTCATGTAATAATTCTAAAATAACACTGAATTCAATTATTAAACTTCGAGTTCAATACAAATAAATAGTTACCCAATACTCTTGTGACAATCTTCTCAAATAAAAAGCAAAAATCTATCAACTATCAAATCACTCAAGCAAGTCGTTAGCATCATATCTAAAGCTTAGAAAGGAGAATAATAGGATTACAGTTATCAAAAAGAACACTGGTGATAGAAAATGTACAGATAAAGAAATGGTTGAAGTTTTCTCAGATTTTTATAAGAAACTATATTAATCTGAAATATCTGATAATAGTGGATTATTGCAAGCATTTCTCAAAAACATCCCTCCCTGTTCGTACCCAACAACTGATCTTAAATCGCTCAACACTCCCATTTTCACTAGTGAAATTCATAAAGCCACCAAAGATCTTAAAAAAGGTAAGGCACCAGGACCAGATGGATATTCCAGTGACTTCTATGTACATTTTAAAGATATATTAGTACCCAAACTAAATGAACTATTCTCCCAATTCACACACAATAGCAATGCTGAAGGATCGTTCTTAGAAGCAATGCTGATAGTATTTTAGAAGCAATGCTGATAGTATTCCCCAAATCTGGTAAAGATCCCGAACTCCCTTAAAGCTACAGGCCCATATACCTTATCAACACAGACTGTAAAATCTTTGTGAACATTTTAGCCAATAGGCTTCTACCGGTATTACCCATACTAATTAAACAAGATCAATTAGGTTATGTTAAAAATAGACTCTCTTCCTCTAATATAAGATTAATTCTAAACTCTATTGATTATATTCGTGGTGTGAATGACCCTTATGTTGCTATAGCTCTAGACGCTGAAAAAGCATTTGATCGAGTTGAATGGAAGTTTATGTTTGAAGCCCTTAAATGGCATGGCATGGACACCCCCTTTTTTTAATCAATGATCAGAGTACTTTATTCCAATCCAATGACCTCCATTTTTATTAATGGGCATATGTCCCCATATTTCCCCCTATTTAGAGGAACCCACCAGGGATGCCCTCTTTCTCCACTCCTATTCATTTTGGCCCAGAACCCTTTTTGGAAAAGGTAAGATTAAACACCAACATTAGAAGCTTAACCTGTGGTAATGTACAAATTAAACTAGCGGCATATGCGGATGAGATCTTATTAATACTTAAAGATACCAGTTCTTCCTTACCACATGTTTTGAATATAATAACACAGTTCTCACCTGTCTCGGTATATAAATTAAATATTGACAAATCTGAAATCCTCCCTCTTCACTGCTCTAAACATCATATATTAGCTACAGGTATGAAATGGTGCCCAGATTGTTTTAAATATTTAGGCATCCATATTTCCCCATCTTTCAAAGATATAGTTAAACATAATACTACCTCTCAACCAGAATAGAAGAAATTGTTAGTTCATGGTGCCCTCTTTATCTTACATGGTGGGGAAGACTGGAATCCATCAAGGTGACGATTACACCCATAATCCTATAATTTACTATATATGTTGCCAATTCCTTAGCCTTCTTCTTTGTTTAAATCTATTGACTCCAAACTCGCTAGATTTCTTTGGCGGAAAGGAAGACATTATTTATCCCTTAACAAACTCAAATTGCCACGGGAAGCCGGGGGGTTAGGGTTGCCCGATTTTAGGAACCATCATATAGCATTTGTTCTAAAGCAAGTTCAATTATGGTTTGTTCATGAATTTTCTAACGATGTGCCCCAGTGGATGTGTCTAGAGAGAGCGATGGTATCCCCCATAAGTTTGGTCGACTGCTTTCGTATCAAAGCTAAAACAAATTCATTAAATGCACTACTACCATTCTATCAGCACATTATTTAAGGAAGTTTTTATATTTCCCAAATAATGACTCGTCCCATTATATCTCCTCATACTTGTGGTTCAATCCACTAATCAAAATGAAAAGGAAATCCATGGTTCTCTCTGGGTATTAAATATCTAGATAACTTATTTACTTGTTGTAACCCAATAGACTTGAATGCTCTAATTTGCAAATTTAATGTCCCCTTGTCATTTTTGCAACAATTTGTGTCCATCATTAATGCCAGAGCTGAAAACTATGACTCTCTGGTTATTAGGACCCCCACTTGAATACTGAAAGACTACAATTACTCTGCAAACCAACAATGTCAGTTGTCATATATTACAAAATTCTGCATAAAACCTCTATATCTAGTCCATCACATGATTGCATTACAGCTTGGCAACACAACATATCACTTACAGATAATCAATTTGAATGGCCTGCAATATGAAATCATATGTCTAAAGTGACGCCTGCAGCTAATCTAATACAAAACAAAGGGGTGTCTGGGAATCTCTCTACCAGCACGAACACAGCCCAATGACCTGTTCTTGGGTGAATAACCCCTGGGAGAGACTCTACCACGTCTTTAGCTCACTGTCCCTTTCACAGAGAAGACATTTCTTCTCTGTGAAAAGAACAGTGACTTAGTAATCCGAGTATACTCTGCTTGTCATGCCACTCCTATTTCATGATCTTCTAATGTATCCAAAATTACATCTACATATCATTCTAACGCATGTAAGTCATTCAATAGTGTGCATTGTCTAGATAGCATTTGTCCGTGCAGAATGCTATTAGTTACAAGAATTGTCATCGACAACAAATGTTTATTAAACTTATCTTGGTCATTTAAAAACAGTTTGTTTCATTCCTTTTCACAGGTGGTACAGGCTGGTGGCCTATCGTTCCTTTACATGGTGGCTCCACGGGAGGCTTGGACACCGCGTTCGAAGAGTGATACCCGCCTGTGCCGTTCGTGCCATTAGAGAAACCTTCCCGAGTGACAGCGGTCAGTACAGGGGATTTTCTCTCGCTGTGCTACAACCTGACCTGTATAATCTTTAAAGTCTTTTATTTTTGTGTCATGAAAATAAGATACAAAATAAAACACCACATATATTTTAACAACGTTTGTTTCGATTTTTTAAATGAATCAAGTATGTCTCCATCCAAGGATGGACGTCAGACATCTGTGCTCCGAATGGGTGAAGGTCTGGTCGCTGTGAAGCAGGGTGGTCACTATCTATCTAAGCTAACATAACATATTCTCGATAATGCATGCACTAAATAACACTTGTTCAAAGTCTTTCAGTAGGTTATGTCTCTATAAAAGTCAAGTCACACATATATCTATACTAACAATTACCATTGGATTATACAGGCCTTAGGGTCTTGACCACTATAATACACCGGTTGAAGTGTGGGTCTGTGCTCACAATAATCTCCGGTATGTGGCATTTGTTATTGATAAGCAACGATATACTATCATTGATATAAAGGCGATATACTATATATTGATATAAAGGCGGTTCGCCCCGGTGGATGCGCGCTGGCATGGGGGGCTGTCAGGGGCGCGAAAGGCCAAGGTGCCAAACTACATGTACACTTCAAAAGGTGTCCCATGCCAAGGGGCCATCGGTCACATGGCCACCTCAGACCCCGTGTCTCCAGCCAGGTCTCCCCTTGAAGCAGGCCGCCCCCCTGCAATCCACATAAGTGTGTCTCCATTCAGCAGTCTTCCTGTGCCTTATCTGCACGCCCCAGGCCAATCCATCCCACCCCCCTGTATCAAAGGCGGTTCGCGCTGGTGGATGCGCGCTGGCATGGGGGGCTGTCAGGGGCGCGAAAGGCCAAGGTGCCAAACTACATGTACACTTCAAAAGGTGTCCCACGCCAAAGGGGCCATTGTTCACATGGTCTCCTCAGACTCCTTGTCTCCAGCCAGGCCTCCCCTTGATGCAGGCCGCCCCCCTGCAATCCACATAAGTGTGTCTCCATTCAGCAGTCTTCCTGTGCCTTATCTGCACGCCCCAGGCCCATCCATCCCACCCCCTCTATCAAAGGTGGTTCGCACCCGGGGATGAGCGCTGGCATGGGGGGCTGTCACGGGCGCAAACGGCCAAGGTGCCAAACTACATGTACACTTCAAAAGGTGTCCCATGCCAAGGGGCCATTGTTCACATGGTCTCCTCAGACCCCGTGTCTCCAGCCAGGCCTCCCCTTGAAGCAGGCCGCCCCCCTGCAATCCATATAAGTGTGTCTCCATTCAGCAGTCTTCCTGTGCCTTATCTGCACACCCCAGCCCCATCCATCCCACCCCCCTGTATCAAAGGCAGTTCGCGCCGGTGGATGCTCGCTGGCATGGGGGGCTGTCAGGGGCGCGAAAGGCCAAGGTGCCAAACTACATGTACACTTCAAAAGGTGTCCCACGCCAAGGGGCCATTGCTCACATGGTCTCCTCAGACCCCGTGTCTCCAGCCAGGCCTCCCCTTGAAGCAGGCCGCAACCCTGCAATCCACATAAGTGTGTCTCCATTCAGCAGTCTTCCTGTGCCTTATCTGCACGCCCCATGCCCATCCATCCCACCCCCTCTATCAAAGGCGGTTCGCACCCGGGGATGAGCGCTGGCATGGGGGGCTGTCACAGGCGCAAACGGCCAAGGTGCCAAACTACATGTACACTTCAAAAGGTGTCCCACGCCAAGGGGCCATCGGTCACATGGCCTCCTCAGACCCCGTGTCTCCAGCCAGGCCTCCCCTTGAAGCAGGCCGCCCCCCTAACACCACGACATACATATGTCATTCATTCACAAACACACCCCAGTTTCTAATACTTTAAAAACCACTCGATATGTCTCATGAGAACATCTTTGTGCTTTGCAAGTCAACTCCTGAACGTGCTACCTGGGAACCACTGAGATCTATGCTAATCTGCTCGTCGTCGTGCTATCCGTGAACTTCTGTGACCGCTTCGAGCATACCCATCAGTGCGCTACCTGTGGCCATCCACCTTTTCTCCCGCAACATACTGCTCTGCTTGCTGAATCCAACTGTTTGTTGGTCAAGGTAAGGCCATGTATCCTGGTCATATTTCGCAGATTTTTAAATTTCTATCTATTTGCGAGTAGAGTACCCAATAGTGCTATGTTCATTGGTCTCATTACTATTGACTTGAATTCCCATTGCTATGCTAACAATAGATCTATTTATTTTCATCTGTGTCAATTGTCATCGAATTGCATCCTTCGGGGGTCCAGTAAGCATGTTTCCTTCTCGTGCAATACAGAACATCCAAGGGATGAGTCACATGTTCAGTTTTTAGTCACATCATTTGTACATTTCTGCAACTTATGCAAATACTAAGCCGCACATAATGCACTGGTATAGTTCCTGCGACCAAAACAAACCTTGCATTGATCATTGTATGATTCATTTACTTTTGTATCAAATCTTTATTCTTGAATATTGTATAATAATGTCGATATTTACTTTTCAGATTTATCAACAATGCCTGCCTGTTCGATTAGCCTTTGCCCTTCGAAGACCCATGCGAAATCTGAAGGCACTACAATGCATGTATTCCCGAAAACTGTTGATCGAATAAGAGAATGGGTCAGACATTGCGGATATCCACTGGATGAGCTGGAAAGTAGAGTCCAACAAGTCTTACAGGACAAGAGGGGTGATCGATACTGCATCTGCAGCCGGCACTTTTCCTTGGACATGTACACAACATCTTGGGTAACAAAGAAGAATAAACGGCGAACGACACGGAAATTGCTCGAAAACGCTATTCCCACTCTATTCGTCCACATTCCGCCACCGGTGAGTCACGTGTCCGGATTTAGCTTTAGGCCTTGCGGTAGTGTGTAGGTATCCGAACGGATTAATTGATATTGTAGATGTTCTATCCCTTGTAATAATTTCGATATTGATATGATTATATAGTTTTTTGAATAATGACATTTACCAATATATTCTTTTTCGATTTCATATCCCACAAACGCAATGTATATATATATATGGGAACAGGGAACTGTGCTGTATTGAGCATTTTACAAGTATTCTGTCGCCTTACATGGCTATTTTTAATATTGGCATTTCATTATCAATCATTAATTTACCTTTACAACTTCTGGACTATCCCTTGAATCTGAAGCAAGAACATTCTACATCCTTGACGTGGTCGCAGTTATCAACCACTTCTAGCGCGTATCAGGTAACCTTACTAGGCCAATCCGCTACAGACCTGTTTTATGCATGTCAAGTAATATTTTTATTTTATTGTGTAATCATTTTACCGAATGTTTGGTTAGTGCTTTCCAATTGATACACACCTTAGTTATCATCCACTGGTGTTTGTTTTCGGTTATAATTAGTGTTATCCCTACTAATGCAAGTAGTATCTTTTAGGGAGATGCTGAAGCATCCGCCACATCTACAACATTTCTAGATGTTCTTCAACAGCAGGAGGTATGGATACTGACAGCTCCATCGAGCGTCATCATCAGAGCTGGAATTCTTGTTGTTTGATTGTTCTACACAATGTTTCATTCGTGGTTAGCCATTGATATGTACCTGTGCTGTCGACCCCAGGTGTGTGTTATGTTTTCACTATTGTAATCCTCACTAATGCAAGTACTATGTTTCAGGCAGTTGATGGAGCGTCAACCCCTGCACTTGATGCAGGGCCTGACATTCAAGTATTTCCAGGGGAAGTGGAAGCGGGACCATGCGTATACGAATCGGCGCAACAGCTTTCGGAAGTGCGCACTACATTTGCAACATCCATAGATATTCGTCAGCAGCACGAGGTATGGATAATGACAGCTCCATCATGCGTGATCATATAACGTGATTCCATTTGCTATACTTTCTTCCCTATTAATGCAAGTGCTGTGTTTCAGGGAGACGACAAAGCTTCCACTACAATCACAATCCAATTTAGATGATGCAGATGTAAATAAATCGGAGAAATAAGTCGATGAAATGTGATCATATTTAGATTTTCCTTGATTCTTTTGGACAATGCATCATTTGCGGTTATATCTTTATATGTACCTGTGCGTTCGACCCCAAGTGTGTGTTATGTTTCCAATATTGAAAACCATACTAATCCAAGTACTGTGTTTCAGGGAGACGACGGAGCTTCCACCACAATCACAACATCTCATTTAGATGATGCAGATGTAAAGGAATCGTTGAAATAAGTCGATGAAATGTGATCATATTTGGATTTTCCTTGATTCTTTTGGACAATGCATCATTTGTGGTTATCTCTTTATATGTACCTGTGCCGTCGACCCCAAGTGTGTGTTGTGTTTCCAATATTGAAAAGCATACTAATGCAAGTACTGTGTTTCAGGGAGATGTGGATGCCTCCTCTCCAATACAACCATTCATGGCAGTCCATGCAGAGCCAGAGGTATGGATACTGACAGTTCCATCGAAATAGATCATCACTGGTCGAATACTTGTCGTTTGATTGTTGCACACAATGTTTAAATCGTGTTTGGCTATTGAGATGTACCTGTTTGGTCGTCCTCACGTGTGTTTTATGCTAACAATATTTTGATACATAGTATTGAAAGTACTATGTTTCAGGGAGACAATGGAGCCTCATTCTGTGCTGTCTATGCGGATACAGAAAATATAGACGTTGCAGCGCAAGAGGAAGGGAGGACATGCGGAAACTAATCGGAGCTACAGCGTGCAGATGTTGAAGGTCGAGTCAAAAAAGTTGCAAAGAAAAAAAAACAAAAAAAGGTTAGTTACAAACAGTTCATAACTTTAAAAAAAATGTTTGTGCTGGGGACTATCTTATGTTATTTTCCAGTCAATTCTACTACACTCCATCTTGTGTTTAAACTGAACATCCCTTTTCCAATCTCTCCTCCAGTTACCCGTGGGTGTCAGAACTATACACACACAGACAGTGAAGCGAATTAGAGATGTGGCTTGCCAGACCGTGTACACTGTGGAGGAACTATTAATTGAGGCGAGGCGTGTTCAGGCTCGAGATGCTCATGTCCAATGGCCAGAACATGAATTAACTGTGTTTGGAGAGTACAGCAAAGTTGCATTGGACCATAGCTACAGTGCGACCGCACCACCACAAGAAGATGTTATTGAATGTATTGAAGATAGCTCTGAAGTGGTTGCAGATCAATTTACACAATCTACACCCGCCAAAAATTTGCCACCAAAAAATCTGTCGACATTGTTGTGTTCTCCCATCAATGTTGAAGTAATAGATGTCGAAATGACAGAGAATGAACCAGCCGCAGCATCCATAGACGCATCAGAACTCGATATCAGCGATATTACTTTCCAATGTGTTGAAATCTCCACAACGTCACAGGCCGAAACAACGTTGACGCAGGATGACAGTCTAATGAAAGAGAGCAAATACATTGTATTCGACAGTTGTTTGATGGAAATTATAAGTATGCTGAAATGTGTGCATTCCATTAGAGGGAAAGTATGTGGGAAGCCATTGATTAATGTGACTAGTCAAATAAAAGGCAGTAACGTCAAAATAAATGCCGCCTGTAGATTAAATCATAGGTTCTCATGGTCTGCACAACCGATGCTGGGGAAACTGCCAGCAGGCAATCTACTATGTGCAGCTGCATCACTTTTTAGTGGCTCCAGTTTTAGAAAGTTAGAGGCTTTCTTTCAGTTTGTGGGACTCCATTTCATTTCTAAAGCGCTGTACTACATATACCAACGTGATTATCTGTTTCCGGCCATTAGTGATGATTGGAAAATTGTCTCTAGCAAGTACATTCGAAGGCAAACGATTCCGGCTAGCCGGCGATGGACAGTGCGACAGCCCTGGATTTTCTGCCAAGTACTGCACCTACCACTTTCAGGACATGGATAGTAAGAAAATTGTGAGTTCGGTGGTCGTGCAGGTAACACAATGTACATCGTCAGTGGCCATGGAGAAACTAGGATTTATAAAATCAGTGGAATATCTACAATCAAGGGGAATGCACATCGACCTCATAGCCACGAATAGACACGTTTCAATTGCCAAGACAATGAGAGAGCAGTTCCCACATATTAAACATCAATTTGACGTATGGCATCTTGCTAAATCAATCAATAAGAAAATCTCGGCTGCAGGGAAAAAAAAAGGTTTTGAATGTATTTTGCAGTGGTCACATTCTATCACAAACCATCTTTGGTGGAGCTCAAAAACTTGTGAAGGGTCAGTGGAAATACTACTTGAAAAATGGCGGTCACTGATGCACCACTGTACCAATGTTCACCGCTGGACAGCAAATGAACATTTCCACCAATTTGAACATGACCCTTTGTCCCCAGAGGAGGCACGGAAGAAGAAGTGGTTGATTCCATCTTCACCGACACACAAAGCCATTGAGAAGATTGTTTTCGACAAAACTCTATCAAGAGATTTGAGAGGACTGACAGAATTCTGTCACACAGGAGATTTGGAGGTGTTCCACAATATGTGCCTAAAGTAGAGGCCAAAGCGCTTGCATTTTAGCTTTCGGGGCATGAAACATCGCACTCTACTAGCGGTCTTGGCCCATAACAGCAATGTCGGACGTGAACAATCTAGGACTAGGGGTAAAGTAAGGATGCCTCGCTACACTAAGGTGTTTTCAAAACGAAGTAAGCAATGGGTGATCAAACCAGTCTATGATGAAATGCAGTTCGACTTTGTGAAAGGCCTTATTGTTGCTGTGTTAGAGAAGCACAGATAGAGAATTTTGGACGTTTCTGTGCAGAGCAGTGATCCATTGCCACCGAACATTGCGACTGTGCCATGCCCACCCGAAGCACAGCTGATTGTGAAGTACAAATCCCGGTTTAAATAATTGCAATACGATTGTCTTTTTGTAAATAAATTTTATTGTACTGTGTACCTGTAAACCTAACCCCTACCTTCACCATCATGGGTGGCGAACAAGCTGGGTGTCATCTTTGAATTCTCTCTGTTCACCTCACATATGTGTATGTATATATTTTTCTCATGTCTCATCTCATGTAAATGTAAATGCTGCGCACTGTTAACTGAGGGGAGGCTCGCGTATTGCAAATAATAAAACAAACAAACAAACAATAAATCTCACTTGTAACTCAACTCCTGTGGTACTTTATACTTTCCCTGACCTTCCGCAAAAAATTAAATGTCTCAATTTGGGCTGCAAAGCTCGCAGACAACGGGGACAAAATTGGGGCACTTAGAACGCGCCAGCCAAGCGGGCCGTGGCATTTGGGAGAGAAGCCAGTTCGCATTTGCACATTGAGGCGCACTACATAGACGGATTCTAAACTTCAAGTTCTCACAGATGCCTATACTACGTGAGGTTGCAAATAAAGAATGCGAAGGACAGCGCCCAGATGAGGCCCACAAGTCGCACTGGAAGTATAAGGGTCTATTGTTTTTTGACCTTGAGACAGGGACCATGCCGAAAGAACTACATTTGAAGAGAGTGCGCAATAACGTAAGAGACGATAAGGCAGAAAATTCAGAAACTAGACCGAGTTTCATTTTAGTTCAGTATACGAAAAATCGTTGTCAAGAGCACGGTCCGTTTTACAGATTGCATTACGAAGAGACACAATGGAAATTTCAAATATAATGTAAGTAAATCTTTACACGCTTTTATACCGGAATGAAGATTTAATGAATGGATGCATGAATAAATGAATGAATGAAGAGCTAGGAAAAGCAAGTAAAACGTGTTCGTAGTGGGCACATGGGCATGCAGGTCCACTGGTCTCACCGATCTCGGTCCTTGGCCCAACCACTTTTCCCTGCACTGCCTACCTGCACTACGGGACTGTCTCTGTATCCTTCAGCCCCTTCTCCCGGCATTTACCTTGCACTTGCCATCAGCTGGCCCTATTATTTAATTTGTATTCAACTAACCATGTACAGCCCTTCCCCATGCGCGAACAGAAGGACACCTGGCCTAGTAGGATCGTTGTCTGTCTGCCCTTGTTCCCCACCTGCCTCGTCACGCCTAGAAACACTTGAGTATAGGCGCGTTACAAATGCCATATCATATATCATATCATTCCTCACGCATGTAGACTAACTGTCGTTTATCACTGTGTGTTTGCCTCGATTTATCTCGTTACTTTTCGCATTGATTTTAGAGACGAACATACTCCATTGAACTATCCTTGCAAGCAAATAGTTTCTGATCGGCCGTAATAAATAAAATGAGTAATATTAATGAAGTTCGGCTAGCGAGACTAATTATAATTTTTTTGTTTTCATAACAGGTATTTGATCCCATTCTGCCACTGCCATCTGTTTGAGACACCGGCGGATGGATTCTTCAGCAGACACCTGCAGCTTCGTGTCAACAACTGGAGCACGATCACCATATTATGGGACGATCGCCAAGGGCCCACATGCCCTTACGCTGTACTAGTGGCTAGAAGCAACATATCAACCTTTAGGCTGGACTAGTGCCTAGTTGATGGAACAGCCTTGAGGTTCACCGTGCTAAATGGCTTCCGGAGTTCATATGGCAATTGCTGAATATTCTCTAAACATTGAATGTCAAATAAATGTACTTTACCAAATGTACCGTGTTGCTGTTTCATTTTATAGTACAGTTTCATATTCCGAATTGTGGCGCACTGTGTTGTGAGTTGATCTGTGTTGGTTTCCGGGTTCTGTGTGGAGTCGCGCAGAAGACGACTGGGCGCGTTTTCCTACGCAGCACAGTAACGTCACGGAGAGAGGCAGGGAATATGAATGTTTTGATAATGTCAGGCTCAGGGGCGGGGGGATTGATTTAGTGCAGCAAAAGCAGGTCAGTCAGGGCGATGGGGGAAAAGATAGGATTATCAGAAAATGGCAGCTCGCTGGTGCTTGTTTTCACGTGCGTTTAATGGACGAAAACTCGGGTAAGGTCCATAGGAAAGTTTTCTAAAATCGAGCCACTTTGGCTTAAAAAAACATGGCCGACCCGTAGGAACAATACAAATTTTTACTAGACCATGCCTTTAAAACAAAAAAAAGACAAATCTCCAGAGCTACATGTTCACTCTACCAGAGCAAACCTGCAACAACCCGCAGGCGAAAGCCGTGGGGAAAAGCTGCAGGTCTCTCTGTCCCTGTGCCTTGCGCATGCCTCAGCTTCTTCATTCCCTCCAGGAGTAGAGGGGGCTGATTTACCTCTACCACCAACGGGACCGAAGCCCTGTGTTTTCCAGTTTTCCAGTAACCAGCACTGTTCTTGGAGAAGGGAGGAGTGCCTCCCACCATCCGCTCCCATTGGCTCGCGTCCGCCTGATTCCTGGGCCTCGCCATAGCTGGCAGGTGAAGCTGGCTCAAACCGCAGGGGAAGGCTGTGAGGAAAGGCTGCAGGCCTGTCTGTGCCTGTCCGAGGGTGAGTGGCAGCTCACTGTGGCGTGCCGCCACCTACACCTGCACCATACTTGCATTGACAAAGCCAGTTGGGCTCATCTCTAATTCACAAAGTAAGGGGCGTGCCCACGACTCCACTAGACTCCAAGTACCCAAAATAGAAGCTCACACAGCCGGACGACTACACCCTCTTGAATACCTACTCCCTCCGACCTCATCGGGCCTCGTAATCCCTACCTTATCTACACCTCTCCATTTCTATTGTGCTCCGTAATGAATGCAAGGAGATGCTTAGCCCAAGCATCCGATGCTCTGGCTACAAGCCGTTGTCGCACTCCTCATCCATACCTCTTTCCTCACCACCCGATGTGGTGCACCTCCTACTCCATACTTATATGTAACGATTTGCGTATCCATCCAAACCTCACATGCATCCAATCCTCCTCTTAACTTGTCACTCGGTACAACTCCTTGTAACCCAACTACTTGCTAATGAAAATCCACAGATGTGATAAGAATGACACTTTTGCATTTGTACTTTCCTTCCCACTAATTGTACATTTGCACCTCTGCCATATGTATGCATGCCCGTTGTAGCCCCCAGTAACATGAGGAGAGGCTTTTCCAGTCTGTGGCCCTGATTCACGGATTAGTTGCGCCGAAAAAAACAGGATTTCTGCGCCATTCTGCCCGCAAATCCCTGTTTAACAAATGGGGATTTGCGGGCAGTATGGCGCACAAATCCCGTTTTTTTTCGGTGCAAATAATCCATGAATGAGGGCCTGTATATCTACACTTATTATGTCTTATGTATGCATGCATGATGTAGCTCCCTGAAACATGAGGAGTGGCTTTGCCAGTCTGCATCTTCTGCACATTTTTTCCTTAAAGCACTTTCTGTAACTAGTGCCTAGATGCCTCAGGGTTTTGTGCACTGTAAATAAATGCAAAAAATAAATAATGTGTCCCACCTACCAGACCTCCCAGACCTCCAAGGATACAGGTCACAACCAACTGACTAAAATAAAATAAACCGAGAACGCTGGAACATAGAAAGACAGCATCCAATCTCAGAAGGTGAGGCATCTCTGCCAGTCCAGGTCATGATAGACAGGCCTGTGAGTCCGTCATCAATGCAGATGTCCGCTTTACTTTCATGACATGGCTCAGTTCTTCTGGCAGCCTTCCGCCTGAGAGATGAACGGAGCCACCGTCTCCCATAACATGCGCGGTTGTAATTTTCCATTTTTTCATACTCAAGTCCTTGCACTCAAAGGTTCGTAAGACGACATCTCTGGTGCCCGCCAAAAAATTGCAGGCTCAGCAACTTTTACTGTCTCAATTGAAAGAGTTTGTTACTACGGAAAAGGGCGTTTTAAGAAACCACATAACACATTAACCATGATTAACCATTGTGATAGAGTCCATATTATTTAGCTGTAGAAGAAAATGCTATGAAGTTTATCCTCATTTCAGTTTTTATCTGGAGAGATTACACAAAAACATAATCAAGATCACGTGATCAGTCAGACGGTACAGAGAGCTCAGAGAAGACATTTAACCTGTATCCATATCTTTCACTTCACATGCTTGCCCACCCTGAGCTCTCTTCTGCTAAGAGACTTCACCAGATAGCATGTGAGTTTGCTGCAAAAGAGGTTTGGCACTGCCCATGTATCTTATTCACACTTTACCATGTGCACTTAGGAATCCACCACCCATGTCTAGCATATTCTAGACATGTATTTGTTACACAGAACCATTTGCAACTAGCATTGTCAATACTCTGTAATGCACACAATGCTGGCATAGACATTAGCCTAAGAGTGGAGGTGTAGATCTCTCTCCTCCGCAGGTGCCTCCCTCTCGGATAGCCTCCCTGCGCCTCTCATACTTGAACTGGATCTCCTTAAGTTACAGAACCTTCTCAAGACTCTCCTGCTCTCTTCCTCTTTCCCTCTCCCCCTCCCTTGCTAATGTCCCCCTCTGTCTCTTGACTGCCTGCCGGGTGCCTTCAGATTCTTACATGGTACCAGGACCTACTCAACCAGTCTACCCCTTCACTTGGTCTCCTCTGACCCCCCGCCTCCCTACCTACACTTGCCTTTTGGGGCTCCCTCCGCCTGCACTAGCCTGGTTGGACCTACATCCCTTGTGCCCTTCCAGCCCCGTTCTTCGCACTTAGTACGTGGACCTCCTGGCCCTGCACTCTCTTCTTTCCGCAGGCTCTGTCTAACTGGCCGCCCCTGGAACTTGCTTAACCCACTGGCACTTCCCCATCCGCTTGCCCCCGCACTTCCATTTACTGCACTTGCACGATGCGAATGTCACAAGGCTTAGTCGGATCGTTTGTTTTGTCATACCCCCCTTGTCTTATTGTGCCTTGAAATAGATTGTGTATAGGAGCATTATACCCAATAAATAAATTAAATAAAATAAAGAGGGCCTAAAATTGACCAGACTTTCCTTTAAGGGCTCTGAAAGTTGTATGGACCCACACCCAGACATTAAAGGGCTGTAAGAGATATATCCGAATGGATGTCATGCCTACACTTACTCTTTAGCGATGGTCTGGGAGTATAGCTCAGAGGCAACACTCTTGTCTTGGAAACAAGAGAATGTGAAGCAACTTGTTTTCAAAACCTGTTCCTATCCTTAAGAGGACTCCCACACTAAGCTCGACACAAAACCGATTTAAATACAGTTTGGTCCTAAGCTGACCATGCAGTTTTGTTTTGAACAGTACAAGGTACCGTTTACTCACACTCATTGGGTTCTGCATCCCTTCTCCTAATTAATGCATGTCCAGTATCTCTTAAGGAGGTTGCCTGCTGGGGCTGCTTAATGCAACCCAGCTTACACTCAAGGTGGAGAGTGCCAATCTCCCGTGACGTAAATGGGAACTACCATTTCAACAATGAACTTTGCACGGCAAGGCTTTAAAACCTTATTGAAGGGCTCGACAACTATTGTTTTTCCTCTCAGTGGTCGACACTGGCGATTCATGATGCAATGCAAGAGAGTCCGTTATTTTAGTATTGCCAGTCGACAATTCTCAGACCGGTCCTTATGTCAATAGGGCAATGCCTGAAGTGCAGGCCCAATACGCTAGTGTGGGCTAGTTTATTTTGGTGAAAGTGGGCCAGTCTGAGTTACTTCACTGTGCAGCTAGCAGTTTTGACCGGTGTTATTAAACAAATATTATTTAAAGTGCACAACTTGGAACACATGGTACCAAAATCCTCCACCTTGGGTACTATTGAAACAGTCTGTCACAAAAAGAACAACTTGCCATTTGCAACTGTAGGCCATTTTATAATTGGTACCTGAGCCAATTTCCAGGACCCAGTCCTACCCTGAGTAGGGCTGGACTTGTCAGCCAATGAAATAGTAAGATAATGTGGAATGCTCAATGATCCAAAAGTATGAAAATAATTACCACTACAATTCATTGTATGTAATGTTCACTCGTATATATTGTAATAAACCCTGGATGCTAAACATCTTTTGCTATTTTGATTGAAGAGGATCAGCCCTTACTTTTAGTATCTCATTCGGCACAGCAACATTCTGTATTGAACACCACAAAAACCTTCCAATTGTGTGCAGTATGATTTCAATTCAACTATGCCCCCATGCCTTTTAAAAGAAATAAACTTCATTAAAGGAGTTTGTATTTTACCCAAACAGTAGGATGGGATCTCCTTGACCACCGAAATGCTACTCAGGAGGGGTTCTCCTGTTGAGGTAAACAACACATTTTGCCCACCCCTAACTTTAGCAATCCAATTATCCGTACCACTGCACCATTGGGAAATTCCACATTGGCTTTTCTCTTGCAGCCACCCCACTCAAATCTGTTCGCTTATTTGATTGAACTGTACACTACTGACCAAGAGTGCTGCTTCCTGAAGAGCCAATTCAGTATGCCATTCCTGAGAGGAAAGCAAAATGAGAATTCTTTAGCTGGAAAATATTAACACTTACTAACACCTGTAAGAAAATTGAACTGGAGGTACTGTCCAGCCCTTTAAGACGAGGTAGCAATACCCTTGAGATTAATGGGGATGCAGAAGTTACTCAAACATCAATAATCGAAACGACTCAGCTACTTGGCAAAAGGGTAACTGTTTTAATATCAATTATCTAAAACAGGGAGTACAACGGACATCAACAGACATCTCAGTGCATGGTCTCTCAATGCATCTTAAAAAAAAGCATTCTTTTATAGCAAGAAAATTGTCCTTGATGACGTCAACCTATGTATTACTAATGTCATCCTACGTGGCAAACTACAAAAACGTGTTGAAGAAACTGATAGTGTCTAAGGGAACATCTAAGTATACATTCCATATTAGTCTGAGACTGTGAGAGAAAGTGATAGGTTTCTGAACATCAGGTGGGGCAACTAAGCCCTTCCTTAAAACAGGTCACTATGAACTTCACTAAATACACAACGTCCTATTGGTTACACAAACTATCATGCACCCCCTACCATTGGTTGGCACTCTAACCTCCGTCAGTACTTTTCCACCTACGCAGACTGGGCTTCCAAGTGCTGGTGAGCTAGTCTTCACCATAGCTTCCCACCAATTAGCATAATCATCTATAATCACCTCACTGGTCTGCTGACAATGAGGACTTTGAACTTGTCCTTGGGAGTGTTCTTTGCTCCATAGAATTCAGGGGACTGAAGGCACACTCTGCCTTCATGCATAGGTGTGGTCTTCATGTTCGTCCAACTTCATCCTTCCACGTGACTGAAGACCACACAATCGAGCTTCTAGTGTATTTAAAACACTATTTTCTAATAGACCTCTGATGTCTCCCTTGTTTTTGTCCATGCCGCCCGAACAGGGGTTTCGTTCTTTCACACAATTTGTATCCAATGTCTGCTCACCCCAGCCTGATATGGCCTTGGCTTCTTGGCTCATCCAGACTCGCCTTTCTGAGTTTTACTCTTGTTAATTCAATTGCTTTTAACTGCGACACACTGGAAAATAGGCCTTCCTTCTTTAGCCCAGCTTTACTATACTATAATACGTAGTGGAAGCATCTATTCTTTGTTTGCTCCTATATATATATATATATATATATATATATATATATATATATATATATATATATATATATATGTACATACGTTGGCGCATGCCGCAATCTATTCAGTATAAAGCTAGCATCAAGAATACTTTGTCCGCTTGCCTTTCTTTGCATATGTGCACGTGTAAAATGACTTGATATCTTCATCAGTTTTGTAGCATAAGTTTCTTCATCTTGATCCCAAGATATCAGTTATTTTTGATACCTTTTTGATGCCTTATAGAATATCTGCATTCTCTTGTCTCTGCATCTCTTATATGTGAGTCAGTCTTGCTTCATGTGTGTCGTCACCATTCTTCTCTTCCATTCAGCTGTCCTGTTTCTTCTGGGATTCCATTCAAATGGCCATCATACCTGTCTTGTATGCAGGTATGGTTTTCTCAATGGGAACCTTGCTTCCAGGATTCTACTTGGTATCTGTATCTGCAATGGTTTTGCTCATATCTCAAACTCTGGCTCCCAACATATAGGCAAGATGGGTGAAGTGGTTGAGGTGGGGGTACTTAGCTCCTTCTCTACACTCCCGCCTCTGTGCAAATCAACGACCACTCTCCCACCATCCTTCATATGTAGACATCCTCGTCTTCATGACTCCCTTCAGTCATCCAGCTGATTTCACATGACCATCCTTGTTCCACGCCATGAGCATGCACTGTCCACCTGGACTCCAATAGATCCATCTTCCCACATACTTGTTATGGTTCTTTGGATACAGGAGTTTTGTTCCCTCAGGTGCATGGATGCTGGCCTTCACAAAGCCTCTGATTTATTCATCTGTCAAGTCTCTGGCCTTCCATCGTGATTCAACATTGATCATGATTTTCATCCCTATGGCTTTCTTTGGTGTATTCTTGCATTGTGTGATTATTATCCTGATCACACAGAATCCAAGCAAGACCAGTACAATCAGGGCTCCAAGAAACTTGAACATGTCTGCCATCCATTGTTGAACCCAAGAAAAGAGCGATCAAACCCAGCTATCGTCAGCAATGTCTTCTACTTCCTCTATCATCGGGCTGTGTAGCTTTGTCAGCATTTCTATGGCTTCTGTCAAGGTTCCATTCTCGTCATCGTGAGAAGGTATGAACGTGCAACATGATTCTCCAATTTTTGTGCAGACACCTCCATCCATAGCTGTATTCATGTGCAGGACATATCTATTCTGAAGAGTCATCGGTCGTATGGCTCTCATCTCTTCTCTGATAGCATTGAATCCCTTTATGGTTGTGTTGATTGTCTGCAGAAATTCCCATCTGGTAATCTGCAGCCATTTGGTATTTGCTCCAACCTGGATTCTCAGCATGAAGATCATCGTGAATATCAACGAAATCTGGTTAAACAGTCTATGTTCAAATGGGATGGAGTCAAAGGCTTCTATTGATTTGGCTGAGAAATAGTTCTCCCTCTTCATTCTACTTATCAGCTTCACAGATCTCTTCTTCCTCAGGTGAGCATCTGCTTTCGGGAAACTGTCAAGACTTAAGTCACTCTTAGGAATCACCAACGCTGGAACATGAACATACACTAGTGAACATCGTCCTTCCCAATCTTTGGGTAGCTTCATGTATGCTCTGGATCCACAAGCCCAATAATGATCCATTATTATTGCTGTCCCAATGTTCATTCCTTGTGCCGCCAAGATTCAACCACAGTTTTGCTTTTCTCCAATTTTTCTTGTGCCATTATTTCTGAAGCACACCTTTGTACTCTCCAAAGGCACTATCTGCAAGGGTCCTCCTCTATCTTCGACCCAGGTCAGTAGCTTAGCAAGTTTCGACCATATTTATTTATTTATTTATTACATTTGTTACTCGCACAGACCCAAAGGTATCACTGCGAAATTACAGGCATATTGTCACATTTCTTATACAATGTTACAATCCATCAGACAGTGAATAGTAGTTCTTTTAAAACTCTTGTTACAGGTCTGAGAGACCACTGGACATACATATAGGCCATAGGATCAGTATTTAGAATTGAAATTCTATAAAACGAGGTAGGTTGGGACGTTCTGGTGCTAAAATGGATTGGGAATAGCTGAAATTAATACTTGTTGAACAACCATGTTTTCAGCGCTTTTTTGAATCCTAGTAGTGTGTACTCATTTTTGACGCTGAGTGGTAATGCATTCCAATGAGTCGGGCTAGGACTTTAAAGCTGCTGCCACCTGCTCTATTGTATTTGTATTGCGGTACTTCCATGAGAGCCAGATTATTGGATCTAAGTATCCTACAGGAGGTTTTTTTCTTGATAGTATTGTTGAGGTAGATAGGCGCTTTGTTTGTGATGCATTCATGAACGACACTAAGTGTTTTGAAAATGATTCTGGCTTCAATTGGCAGCCAGTAATTATCTCGCCTAATGTTGGATATGTGTTCGGATTTCTTTATGCCTAAGGCTGCTCTAAGGGCTTTGTTCTGCAGTAATTGTATCTTTTTAGTTTTGGATGTTCCTAAAAAAATGATGTTGCAATAATCCAGTGTCGTTAAAATCAGCACTCTAGCCAAAGTAACACAGTTTGTAGGAGTAAGGAATTGGCGGCTGAGTGCAATAAGTTTAGCTGTGTATGCTGTAGCGGAGGAGAGGGCTGATATTTGTTTGTGCATAGTGAGGTTGGCGTCTATATATACCCCAAGAGTTTTGACTTGCTTGAGTGCTGGGGTCTGTGTACCGTCTATGTTGATGTGTGAATAGTTGGGATGGAGGGTGCTTATTCTTTTTTGTGAGCCCAAGATGAGAACCTCCGTTTTCTCATCGTTAAGACAAAGGCTGTTTAAGGCCATCCAATTTTGAATTATGGCGTATACTTTATTGATGGTGTGGGTATCTTGGGTGTAGTCCCCTGTAATGGGGATGAGGATCTGGGTGTCATCTGCAAAGTTTGTGTAGATGACACCCATATCGTCAAGAGCTGAGAATAGGAGTTTTGTATATGCATTGTAGAGGGCAGGGGAGAGACAGGATGCCTGGAGAACTCCTATAGGAACTGCTTTAGGGTCAGCTGCATTATTTCCGATGGCAACTCTGGATGTTCGATCCGTTAAAAAGGATTTGATCCAGAGTGTGGCGTTGTTTGAAAAGTTAAAATCTTTTTTTAGAGTTTCACATAATTTGTCGTGGTCTACCAGGTCGAATGCTGCTGATTGGTCCAGCAACAGCAGGGTAGCCATTTTTCCTGTATCTCTGATGGTGTCTAATTGGATTTTCAGTTCCAGGAGGGCCGTCTCTGTACTGTGGTTGGGCCTGAAGCCGAATTGTCTAGCTCCTAGTAGGTTATTTTGTTCAAGGTGGGTTTGTATTTGGTTGTAAGCTATTTTGTCAATGATTTTGAGTAGGAAGGAGACGGCCGTTATAGGCCAGTAATTAGTGGGGGCTAGTGGATCTAGTGTAGGCTTTTTTAGTAGTGGGGTGACCCACGCTGCTTTAATGCTGACTGGGACCAGATTAGCATTAAAGGAGGCCTTTTCAAAATTAGTGATTATGGGTGTGAGGGTAGGGGCGCATAGTTTAACTAGGTGTGCTGGGAAGTTGTCTCCTTTACAGTTTGATGTTTTGAGTTTGGTTATAGTACTATGTACTACATCTTGGGAGACTGGGGTGAAATTGAAGGAGGGAGTAGTGTCTCCTATGTGCTTGGTGATTTGGTTCGACCTAGGGTGGTTGTCGGATAGGAGATTTCTTTTGGAGATAATTTTGTTTTGTAATAGTTTGATTTTAGTGGCAAGAGCATCTTGAATGGTGGAGCACCATTCTTTACTTGGTTGGACCGGGTTAATGATAGGGATGGGATTTTCCAACTCTTTAAGTCTGGTGAATAACTCTTTTGTATCAGAGGAGGCATTTCTGATTCTGGTATTAAGGATATCAGCTTTATGAGCAATGATGGCTGCTTTATACGTTTTATTTGCAGTGTTGAATGGTCCACGGCTTCTGGCGTGTGGGTTTTAATTAGACAGTGTTCAAGCGATTGTTTAATCCGTCTAAGAGAAACTAGTTCCTCATTAAACCAGAAGGAAGATTTTTTGTCCTTACGTTTGGTTTTGGTGACACAAGGTGCTAGTGTATCTATTGTGTTAGTGAGGCATTTGTGGTAAGTGTCAGCCAAGGCACAGGGGTTCTCATTATTGATCCTTTTGTCATTGAGTGCGCTTGCTAACAATGGGTTAAGTTTTTCTGCTGAGAGTTTACAGATATTTCTGGTTACGTAAGATTCCGCTATGGTAGTTTTAGGTAGGTCTGGTTCATTACACAGAATAGAGAAGTTTACACTATGATGGTCTGACCAGGGTACTATGTTAATGGAGTCTATGGATACTGTGGTATTGAGTGGTAGTATCCAGTCTAGTATTCTCCCTTTTGTGTGGGTAGGGGTGTTCACGAGTTGTGTAAATGCCATGTCTTTGAGTGCACTGTGTAGTGCTTCTGCTTTATAGTCTTGGGTATCATTCAATCCAAGGTTCAAATCACCAAGGACTATATATTTTGTGTTAGGTTTAATGAGTGGCGTTAGTAGTAAGGGTATGTCTGATTCCGGCTGAGATTTAGTATTAGGTGCTCTGTAAATGGTTATTATGTTTATAGTGGTCTTATGGTTCGTAGCTAATTTGGCTAACAGGATTTTGTACCCATCTGGGTTCTCTATGGGGCAGGCTCTTATTTTGAGATGGGTTTTAGCAATAATAGCTACTCCCCCGCCTACTGACCTAAGGATAGTGTAGTCCAGAGGAATGGCAATGGTAAGTGAACATCCGGAGGCTTGGTGGAGCCAGGTTTCAGTCACTATAAGTAGGTCGAGTTGTTGCTCAGTAATGTAATGTAGTCATGTATTTCTATGGCATGTGCAGCTATGGAGCGTGCATTAATGAGGGCTGCTTTGAGGTGCATAGAGAGGGATGCGCTTGGACTAAAGGAGATGGGCAAGTGTTGGTGGTCCCTGTGACAATAGTTTGTTGTTTAGTTGTGATAATCATTTTGGAGGATTTGGTTTGGATTGCTGGTAGTGATACACTACCTATGGTGGCAGAAGTGGCAAAGGCACGTGTGCTAGGGTGATTTATGAATCGGGATCTGAGCCTTTGGGTTCTAATGATACCTTGTAATGGGATCTGTTTTATTTGCTTAACTTTAGTGTAATCCCTGATGAACCCCTAATCCCATAGAGGCTTACACAGCATTTGTGCATTTTCAATAGTTGGCTGGTGGTGACCCATTATTACCTAGTCTCTGCAGATCACCACACCTTCTGACCAACCATCTGGTGATAATACTGATCCCCAAATCTGCATCTGGCCTCTGTTTTTGCATCTACGAATGTCTTCAGCAGATTTTCCTGGACTTTCCAGTCTTTAGTTTACTTCCCATCCAGTCCAGTTCCTTTCACACCAGGCTTTTCGTATCTGATCACGTGATTTTTAATGTGGTCTCTTAGGCTTGTCTTTGTATCTTGGACATATATCGTCTTCATCTGGATCTGTCCATTCAGTTTCCACGAACTGGCCTCTTGTGCAGCAGAATGCTACGTGTGATATGCAGTGTGCAGTCAGGACATCTATTTCAATAGCTATGAAGATCTTGGACTTCCCCATGCTATAAGGCAGGAGTGCACATACACGCATTCCTCCTTTGAGGTCCTCCTTCCCACTTCCTTCATATGCTGATCGCATATGTTATTCCCCAAATGTGCTGTACTGTCCAAGTAATCATTCAGCTCATGATCATCCTCCCTAGTACTTCTCTTAGGTATAATTTTTTTCTTATGTGCTTCTATAATCATCTCATGTAATATGTCAGCATAGTTCTTCTTGACTGGACCAATCATAGACACATTTGTCAGTGTGCTGGGTGTGTTTACATGTGCTACCTGTGTAGGCTTGCTCCTAGACAATCTCTTTCTTTGTATTTCCTTTCAAGCCTGTTTTTGGTGCTCAAGAACAATCTCTACAACGCCTTTCTCTAAAGAAAGATGTCTGGTGACATTTGTCATAGGATCACCAATTTTATATTGCCTACTGCAATAGGGATGATTACATAGGGTCTCGGTAGTTTAGTAGTTGCCACATCAGTACCCTCCTTCTGCATTGGAGGATACACAGGAATCTTTATTCTATTTGGATCGAAATAGTAAGCTGTGCGTACTGTAAGTGAGAGCAGTATCAGTATGAACAAATTGCAGGTGTAAATTACATATAAGTATGTCCATTTACAACAATAACTTCTTCTTGAACATTGTGGACATCTCTCGTGATCTGCCATGATAACGTTGCTATTGATGCTGCCCATTTTTACTCTTTTTTTAAGGAAGGAAAAATTACTTTAATCGGGCAACATCATGCAATACTCTTGGAAACTGCTGCGTCGGCTCTAGCAGTTGGCTGCTACTGGACGATAAACAAAAGTTCCCAGTGAAGATGAATCGCCCTTTCACCAGACAACATGAAGATTCTCCTTCGGCAAGAAGCAAAGTTCTTTAACCAGTAGACTCTGGATCTCTTCCCTCAAAAGTCTCATTTAGTTCTCAGTGTTCTCTCTCAGAGTAACGGTTCACCTGCATTATGATGTCTCTCAATATTCCATTAATGCTACATTATTCCTCGGATCTCTCAGGAACGTGCGGACATCAGTTTGTCTCCCAACGAGATGCTGCAATTCCTCAATCAAATAGTAGAACATCAAACTGACCAGTCTATGCGCATTATCAGCCGATAATGGTAGCTGTGTTTTCCCATCTGAACTCAGGAAATGGAAGGATTTGCTCAATGATAGCCGCGAGCAATTTCCTCATGATTGGACCATTCTTAGGATCATGCAGGAACAGATGAACACTAGTAGTTCTCCCCACAAGCGAAGGGTATGCGCAAAATGAACAGGAAAACAGCAAGAACGATCCGTGAGAGGTTGGCATTGGGCACCACCATAGGCACCTCCAAAAAGAAATTCAGTGAGAAAGGAATCGGGAAACTGCTCCCTCTTCGAGTCGTCGAAAAGGAACTCCAAAGCTGGCATCCTCTCCTTTTATGATCAAGACTTAAACATGCCTTGTGTGGCTCAAGAACCAATAACTTCCATTAACTCCTTTTTAATGACTGAACAGAGTGTCCCGAAATTAAGCCACAGTCCAATATACTCATTATCTGTTTATTCGACAGCTTCTGCGTCCTTCTTCCTCATCATAGACCTAGTCTGCACGTGCTGTGGTTCTTCCCCAATGCTTGCTTCCGACGGGGGTGGGGATGAAGGGGGTTCTCCAGCGTATATTTTCACGTCTCTCAGAAATATCCAAGCGCATCTGCCTTGCACTTTGACTGCAGACAGTGTTACGTCCTCCACTAGGAAGGGGCCATTGAAACGCGGCTCGTGGCACCTCTGTGACGACCCTCCCCAAAACCCCATGTGGCAAACCCATTGGCCAGGTGGAGCCAGGACTCGGGCCTCTAGAGCCTGGCATCCTCTTCAAAAGCCTGCATGGGGCCAGTCCTGGCGCCTAGGGTGCCAGGCTCATACACCATGAAAAACAATGTGCTTGGGAACTACTTTATTGTATTGTCAGCCAACATGGAGGCATCCACATAGCTTGGTTCCTAAGAACCAAGCTATGCGGTCTAGTGTTTTGGGTGTGGTAGCCTAGGGCCTACTTTACCTGGACTATTTTGTTGGAGCTATTTAAACCACACCCGAGCAAGACAACATGCTTCGCGTTACTTTGCAGCTTGCAACGTGATGCTCACCGTGTCCAGCTATTCCCTCGAACCTCGGAGAAGCAGAACCTGCAAGGAGACAAAAGGAACATCATTAGCAGCAGCGTCTTACCTGCAGTCTTCATCTTTAAACATTCGCAGCTACTGAGAACAGCTTCCTCGAATCTGCACGCCTCCCGGACAGAATGACATGAAAGAGGAAGATAGAGGCAACATTAAAGAAAGCAATAGAGACATTTACAAATTACGAATGCTCAAAAGGCTTACCTGGCTGGTCACCTCTCAGCTGGCACCTCTCTGGACATTCCACTCGTGCTGAAGAACATCGCGACCTACAAGGAGGGAAAACACAGGTTAGCAAAGGCAAGACTTCGCTGCGCTGCGCATAGTGCTTACTTACCGCATCATAGCGCTGTTAATGTGCCATAATTTACCAGCGGGGCTCAACCAAGCCAGTTCGCCGCACTGAAGCTCTGCATACCTAAGGGAGAAAAAAAAGACATTTTAAACAAAGATAGGCATGCAGGATAGCAACAAAACTAAAGAACAGCAATAAGACCTACCTGCACAATATCAAATGGGCCGGCGTCAGTGAAGTAACTGGACCGCACTCGCCCAAGAAAGACAACATGCCCCTGCAAAGAAGGCAGGACGGAGAGCACCCCCAATTCTACCACAAGGTGAGGAGAGGGTGCCAGAGGGACTGAAATCATACGGGGGTGGAGGGAGGATACTTACCCCAGTCGGTCAGTCTTGAACACAGTCCTCCTGTATTTTCAGGCAGAACCTTCCCTGCAGACCACATCAGGGCAAAGCTGAGAAGCATACCAGCGAGTAACCCGGCTGGGTGGCGTCCCTGTGGATACCAGGTGAGCGTAACAACCTCCTAGCGAAATTGCGTATTAGGACTGAATCACTGGGAACATTTTGTGAAGATATAATTCTTGAACTCTGGTTGTTGTAACATCTCCTTCTGCGTTCCGTGCCCCACACCCCTTCTGCTTGAGCTGATCTAAAATGACAGAGATACTCACGTAACTCCTTTCCTAACAATTCTGCTGTTTTCTGGGAATCACTTCTATTTCTAGATGGAGGTGTGAGATGTGTCCTCATTTGCCTTGCTGGCTTCACATCCAGGGTCTTCTTTTTTGCTCATTT
Source organism: Ambystoma mexicanum (assembly GCF_040938575.1). Classification (NCBI taxonomy): domain Eukaryota; kingdom Metazoa; phylum Chordata; class Amphibia; order Caudata; family Ambystomatidae; genus Ambystoma; species Ambystoma mexicanum. The sequence continues at coordinate 440,717,487 of NC_090922.1, read as the reverse complement.
GCCTCCCTGTCACTATTTCATGGGGGGTAAGATTATGGTCTGAACATGGTTGATTTCTCAATGCATACAATGCCAGTGTTAGGCAATGCAATCATCCACTCTACAAGGTAAGCTTCAATTTGGCTATTCTTTCTTTAAACAGGCCGTTGAGTCTCTCACAGAATCTGTTTGCTTGCGGGTGATAAGCTGATGAGAACTTGTGCTTTATACTGAGCAACAAGCTAATTTGTTCGAAAAACTTCATTAACAAAATGAGGGCTGTTATCTGATCTTAATACTTCACATATTCCCCATCTAGGAAAACCTTCTCGTACAAAAGATTCTGCTGCACAGGTGGATTCTGGTTGTGTACACAGTCCAGTCTCAATCCACCTCAAGAAAGGACTTACCACTACAATCATATATCTGTATCCATTGCATACTTGCAGCATGTTGACATAGTTGATGTGCAAATTCTGAAATGGACCATTAGGTCTCGGAATAACTCCTCTAATTGTGTGCAGTGTGTGCCCAGCAGTAACCTTTTGACATACAATACAATTTACCACATAAAATGCAATGTGTACTACTATATTTGTAAAAAACTAGTCCTCCGCAATAATTGTGGCGAGGCTCTCTCTAGTATGTGCGCAGGGTAGTGTAGCTGTTCCAACGCCATCCTTAATAAGGCTACAGGCATCACTGGTTTACCAGTACTGTTTTCTCACCACAATGCTTCAAAGGGGTTTAAAGAACACCCTCTCCACGCCCACAAGTATTTCTCATCTTGAGGCGCTTCCTCTTGAATCTCTACCAACTGAGTCCTAGACAGATCATTATAACAATTAGACACACTCATCATTACCACCATGCTTTCATTCACATCAAGCGTATCAAATGACATAATTATATCTGAACATGCAACTCGTTTTGCTTCTTTGTCTGCCTTTTGATTTCCGGGTGAGATAACATCTGCCCTTTTAGTGTGTGCTGCGCCTTTAAATACTGCGATGGCTACTTGGAGTTGTAGTGCTTTAATGAGTCTGTCCAATAAGGATGCATACTGCACTGGAGCGCTGTCCTCTCGGAGGTAGCCCCTCCTTTTCCAACGTGTGTGCCCTGCGTGTACCGTCAATGTCACATAAGCAGAGTCACTGTACACTGTTACTTCCTGGTCTTCGTGTCTCTCGAGCGTGATAATCAGCACCATTAATTCTGCAGCCTGTGCTGAAAAGTGAGATGGTAGTCGTGCACTTATCAATACTTCAAACTCTCCATTGGCTGTGTGCTTTATCACAATGGCACCTGTATATCTTTGCGCTTTGATAGATTCTTGAAGAACTGTCAATAAAAAGAATCTCCCCAGTTGCCAGTGCATTTTCCATCACCCTCGGGAGTTCATCATAGAATTCCTCATAATTCCAGCAATCATGTGTGTGCTCGTCCTCTGCCAGTGGTTTTGCTACAAACATGGCAAGGTTCACTATCCTGAATGTGACTATTTTAATTGCTGGATTCGATATGACCACCTTGAGGCAGAAGCCCTTTGAGGAGTCAAAATACCCTAAGGTTTTTCTAAAATGGCAAGCAAAGCATGTTCAACAAATGACGTCATTGGACATCTCATTACTATGCTGGCAACCGTTTCAATGGCGAACACAGCGGCTGCCAATGATTGTTCGCAAGGAAAGTGACCCCTCATTACTGGGTCTACAATCCCACTGTAATGTGCAAGGGGCTTGTACCCCAATGTTGGTCTCTGCATGAGTACTGCTGTCTTAACAGTGCCATTTGTGTGTGAAAACAAAAATAATTCCTCAGCATAATTTGGGAATCCCCAAAAATGGAGCTGTGCAAATTGCCTTTTTCAACTCATCGAACCCTTCTTCCATTTCCTCAGTCCAAACAATGTTTTCCTGATTTGCCTGTGCTTTCTTCAGAGCTTGCAACAAGGGCCTTTTGTATGAACTGTAATCAAAGACCCATGCTCTTACATAGTTACACAGTCCCAAAAATCTCTGCATGTGCTTTATCGTGAGTGGCTTTTCTGTTTTCAAAATAGCCTCAGCCTTCTGAGGAGTAACTTTCTTTCCCTCATGCGAAATTAACTGGTCTATGTACAGCACTTCTTCTTGACAGTACTGTAATTTCTCCTTGTCTACTTCATATCCTTTCTCTGAAAGAATAATCATTAGTTGAACTGAATCGCGTCTGCACTCTTACTCTAAGGTGCTACAGACCAATATGTCATCCACTTACTACAATATGACACTTTCCAAATCAATATTGCTTAAGTGTATCTGCAGGACTCTATTGAATATCGATGGGGACTCACGGTACCCTTGGGGCAGGCGAGTGCTTTGCAGACAAGTTTGTCTGAACGTAAATGACGTTAGATCCTGTGAGTCTTTATGCAATCGTATTAAGAAAAACACATTTTTCAAGTCAATCACAGTGAAATATCATGCTTTAACAGGGATATTACATAAAATCGTCCCAGGATTAGGACCTAGAGGGAACTCGGCCTCTACAATCTGGTTAATCGGTCTTAAATCTTGAATTAAATGCCACAACCCCCTTTCCCTTTCTTCATCGGATAAATCGCAGTATTACACGGTGACTCTGACATCACTAAGATACCCTGTTCCATCATGGCGGATATCATTTTAAACATACCTTCATCTGCCTCTCGAGACATGGGATACTGTCATGCTTGAGGTAAAATTGCTCCTGTTTTCAATTTAATTTTTACTTCTCCAGCCCCCTTCAATTGGCCTATGTCATAGGGGCCTGTTGTCCATAACGAAACTGGCACTTTCACCATGTCGTCATCAAAATACTCGTAGAGTTTCTGTGCTAGCATCATTCTCTGAGGAACCTCACGTTTAATTGCTCTCACCCAATATGTAATACTCATCTCAAATATTAGTTTGTCATCTGATGGATGATCTCTAAACATATCCTCATCTCTAAACATATCCTCACTGTGCACCATTGTCTGCCTTCATAATAAACTCCATCAAGCATAGCTAATTCTCCCCGTACTATAGCTGCTTGCAATTCTAAAGGAAAGACTCGTTCTTCCTCTTCATCCATAGGTATCTTTGGCCTAAATAAGAATTCATCAGGTATCCTCACAGTCCTATCCACTAAACCTGGAAACCATGTTAACAGAACGCGCACTCCATAGTGAAAAACTTCTGGTTCTAACAGTACTCCTTTTATAACCACTTGTCCTGCAAATGCCATAATAAATTCACTCACGTTTAAATAATGCATTCTTGGTGTTGAACACACTATGCCTTCATCAGTGAATGGAATCATCATGTTCAATTTGGTCATAAAATCTCGACCTAATATATTGACAGGTGTCTGCCTTGAATATAACAACGGCACAGACATGTCATGCTCTCCTGTAGTGACTGACAATTCTTCAGTAAAAGGAACTCTACTTGTTGCTCCTTTGAAATCTTGAGTATTCATGGCATTTCTAGTCATCAAAAATGTCCCCTATCATATACATGAGCGAGTTGCACCTGTGCCTACTAAAAAAGAAAATGATTTGCCTCCTACATTGACGTCAACCCTCGGTTCCTCTTGACGGTTGGGCGTCACAGATAGTATCAAACACATCAAATCTCCCAGTGAGTTTTCCTTTTGTGGATACATTCTCATCCCCGTACCTGTGAAAGGATTCCCTCCATGAACAGTGACACCCCATATTCTAGGAGTCATTAACGGACCCATGCTTGTGTTCTGCTGTATCTGCATGGGTGACTGCTGAGACTGCCCTTGTGGCGGATTCATTGGTTCCTGCTGTTGTTGAAAGTATTGTTGAATTCTGGGTGCTTGGTTTTGCTACACTGTCTGATTTTGGGCAAATCCATCTCCATACTGCTGCGACTAACCAGGCAGGTTTGTAGTCCCTCCTCTTGAGAACTGCCCATTCTGCACAAACCCTTGACTTCTACATGTGCGAGCCCTGACATACCACATGTCCAACATATAGGAGGAGGTCTCCTAATGTGCCCCTCCTGCATGCCTTGATTATCATTCTGCGTGTTTTGAAACCCTCTTTGGTTGCTTTGGAAGTTTCCCAGATTATTCTGGAAGCCTTTACCTCGAAAGCCTCCCCTTCCATGTGGTGCAAATCCATTATTACCTTGATCAAACTGCCTGTGGTTATTTACCTGTGGCATATTTACTGCTTGCTGAGAACCCAACCCATCTCCACTAGTCAACATTGCCCCTTCAATGGTGTACTTTTTTTCTGCACTAACTTTGCCTCTTCACAGTTCCTAGCATTGTCTTTCTTTCGATTCTTCTCTTGCAGCAGCCTACAATAATGCGCGATGGTCAGCTGTATTTCTGACCATGGCTTTGCTTCAATGCCCACCAATTTCTTGAGCTGCTTCTGTACTGACTCTGGCAGCCCTTGGCACAATATATGATAAAATACAGGTATAGATTTCCCCCAAGACTCCCTTGTCTCCAAAGCCCACTGCTCTTGGAAATTCTGAATGTAAACAAGAAGATCTTCCCCTTCTTGCATCTTTTTTGCCATTATAGCTCCCATATCTGACGTGTCTGGATACAGTACTCTAAGCGCTTTCCAGACCGCCGCCATACAGTTATTCAACGGTGCTCCATCGTGAGCAGTGTTTACTGTAGTAACACTAGAATACCCTCCTCTTGACCAAACATCATCAGCCCTTTCCGACAATCTTACTTCGTTGTCTATTGAAAAACACACTTCAGGGCCACATGCGTCACCTCCCTCTTCCCCACGGAAGGTTTCTCTGTCCTCGTCTAAGATATTCTGTCCCCAACTCACGTGGCTTCTCTCCTGTTCATCTCTGTTCAGAGTTAGACAGCTCTTTAGGCTCAAAACTACATGAGCCTCCCTCTTTTTTGTCCAGCTGTGTACTCTCGGGTAAATCATTTTTACCCTTCGCTTTCAATTCTTTTTAGTCCTCATCTCATGATGGACTATCGATTACGTCCCCATTGCTTCTATAGTCAAACTCATCCTCTAGATTTGCTCTAGGCGACCTGGTATTGGCTCATGTGCTGGGAAGAACTCTTCTATGTCTTCCCATGCCACTACTGGCTTAGGCTCCATTAAATATTTTTCTCCACACTCAAAGTAGCGTGCCCTCTGAATCTTTTTTCATTCTATTACATCATCAAACTCACTTTGCCTCCTTGCTTCTTCTCTTACCCTTTCTTCCTCCTTTCTTTTCATATCTCCCCTTACATTTGCCCTTCGTATCTCTTCGTCTTTTTGTCTTTGTATTCTTTTCCCCCTTAATTTCTGTTCTTCCTCTCTCTTTCTGTCTGGATTTCTCGTTCTTTGATTGCCCTCTGTCTATTATCATACTTTCTCTGCTCCTATGTTCTTTCCTGCTTTTTCAATTGCTTATCTTTATACAACTGTTCCCGTCTTTGTCTATCCTTCCTTCTCGTACTATCTTCTTTCAATCTTTCCTCTCTTATTTTATCCTTTTTGTCTTCCTTGTCTCGATCTTCCCTTTGCCTTAAGTCCTCAATGCTCTTACCATCGAGTTTGGCAAAATATGATCACCCATCCATTCGTTCTGTATAAGTGCTAACTCATCAGTCTTATCTTTCTCTCCTTTCCATCTCTTTATTTCACGTCCTATATCTAAGGATGTACTTGGTCGATCACTTCTCTCTCTGTCACGTCTCTCCTTGTCCCTCGGGACCTTAGAGATTCCATCTTTCTCGAGAACTTTCTCTGGCCCCTCTTCGCTGCTTTGCGCAGGCGACTCATATACCAGATTACTATATCCTGTCGCTGCTTTGCGCTCCCTTAATGGGTACAATCCGTCATCTTTCTTACTATCACCATCTGCTTAAGGCGCGGCAGGTAGCAGAAGGCTCATCACCCCCCCTCTTTGCATATATTCAATATCCAGTCTTCAGGAGGTGACTCCTCTCTTTCCTCCTGGTACATTTTCCAGAGATCTAATCGCTTAGCTAACTTTTTCCCTGTGTATGTTACATGAAAATATGTCGTCATATTCTGCAAAACTGCCTTCGATAGTGGTCCCCCTTGTGGCCATGGCATGAACATCTTATCTGCCGTGCCCTTAACCCATTCTGCACTGTACTGCTTAAGTTTGGGTGTGTGTTTCGGCAGCTGTTTGCAGAGGTGTACATGTGGAGTAATATCCTCCATTTCGGCTCATCACACTTGACTATCAATACTCACCTTTACACTTTTGCAATTTTCAAAAGTACGTTTTAGAAAAACAAAACAATATGAGCGTGCACCAATCGTCACAAGCTCCAAACCCTCTATATCAGGTTTTTTGCTTTAATCTCTGTTTTCACTAAACACCATCAATTCAATTCTAATAAATAAACAATTAATTCTTAATCTTGTGTTTTCCTTTTCACAGCTATCAATTCCTCTATTGTTTTTTCACCATATACAGTTACATAAAATGAACAGACAAACGGACATACTCCACCGGCCACATATATCTCAGTCTTCTCTTCAAGACTTATCCTACCCCTAAAAAAAACACTATTGGGATGTGACCCATCCTCTTTAAACTTGTCTTTAATCAAGTTCCTCACCTACATCACCCGTAAATAGGGCTCTAGGAACGGTTCCTTCTGTTATGTCTTTACGACGCTGGAAACTTGGGCGTACACCTTATCGTGGCTCCTCTCCTCACAATACCTCTTAATTGGTTAGACTCTCCCCAGATCAATGACTTAATAACTCGACGCTCATCATCTCGCATTGTTTTTACACCAACCTCCCTTCGTTACTCGCTTTTCCCCTTATCACTTTCTCCACTCACTGCCCATTCACAATTTTGCCACTTCACTCAGTTTTTTTACTCACCATTTGCTTTTTCGACTTCCGACTCGCAGGATGGTCCGCCTCTTTACCAGCATCTTCAACCATCCCTTCATGCAGCTTCCTTTAGACGCCGGGAGGGGATTCTGTCTGAGATCAGGCAACCGGTCTCACCGGAGCTTGCAAGGCTTACGTTTTAAAAATGTTTCTGCTATCTACAGGGAGCTTCACGTCCTTTCAGCCAAATGACAGAGGTTGTGCGATATTTCCCAGACCCCAAAGCCTACTCTCTTAATGGATATCTAACCATCATCTCTGCTACCACGTGAACTGGAGGTTCCGTCCAGCCCTTTAAGACGAGGTACCAATACCCTTGAGATGAATGGGGATGCAGAAGTTACTCAAACAACAATAATCGAAACGACTCAGGTAGTTGGCAATAGGGTAACTGTTTTAATATCAATTATTTAAAACAGGGAGTACAATGGACATCAACGGATGTCTCAGTGCATGGTCTCTCAATGCATCTTTAAAAAAAAGCATTCTTTTACAGCAAAAAATTGTCATTGGTGATGTCAACCTATGTATTCCTAACGTCATCCTACGTGGCAAACTACAAAAACGTATTGACGAAAGTGATAGGATCTAAGGGAACATCTAACTATACATTCCATATTAGTCTGAGACAGTGAGAGAAAGTGATAGGCTTCTTAACATCAGGTGGGGCAGCTAAGCCCTCCCTTAAAACAGGTCACTATGAATGTCACTAAATACATGACATCCTAATGGTTACACAAACTATAGGGCCCTTAATCACGTGGCCCCCTACCATTGGTTGGCACTCTAACCTCTGTCAGTACTTTTCCACCTACGTTAGCAGTACGCAGACTGGGCTTCTAGGTGATGGTGAGCTAGTCTTCAACCATAGCTTCCCACCAATTAGCATAATCCTCTATCATCACCTCAGTGGTCTGCTGTCAATTAGGACTTTGAACTTGTCCTTTGTAGTGTTCTTTGCTCTGGAGAATTCAGGGGAGTGAAGGCACGTTCTGCCTTCATGCGTTGGTGTGGTTGTCATGTTCGTCCAACTTCATCCTTCCATGTGACTGAAGACCACAAAATCGAGCTTCTAGTGTATTTAAAACACTATTTTCTAATAGACCCCTGATGTCTCCTTTGTTTTTGCCCATGCCTCCTGAACATGAGTTTCATTCTTTCACACGATTTGTATCCAGTATCTGCTCACCCTAGCCTGATATGTCCTTGGTTTCTTGGCTCATCCAGTCTTGCCTTTCTGAGTTTCACTCTTGTTAATTCAATTGCTTTTAATTGCGACACACTGGAAAAGAGGCCTTCCTTCTTTAGCCCAGCTCTGCTATAATACTATACACTATAAAGATAGCCTCAAGAATATTTTGTCTGCTTGCGTTTCTTTTCATATGTACACGTGTAAAATGACTTGATATCTACATCAGTTCTGTAGCATAAGTTTCTTCATCTTGATCCCAAGATGTCACTTATATTTGATACTTTCTTGATGCCTTATAGAATATCTGCATTCTCTTCTCTCTGCATTTCTTCTATGTGCATTAGTCTTGCTTCATGTATGATGTCACCATTCTTGTCTTCCATTTAGCTGTCCTGTTTCTTCTGGGATTTCATTCAAATGGCCATGAGACTGTCTTGTGTGCAGGTGTGGTTTTCTTAATGGGAACCTCGCAACCAGGATTCTCCTTGGTATCTGTATCTGCAATGGTTTTGCTCGTGTCTCACACTCTGGCTCCCAACATATAGGCAATATGGGTGAAGTGGTTGAGGTGGGGGTACTTAGCTCCTTCTCTACAAAATTGGTTTACTGGAAGTTTGCTATACTCTCGTCAACACCAAGTATATGTTAGTACATGACGAAAGTTAGCAGTCCCAAGTCAAAGTCAAAGGGGCTACTTCCCCCTAATAGCCCCAAAGCATTGGGTCCATTACAAACAGAAAATGCGTACTTGGTTCTACTCAATCATGCTCTGTGTACTGATCTAATTTTTGAATACATACATCACTCCAATAGATATCAACGTTTTCTATTGTATTGTGCATACAAATTAAGAAACTATATAGTATAATGTTCGATTTGAATAAGTGCTTTCAAAAAACAAAAATAAAGTTTGTCAACATGTGTTCCGAATCTCATTAATTTTCCTCAAGGCTAGACAGCTTAAGTGATATTAGTATCAGTGTGGCAGGATCGGTGTAACAGTATGATAGACCACAATGTTTCAGGACTGGATTCCACCCCACTGAATGGGGCTATTTTAAGGAGAACTGTCCCTGGTAATTAAATCATAACACAGGAATCTCGGGCAAAGAAACAGGTGCTGTGAAGATCTTTGGGTCTGTCTGTAAATAGAGCGGGTGACAGGTTATGAAGTGTCTACAATGGGAACAGCCCCTCCTGAAAATAATGAAACTGAGGTTTACCAAAGAGGAAAATGTAAAGTAGCAGGAGAGTAGAAACTTCATATCTGAGTCCACAGGTATCAACTGAAATAATGTCCATAGGTCAGGTAATCGCCCCTCAGGAAAGAGGAGTGCAAAAAAATGAAAACCCTAAATGAAAGCAAAAACTGCAAGAACCTGTCCAGCGAAAGGAAAACATTCCAATAAAGCTTTGTCTAGTTAAAGTTCCAGGAAATCCAGAACAGCAATCCATAGGGCCTCATTACACGGTAGGAGGTAACCATGCCGCTATTAGCGGCATGGCTACTCCCTTACCAGGTACCGGGTCTGGGTAGGCAGTATGGGGACTTACCAGGTCATTCCGACCCTGGAGGACCCGGTAAGTCCCCATTCCAAATACCATTCCCATTTGATCCCCCTTAGGGCTCAATGGGAATGGGGGAAGGAGCTAATAACAGTACCTCCCTCAGCGGGTCCCGTCCTTAACGCCTGGTCAGACCAGACTTTAAGGACGGGACCCGCTGAGGGACCTCTTAGTAGGGTGCTAAGGGATTACCGGCACCAGTGACCTTACCTGTGCCGGTAATCCCTTAGCACCTACCGTGTAATGAGGCCCATAGTGTCAGAAGGACCCTAGGCAGGTTCCGGGAAGACAGGATCAAATGCACCAAAACATAGGAAACACAAACAAGTGTAATCCAGAAACAAAGTCGAAATAACAGGCACAGGTTCGGTGCACAGGGAAACAAAAATCAGAAGAACGCTACTCAAAGACGCACTTGCTTTGAGAAGCGCTGTGGATCCGAACCATCCTGACTTTAACCCATGAAATGCAGGCCTCTGCTGCATCTCAGGCTATGCGTGATATGCGGATGTCATCTGTGTTGTCATTTGGTGTGTCAAAATTCAACAATTTGCCAGATGGTGTTCATATTTCTTCACACCTACTGTGTACAAATGCTCTTTTGTTTTAAAACATAGTTGTATCTGTGCACTACCTTTGTTGCATTTTTGAAATACAGAAACAATCATATAAATCACATACATTGTCTTACAATTGATATTCAGTAACATATATTCATTAACAGTCAATCAAAGAATCGCATTCAAAACCTTATCACTCACCTTTAAATGCCTCTCTAACCCAGCACCCAAATACCTGAGTGACAAATTTGCACGAAACCATTCAGACCAACCTACCAGATTTTCACAACTACACTGCCTTAAGATCCCCAGGTTCAAGCTTCAGAAGGCAGGGGGCAGCAGCTTCCCGGTTTTAGCAGCAAAAATGTGGAATACATTGCATGCAGCCCTTAGAGCAGAGCCATCCTAGTTCAACTTTAGGAAAAATGTAAAAATGGGGCTTACCCTGCAGGAGTCTTAAAAACCTGTACATCCTACATTAATTTCCTTCTCTGTACCTACTGTATATTATCTAATTCCTGCATTGTCCTAACTGTCTGTAAATATTTGTAAATGTGCAATTTATGTAACTGCAAGAAATGCACCCAGATACCTAAGGCTTTGGTGCGCTACATAAACAAAATCAATATGAAATATGAAATATGTATTGTTCTGTTGATATATGTGTCAAATTCCTGAATCTTTGGTGCAGTAAATTGTTAGTGCACACCCGGATGTATTCCAATCAATCTTAGTATTTTCAAATCAAATTGTTTTAAATTGCATTTGGGTGCAGGAGGGGAATACAGACCCTGACACAAGGTTGTAACATCAACAGAGAAAAACAAGAGTCCAATCTATGGACTCTCCCGTCCCCTGCACACCCAGGCACTGAAAACAGTCAAAGATTTCAATGTATATATTATATACGAAATTTCTAATACATAAAGTACATGGTTCAAGTGTTGCAATCTTCAAAGCATCTTTTATTCAGTTGTTATTCAATGAGGAGGCCACTCCATACATTTTGAGCTTGATGCGTTTTGGGGAAAACAATCTCCTTCTTCAAGAGCAATTTATACTTTCAAAGCAAAAAAACAAGAAAAGAAAAAAAGAATTACTGTAATGATTGTATAAGCCAAGAAAGCTTCAGTGCTCAGATAAGGGGCCAAGAAATACAAACTATAAAAACATTCCCCGTATAAAATATAGATACACATGTATTGACAAATAGTTCATGAATGGATAGAGATGACCATGACAACAATTCATTGAGTATACGAAGTACTGATTTTGTAAAAGCAAAAAGGAAATATCGAGGGTGAGTACCCCAAAAGGAAATACACCAAACACGGGCTTATAAAGATTCACAGATCTTTATTCGATAACTGTACAGTTTACAAAGAAACAAAGTATCAGATAGCTATCTGGCCCTCAGTACAGAACAGCGAATACCAGCCCTTTCGGTGTGAGAAGTGAGAGGTACTGGACGTCTAAACATTTACACTTTTTATACATTTCTGATCATAATGTCCAGCCCCCCTACAGGTTAATAATACTCGGTCTAGGGTTCGTGCCGAGTTCACTTCGAGTTTGTCCAACTATATGCATTTAGATCATCTTTAGTTTGTACAATAACAAGTCACAATGGCAACAGTGTATTCTCAGATTTAAAATTAAGCCTTAGTACACGTCCTAAACAATGTAGTTCAGCAAGTGTCCACGTTCAGTATTTAGACAGCATTGTATTTGATGTATGACCGCGCATCGGACTTGTTGCCGCACATAATCATCTGTCTACAAGTCAGACATGGGACAAGGTCTCGTTACTCGACCCAAACATTCGGCCAACGGACAGTTTAGACATTAACTTGTGTACAAAGGTCGGGACGGCTCAGTTACAAGCGGGAAACACTGTCCACCATTTTAGAACACAGAATTACTTTGGAGTGGAAATCAAAATGGCGGATGGACCTAAAATGGCGGCTAAGTCGATCTAAGATCGGAACTTTGCAACGTGGATTTCTTCGCAGAGCGACTGGGCTTAGGCCAATATATACAATAAAGGAGGTACAATGTGATATCCCGTTTAACAAACCCTCCTTTTGGCCTAAGCCAAGCTCTAAACTACTTCTACTCACTTTATGAGTAACTCCACGTCTCAATGTCCATACATCCTGAATCACTATCGGAGATATCAATTGCCATAAGGTCAGATACTGAGATTTCCTTCAGCACAAATTCATTGGATAATTTCTCTGAGGCATATACCTTGTGTCCTAATGTACCTATCGCTTGTGCACAACATCCTCCTAACATCGAACACATACCAGGAAGACATTGGGCCTCATTACACGTTGTCCGGTAAGGGAATACCGGTACCGGTAAAGAATTACTGGTACCAGTAATTTCCCAAGCAAATTACGACCCCCACCCACCGCTATTAGCGGACCCGGTAAGTACGGTGCCACTAATAGCGGCAAGGCCATGGGCGCGCGACCCCCAGACCGGAAATAGCGCCATGGCACTAATATCACGCCATCACAAGCCATGCGGACATGGCATTAGCGGCATGGAAAAGACCCCAAAACCCCTTACTGGCATGGCACAAATAACGGCATCTAAAAGCACCCGTTAAGAGACCTGAGCAGTGTTCCCATCTGTCACAAATGGACACAATCAGCACAGGTGGAGGCAATGGAGACACGCAGCACAAAAGAGCACACCACACCCCTTCCCACACCCCTTCCCACACCAAGATGGTCCCAATACCACCAGCATGACATGGGCTTCAGTACATGATTGCAGTGCAGCACCAACAACAACAGGCCGCACCAGAGGTGACCCGTAACACGTACCCATTCCTCACACCATACAGGCGATGCCAGCTATCCACTGAAGATGTGGCTCCTTACCCCTGTACGGAACCCACAGAACCAGCAGGAAGAGGACTACAATATTGCACATACCCGTACCCGCGTCGTGATAGAGCTGGCATTCGGCCTGGTGCCTAAGCGGCCTGGGTGAGGCTCTCCTGTACGGCCGTGACAAAGTGGCAAAGACAACCATGGCATGTATAGAGCATGACAAAATGTGCATCTGATGGAATGTGCCTATGCCACTTGACATTGACATGCAACCACCAGATGAGGATGATGTGGATGGGGCTGAGTATGGGTGAAATGCTCCGGCAGGACATGCAAGAGGCTATGTCAAGGAGGCACACGATGTGTGTCAGCATCTGAATCAGGAATTTCATCAGGTACAAAGGTGAAATTACATGGATGGAGATGGGTATTGTTGCCCTGGTGCATGTTTTGAGGCCCACAAAGGACCCTGTCCACAATAAATGACACATACACAATGATGGAGACGACGCCTGGTTTTCAACTTCAGAACAGTGTATTGTGAACAGAATGTGAAAAAAATGTGCATGACCCCAACTTTGCAAACACCCCTTCCTCCATCCCCCCACAACACCCCCAAATACACCCTCTCCCCCCTCCCACCACAACACCCCCGAAAACACCCTCTCCCCCCTCCCCCCACAACACCTCCAAAAACACCCTTTCCCCCCTCCCCCCACAACACCCCCAAAAACACCCTCTCCCCCCTCCCCCACAACACCCCCAAAAAACACCCTCTTCCCCCTCCCCCCACAACACTCCCAAAAACACCCTCTCCCCCCCCCCCACAACACCCCCATGTGAGCCTTAGTGTCTACGTGTCCTGCTCCATATGTGCCACCTAGTCCTTGCTGGACCTAAGCCACAGGGCCTCCTCCACCATTGGGTGGTTGTGACGTGAGGCGCCTCAGGTTGCGCAGAGAGCGGCACAGGGGGCTTGTCTGCTGGGAACTCGAGGAGGAGGAGGTGCCCGGTTGATACCGTGTTGGGGGTTGGTATTGCCGCTCCATGATGTCCCCAATACGTGTAATGGCCTGGCAGAGTTGGCCCATTTCCTGGCAGATCCTGTTAGTGCAGGCCTGAATGGCCTCCCTTGTTTGGCCTGCATATTTGCTGAGGTCATCCCTCAGACAGCCTGTCTCGGCCACATGCTGGGCGACCAGCGCAGTAATGTCTGCCTGCCTCCGGCTGATGGTTGCAAGGTCAGGTTGGGTGGTATGTGATGCTGGGCTGGCTGTTGCGTCCTGGTCCGTGCCTCCGGCATCAGGTGAGGACAACTGAGGGCTCCATGCCCCTTCAATGGTGTGGGTGTCATGTGCTCCATGGCTACCTGATCTGGACGTTGCCCTTGGACCTTCCTCAATGGACTGTGTTGGGCTGGGGGAATGGCTTTGTTCTGGAACGTCAATTGCGTCCTCCTCGTCATTGAGCAGGGCGGTGGCTGCTGCCTCACCAGTTGAACTGGTGGCAGCGGAGTGAGTGCCCTCCGTGCTCATTTCACCTATGATGGGGCACACTGGTGTGGGTACAGCAATAACAGCAGCCATGCCCTCAGGTTGTGTGGAACTGGTGCTCCTGCTGCCTTTGGGCCTCTGCTGATGGACACTCCTCCCAGTTCCCCTAGAGGTGGTGGCGGTGTCACCTTTCTCATTCATCCTGGCCTTTTTGGCTGCTGGGGGGGTACGTGTTGCAGTGCATGTGCCTTCAGTGTCTGTCGGTGATCCTGTAGAGGACAAAAATAGGATATATCATCGTTAATGGTTCTAGGTGCCTTATGCAGAATGTTCACGTCATGCTGCTCTATGCATTGGGGCCTCTTTATCATTGATTCTAGTAATGGGGATGTCGGGTTGGTCATGCATGGATGGGTCTCTGTTGCACGTGCATATGGTGATGCATGCATGTATGTGTGTGGCTGGATCAATGGCCTGGTCATGGACACATATTTGGGGGACCCCTCACCCTTCACTGTGCATTGTTTGATGTATACACTCACCTCCATCGGATGAAATGGCCACACCATGCTCCATATCTCCGACTCCCTCTATGGATTTGATTCCAATTGTGGAGGCACATGTCTCCTCCCACTCCTTCAGCTTCAAAGGGGAATCTGTGCCACCTCCTGTGGCCATTGCCAGATTACGGTTGCCCGTTAGTATGTTCCGCACACGGACCCAGAGGTCGTCCCACCTCTTGCGGCAGTCCTTGATACTGCGGGTGGTAGTGCCCACCGCACTGACTTTGCGGGCAACTTCCGCCCAGATGGCCTTTTTCTTAATGATGGCCGCATATCATTGGTGAAGACAACTTCTGCATTAGCTGCAAGTGTCCCGGTCAACATTATCAGCTCCTCATTTGAGAATTTTTCTTTCCGCTGACGATCTGAAGATTTTATTAGGGCCTTGGGCATCTTCAGCTTTCCTGGATGATTTCTTGCCAGAGTTCTCCGGAAAGTGGTCCTGGATGCAGAGGATGGCAATGGATTGTGTTTTTAAAGATGGCCGCCGTGCTCTTTCCCGTTCCTGTGCGATGACGCTATTTCCGGTTCCGCTTTTTTACGGTGACCACTAATAGCGGTGACCGCTATTTGCATGTAGCGTGGGGGCAGAGGTGCTATCAGCACTTTGGTCGAAGCCGATAAGTGACATTTTGGGGACTTTTGCGGCATGGCGGTACGGACATTTACGGCATGGCGCTATGCTCGTGTCCGCGAACTCGTAATGGGACGCTATTAGCGCCCTCTTGCGAGGGCGGTCACGCTAATAGCGCCATGCTGTAAAATTCCGATTTTTACCGGACAATAATGTAATGAGGCCCATTGTATTCAACAAACAACAGAATACCTAAAATAATAAGCAAGACCGAAAATAGCTTCCATCCCCAAGATCGCAAGGAGTCCCAGAACCAAGTGCTAAGATCCCAGTTTCCCTCGGGAACATGCACTTCTGAACTAAGGACGTGCAGATTTTGTATTGCTCTGAAAATCGTTGGGGAGGAATCTGGCATGAAAACACAGCAAGCGGACCCCACTAATTTGCATACCCCACCACGCTCAGCCAGGATGACATCAAATGCCATCAGGTTCTGAAGTGCCACTAACCTTATTACTTTCTGTTCTAAAGCCCTATTATAGAGTATGTCAGTGGTCCGGTTGATGGACCTCTCCAGTACTCTCGCTAGTCTCCTGATATGTTCAAAGTTCAGCATTTGTCCCCAAAATGGCACAACGGATTTAGCTACATCGCCCAGAATTTGCGCTGAAGTATCCCCATTCTCGTCACGCTGTGCACGAGCCTTTGAAACTTCTATAGTGCTAGCAATGAATACCGCGGGTAACAGAATCCCTAAATAGCAGGTTCCCTGCCAGTCCCTGGGTAACCATAGAAATGCTACATTACTGCAAACAAAGTAGACAGGTTCGCCTACATACAAAGGTCTGTCCTCACTAGTCAAATTCGCAAATTTGGCGCAACCCTTGAAATCACCCATTGACTGAGTACCGTTCCTCTGTATGCAGAAAGAAACTGAATCAGGGCTCTGGTTGACTGTATAAGAAGGTGGTGTGGCATCCCTACTGCCTATAGAAGCCATCTTGAAAGAGAACAAAGATTGGAAAGGACGGGACAGTCTATCAGAAGGCCTAATAGAACCAACATTAGGCTTGCTCCTATTCGCAAAGAGTGAGCATCCCAAGGGCGTTAGAACTCGTTTCTCAAAATCATTCAAGTTAGTCCCATCGAAGTTCCCTGAGATGCTATCAATCCATCGGCCAAAGAATAGTGCCCTTAAAGAAGCATAGCATGCAGTTGTCAAAGGTAAAGGATGAATATACCAACCCAGCCCCTTATCCCCGTGTTGTGGTAAATGAGAACAGACCCAGCAATTGGATTTACTGAAAATGGCATGTGTATCATTCATAATGAGTAATAGAGTGTTGTTGTGGTAACTGTCTGTGCTGTGAGTCTCAAGGAGATAGAGTGTGCAGCTACACGAAAGGCGTAGAAACAGTGGGTACATTTTCAATAGGTAACACATTTTCAAGCGGATTTACTTCTTCTAGATACCAGAAACCGAAGGCCATGACTATTGTAAAACCAGTTAACATTATCACGTGACAACAATATGTTTTCGGGGCCCACACATTCGATTGTTCATTTTCGCAGCTGGTCACACAGTCTCTTATCAGTTCTGTACGAGTGGGAGCGGTTGCAGGCATTGTTCTTCAAAACAATTTGCACCAAAGTTATTTGCTGGCGATCTCCAGACCACACGTCTTCTTAGTCCTTTTACAAACCCTAGATAACAGAATCCCCTTATTTACCAAAGGATCGGGCCAAAGAGACAAGCCCTTCAATGATTTTCCTTGATGGCACAGTCGAACCGTGCAGTAAGTCTACTTCCTCGGAGGCAGATTGTACCTTGTGATCCCTGGTACTGAATGATCTGTGAACAACGTGTCATCACTCCCTGATGGAAGCGACGAATGCAAAGCGAGATCGGACACAAGATTCGGAGCAATTTTTGAAAATGGAACTGTTGGAGAGTGTGGAGATGAAGTGGCTGTTTCCCCAGGCCCCACGGGCTCAGGGAGAGTCTCCAACGCACTCTCGCTGCGGGTTGCTGCTTCGTGATCATTGGTTACAGCATTAATGAGGGGTACTGTGTCTTCTGTAGCATATGGCAATGGGTGGGGAAACTCTTGATGTGAGACGTGTGGTTCCAATGCCGCCTTCCCTCTACTCGCACTGTGGTTTGTGTGACCAGAAGGACCTGATGGGGGCCCCGCCAACGAGGTGCGAGGCAAGAAGATCGCTCAAACGACTTTGTCAGGACCCAGTCTCCCGGCTGTATGCTGTGACCGATGCCCTCATACTTTACAGGTAAAGCCTCTCGCACCTGGTGATAAATCAAATACAGCTTTTTAGTTAACTGGCCACAGTAATCAGAAAGACGTACATTTTCGACCTATGGTAAAAAACGAGGCTTTGGTATATTCCAAATGTTAGCTGGCCTACCCATGACCACCTCAAAGGGAGAGAGCCCAGTCTTAGTTTGAGGGGTCGTCCTCATGGATAATAACACGATCGGTAAGGCGTCCGGCCATTTCAATTTGGTGCCGGCACATGTCTTAGCGAGCTTGTTCTTGATGATGCCATTGTGTCTCTCTACTAGTCCAGCACTCTGTGCGTGTCTGGCCGAATGGAACCGTTTATCGATCTGTAATCCTGCGCATATCTGCAGAATTACAGCAGTGATAAAATGTGTACCATTGTCCGACCAGATGACTCTCGGCAGACCAAATCTAGGAAAATATTCCTTCAACATGGTCTTCGCCTTGGTCATAGTGGTGGCATCTTTGACGGGAAAAGCTTCGACCCATTTGCTAAAGGCACAGATAACAACTGGTACATATTTGAAGTTATTACAACGCTCCATTTCAATGAAATCAAAATGTATTACCTCAAAGGGGACAGAAGGTGGACTAAAACAGGAGTTGATGTGCCCTTTCCCACATTATGCTGCAAACAAATCATACACCCTTGAACGAAGCATTCAGCTACGTTAGGGATATTATCATTTACCCACACATTTTGCAACATTTTGGTGACTTTACGAGCACAAATATGGGTGGGACCATGAGCCATAACAACCATCATCATAATGTACGCGTCAGGCAGTAACCATTTCCCTTCAACTTTGTCCACCCAACACCCATCATCATCAAATTTTGCCAAACCCTCAGCCCATTTCTTAGATTCCTCTAACGTGGCATCGGCTTGAATATTCCTTACAGAAACGATACCCTCATCCAAAGTACAGGCATTTGTGGCTTCCCTTGAAGTATACATTTCTGAAGAGAGATCAGTGGCAGTCTGTTTGGCTATCTGGTCAGCGAAAGCGTTCCCTTTTCCTACATTATCTACAATCTTCTGATGTGCTGCGCATTTTATAATTGCTAACTGAATAGGGAGTGCAAGCACTGAGAGTAACCGTACTATCAAGGAGCCATGCTTGATTTTAGTGCCATGTGAGGTCAAGAAACCTCTTTCTGCCCAAAGTCTGCTGAAGTTGTGAACCTGACTGACAGTATATAGGTTCACGGTAAGCCCTTCGGAAAGTTCACAAGCTCGAGTCAATGCTATAATCTCTGCGGCCTGCGCAGAGTTATGCGTGATTCTTTTGGTCTCCACGACCGTTCTCAATGTGGTGATTGCATAAGTGATTGCATAAGCAGCTGTGGATGTACCATCCGAGAGTTTGAAGCAGGAGCCATCACAAAACAGCTCCCCTTGTGGATTGTTCAAAGGAGTGTCCTTTAGATCGATTCTGCCTTTAGTCTCTTGTTCTGCAGTGTAAAGGCAGTCACGTGACTCGTCATCACTGCAAGCAGTACCTTGCGGGAAAGGTAAAAGTTCAGCCAGATTAAGGACACAACACCTCTTTATTTGGATGTGCGGTGGAAACAAGATTAATTAGTATCTCGTTAATTGTGCGGAGGTGAGGGGTTGCGTTTGTGTTCTGTTTAATAGAACATCTACAGAGTGAGGTGCCATCAGTGTTAAAGCATGGCCTAGGACCATTCCCTCGCTCTGTTTTACAGATGCAGCAGCAGCGACAGCTCTCAAACATCTTGGCAAAGCGCATGCAACAGGATCAAGGACGGAAGAAAAGTAGCCACACGGCCTATTCTTCCCTCCATGTTCCTGCGTTAATACAGCCAAAGGGGGCGTGGCTTGGCAGCCATGGAATAGGCTGGAAACCCTGTGAGCTCCGTGATCCGACAACTTGATCCGACCAAAAAACGCATATTTTTTTGATTAGAGGCAGCCCAAAAAGTATGTGCAGGCGTGCGAAGGCACAGAGCAGACAATGAGCAGGCTGACTGCAAATTTACAGCGGAGGAACGGTTGTATTGTTACTTTGTACTGAGAGGCCGATCGCGGAAGAGACATCAAAATGGCCGCGGACGAGAACAAAGAGATCCCGAGGGGCGCACCCCTGAGACGGAGGAGCTGTCTCCGTTCGACTTCAACCGAGGAGGATCACTAGGGATACGAAATAAGCATCACATTGCCCAGTCCGGGTGGCCACAGTGAAAGGAAAGCAAGGGGAGACACGCTGGTGGAGAGCCTGGAGCGGACCGTGGACGATCGAAGGAACCAGCAGATACTATCGGCCCTTTGAGGATAGCAAGAATCCACTCTTGCTGGGACTGAAGACCACGGGTAAAGGGACTGACCCACGACTCATAGACAGAGCACTATGTCTAATAAACCCCCAAGACTGAAGAGTAAGCAGCCGACATTAGAGGAATACACTAAGACGCCGCCCGGCCCGGAAGGAGCCAGGAACAAAGACAAAGCCCAAGTTGGGAGCAGTGCCACCATGGCCGCGAATCAGGAGGTCCTTGAGGCGATCGCCGATCTGAAGGCGGCTTGGGAGACCAAGCTCGAACTGGCAGTGACAGAACTAAAAACAGCGCTGGAGCTCCAGGTTGGGGCAGTGCAAGAGGATGTGAATCTGCTATGGCAAGACGTTAGGTCTCTGGCAGAGCGCACGGAGAACCTCGAGAAGGAGATGGGCCCTAACACGGCAGACTGTGCTTCCAACCGGTCGGAGCTTCACGCCCTGGTACAACGAGTGGGTAATCTGGAGAGCAGAGCGGAGGAGGCGGAAGAACAAGCCCGGAGAAATAATATCCGTATTGTTGGACTACCAGAAGGAGCAGAAGGCCATAACCCCACGGAATTCGTTGAAACAATGTTGCTACAAGGAATCACTGGAGGAGTGCTGTCTCAGGGGTTCGCGGTGGAAAGGGCGCATAGGGCCCTAACGCGGAGACCACCGCCAGGAGGCCCACCAAGGCCGGTGATCGCCAAGATACTTAACTACAGGGATCGAGAAAGGATCCTGGAACACTTCCGCAAAGGTGGGACAATACAAAGAGGGTCGGCAAACATAACAGCTTACCCGGACTATACCCTGACAGTGCAGCGGAGCAGAATGAACTTTGGGGCAGTCAAGAGGAGATTGCGAAAAGCGGGTCATAAGTACATGCTACTTTACCCGGCTAAACTGAAGGTTTTTCACAAGCACAGAACTTTGTTTTTTGAAACTCTGGAAGAAGCAATGGGATGTCTCGACATGCAGGGATGCCCCCAGGAGTCGGACGTTCGGACAGGAGAAAGAGGTGATGCGGATACGTAATGAACAAGAGGGGCACCGGGGGGTGTCAGAACTTAAGACTATGGGACTGGAATATAATCATTGAAGTAGCTTGTTGAAGGGTGTGATCAGGCTGGAAGAAACACATGATCCACTAACATTGCGATCAAGACTTGGACTAGGAGCCTTGCAGGAACAACCTTTACATCCCCCATTTAGAGTTTAGTTAGGTCGCCGATAGTGCGGTGACGCCCTGCTGGGGTCTTGCCCAGGGTATCAGGGTAGGCCCAAACGCAGGGGAGTCTGAGATCCAGGGATGGAGCTGGGCAGCTGTTGGGGTTGGGGTAGGGTGGGGAGGAGGAAAGGAAGGGGTTGTGTGCTGGGGTTTGTTATAGTTGGGGAAGAGTTATGGGGTGGGCCTACACCTCACAGAAAACGAGATGAACCATGGGAGACCTTAAGACAGTCACTTGGAACGTTAGGGGGCTCAATAGTTATCTGAAGCGGAACAAGGTAATGATGTACCTACGCAGACAGAAAGTGGATATAGCCCTGTTACAAGAAACTCATTTAACGAAAGACAAACTAGAAGTGGTACTGAAGAAATGGAGAGGAACAGTGGTGGGGCAACATACTCTGCCTATGCAAGAGGGGTAATCACATGGGTGGCCCCACCCCTGAGCACACCCCTGAGCTCGCAAGTAGAGGCGGATGGCAGGATGGTGATCATGAGAGGGATGGTGGAAAATAGAGAGATCTGCATCGTAAATACTTATGCCCCGAACCAAGATACAGCTGCATATTTTAGGACCTTGTATAGTACACTGAGTGGCAGCATGGGGGGAGCTATGTTGTGGGGGGGGACTTCAATTGTGGGTTGAACCCCACCATAGATAGATCAGACAATAAAATAGTTAGACCCAGCCGGCTGCAAAGGCACTACATGCACTATTGGCAGATTTTGGGCTGACAGATGCATGGAGAACACGTCACCCGCAGGATAGACAATATTCACATTATGCAGCCCCACAGGGCCTATATACAAGACTGGACTATGTATTTGTCACGCAGGAGTTACTGACCGAAATACCACAGGCGGAGTACAAAGCTAGAGTTCTCTCAGACCACTCGCCACTTCTGCTAACATGGCAATACCAACCCCCTAGGGGAAGGATACCCACATGGCGATTGCGTGCAGAAGAGCTTAAAAATAGCGTATGCGAGAGGAAATAATAAGTTATTTCGAGATAAATACTGGCAGTGTCAAGACAGCGGGCACACTCTGGGAAGCCTTTAAAGTGGTAGTGAGAGGAACTGCCATAGCCAAGTCTAAAGGACTGCAGGATGGGATTCTGACCGAATTGCAGGACTCTGAAAAGGAATTGGAGAGGGTATTGTAACGGGGCAGTAACACTAAGGCGATACAGAAATGGCACTGGGCCAGCAGCAGAAATGTGCAGGATACTGGGAGAGATTATGTAATCTTAATTATAAAAAGTACATAGAACAGTAACATGCTGGAGGCGACAAACCAGGAAGACTCCTTGCGTGGCTTTACAAATACGAGACTCCCAGGCCCCCAATCAGAGCAATAGTGAAAGACAATGGCGACGTAGTGGATACGCAAGAGGGGGTTAATCAAGAATTTGCAGACTATTATAGACGCTTGTACGGAGACGAGACGGGAAGCAAAAGAGGGGAGATAGGAGACATACTGGAAGACATTGGGCTACCCCAAATTAGTGTGGAAGAAAGGGAGGAGCTAGATGCCCCGATCACTCTAGAAGAGCTAGAAGAAGTGGTGAGGCAGCTGCCCACGTGTAAAACCCCGGGAACTGACGGACTCCCAAGCAAATTTTATAAGTCATATAAAGCAGAGATTCTCCCCCCACTGCTGGAAATGCTTAACGAAGCATATGAAGTTGGGAGATTACCGGAATCATTGCGCGAATCGGTTATTATACCACTCCCCAAGCCCAACAGGCCTGGTAGTGACTGCGGTTCCTATAGGCCCCTATCGATGTTAAACCAAGATAGTAAGATTTTAACAGCGGTTCTAGCAAACAGATTAAAGAAGGTCATAAACAAACTAATTCATCCTGATCAAACAGGATATGTGCCAAATAGGAATATCTCGAATAGTTTGAGGCGACTCCATCGAGTGATTGAACATACTGAAGGGGACACTAGCGAAATGGCGATAGTGTCGCTGGATGCGATCAAGGCATTTAACTTGGTCAGATGGCCCTGGCTGAAGGCGGCCCTAGCCAATTATGGTATGGGACCAGGATATCTTCACTGGGTAGAACTCCTATATAGTAAGCCATTAGCGAGAGTGAAGACAGGAACTGTGATCTCTGAAAGGTGGCAACTTGGGAGAGGGACCAGAGAGGGATGCCCCTGGTCCCCCATGTTGTATATTCTGGCCTGGGTGCCTCTTGCGATTTATTTAAGGCAGCAATATGACGCAATAGGCATTGTCGTTGGGGAAACATCACATTTAATTTCACTTTACGCAGACAATATGTTATTGTATCTGCGCTACTCAGAGGAGAATCTGCAGTATGTGTTGGAAGTGGTGGGGAGGTTTGCTGAACTCTCAGATATAGCCGTGAACCTAAGTAAATCTTGTGTGTTCCTGCTGGGCAGATATAGAGGGCTCTTGGCAGAGAATTTGCCGGTACTCCAGATACCGTGGGAGGCCACAACCTTTAGGTATCTTGGGATAGACATATATCATACAGCAGAAGCCGAACATAGGCATAATACAGAAAGAACGGTTCAGAAACTGGAGAACAGCATGAAGTTCTGGGCGAAACTCCCCTTAGCAATGATGGGACGTGGGGCGATGCTCAAGATGGTGGCATTGCCCAGACTGTTGCATTGCTTCGTGAACATCCCATACTCTATACCCCTGCAATTCTTTATCAAGTTGGACAACATATGCAGGGAATTCCTATGGTACGGGATGAGGAACAGGGTAGCCCTGTGGAAACTCCAAAACCTGCATGAGAAAGGAGGCATTAAATTACCTAACTGGGAAGTATATTATGTAGCGAGCCAGTTGCAACATGTAGCCAAATGGCTCTCTGCGGAGACTACCTTAGAGCGTAGGCTGCATCAAGGTGATTGCGCCCCATACTTTTTGAGAGAAATTATATGGTTACCCAAGCGGGAGCTAAGAGGTTGTCCGGGGATGCTGGGCCTTGGGTGGGGGATGTGGCTGAGGTTGTGCCGGTTGATGGACAAGCCGGCCCTGTGCTCTCTGCAAATCCCACTGGTCACAATGATGGGCACAGAAAAGCAACTAAGGTTAATGATTAGGAAGTATTGGGAACTGGTAGGAAAAGCAACATTGGGAGATGTGTGGCAAGAGGGGAAAATATTGGAATTTGAGGAGCTGGTGGAACAAACGGGGTTGATTGCTGGGCAATATATTACGTATCATGGGATGGTGCAACAAATTAAAGATACTTGGTCCGAGGTGGAACTTGCAGACGAACCGGACACCACACTAGATGTGATATATGATATAGCAGAAGGAGGGCATGAAACGTCTAGAGTGTACGAGATGATGATGACTCAAGTGGGCAAGGAAGTGGTGCAACTTAGACTGGACTGGGAGGAGGAAGTAGGGGATATGATGAGTGATGGGATGTGGGAAAGGGCTCAGGGGTATCATAAAAAAGTATCGAGAAATGCTAGGCTGCAACAAATACAGTTGTATATAACTCACAGACGCCACTTAAGATAGCCAAGTTTAAGAACGCCGGAAGCCAAGTGTGTCCCAAATGCAATGAGGAAAATGCAGGAATCGTGCATATGTTCTGTTCCACTGATAGTGAAATATTGGAGAGATATAGCACAGAAAATGGAGGGCAAGGGAATCTGCATGAAGGTGGATATGGTGTGGGCTTGCCTGTTGGGAGGGTTCCCCAGACCGCGGAAGCTTAAATATGTGAGTAAATTGAAAGATCTGGCAAATGTACTGGCGAAGAGAAGCCCAATGTGGAGACGTGGTGGAGGGACTTGCAGAAGTGGGCGGAGGCAGAAACAGCGGCATGGCAGGAAGCGTGTAAAGGGGACATAGAGGATGAAGCCGGAGCCCTAGCGGGTTGGAGACAATTAATAGCAGAGCTATTTGGGCCCTCGTATGATGGACCAAGTGACGATGATTCAATAAGCGTGGCTGGAGAGGTCTCCCCATCACAAGAGGTGGAAACTGACAATGGGAGAAAGTAGGCTTGGGAGGGGGGTGGGACGGGAAATACAGTGGGCGAAAAAGTAACAATGTATGTGCATTTATGAGCAAGATATGTAACCACTGTAAGTTGAGTTGGGTTTGTTATTTGTTGTTTGAACAAAATTAATACAATTGTTTTTTAAAAAAAAGAAAAAAAAATACAGCCAAAGCACATCCATCACATTCATGCACATACAACACAAAGGCCCTTTCATAGTTTGGTGTGCCCAAAACTGGCACCAAGCACAATTCAGTCTTGAGCAGAACAAATGCTTGCTGGTGCTCCAAGTTCCACAGCAATGGCAAAGAAATTCCATTCTTCATCAGAGCCAACATTGGTTTAAACACTAAGGAGAAGTTTGGGATCCATTGTCTACAGTAAGAAGCCATTCCTATCAAGGCTCTAACTTCCTTCTGTGTATTTGGGACAGACATGCTAGAAATTATTTTTATCCGTTCAGGCGTCAACCTTCTTCCCTCCTTTGACAGGAGATAGCCTAAATAGGCGACCTCCTGTCGACAATATTGACATTTTTTAAGCAAAGCTTTGTGTCCATGTTGTGCTAGGTGGATAAGCAACAACACGGTGCCCTCCTTACAAGTGCTCTCTGAGTCAGCGGCTAAGAGTAGGTCGTCGACATATTGAAGCAGTGTACAAGTAGTGGGCAACTCGAGTGTGTCGAGTTGCTCTTTCAAAGCCCTACTGTATATGCTAGGATTTTCCGTGTAACCTTGCGGTGCACAGGTAAAGGTAAACGAGCATCCCCCAAGGTGAACGCAAACAAGTATCTACTGTCCTTATGTATAGGGATACTAAAGAAGGTGTTCTTTAGATCCACCACACTAAAGTGAGTAGCTGTAGCCGGAATCATGGTTAATATTGTCGTCACATCAGGCACAATGGGAAATTGTGGAGCAACAATCTTATTGATGGCACGTAGATCAATAATGAAATGGAAGGGAATCGCATTATCGCCTTTTTTGTATACGGGCAAAATCGGACTATTGCACAAACTGCCTGCAATTTCCTCAATCACCCCTCGATGCACAAAATCGAAGACAATGCATTTCAAAGCTTGCTCACCATCGACCGAGATCTTATACTGGGGAATACGTGGCAACATCACTTCATGTTTCAAAATAATCTTAACAGGCTCAATTTGCAAAACACTGACATCATTATCATCAATTACCCATAAACACTCCGGAACATCACTGAATTCCGGTGGCAAAAGTCTGGTCAAGAATTGAGAGGCAGAAAGTTGCTGTGGTGAAATTGTCAAACGCACTCCATCAGAAGAACAATGAATTAACGCATATAATTCCTTCAACAGATTCAACCCAAACAAATTCGCTCCACAATTCGTAGTCAAAAGGAATGGACAGTGGTCCGTAAATGGACCCAAAGTAATAGGTACCGGCAAAGAAACCTGATCAGACAACTGGTGTGCCAGAAAACCCTACAGAAAATATGTTTTTCCCTGACATTGGAATGTTTGGAACCCGTGAATGGTCAATGGAACACTTCTGTGCCCCTGTATCTATCAAGAATAGATACTTCCTATTTCCCACTATCATCTAAACGTAGGGACCTTTCTGATTAACGGGAATAGGCATTGGTTCCAAACCCTGCTTCGGGCAATCCTAATGAAACAGAATGTCGTCAAAAGGAGGTTCTTCAGAGAGGTAAGCAGCAGAAGGATGATCAAAAATGTTTCTATTATCCACACTTGGTGTCTGATTGTCCTGTGAAAAAGGTTGCTGTGAACGGACTTCTACCAGAACCCCCTACACCTGGGCGGCCTCTGGATCGTCTACCCATATTCCCAAATGTGTTATTCGACCTCTGCTGGAGGATCGGGCATTGTGCACGCCAATGACCCTACTGTCTACAATAAGCACACTGGTTTATGTTTACAGGACCCAATGGCACATTTCCCTGTGGAACATACTGACCCCTAATGTTACACTACGGTCTGCATTTAGAGGGGCTCCCGTGTCTGTGTCTTCACATAATAAAGACAAACCCAGGTTTTGCAGGCGTCGCATTGCACTTAACCGCGGCATAAGGAATGTTGCGGCTCCATTCCTGAACCGCTGGCGGTTTTCCTGGAGGAAAAGACTTGGTTCACCTTTGCGGACTACAACTCCCATGATCCCTAGACACTAGGTGTAGTCCTGTGTAGGCAGACACCTGAGCCTCGTTTTCGCCGGGTCTTCCTCCTTCCTGATATAGTGAATGGCAGCTCAGTGAAAGCTGCTTCTGTTTGTAGGTGCTACCGGTGCTATTTTGACCTCCGTGCCAACTTCCTTTTCAAAGTTACTTTTGTGTACCAAACGCTGCCTTTCACGTACGGACTGCTTTTGGATTCGATTCTGTTCAACTTTGCTTCGTGTGTACCAAACCCTGCCTTTCACGTACGGACTGCTTTTGGATTCGATTCTGTCCCATTTTTGCTCCGTGTGTACCAGACTCTGCTCATTGTACGGACTGCCTTTGGATTTTTGATTCTCAACTCATTGGTTCCTGTGTTCCAAACCCTGCACCACGACCCTGAACTGCTCTTGGATTACAAGCATCAACCACTCGAGCTGATTGCTTTCAGCGATCCTTTGTCCTGTTTATTCCTCTTCATTACCTGGACTTCCTACCTTTCAGTGCACATTGGGACGCTCTGCTGAAGTGCACCATCCCATCCCTAGTGCGCACCTCGTATCGCCTGGGCAAAAGCTACCCTATTAACATTCCCTGTTATACTTTCGTTGTTTTCCTCTTGGATTTTCGTCATTCTTATGCTCCAACAGTGGTAAGAGAAAAACACCATCTTACTTATCTCCAGTTCTTTAAAGGGTTTATTATCTGATTCTGATCTCTGTTGCTAGGGGGTGGCTGTGGTCCAGTTCCTGTTTGATCAGTATAGGATAGTGGGGAGAGACTTAAAGGTAATTGTAGTAGATTATTAATAATTAGGAAAGTGCTCTAAATCCTTGGTGACTCACCACTATTCCTTTCTTTACAGCTGGGTCAGTGGCGGTGCAGTTCTCCCCGCTCTTTTATGTGATCAGTCTCTCTGTTAGTAATACAGTACTACAGAGGGCCATATCGCAGAAAAGGTCTTTCTTTCCCTTGCAAAGAGGAGGCTTGGTTGGAGGCCCCAACCAGGCTCCTTCAAGCAAGTCCCTGAGAAATCCAGGCATCCTGTCTTTTGGCACTCTCCGTCCGGTGAGTAACAAAAACAGAAGCCATGGAAGAAGGTGATCCCCTTAACACTTTAGTCCGTTTAGTGTCTGAATTACGGAATGATATGACTGCAGCACACCATGCTCTTCATCAGAGGATTGATGATATCCAGAGGTTTCCAACTCCGCAGTCTTTGGGTGTTAATGTGTCTGATCCTCCTGCCTCTGGCTCTGGAGCCTCTACGGCGGCTGCTTCTGGGTTTTCCACAGCACCGGTTCTTATGGCCACTCAATTTCCATTGGCTCCTCCAGAAAGGTACACTGGGGACCCAAAACAGTATCGAACTTTCATTAACCAATGTAAATTACACTTTCTTTGCCGTCCTATGGCTTTTCCTAATTCCACCACTAAGGCCGCCTTTATTCTGTCGCATCTAGGGGGAACAGCAGCCGCCTGGGTTAACCCTCTTCTTGAATCAAATAGCTATGTATTATATGATTGTGATGCTCTCATCTCAGCCATGAATAGGGTATTTGATACGCGGTATAAATCCCAGGCTACGGATCTAGAATTCCTAAACCTACGCCAGGGTTCTTCATCTGTATTTTCATATCTTACTCGTTTCAATCAACTGGCCGCTGAGACAGACTGGCCGGAGGAGAAAAAATCAGCTGTGTTTTACAAAGGTCTGTCTGAGGAGTTAAAGGATGTCCTGGCTACAGTCCCGGTGGTTCCTACCACATTTGGTGAACTGTTGGATTTGGATTTACAAATAGATGCCAGAAGAGCCGAAAGACGGGGCGAAAGTAGGACACCTACGCAGGCTACTCCTCTTCCAGATGCCACTAGTTCACCTGCCTCCATCCCAGAACCTATGCAGGTAGGGGCTGTGAGGGGGCCTTTAACACCCGCACAATGTGAGTACAGACGTTCTCACAGTTTATGCGTGTATTGCGGATCGGCCAAACACCAATTAAAAGAATGCCCTAAGAAACCTGTCAAGAAGGCGGGAAACGCCAGAACCCGGCGATAGGTGGAGTCCCTACGCCGGGGGTACTCTCTTTGGACTCAATGATATAAATACTGCTCCCGTCAGTTTGCCAGTTGTTTTTACTACGACATCTGACAGCTCTTTCTCTTCTTTGGCCATCATTGATTCTGGGGCAACCGGAAATTACATGGATTATGATTATGTAGCCAGTAATAATATTCCGGTATCCACCAAGGCACACCGGAAACTGTTCATGTGGTAGACAGCACGTCCTTGATTTCTGGGCTGGTAACCCATAATACGTCTCTGGTACGGATGCAAACAGAAGAGGGGCATGTAGAATCTATTTCCTTCGATTTAATCAAGGCCCCTCAGTTCCGAGTCGTTTTGGGCATCCCCTGGTTGCAACATCATAATCCTGCTATTGATTGGGCCAAAAAAGTTGTTCAATTCCCTTCTTCATTATGTAATGAAAAGTGTTTTCAGAATACCAGTGTATGTCCTGAATCATCTTGTCAAGCTTTAGTAGCCTCTGTGGCGTTAATAGGGGCCATATATGCTGTTTCTGATAATCCGATTCCTACAGAATATCAGTCTTTCCAGGATGTGTTCGATGAAGGGGGTGCTGATCATTTGCCACCACATAGACCATATGACTGCCCCATTGATCTCGTGCCTGGTGCTAAGATTCCTGCCGGCAGGGTCTGTTCACTCACCTTGCCAGAAGACAAGATATTAAAGGAGTACATAGATAAGGCCTTACAAACTGGTTTTATTAGACCATCCAAATCTCCAGCGGCATCCCCCCTCTTTTTCATCCCTAAGAAAGAGGGCGATCTTCGCCCTTGTATTGATTACAGGGCACTCAATGCCATTACAGTAAAAAACCAATATCCTCTTCTATTGATATCGGTCTTATTGGACCAGCTGGGTTCCTCAGTGATATTCACTAAGTTAGACCTACGGGGTGCGTATAATCTCATCCGTATCAGAGAGGGGGACGAGTGGAAAACGGCCTTCAAGACACGTTATGGCCTGTTCGAATATCTATCATTCGTACCGACGGGTCCCACAGACTGGTACGATTCCGAAATGGAGATTCGAACCTTCTTACGCAAAGTAAGGCTACGAACTTTCTTTCATGAACATAACTTAGGCACGGAGGAAGACGAGCAAGACTCTGGGCTACATAACCCCTCTTCCTTCACGCCTTCAGATAGCCAAATACCTACTGAAACCCTTACCTTTGAAAGATGCATCCTGAATGACTTTGCTAAATTACAAACCAAAACAACTAAGACCAAACACAACTTAAGTTTACTGGAAAAACAAGCTTTGATGTCACTACAGAAAAATAAAAACATTATCATTAAACCTTCAGATAAAGGTGGTGGCGTGGTCATTATGACCACTGACCAATACAAAGATATGGTATTGGCACTACTTAACGACACAGATAGTTACACTATCCTTCGTAAAGACCCAACACAAGAAATCTGTCAAGAGATCCTAGAAACCGTAAATTTCGCTTTACAACGCGAATGGATCACCAAAAAAGAATCTGAATTTCTAATCAAAACACGAGGAAGAACTCCTTGTTTCTATGCACTTCCAAAAATTCATAAAGATCCCATTAATCCACCAGGCCGCCCGATAGTTTCTGGCTGTGGCTCCATTCTTGAACCACTCTGCAAATTCATTGACTTCTTCCTACAACCTATTAGTATAAATACATCTACCTATCTTAGGGACACTACACATACTATTACCATATTTGAGGGCATAGATTTTGACCCCACCAAACAACTTTTGGTAACTATGGACATCAAGTCCCTGTATACAAGTATACCACAGGAGGAAGCGATCGAATGTATACGGACATGGCTCACTGCCGAGCTCCCAACTGACCGAACTCCCACCAACTTTATCCTTGAACTTATGTCAATAGCACTACGGAAAAACTTTTTTAGCTTTGACAATTTACTGTACCTACAGACAAAAGGTACTGCCATGGGCGCAGCTTTTGCTCCCAGCCTAGCAATCCTATTCATGGCCAAATTCGAACAAGACTTTGTACTTTCCAACATTAACACATGGCAGCCCCAAATTAGCCATTGGTACCGATACATAGATGACGTGATTTTCATATGGACTGGCACCACCCTCCAACTGATGTCCTTCTGGGCCTGGCTCAATACATGTAATATTGACATTCAGTTCACTATCGAGCATAGTGCTTCTGAGATTAAGTTCCTGGATTTGTCGATTCAACAAAAAAATGGCAAACTTATATGTAATTTGTATCGCAAACATACATCCAGGAACACCTTGTTGCACTACTCTAGCAACCACCCTACTCATGTCAAGGACAACCTCCCATACGGACAGTATCTGCGAATACGCAGAAACTGCACAACACCTGAAGACTTTAACTACCATGCAGACAATCTAACCACCCGCCTAAAAGCACGAGGTTATCCTAAAAAACAGCTTGAGCAAGCCAGGAAAAGGGCACGAAACAGGAATAGAGAAACCCTTCTCGAGTTACAACGTGATACCCAAGACACCAAGGAAGATCGTCTTACGTGCGTTGTCACTTTTGGAACCCACACATCACAAATAAAGAAGATTATCAGTAAACACTGGCACATAGCACGCCTTAACCTTCCGGAAGAACCAATTCCCCGATTTGCATATAAAAGAACAAAAAACATTAAGGAACATCTAGTACATTCCCAATTTCAACCAATTAAGAATTCCACACGAACATTAAGACCACTGCAGGGCCATCACCCATGTGGCAACTGCGTGGCCTGCCAATTTACGAAGAAAATGAGCAGTTTCCAAATTGGACAACGCAAATGGCTTCTGAGGGACCTCACAAACTGCAAAAGCCAGAATGTGATTTACTGTATCGAATGCCCCTGTGGACTACGATACATAGGTCAAACAACAAGAGCAGTTAGCATTCGGATCTCGGAACACAGATCTAGAATAAGGTGTAAGAATCTCACATCACCTCTAGTTACACACTACATGGAGGCTAACCACACACCAAACAATCTTTTTTGGTGGGTACTCGAGAAAATCAAGGGGAGCCCCGACATTCAACACAGTCTTCTTAGGAAGGAGTCTAGATGGATACATCGATTAAACACTTACCATCATGGGCTCAATGAAATCTTTCAGCCAGTAATATGACCATTGTGACATATGTCCGCTTCCACGTCCCTGCCCACCACTAATTAGCCTCTCCTCACGCGCATTAGCCCTCACCGACAAACTGCGACAAACTAAGTTTCTGTTGCTCTTTGTTGTTGCTATATATTAAACATACGCACGGAGCTATGCATTCCTCCCCCTTTTCCTCCAGGCTCAGTGTAATACTTTATATGAGGCTGACAGCCACACTTTCCTCACACCGAGGCACACTGCAAATCGATACTCTCTCCCAGCATACCTGAGTGACTCGTTCTCTAGTCACCATGACAACGATCGACTGCGCGGCCTCTACGCACGCGTGATCGTCCCGGCCCCGGCTTCCCTGAGCAGGCAGCCACAGTCCACACACACCCTCGAATCAGATGAGACGGCTGAGACAAGCCTCCAGCCTCTCCCCTTCCCAGCGGATGCCTGCTAAGCCTTACAGCAGCTGAAAAAAGCATTGCAGCGGGTAAGCGTTAAAAGGGTTTCTCTTTCTTTTGCTCCCTCTTTCTGACCTTTTCAACAGGCACGTCTCTTCCTCGCATGCAGCCCTCAACCCTTCATGCCACCGGCTTGCTCCCTACTTAATACTCCTTTTGAAGCCCATACATTTGGCATCTCAACTCATGTAATTGAGCTCTAAACACCCAGACCGGCAGCCGTACTGTGTGTTTTTTGTAAGTTTCGCGTGCACTTGGTATCATTAATACACTTTCGCCTCCGAACACACAGCGCGTACCTTTGGAGTTGTCATGGTCCTAGATACTAGCACTATCAGCCACCACGTCAAGTCTCATATATTTTTGTGCATAGGATTTAAACCACTATCCTAATATCCTACGAACAAACGAGTCCTGGTGCTTAGTTGTGTTTTTCTTCTCACACAGGCAACAGCCACCAGCCCAAAGTGAACAACCACATTCCACAATAACGGTGACAGAGGAGAAAATTTACCCATACGGCGCAATCTCTCTACTACTCGGCAAATTAATCCAGGTAGAGCATTTTTCTCTCGCTTTTGCCACATGTAGCTATTTAGCAATTATGTATTAGCACCACACAACCCGGGCGCCAGACCCCTGATTTATAGTTTTTTGCTCCTCTCTTTTCCATCATCTTTATACCTTATGTAGGATATCACCAAGACGAGACTGTGACTTTACCTGAGAGTTCTCACTCTTCACATAGACGCCTGGTCCTGTCGCCTGATTTCCCTCCCTGTGTGGCCCACACCCGAACCTCTGGGATCTCAAACACCGGCAGGTAAGCCGACCACCGGAGCCGAGAGTTTCTAAATATTTTTATTTGTATAGCGCCCTAAGTACTAGGGGCCACTACCTCTCTATATCCACCCTTCTGACTCGATATCCATATACTTCCCACAGGGTCCCCAACTAGGAGCCCTGATGAAGGCGGACCTATCGTAATAGAATAACCGCCGAAACGTGACGAAGACAGGGATTCAAACCATACATACATATCCCTGATCGTTTGGAGCCTACATTCCGGTTCCAACCATCAAATCTCACGTTGGCAAGGATAAAAAAGATATCTTGTATCAAAGACCCTGCAGCATTAATTGCTTGAAACTAACAATTGCAAAAAGGGACTATCATTGAACAATACCTAGAAATTGGGCCATGATACTCGTTTATTTACTGAACCAATATCACATGTATGTCCTATTTGCACTCTTCTTTATGATTTAATCATTATAATGTAAAGAAATGAATATTAATCCAATGTTCTTTGTGTTTTTTGTTTTTTATTGTGTCAAAACACTTATGCACATTGTAATCTCTTTCTACAAAAAAACATTGCTTCCTAAATGTATTATGTGGATGTATTTGTATTTTGTTCTATTTTTTGGTTGAGATTATAACTTTGTTGACTTCCGATTATGTGTTCTGGTTTTCTTTAAATATATGTTTTTGATGTCCTCGGAGGTAGAAAGTGAATGTCTTGCACTTTTTCCTTAATTATATGAGTTACCTTTTATTTTATTTCTCAAACACTGGAAGCACCACCGTAATGTTTGTCCTTTGAAACACACAGCTACTTTATTATTTGGGTGGTTATATAAGAACAGCGGTAGATTCATACTTTAGGATTTCCACAATTTGGAAACCTCTCAGAGATATTAATTCATTATTTGAAACAAAAAGAAAAAAAGAAATAATATGAAAATAATTATTAGCAAGGGTACATTTTTCTGTTTAGCTGTTCACTCACCTTGCCAGAAGACAAGATATTAAAGGAGTACATAGATAAGGCCTTACAAACTGGTTTTATTAGACCATCCAAATCTCCAGCGGCATCCCCCCTCTTTTTCATCCCTAAGAAAGAGGGCGATCTTCGCCCTTGTATTGATTACAGGGCACTCAATGCCATTACAGTAAAAAACCAATATCCTCTTCTATTGATATCGGTCTTATTGGACCAGCTGGGTTCCTCAGTGATATTCACTAAGTTAGACCTATGGGGTGCGTATAATCTCATCCGTATCAGAGAGGGGGACGAGTGGAAAACGGCCTTCAAGACACGTTATGGCCTGTTCGAATATCTCGTCATGCCATTTGGCTTGTGTAATGCCACAGCTACGTTTCAGGCATTTATGAATGATGTGTTCCATGACTGCCTCGATCAATTTGTCATCGTCTATTTAGACGACATATTGATATACTCGACCTCTACTGATTCACACAGAGAACATGTGCGATTTGTCTTGCAGAGGTTAAGAGAAAACCATCTTTTTGTTAAAGCGGAAAAATGCGTCTTTAATGCCACGGAAGTGGAATTCCTTGGTTACGACCTTACAAATCATGGAACTAGAATGAGCCGTTCCAAAGTCAAGGTGATTCTGGACTGGCCTGTTCCATTCTCCATCAAGGCCTTGCAGTCCTTTTTAGGTATCTCAAACTTCTATAGACGTTTCATCCATTCATTTTACATCATTTCGCTCCCTTGACCGCATTAACTAGTTCCAGAAAGCCCTACCGTTGGTCTACCGATGCATAATCGGCTTTCGACGCCCGGAAGGCATCATTTTCTACTGCCCCGGTGTTAGAACACCCTAATCCGCTCCTTCCGTTTTTTGTGGAAGCTGATGCCTCTGGAGTGGCAATTGGAGCAGTACTGTTGCAACGGTGTCCGGACTCAGGGGAGATACATCCAGTTGCATATTTCTCAAGAAAACGTACCCAGTATGAACGCAACTACCCGATCACCAAACGTGAACTCCTGGCCATCAAAGATGCCTTCTCTGAATGGCGCCATCATCTACTTGGTGCGCGTCATCCGGTAACAGTCTTTTCAGACCATAGATGTCTCCTAGCCTTTAGGTCGATGAAGTGTCTTACCGCCCGACAAGCGCGCTGGCATCTTTTTTTCTCTCAATTCGATTTCACTATTACTTACCGTCCGGCGCGTCTCAACACTTGTGCTGATGCTCTGTCTCGTCTGTCTTCGGGTCCTTGTGATGCTCCACTGGAACGGCCCCTTTTGCTACCTTGTCAAGTTGTCTGTGGATGCACCGTCCAACCCTCATTGCGGTCTCTGATTTCTAATTGGGTGTCCTCCCATTCTGATGATTGTAGGGACCTTCAGTTGGACATTATACATGGCATGCCTTATATCCAAGGTCGTTTATTCATTCCTCCGGGACAGGCTCGTCTTCGTGCATTAGCTTGGGCTCATGATTCTTTGATTGCAGGCCATCCAGGAGAACAAAAGACCTTGGAGGCTCTGCGTCATTGGGCCTGGTGGCCTCGTATGTCTCGGGACGTGATAGACTACCTGGCCACCTGTTCGATTTGCTCACAAAGTAAAGTATCCCGTTCTAAACCTGTGGGTCTTTTACAACCACTTCCAGTTCCACACAAGCCTTGGTATATGTTGTCTATGGACTTTGTTGTTGAATTACCGCCTGTTGACGGCTTTGACACGATCTGGGTTGTCATTGACTATTTCACCAAGATGTCTCTGTTCATTCCCTGTAAAGGACTGTCTTCGGCACCTGTTCTGGCTTCTCTTTTTCTGAGTAATGTTTTCCGTTTCTTTGGACTTCCTTCTATTTTGATCTCTGATCGTAGACCTCAGGTCACCTCACGTTTTTGGAGAGCCCTGACAACTTCTCTCCACATTGATGATCGTTTCAGTTCGGCCTGTCACCCTCAAACGGATGGGCAGACGGAGAGGGCCAACGCCACGCTTGAACAGTACCTCCATTGTCTTTGCCTACGGTTCCAGTCTACCTGGTTGACTATGCTTCCATCTGCTGAATTTGCTTATAATAACTCATTGCATTTGGCTTCTGGGGTCTCTCCTTTTTTTGCTCTCCACGGACAGCATCCGCGTACATTGCCTTTTGACCCTTCGCTGCCTTTGGACAACCCAGCAGCCCGGGCTTGTATGCGTGACCTTTGTACTGTCCGTAGGTCTGTCCGGACCCATCTCTTGCGTGCCCAAGCCAGAGCCAAGAAATGTGCGGATCGCCACAGGGTCCCTGCTCCGGAGTATCGACGCGGTATGAAAGTCTGGTTGTCAACTCACAACTTGCGGATTCCGGGGAAGCGTATGCTCCTCCCCAAGTATGTGGGACCTTTTCCGATCGCCAAGGTTATTAATCCTGTGGCTATGCGTCTTTCTCTGCCCTCCTCATGGAAATTGCATCCTGTTTTCCATGTATGCCTTCTCAAACCTTGTCCTTTATCTACCCGTCTACCTCGTCGCCCCCCTCCGGTCCGAGTGGTGGGTGGTAGTAAGTATGAAGTTGCTGCTATTTTGGACTACAAACTCTGTAGGGTCCGTCCCTTCTATTTGATTGACTGGAAGGGATACGGTCCGGAGGATAGGACCTGGGAACCTCTGGTTAATATCCAGGCTCCTGCCCTGCTACGCCGCTTTCATGCCAGCAGGGTGTTGGCGCCGCCTTTGGGGGTGGATGCTGTTACACTACGGCCTGCATTTAGGGGGGCTCCCGTGTCTGTGTGTTCACATAATAAAGACAAACCCAGGTTTTGCAGGCATCGCATTGCACTTCACCGCGGCATAAGGAATGTCGTGGCTCCATTCCTGAACCGCTGGTGGTTTTCCTGGAGGAAAAGACTTGGTTCACCTTTGCGGACTACAACTCCCATGATCCCTAGACACTAGGTGTAGTCCTGTGTAGGCAGACACCTGAGCCTCGTTTTCGCCGGGTCCTCCTCCTTCCTGATATAGTGAATGGCAGCTCAGTGAACGCTGCTTCTGTTTGTAGTTGCTACCGGCGCTATTTTGACCTTCGTGTCAACTTCCTTTTCAAAGTTACTTTTGTGTACCAAACCCTGCCTTTCACTTGCGGACTGCTTTTGGATTCGATTCTGTTCAACTTTGCTTCATGTGTACCAAACCCTGCCTTTCACGTACGGACTGCTTTTGGATTTGATTCTGTTCAACTTTGCTTCGTGTGTACCAGACCCTGCTCATTGTACGGACTGCCTTTGGATTTTTTGATTCTCAACTCATTGGTTCCTGTGTTCCAAACCCTGCACCACGACCCTGAACTGTTCTTGGATTACAAGCATCATACCCTCGAGCTGATTGCTTTCAGCGATCCTTTTTCCTGTTTATTCCTCTTTATTACCTGGACTTCCTACCTTTCAGTGCACATTGGGACTCTCTGCTGAAGTGCACCATCCCGTCCCTAGTGCGCTTCTCGTGTCGCCTGGGCAAAAGCTACCCTACTAACATTCCCTTTTTTTATTTTATATTTTCGTTGTTTTCCTCTTGGATTTTCGTCATTCTTATGCTCCAACAGTGGTAAGAGAAAAACACCATCTTACTTATCTCCAGTTCTTTAAAGGGTTTATTATCTGATTCTGATCTCTGTTCCTAGGGGGTGGCTGTGGTCCAGTTCATGTTTGATTAGTATAGGATAGTGGGGAGAGACTTAAAGGTAATTGTAGTAGATTATTAATAATTAGGAAAGTGCTCTAAATCCTTGGTGACTCACCACTATTCCTTTCTTTACAGCTGGGTCCGTGGCTGTGCAGTTCTTCCTGCTCTTTTATGTGATCAGTCTCTCTGTTAGTAATACAGTACTACAGAGGGTCATATCGCAGAAAAGGTCTTTCTTTCCCTCGCAGAGAGGAGGCTTGGTTGGAGGCCCCAACCAGGCTCCTTCAAGCAAGTCCCTGAGAAATCCAGGCATCTTGTCTTCTGGCACTCTCCGTCCGGTGAGTAACACCTAAATTGCGAATTACCTCCTCTAGGGCCTCTAACAATTTGCTGTAATAGAACTTTTGTTTTTAAGTCTCCTTTTCTCTTTTCAACTCTTTCTTTTTCATTGACACGATTCTCATAGTACTGAGCCATATTCAATACTTCTGACTGAGACTTTGCTTGCCAAGCGCTCTCTGAAGACATCATTTGTGACTGGATGTCAGGCAGCAATCCACGCACAAATTTGTCCGGAATAGTAGTTTCCAAGACTCTGTGCTTAAGTCTTGCCCACTAGAATCTGAAAATACTTGTTCGAACCGATTAAAGAACTCGGTAGCACCCTCAGACTTTCCTTGGACACAGGCAGTAAGCTTGTCCCAAATAATCCTTCTTTCTGGAATTATAGCTTTTAATTTCGTAAAATTCTATCAGGCAAAGTTAGTATTACCTGTGGTGGTCTCTCACCAGCTGGCCTTTCTCTATGGAGTCTAGCCATATTATCTATATCTCCTAACCCTGGTACATCATCTACAGTCCTAATCTGTTTCCACAAGTCAATTGGCAGGAGTACAGGAAATAACAAATCAATATTGCTTAAGGTAAATACTGATGATTGCAAGACAGACTCTATTTCTTTGTAGAACCCTGTTGGATTCTTTCTAATATCGGGAATAGATTGTCTAATGGTATTCACTTCCTGTCTCGAAAACGGGATGTGAACGAACTGCGACACATAATGTGCAGGAATATCTTGGGAAGCTGCACCTGTTGCAGCATTAGCGGGAATCTCTACTTTTGAGACAAATGTCGGAGGAAACTCTCTCATAGGCAACTGAGAAGTAGGCAACTCCGAATGCTTACTAAGCAACAGAGCTAAATCGAGTGCTAAAGCAGCTGAAGAAGTGTCAAACGAAAAGGTCCTCTTATAAATACTCAATAACTCTGCGGGACAACAAATCTTTCTTTTTACACATTCATCCTGTAGGTACTCTACCATTACCTGTATCACTTTCCTCTGCATTTCTGGCGTATACTGACTATACGTGTCATATACTTCAACGGGAGTTATCGACGTGTCTGTAATCCACCTAACTGCATCTTTCGTACAAATTCATGTTTCCTCATTTATCGATTTGTGACAAGGAAAAAACTGTGTCTGTACTAACATAGCATCCAAACCATTACCATCTATAACTTCATTCTGTAACCTTTCCAACTCCCTTCTATACTCAAAAACCCTCTTGACATGCTCATGTACTCTCTCCGCAGTTTCTCTAGAAAATGCTATGCTAAAGTATTCAGATCCCTTAACCCTTGTGGGAGATCTATATCATTTAGCCTGTTCCACATTACACATAAATTAATTCCTAATCCTTCAATAAAAACGTTTTTCTCAGGAAAATTGTCTAAGTTCAAGAGTGTGGCAAAAACATCTGCTTGTTCACCCCTCTCCATACAATGTCTGGCCCTTGCAGTCAATTCATCCTTTCTCTCTGAAGACACAGTATTACGAGTTATAATTCTTGATCCCTCTCCCTGATCTACTACAAGCGGTGTAGAACCACTTGGAAGAGGGAGAGTAGGCAAATTCTGTACATTCGGAAACAGAGGTGCTATCACTGGTGCAGCAGGCAAACCCACTGGACCCGTAACAGCAGGCAAAGGGGAGGAGCGGGTGGAGGAGCGACGACAAGAGGAGGAACAACAACCGGAGGAAGAGGAACATTAAGAGGAGCAATAGGAGGAGCAGGAGGAACTACGGGAGGAGGAATAACAGCAGGAAGAGGAACATACGGAGGTGGCGCAGTGGCACCAGACCTTCGTTCATTTAAAAGTTTGTCAATAAGCTCATCGGATACATGAAAGTCTTTAGAAGGATACATTTTCTGGATATCTAGTGAAAAAGCCCTACCCATATTCCTAACTGACTCAGACTGTTTATTCTGGTCATATAACAACGCTTTTTCGGCGTTTGTCGTGACGGCGCGCATGCTTTTCTCTACTCTTAAGCTGCTGCATAGCTTCTTTCTTCCAATTCTGTAATACATTGAATGCTGCAGGTCTAGCCTTTTTCTTTAACAATATGGATCCTAAATATTCAATACGAGAAATTTCAAAACTACCATTGATTGGCCACTGAAGTTCGGAAGCATGTCTAGTTTGTCTGTGCCAAATATCATTAAACAATATACTACCAATGCCGTGCTTACAGTACATAGTACACGCCGGTGACCCCTCCATTGGTGCTGGTCGGCCAAATTCCAAAGATTGTCTGTCACTGCAGAATAATTCCCTGAAGCAGGCAGACAATTTTCCAGGCATATCAGAATACTGTTGTTACCTGGTCAATAATTGCTCTTGTTTCAACAACACTATAGGGGAGGAAGGTGTCAACACTCTACCCCGAACCACAGAAGCCAAATGAAGTCGACCCTCCACCCGTGGTTGGCACAGATACCTGATATTCAAAACACAGGATACCACGTGGCAGCCAATGGGGGGAAGAGGGTTAGGGAGAGGTTGTGGATGGGGAGGGGGAGTTTAGGGAAACCGGATAGAGGGTTAGGAAACACCTAAAATGGATAGGATAGGGGAAAAAACTGGGAAAAACCCTATACTGTATAATGCGTAGATAATGTACCATGAAACATAACACACAAATAGGTCACAACATATGGCCCCCTTAATACAGGCCAAAATAGTACCTAGCTAGTGTACTTTTGCTCTCTAATAGCCCCTTGATACAGGCACATGTAGTAATTACCAGGACATAGAATACATGTATGCAAGCACAAATGAAACAAACTCATGGGATGTGATTCCCAATATGAAGAATTTGACACATGGCCCTTTGGGCAAGCATAAGCAACATAAAACACTCATAGAACATGCAGGACCAAAGGTGTGAGTTCGACTCTAACAGAGAATGGATTCCAACAAACATATACACTGTAATCCTAATCTGTAGATTGCACTGCATGCCTGCTTAGTGCCTCCTTAGAAATGGATTAATCATAGAGTTCTGCCCATATGACATGCTCCTGAAGTCTCTCATGCAAACATTGCCCCACATTAACTCACAAGAGCAAACAAACTCATAAAGCACTTATATGTGCGTCTGGGAGACTCGCAAACCGTCCCAGACGAAGACTGATGACGCCTTGAAGTGAAGCCCCGTTCATAGTGTCAGCACCGGTATGGGAGCAGAGCTGAAACGAGGCAGCGCGCGTTCTCCTTACACTTCCTGGGTTCCCCCACTCGTTCTCTCATGAACCGCGTAGTTCTCCATGTGCTACTGCTGCTGCCACATACCCTGAATCCTCTTAGAACGTGCGCGAGACCGTATGAACCTCCGCCATGGCTTTGCCTCATGAAAACAATAAGCCACACCTGCCGTGTGCCGTTGGCCCCTGATAAGCTGTTACTAATTAAGAACAGCTGGCCAAATGTGCGCACAGCAAGGACTACGAAACACCAAAGGGGCTGCTGGGAAATGTAGTTTTTCCTAGCCCAAGTACATTTCTTATGCTCTGTTTAGATTTAGACACCTTTTTCGCCTCCACCACCCCAGATTCCTGACATTACCTCCTCTCCCAGGGCCCTTCCAAGGGCTTGGTCTATCAGGATGTTGCCGATGAAATTGTCTGACCAACCTTGGAGCATGTACCTCAGCTGCGGGTTCCCAAGAACAATCTTCTGGTCCATACCCTTTCCACTGGATCAAATACCAAAATTGGTGATTCCTTTTCTTAACATCCAGAATACTCTGCACTTCATATTCCTCCTGGCCATCTTTCATGATTGCTGGGGGTCTCTTCGTAGTCATACCTGGAGCTGCAGGTTTAAGCAAAGAGACATGGAACACTGTGTGTATCCGCAAAGATGTAGGCAAACGCAATTTCATAGCAGTGTCAGATATACGTTTGCAAATCACATATGGCCCAATAAATCGAGGTAGAAATTTTCGTGATCCTATTAAAGACAAATTGCGAGTAGACAACCACACTCTGTCCCCCACTTTGTATTGAGGACTTTTCTGGCAGTGCTTGTCAGCTTGCCCTTTGTATTGTCTTTTTGCTCTCTCCAGATTTTCTCGTGCCTTTCGTCTAGTCTCAAGAAGCAACTGTTTGCGCTCCTGTAAAACTGGCATACCACCTATTTCCGGCAATTCTTCTGGTATCATATTTAGTTCATGACCATATAAACATTCATTAGGTGCAATTCCCAGGGAAGTATGGGAAGTATTATTATAAGTGAATTCAGCTAACCATAAAGCCTGCACCCAGGAGGTCCAACCGTCACTCAAATAGCCACGTAAATATTGTTCAAGTGTCTGATTCACCCTTTC
The DNA here is from genome assembly GCF_040938575.1 of Ambystoma mexicanum. Lineage (NCBI taxonomy): Eukaryota > Metazoa > Chordata > Amphibia > Caudata > Ambystomatidae > Ambystoma > Ambystoma mexicanum. The sequence continues at coordinate 440,674,079 of NC_090922.1, read as the reverse complement.
TGTCTGCCCATCTGTCTGGGGTGATAACTGGTAGAAAAAACACAGTTTATTCCCAATATTCGACAAAAAGCATGCCAAAATCTGGAGGTAAATTGTGAGCCTCTATCTGAGACAATACTTTTTGGCAACCCATGTAGCCGAACCACATGTTGTAGAAATAACTCCGCCAATTTACCTGCCCCGGGTATTCCTTCACAAGGAATGAAATGGGCCTGTTTTGACAGAAAATCTACCACTACCCATATCGTGTCATATTGTTTATCAGGTGGCAGATCAGTAATAAAGTCCATAGAAATGTGTGTCCATGGTTGCTCAGGAGTAGGTAATTGCTGCAGTGGACCCCTTTTTCTAACATGTTCTGCTTTGTTCCATGCACAATTCTCACATAATGCCACATAATTTTCTGTGTCTTGTTTCAAGGAGGGCCACCAAAAGTATTTTTCCAACATAGCCTGCATTTTTCTCAACCCTGCATGTCCTGCCAAAGGAGACTGATGACACCAGAATAAAGCCTTGTCTTGTAACTCTTTCGTTGGTAAATATAACCGGCTCAGATGATAGGGTAACCCCTCTCGTATACTGCATGCCGGATGACTGTTCCGCCACTGTACCAACTGTGTGATGTTAAAGCCTTTTTTACTAAATCTGTGATTTGTGTGGTAATGGCCCCAACAATTTTATCTGGCGAGATAACTGTTTTAACTTCACTTACTGAATCTTCCAAATTTTGTTGTCTAGAAAGTGCATCTGCCTTCCCATTTTTGCTACCTGGTCGAAAGGTAACCACAAAATCAAATTAATTAAGGAATTGTGGCCATCGCAATTGTCTGGGACTAAGGGTGTGAGCTGTCTTGAAATATTGCACATTTTTGTGGTCCGTTACCACCACCACCTGATGTCTAGCACCCAATAAGTAGTGTCGCCACTCAAGGAACGCCGCTCGGATCGCCAACAATTCCTTATCAGTTATAGAATAATTTTGCTCACACCCTGACAACTTTCTGGAGTAAAATGCTACCGGGTGCCAGATTTCTTTTTCATCTTTCTGTGACAGAATAGCGTCTATCGTGACATTACTGGCATCTGTTACAACTTGAAATACTCTATCAGTGTTAGGATGTTGTAACACTGGAGCAGAAGTGAACGCTATTTTCAACTTCTGAAAGGTGTTTTCCGCTTCATCACTCCAAGTGAATTTCAATGCCTTTTTTGACAAATGTGTAACGGGAGTAACAATGTTAGAGAAATTACTGATAACTCGCCTATAAAAGTTGGCAAATCCTAGAAAAGATTGGATATCTTTGATGCATTGTGGTGACGGCCAGTCTCTAACTGCCTGTACTTTCTTAGGGTCCATCACAATGTCTGTATTAGTCAAAATAAATCCCAAAAATTCCACTTGTGTTACATGAAAAGCACATTTCTCCACTTTGACACATAATTGACAATCCTGTAACCTTTGCAATACTGTTTTTACATGTCGCACATGCTGCTCTGGAGACTCAGAGTAAATCAGGATATCATCAATATAAACAATAACAAAAACATCAATGTATTCCTGTAAAACTTCTTGCATAAAAAACTGAAAAGCAGCAGGAGCATTACATAAACCAAAAGGCATTACAAGGTATTCAAACAAACCAAACTTGGTTCTAAAAGCGTCTTCCACTCATCCGCCTCCTTAACCCGTATCAAATGATAAGCTCCTCTCAAATCCAACTTGGTGTAAATCTTAGCAGACGTCACTTGGTCCAACAAAACTGAAATCAATGGCAACGGAAATCTATTCTTGATAGTTACCTTATTTAAGGCCCTATAGTCAATACAAGTACGCAAAGTCCCTTCTTTCTTGGGGACAAAAAATAAAGGTGAGGAGACCGGGGATGTGGAATGCCTAATAAAACCCTTAGTCAACATTTCATCGAAATATTCCCGCAAATGCTGATTTTCCTTTTCTGTCAGGGCATAAATTCTGCTGCAATGTAATTTTGCTCCGTCCTCCAAATCTATTACACAATCGTAAGGTCTATGTGGAGGTAATTGCTCTGCCAGTCTTTTGTCAAACACATCATTGAACTCTTTGTATTGTGCAGGAATTCCCTCCACCACTGCTCCCACAATTTGACCTTCAGACCCCTTCTCAACTAACCATGTCACAGGTCCTGTTTCTGGAAAGATATGCTCTTGACATTGATTTTCCTCAAACCACACTGTCTGCTTTCCCCAATCAATACTGGGGTTATGAAGCACCAACCAGGGCATTCCCAAAATTAATCCGAATTGAGGTGCTGCTATTAGGTCAAAAGTGATTTCCTCTCTATGCCCATGACCACAATTCATTTCCAATTTTGCTGTCTGCTTTCTTATAGGGCCCGATACCAAAGGAGACCCATCCACTGACTTCACTCCTTCCGCCTTGATCTTGTCACACAAAGGCAATCCTAACTGTTCCGCCAGAATAATATCTACGAAATTACCAGTAACTCCTGAATCCACCATTGCCCAAACCTCCCGCTTAGTCAGGGCAAAACATAACGTCACCAAAATATGTAAGTGAGAAGTCATACCCCCCACTGTGTTTGCCACCCATCTGGGGAACTTGATCTCCATCGGGCCTGTCACCTGTGTTCCCCTTAAGGCCGGCCCATCTCTTTTCCCGCTTCCTTTGTGTTTCTATCACTTCCTCCACTTTTCTGCGGAGTATTAGGACATGTACGTATAAAATGTCCTGCTTGCCCACAATAGAGACACAGTTTATTCACCTTACTTTGTTTCTTCTCTGCAGCTGACAAAGGTCCCCTTACACTACCAATTTGCATGGGTTCCACTTCACTTGTCCTTCCTCCTCTGCTTCTGTCTAAGCGCACAAAAGGCCCCATTTCCAGTCTCTTTTTATCTCCTTTCCTTTCATTCATGCTATGATCCAATCTAAGAGCTAAATCAATCATAGCCGTGCAAGTGGTAGGTTGTGGCTCCACTTGAGCAATGGCATCTTTCAGTTCCTCACGTAAGCCCTGGTAGAATAACACCGTCTGTTTTGCCACTGGCCACTCAGTCTCAATTACCAACCTGTTAAACTGGGTAACATATGTGACTAAATCCCGATCACCCTGTCTTAATCCCAACAGCTCCTTATCTCGAGCTAATGACACCTCTCTGCGATCAAATAACCTGCCAAATTCTCCTAGAAAGCCATCCCAATTGTATAATAAGGGATCATCTTTCTGAACCAACGGTATTGCCCATGCAGCTACATCCCCTGTTAGATATGAAATGACAAATGCCGTCCTAGCCTGAATGGATTCAAACGCAGTAGGTTTACACAAAAAATGAAAACGACATTGGGTCAGGAATGTCATGTACTTCCTAGGATCACCAGAAAAGCGCTCGGCGCTGCCAACGGTACACTACTGGAGGGTTGAACAATAACCGTGGGATTATGACTCTGGGAACCTCTTGCCACATCAGCTCCTTCCAACGGTGTTCGCTGAGCTACCAAACCCTGTACCTGGGCCTTTAACGTATCCGATTCCTGTTTAGCTTGTACTAGCTCTATCTGAATATCCTGAAGCGCCTTAAGCACATCTGCCAAGGCCGGAGCGGTCGCCTCCATTTGGCTCGGATGGTTATAAGTATCCCAATTTGGGGGTGGCTTATTATGTCAACAACACCATAGGGGAGGAAGGTGTCGACACTCTCCCCCGAACCACAGAAGCCAAAAGAAGTTGACCCCCATCCGTGGTTGGCCCAGATACCTGATATTCAAAACACAGGATACCACATGGCAGCCAATGGGGGGAAGAGGGTTGGGGAGAGGTTGTAGATGGGGAGGGGGAGTTTAGGGAAACCGGATAGAGGGTTAGGAAACACCTAAAATGGATAGGATAGGGGAAAGAACAGGGAAAAACCCAACACTGTCTAATGCATAGATAATGTACCATGAAACATAACACACACATAGGTCACAACATATGGCCCCCTTAATACAGGCCAAAATAGTACCTAGCTAGTGTACTTGTGCTCTCTAATAGCCCCTTGATACAGGCACATGTAGTAATTACCAGGACATAGAATACATGTATGCAAGCACAAATGAAACAAACTCATGGGATGTGATTCCCAGTATGAAGAACATGACACACGGCCCTTTGGGCAAGCATAAGCAAAATAAAACAATCATAGAACATGTAGGACCAAAGGTGTGAGTTCGACTCCAACAGAGAATGGATTCCAACAAACATATACACTGTAATCCTAATCTGTAGAATGCACTGCATGCCCGCTTAGTGCCTTCTTAGAAATGGATTAATCATAGAGTTCTGCCCATATGACTTGCTCCTGAAGTCTCTCATGCAAACATTGCCCCACATTAACTCACAAGAGCAAACAAACTCATAAAGCACTTATCTGTGCATCTGGGAGACTTGCAAGCCGTCCCAGATGAAGACTGACGACGCCTTGAAGTGAAGCCCCGTTCACAGTGTCAGCACCGGTATGGGAGCGGAGCTGATATGAGGCAGCGCGCGATCTCCTTACACTTCGTGGGCTCCGCCACTCTTTCTATCATGAACTGCGTAGTTCTCCGTGTGCTACTGCTGCCACATACCCTGAATCCTCTTAGAGTGTGCGCGAGACCGTACGAAACTCAGGCATGGCTTCGCCTCATGAAAACAATAAGCCACACCTGCCGTGCGCCGTTGGCCCTTGATAAGCTGTTACTAATTAAGAACAGCTGGCCAAACGCGCGCACGGCAAGGACTACAAAACACCAAAGGGGCTGCTGGGAAATGTAGTTTTTTCTAGCCCAAGTACATTTCTTACGCTCTGTTTAGATTTAGACACATTTTTCGCCTCCACCACCCCAGATTCCTGACAACACGTGAGTGTAATACGCCAAAACAAATTATCAGGAATCGGGTCATGACTCACCTGATCAAATCCTAAGGAGGTCCGATCGGATTTCAAAGTTCTAACTAAGGTCCCACGTGGTTGGTGATTTCTGTAAATCTGCCCACCTCGATATATGGACCCTCGTCAAGATGCCGACTCGGACCGTCCAGGGATCGGATCATGCAGCGCTGCTGAGGTGTCGCTTCTCACCCAAGAAAGGGGCTCCCTTTTACACCGTCCGATCCCAGTCCGATAGCCGCGTCAACCTTCAACGAGCTGGCATCAATCTTGAGGATCCCTATTGGGAGTACCCCAAAAGGAAATACGCCAAACACGGGCTTATAAAGATTCACAGATCTTTATTCTATAACTGTACAGTTTACAAAGAAACAAAGTATCAGATAGCTATGTGGCCCTCAGTACATCACAGCGAATACCAGCCCTTTCGGTGTGAGAAGTGAGAGGTACTGGACGTCTAAACATTTACACTTTTTATACATTTCTGATCATAATGTCCAGCCCCCCTACAGGTTAATAATACTCGGTCTAGGGTTCGTGCCAAGCTCACTTCTAGTTTGTCCAACTATATGCATGTGGATCATCTTTAGTTTGTACAACAACAAGTCACAATGACAACAGTGTATTCTCGGATTTAACATGAAGCCTTAGGACACGTCCTATACAATGTAGTTCAGGAAGTGTCCACGTTCAGTATTTAGACAGCATTGTATTTGATGTATGTCCGCGGATCAGACTTGTTGGCGCACATAATCCTCTGTCTACAAGTCAGACATGGGACAAGGTCTCTTTACTCGACCCAAACATTCGGCCAACAGACAGTTTAGACATTAACTTGTATACAAAGGTCGGGACGGCTCAGTTACAAGCGGGGAACACTGTCCACCATTTTAGAACACAGAATGACTTTGGAGTGTAAATCAAAATGGCCGATGGAACTAAAATGGCGGCTAAGTCGATCTAAGATCGAAACTTTGCAACGCAGATTTCTTCGCAGAGCGACTGAGTTTAGGCCAATTTATACAATAAAGGAGGCATGATATGATATCCTGCTTAACAATTTGATATAATGGTGAACCAAAGATGTCTAAAAGAGGATTCCGCCCATCCAAAAAAGCGTCAAGTGCCAAGTCATTACTATTCAAGGAATTTTGGGAATTATTCTACTAGTTATGCATATCAGTCTAGATCAAGAATATATAGTCATTGTATATTTTCCATGTGTGTTTACATTTGACCAGATTTGTAATGGTTGTGAATAAGGCGTAGCAGATTTCAAATTGTACCATAATTGTGCTGGCAACAAAAGGGGGCATATTTAGCCCCCATTGCTACACCCATGGTTTGTGTGTAATATTTTTCCTTAAATGCGAAACAATTATTGATCAGTGTGAACTCTAGCATTTCTTTTAAAAAATCACAGTACATTTTGAATGAGCAATTTGTCTTTAAGCCAGATTTCGATGTCTTAATTGCTTACTCATAATATATAGATAAGGCCTTAACATCATTCTTTACTAACCAATGTGACTCCGTTCAATTTTGCCAAATTGATTAAGATGTCCATTGATCTCTGGTGTAAGAGTCAAGTTACCTTCACATCTGTGTGTCAATGTATTCAGAGATGGGTTCCATCAGCCACCCAATCCAATTCACTATGGGTCTCAGTTCTGGTATTCTTTCAAATTCTTTCTGGATCTAGGGTACAAATTATACAGACATTTTAGTGCTCCTCAAATAATCGTACTCATCTCCGATGAGCAGTCCCAAGGCATACCACATAATGATCATTTATTCTGCTTGCCTCTTGGGAGATAGAGTGGGGTCTGATGGTAGTTCAAGCTAAAATTCTGGTGTTCTAATGTGATAGTTCTGTCTCAATGTAATCTACCCAATTCAGCATAGTTATTTTGCTACCTTTATCTGCCTTTTTCATAATGAGATCATTATGGACAGTCTTTCAATGGCTCTTTTTTATCTGTGATATGTTTTTGAAGTTCCTGGTCATTCTATTGTATTGTATATGTTCTAGTTCTTCACTAACAGCTGTGAAGAATGTATCTTATGATTAAAATCGGCAGATAGTGTGTTAAATTTAGATTTCTTTTTTAGTTTGCTTGGCCTGTTATACTCTATATCTCAAGGTAACTATCTAGATAAAAAAAGACTTCTCATGATAAAGGTGGTCATTAAATGATAAGTGAGAACCACTTGACTTATTCCACAGTTTCTTTATGGTATTTCAAACATTTTGAATAGATTGAAAAAATGTGTGAAAAACAACATCAGGCGACCTGAAAATTGTAGCAAGGCACTACATGTACATTTTACGATCTAAAAGGATCATCCTCAGGTGACTCGAACTATCCAGAAAGCAGCGATAGATCTTTTTCCTAGCCTGGCTTGGTACAAAGCAGAGTAGCTTTACTCAGTCAAAGTTTACTCTATATCTAACTGGTGTAGTCAGGATTTGTCTTTGAATTCTTCTCCTCCTTCTAAACTCATGAGAGGTTTCATATGTCCTAAATCATCGATGCTAGGGAGAGATATTTCTCTTTCTCTTCTTCAGATGGTGTAGGTGTGTCCTCTTTATTCAAAAATGTTTCAAAATTTCAATTTCCCGACCAATTTGTATAGATGAATGTAGTTGTTAGTACTATTGATGGGTTTAATGGTGAAAATCGCGTTTTTTAGGATTTGTGATTCAATAATATCTATAGTTCGATCTGATAGATTAAGAACTATAACTTTGTTTTTGTTCCATGTCTCAATTCCGATTGCTTGCTCTTTTTTTTGTATCTTCTACTATTCGTTTTCTTCATTTTGCTGATGCCTTACCTCTTTTTCCTCTCGATTTATGGTAGTTATAGTAGTATCTTCCGTTAATGGTTCTTAGAAGGTAACTTAATTCTGTATAATTTCCCTGTAGCCTTTTATGTTTGTACTCCTGTATTTTCTGATTTTGGTTAAAATAAAATGTGTTCTTTTAAATGTAGATGGTTTTGACAGGGCTTTACTATTGTTGGAGTTTATGCTCCTCTTTCATCATCTGAACTAGGAGGTGCTTATGTGGCCGTAGAAGTTGGTGTTCCTTGTCTAGTACTTGTTCTACCACCATCTTCATTCTGATATGTGTATACTCTGCTTTGTCTGTAAGCTTTCACATCTCAGCAACATTGTCTCAATTTTTTTACTTTGATTTCATGCTGGTATTTAGACAAAATGTGATTTTTAAAATATCATAGTTTTCTTAGTGGGGGTCAGACCAATTCATCTCTTCTGTTCACTTGATTAGGGTACCTATCTCATTTACAACCTTAGTGTAACCCTTTTCAGCATGCTCTATTAACATTATCAACATAACTAATGAGCTGTTGTTCAGGTGATCTTCTCGTTGTATTGCAATTTCCTTATCATTGTCATTGAAGTTAGGGAAGGCACGTAACCTCAGTCTCCAAGGACTTCTGTTATTTTCTAAGTATTATTCTAATGTAGATGGTTCCCAAAAATGTAGCTATTTCTTTTATAGTCAATGTTTCTCTAATCGTATTCTTATACCCAAATGTATGTTTTGTACTGCCTTTAGGGAGAAAAAGTATTTCTAAGTCCTCTCTGTGATGTCTCTATGATTTGTCATTCTAAATATGTTGTTAATTTATTTCTAGCGCTAACGTGTAAAAGACAATTCTCTTAAGCAGCTTGAGGAGACTCAACAATTGCGACAAAATTGGTATAGAAGGAGTTTGAGACACTCGTCTGTGCTGGATATATGTTAGTACATCACAACAATTCACAGTCCTAGTCCAAGTAACAGGGTCTAATTCCCCCTAAAAACAAGCATTGGGTCAAACGTTGTTATAGTGTATAAATATCAATAATTTATTTAAATGTGTTACAGTTTAGTTAATAAACTTTACACATACAAAAAGATAGTTAATCAGATATTAGTTCTAAAATCAAACTATTATGACATTGAATTAAATAACATCTTCACCATAAGATAACAATTAATATCTACTTTTGGTAAAATGAGATTAAACAATAAAATAAGTCCAATCTAAACCTAAAACATGTCTAAAGTATACCATATTTCCTAAAAACACTAGCATAGATAAAACTCACATTGGAAATATCAAAACAGAATGATAAAACAGTTCAGAACATCACATTATTAGTACACATATTGCCACAGTCGTCAGTGATCCTAGAGTGAACAGGGTCATAGGTTGTAATATAATATAGACAATCTATTCATATCTTGATACCTAATTTTCCCTCTATCCTAAGCCAGATGTTATATAGAGCAGTCAAGGCTCGTACATTCTCTGAATTTAAGCAGTGGTGCCAAAATAATGCATCAGTGATTGAAGTCAGATCATGTGTATATTTTCCAAAGTGATAATGAATTACATCCGTCAAACTTCCACATTGTGTCAGAACATGTTGTGCTGTCTCCAAAACATTGTCTATTTTACACATTCTACATAACAGTAGTTCCGGCAGAATTCGCTCTCTTCTACCCGTGACCCATAGGGTCGGAAGTTGGTCCAATCTTAATAGAAGAATAAAACGTCACAATCTTTTAGAGGGACATACATTTAGGAAGTCTCGCAGTTTCATAAATGGATAAAGCCTGTATTTCACAAAGTCATAACTTTTCAATGTGCTAAGGTGGGCAAAATTCTCCAGCCAGTCCCACATTTCAATACGCTTGTCTAGAGCCATCTGGACCTGCTTAGAATACCCTACTTCACGCCAAGACCATCCTACATCTGCAAGATATTTTATCATTTTGACTGCATGTGAGAGGGAACTTTGCTTCCTGCATATTTCCTTATTAACTATAATCAGTAACGGATTCCTTACTCCACTACGCATTTTTATGAATAACCCAGATCTCTTTTTCATTACAATGGCTTTCAATGATGGTATGCCCAATTCCAGACGTATAATAGCCATTGGAATTCCTGGTGCTAAACCCAGGGCCCGCCACCAAAATGTCCCTTCTATGACCTGAAGCCAGCTGAGATCTTCATCAAAAAGAGCCTCTAGCCTATAGGTCATCATGGGTACAAAAACATGTAGATAGAGTTGGCGTGTGCCCCATAGCGTAAAACCACCTTGTCTATTTGTAAAGCTAGCAATTAACGCTGTAACCTGTGCTGCACGCGTACTCCAGGCATGTTTGCATGCAGCATATTCCCCACTAGTCTCAAAATCGATACCCAAATAACGATATTGCAGAGCAAAGGGGATTATGATCTTGCCCACCATAAGGTTCATACGTGCTACTCTTTTGTAGGTAAATATCATGAAACTATACAATATATTGTTCGACTTGAATCAGTGTTTTCAAAAAACAAAATGAAAGTTTACCTTTAAAATAATAGCACTTAAATAAATGCGCACATTGTCCACCTCAATGTTCCAATTGACTTCGATTCAGTGTGCTCTACCCAAGTATTTAGCCAACAATGTGAGGTGCTCTCTACTGAGTAAGCACCTATTGTATGGGCTGTAGCCCGCTCAGGAGGATCTCAATCATCTTTCCTGTAGCGCTTACAGAGGAGAACACTCATTTGACCATCAGTAGGAGTAGCACATAAGAGAAGGCCAGTCCAAAATGGCAGGCAAACACCCACTGAGGAAGGACACCAACAACAACTCCTTGTGGTGCTGGTAAACTGTCGTTGGGCGTAGCTGTTTTGGCACCAGCAGCTTCGCCACAGAGCCTTTGACGCAGGTCCCAGGAGCTGTTGGTTCCATATAACGAGTACGTATTGTTTGGCTTAAATATACGGTCTTCCAAAGCACTGCATTTATTAGTGCTTAGGATAACAATATATTTAAGCAAACAGTAACATCCCGGGGCGCATAGCTCACTGCACTGGGCTATTACTGTATATAATAATACCCATCGCAGATATGTCTATGCCTGCGCGCTGTTACCCACGGCCAATAGGGTGTGCCTAAACGGGACCTGCACCGAAGGTTTCATGCTGAAATGGCCGGCGTCAAAATGGCTGTGCCAGAATGGCCGGCTTCTTGAGGCGCGCTTTTTCTCTAGGCTTTGAGGGCAAAGGGCCCCCATCGGAACTAAAAATCAGCCTACAAGATAAGAAATCACTAAACAATGTTTGTTCCACTTAAAAAGAAGGGGGCACATCCTGAATGACCTACACAATGAGTCTCTCAAAAGTACTTTAAAGGTGTGTTTATTGCTGGGAAGATTAATGAGTAAGCCACAGGCTGCACTAATAGCACCACTGACACATTAAACATTATATACATATCAACATGCGTAAAAATATCAGGTATAGCCAAACGATGCCTTTCTGTTACAGCACAGCACGACATTACCACAGAAATTACACAATATTTCCAGAAGATGGTTTCCTGTCAGAATCCTCCTGTTTGACTGACAGGTTTCAACGCTGCATCAAGGTTGCCAAGAGCACCTAAAGCATCAAGTTCTATCTCTGGATCTCTCTGGGAGGCTCGTGCTCTTTAGAGATTTACGCAACATTTCAGAAGGTTGGAAAGACATGCCAGGAGCTGGCTTCTGAACATACCCTATGAGCCCCCACGTATTCTCATTTTACGCCGTTATATAGGTCTATTCAACGGCTGACGTGCATGAACTGCAATAAACAATACGTTGTTTCTTCCATATTATTCTCTTGTCCAAAAAGCGCGCTGTCGGGCACTTCAGTGGACTACTGAGACGCACAACTGTGTGCGCACTAATCAATACACACAATCTCGAAGCTGCCAAGCTGCATTTTCCTCACGCTGGCTACTTTCAAGCGGATGAGATATTTTTGGATAATGAGTTACTTAAAGAATTCTGTTTTTTTTGTAACTGGCGCTCTAGTGAAGTCTATTGTGGCTTTAAATAAGTATATTAATTAAGGTGTGCATTCAGGGGTGCGCCTAGACTAACATTTTGGGGGTGGGGTGGGCGCAACCCTTTGAATGTTGGGAGGGGTGCTAACAACAGAGACTGTGGGGGAGGGACACGCGTGTTTGTGTGGGGACCTCTAACTTCTTGCACATTCTAATGAGACTATTCTATTGCATCTTCAATGTTACAAGCAGTTAACTCCCTCCTTCACGCCTGAAACCACACACTTAAGAACTGCTGTGGGAGTGAGCTCTCTCCTGCCCCGCTACCTTTACAATCACTCCCCTGGCATGCAAGTCCTAACCCCATCATGATTTAATTGCCTAAAAATGTATACATAGGAATACAGGTGCTAACAATGATACGTTTTACATTAATAATTGCCAGGCCTTTGTTAGTTGTGCATCCGCAGGCGTTGTCTGTATCCTGTCCTGTCCTTCCACGGCTCTGTAGGTCAGCTGGGCAAGTCAACATATCCCAATATGTCAGGGGGGGGGAGGCTAAAGCCTGATATGCCTAACGGCCATCGCGCCACTGTGTGCATTTGCTGTTTACTGCCTGTCTCCTTACAGTGGCCATATTGTCTCCATAATGATGACCTGCCGTGCCGTGAGCAGATGGGCAATCGAGCATGCATGAGAGTGATATGGCCCCTGGCTCTTCCCAGTGTTCCTAATTCAAATGCACCTGAATGTGCCCACTGCTTAGCCAACCCCAGTAGTGTCTACTCTCATCTCTTGGAACCTCATGAGTAGGGCACAGCTGATGCTTCTTCAGTGCCGAGAGCCCCGCACCACCACTCGCTGCTGGCTCTCTGGACTCAGGCACTCGCAGTATGGCAGCAGCCGCCATCTCGGCCTGAGAACTTTCATGTGGCATGGTTCAGCTGCCTCGCTTGGCCTGCCACCGTAGGCGTACAGTCATAGTCAGTGTATGGCTTAAGCGGGCAAGCCCCACCCAAAATCTGCTCATGCCCACTCAGCACACCGCACTGTACATATGTCACTGGACAGGTTGAGCAGCAGAGGTCAGTCTCCGACTCCCGTACATGTCAGGAACCAGGCTGCTCTTCCTGCGTCCTTCTTTTTACTGTAGTTAAGGTCAAAGGCAACGCAAGCGCTCCGACATGGGGGCGGGCAATGTGTTCTTATCGTACCATGTCATTTTTTACTGGCATTAGGGGGCAAATACAATATGAGTTCTTATATTGGGGGGATTTTGTGTGGCCAACAAGGACATGTATTCTTATGTGGTAGAGCAATTCTTTTACTGGCATTAAGGGAATGCCAACACAAATATGTCTTTATGTGGATATACTGGCATATATTGGCAGAGGCAGCATGAGCATGTTTTTTATAGTATCATTGCTGGCATTATGGGCAAATCAAACATTAGTTTTTTCTTAGGTGGGAATACTGGCATATATATGTGCAATGGACGTGTTGGCATAATCAATATTGAAAGGTTTTTTAACACTTTGCATAGTACTGGTATATAGTGGGCAAAGGCATTAAGAACATTTATTGGAAAAATGCTCCTTTGCATTGTTGGTTAATTGACATCTGACTTTTTTCATGTCTTACCCCAAACAAAAAGACTGTAAACTGTGCAGCTTTTTTATCACAAAAAGTGTACTGTAAAATGCAGCATTTTAATCCATTATTTTAAAAATGATCTTGGGGGCGGGGAACCCTCCTAAACCTCCCTTGATTAGGGTGCGCAAAGGGCCAGAGCAGAACAAGCCCCCTTCCCTCTGCGGTCTCCGTAATGGGTGGGCCCTACTAAATTAGCTCTAGGCTCTGCTTGTTACACAATCTTGGCTACGCCTCTCTGCCCGCCACATGGCACCAGTACTCTGGGCAGCGGGGAGAGCCTCTTCTCCCCGCCACGGCCCACTTAAAAATTGCTATCAATTCAATGGAGATCTAACACGTCGAACAGTTTACCTGTTGCTTTATAAACATGAAACAAGACCACAGAGACCCAACCATGCAGCTGCACGTCTGACATTTTCTCTGTCTCCCACTTCCAAGGATAAGGTTCTGATTGTAGCCTGCAGACCAGCAATTGTTTGGAAAGCAAACGTTATAGCGAAACTCAACTTTTCCATACTGATATAGGGCTTTGCACATATACTGAATCCCTGGTTGCTTTGAGTGACATGATGAGGCAGCTTCTCTGGTCTATTCTGTATTCCATCTGAGACCAGCAGGCCAAGCAGATGCCACAATACTGGAAACGTGATTGGAAGCCCTAAGCAGTACGTTTTGACGTGGCACATTTTGGCGCCGCAGATTAGTTGCAATAAACACCCCTATAGTGGCACCCGGTGGCAAAAACATAGCCTCATGATAATTGCTCTTTTTTTGCTGACAGTATATGTGCAAAGCCCTATATCAGTATGGAAAAGTTGAGTTTCGCTATAACGTTTGCTTTCCAAACAATTGCTGGTCTGCAGGCTACAATCAGAACCTTTTCTCTGCAGGCGTTCAATCAGACCCTTTTCTCTGCAGGCTACAATCAGAACCTTTTCTCTGCAGGCGTTCAATCAGACCCTTTTCTCTGCAGGCTACAATCAGACCCTTTTCTCTGCAGGCTACAATCAGACCCTTTTCTCTGCAGGCGTTCAATCAGACCTTTTTCTCTGCGGGCTACAATCAGACCCTTTTCTCTGCAGGCTACAATCAGACCCTTTTCTCTGCAGGCGTTCAATCAGACCCTTTTCTCTGCAGGCTACAATCAGACCCTTTTCTCTGCAGGCTACAAACAGACCCTTTTCTCTGCGGGCGTTCAATCAGACCCTTTTCTCTGCAGGCTACAATCAGACCCTTTTCTCTGCGGGCGTTCAATCAGACCCTTTTCTCTGCTGGCTACAATCAGACCCTTTTCTCTGCGGGCGTTCAATCAGACCCTTTTCTCTGCAGGCTACAATCAGACCCTTTTCTCTGCGGGCGTTCAATCAGACCCTTTTCTCTGCGGGCGTTCAATCAGACCCTTTTCTCTGCAGGCTACAATCAGACCCTTTTCTCTGCGGGCGTTCAATCAGACCCTTTTCTCTGCAGGCTACAATCAGACCCTTTTCTCTGCAGGCGTTCAATCAGACCATTTTCTCTGCAGGCTACAATCAGACCCTTTTCTCTGCGGGCGTTCAATCAGACCCTTTTCTCTGGAGGCTACAATCAGACCCTTTTCTCTGCGGGCGTTCAATCAGACCCTTTTCTCTGCAGGCTACAATCAGACCCTTTTCTCTGCGGGTGTTCAATCAGACCCTTTTCTCTGCAGGCTACAATCAGACCCTTTTCTCTGCGGGCTACAATCAGACCCTTTTCTCTGCCCCTCCACCTCTGCTTGGGCTCTCCTACAGAGGCAAGCACCTCTCTATGCATGAACCTTTGAAGTGTTAACTAAGTTCCTATCACATGAGGCCCCGAGCCAGAAGGGGATAAATATCCTTAGGATAGAGAACTCCCAAAGCAAGATGGTGGTTATAGAAAGAGAGAAACTGACAGAGAAAGAGCAACACAGAGGGTAAAAAATCGGGGGAAAAGGGGGAAAAGAAGAAAGGAGGGAGCAAAGGAAGCGGGATAGAGCAATGAAGAAAAGAACAGAAGGGAAAAAGAAAGTGAACCAAAGTTAGAGGTTAGTTCAAGGTGGTTCTCTTGTCGGATCTAGTCTGAGTGCTGTCTTGGACACCAGGACAGTTTTTAGTGTTCTCCTGAGTGGGTAGGTCGTTCCACATTTATTTGACGGAAACTAAAATGGGTTTCCCCCAGGTCTATGCGTGTTACATTTGGGGAACATCAAGAGGTATTTGGCCACGAACCTAAGGTTGCTACCGTCCTAGCAGGGTGTCCATAGGCCCTTCAGGTATTAAGGCCCTTTGTTAAGCAGTCAACGGTGTCTCAGGCATGCTACTTTCCGGTGGTGCTTGTGAAATGCCTTAAGCCACAACTAACCAAAGCAGAATGCGAGTCTATCTGGTTCTGGAACCTGGCAAAGCCTGTGTATCAGTACGCGCAGCACGCTAATATTTATTTATGGGCCTGAGGAGGTGTGTCATACCTGTTGCTGGTGATGAAGAGATAGGCGATGCCTGCAACTGGCATATAGCACGCTTTTTTTTATGCTGCTGCTAATATGGCAGCTGGTTATATGTGCTGCTGTGCTGGGCACGTGAAGGTTGGCAAGTATTTTCACGGGCATGTGAAGGCAGGTCATGCCTCTTACTGGGATTGTGGAGAATGGCCATACCTGTTGATGTGCATGTGGAGGCTAGCCATGCATATTAGTTGCCATCTATGTGGAGGCTGGACATACCTCTTGCTGGACCCATAGAAGCTAGTTATATTTGCAACTGGGCAAGTGGAAGCTGTCCGGCCTATTGCGGGGCATGTGGAGGCTGGACATAGATATTGCAGAGAATATGCAGACTGGCAATAAATGTTCCTTGGCATTTGGAGCCTTTGCATATCGTCCCTTGACATGTGACCAGTGTTACCCATGTCTGTTACTGGGCATATGGCAGATTCCTTTACCTGTTGCTCAGGAGATGGAGACTTTCCATACCTGTTGTTAGACGTGAGGAGGATAGTGATACATGTTGCTAAGCATGTGATAATTAACTCTACCCCTTTCTAGTCACAAAATGGCTGCACTACAATGGCTGAATTATTTCCTCACCAACCGAACCCAAAGAACATATCTACCGCCAGTTACATCAAACACAGAAAATATCACCTATTGTCTACCACAAGGATCAAATCTCCCTCTGCTTCTCTTCAATATCTACATGACCCACCTAATGAAAATCATTCAAACCCATGGACTGACAGGTCACAACTATGCTGGCGACACCCAACTCATCCTCATGATAACTTCTGATCAAGACTCTTACAACACCCTCAACAAATGCCTCACTGACATAAACACCTGAATGACAAACAACAGCCTCGAGCTAAATCCAACCAAAACAGAGATAAGGATCTCCCCTCTGCAAGACAATACAACACAGACATAACTGACCTGGCCTGTGTTGTACCTGGCCAGCGAGCATGGGAACCCAACCAGAGACATCTACATTAATAACAATTCTCATGGACAAAACCCTCTCTTTGGAAGCATAAGTCAATGCAATATCAAACAAATGCTTTTACCTCCTGAGATTAATAAGACAGATCCTCCCTTACCAAAGAACCTGTTGTGATCATCTCCTTGGTATTATTAAGAATAGACTACGCAAATAGTCTCAATCTTGGAATGCTAGAAGGCCACAACACATCCAAAATACCACAGCAAGACTACTCCTCAGACTAAATAGAAGAGACCACATCACACTGGCCCCGAGACTTCTTCACTGGGTGCAAGTAAAGAAACGCATAAACTTCAAAGTCCCCTGAGTTGCTCACAAATCACTACACGGACAAGGAGCCGAAATCCTCTACGCTAAAATCACCTGTTAACAACCAGCAAAAGATTTAAGATTGAGCAAACAACTCCTAATAGAAGGAAGACACTACGATAAAAGTTAACTCGGAGGAACTGCCTTCTCTTATCTAATAGCCAAACAATGATACTCGGTACCGAAGGAAATAAGAATGATGGAAGATCACCTAACGTTCAGAAAATGACAAAAAATATGGCTATCCAACTCACGCAGATAAACATAGACGGACGCCCCTACAAACCATACTCCTGGACCAAAGCAAACTTGAGACAATACCGATTGGAAAACCGACAATAAAACTTTTCAACACCCAGAGATTCCCAGAAGCCAACTAACCAAGCCCCCCTTCTCTTTTCCATGCCACCACAATTTCTCCCATAATTCACATGCCCAGCGGGCTAGTGAAACAACCCACCAAAATATTCAAATCACACACCCCTCTCTAATCATGCTACAACCCAATATCTGCAGACAACAAACAACTCAGACATTGGACGCCACCCTTCAGGACACTACAAGACCAGGACACATAACAAAGCACACTGAAAAAGCTGGCTTGCATAGATGCCAGTTTCTCTTGGTTCTGCATGTGTCAACAGATGAGCACAACTTCATCCTATCCCTCTCTCCCTCACTAACCAACCATACCCACTTTTCTTGCAGAGTCACATGAGTGCCTGGAGACCATGGAAATGGTAGCAGTGTGTGGTATAAATCAACGTAACGTGTATATTGACAATAGTTGCTTTAGGTTGAAAATGTGGACATTTCCCAATCACCAATATGGCTTCATCTTTATATCGCTTCACGTTCTACCAATGTCTCTGGCACAATATTCTTTTTTTATTTTATATTTTTAAACACTTTATCATTTTAAAGAAATATAATATAGACATATTCATAACATCCATGGATTACACTTCAACTACTAAATTCTTACTGCATCAACTCCTCCAATTATTACACTAACCATATTAACATTTTATCATTTTATAAACTATAACTTAATCCATTGTGGCCCAATGTTTTTTAAAAGGCACCATTTGTTATTTCTGCTAGAAATCCCTTGGGATGGGGTTAGGGGTATCGCGGCAGAACTCTCAAGCACCTAAAAAATAAAAAAACTTTCTTTCAAATTCTTTCATGTGGTACCAGAGTAAATAACCCAACACAGTAAGTCTTGTTGCCCCATTCACGCCTAAGATTTAAAAACAACAAATGATTTGTGGGGAACTTAGTATCATTAAAACTAAGGGCCTCATTTTGGGAAAAAGTGGCAGTAATACTGTCACCGCCTGCTTTGCCTGTCCGCCTGATTATGGGTTTATTATGGGTGAACTCATAAGAAGGAATAATCGCCTGCCTGCTCATGGCAGAATTAACTCCAAAAATGGCACTAAATGGCGTTGGCAATGCTATCCGCTATAAATGGCTATCCGTGGTAATACCGCAATGGCCCAATGAAGTCTAATGGTACGTCAGGATGAGGAATTAGCGATTAGGTGAAGAGTCAGCAGTTAAAGGGTATTTTCTTGGGCAGTATTAGCACTGCTAATGCCACCAAACCTATTATGGGGCGCTGCGTGTTTCATTCTCTGTGTTCTCTTTCCTCCCCCCTTCTGAGAAAGCCTTCACTACTAATAAAGCAGTGATTACAGTGCCTTCTAAAATCTCTGCTAAAATGTGTGAGGAACCAGCTTTAATGTGGATGTGTGTTTAATTGGTGCAGCTTGTACATTTCTGTCCCCCTCATGGGAAGGTCAAGTTGCACTTGAGAAGGCAAGTTGAGAGTAGTCTTCTCAGCTTAATTAGCGCTGCACATCAAACCGCATGCAGCTCATTACTTCAACCAATCCCACACCGCGGCAGCGCTGCCCTCCCCTGGCATACTTCTGACAAACACTGCCTCCAAACCAGATTCAACCTGATTAAGCACCAATGTCTGCTTCTGACATTCCCCCGCTAATGGGCACTATTTGGGTCAATTATATGCAACACAAAGAATTCTCAAAAGAAAATTCTGGTATTGCAGGAGATTAGTTATCAGAAACAAAGAGATGACAATGTCATAGAAACGGATATGTCCTGTTCTTTGTGAATCCCTTGATAACCAGTGAGAGTTCAGAGCTACACCGTGCAAAATGGAGCAAGCAGAACACCATTGAGGCAGTCAGACAGAACCCCACAGAGGCTTAAATGATACCACAAGGACACAGGGGGCCTCTTTTTATACCAATTACAGCTTCAATAAATGGCACATAAGTAACCTTTGAACACCACCTGCTCCTCTGATTCCCGAAGGCCGTCTGCAGTGTCTGTGTATATATATATATATATTCAAAGAAAAAGCTTTGGTTGCAGAGACGTTAAGGTGAGAATTTATACTTAATGAAACAAACCCCCTGAAATTCAGCTAAAGCCACCTTAACTTCACACCCCCTGTTGTGCAGACTATGACCACAATTATGACATCATAGATCACATCACTGATGACATCACTAATTACATGTTGTATGGGAACACTGTTGACATTGCAAATTACATCACTGATGTCATCACTGGTGACAACACTAATTGCATTGTATATAACTGATTACATCAATGCAATTAGACATGACATAATGTATAAATTAGCTCATGAAAACATTGATTACCTTAATAATAATTTAGGCCGTGGACTTGGCGGCCATGACAAAGGCTGGGGTCACTGGCCAGCCCCAAGTGTCAAAGCTAGTGGTTGGTTAGTGTTAGGGAGAATTCTCGTTTTATGGCTAATTTCCCTTACCTATAGAGTCCCCTAGCAGCTTTGCTGGATTTGAACGGTTTGTTTCTTTTTACCTGCTAAGAGTGAGACTCTTTTTCCCACTCTTAGGCATTTTTGCTATGTGTGTCCTAGGCTACTTTTTTTGTGTATAATGCTTATGGCATTTTCTCTCACCCATAGGAACCATCTTTATTCACATGTGTTACACTGCACCCTGAGTGCAGTGACACAGGGGTGTCGTAGCGACCCCAAAACATAGACTCCATACCCTGGAACTGACTACTGTCTCCCAGGGCATGTAAAGTCCCCATTGACTTTACTAGTCAATTTTTATGAACTAAACCAGTACAACCCATCTTACTATGGAGGTACTGGAAGGGGTTAATAGTTTTTCCCCTGTGTTCATTTTCAAGAGTGTATCCTACAGTACCTCTCTAAAAAGTTTCTGGCTGGTGGCAGTGGTTACTACCAAAAATATTCGACCGCAAATATTTCTCTATGGGATTTTCCCATTATTCGAGGCTACCACTTTTTCTGACAGCCTCTAACATACTGCCGGTGCATTTTAATATTAACTTTGCTCCGGTAGGTTTTATTTGCCAGAACTTTGATATAACTTCTTTTTCGTGTCTTTCTCTACAATCCTAACCCAGGTTGGGGATCCTTTGTTTGTACTTTTGGCGGGCTTCTGCCAAGAAGCCCTCCTTTTGGCTCCATGAGTCTGGGGTGGGTCCTTTGTGTGGGAGGGGAGTAGGACCCCTGGACAGGGTTGCCTCAGCAACTCATATCGCACTCTATCCTGATAGGCTGGAGGGTCTCCCACCAAGATGACCACTCCACTGTGTGAGTGACAGCTAGGCTGTATGAATGGGTCTCTTTCTGCATAAAAGCAGGGTCATGAGGACTGGAAGAGCAAGACGTCGCCACTGGAACTACGGAACCAAAGAGGAGAGTAGCCGAAGACACCTGCAATGACTACCACCACCGGTGAAGCCCTGCTGAAGCGTCTCACCACTTTTCTCCACATGACTAGAGGAGATCTTCATCTGCAAGAGCCTTCTTACCTTGAGCTGGTGGGGCCAACCAGTTTGCACATCGCCTTCCCGAACCTGCTGTGGTTGAATCGCCAGTGCCTCGCACTTGGAGGCCGGATAGCCACGCAGCTATCGACCCGGACCGCAATTAAAAGGAGTGTACCTTTTAAACTTCGTTTGGCAGCACCGCAGTTGGTTTCTTCCCTGAGTAGTGCAGTACCTCGAACCTTCCTCCACGACGAGAGCCTTTCTTCCTCTGCTGGATCCCCCAAACTGCAGGAACTATCAGGAACAACCGCCACCGCAGGAGCCACTTCTTCATTTTCAAGGTACATTGTTCTGCCAGGTCGCTCTTTCTTCGCAGTAGTGCTAAAGGTGTTTTAAAAGCTTCACCTACCTGTTGGGTTGGCCGCCCCCTCTCTTAACATTGTCTGTTCGCTTTCTGCATCCACCTTTTCAACATCGTTAACCAAAGACTTGATTGCAGCTACAAGAACATTTTGCTCCTGGGCCCTTGCCCTGTACCACTAACTCTGGCACAGGCCTACTGACTCTGGTCACATTTGTTAGACCTGCCTTCTCGAGATTGATTCCCAATTCAAACTGTGTGGTGCAAACCTTTCTTATAACTACCATTTCTTCCCCACTGCATAATCATTGTGAAATGCCATTTTGCTCAGTTTTCATTTGAGGTATTGCCTATACTGATGCACTGTCTTGCTGAACTGGTTCACAACTGATAGGAAGTGTTGCTAGGGTGTATAAGAACCTATTTCTAGATAACTTGTGTTTTTCCTCCCTTGTGAGACATTGTTAGAGGATCCCTTGTGTGTAGTTGTCACTGTGCTGTTTTGCTCAGTTTTCACTCTGGTTCACTTGGTCTACAATTTATATAGGGAGTGTGTGTATTTTTCTATTTGACTTAATTTAACTTGCTTGATATTTGTGATACATGTACTTTCTTAGAAGTGTATAAAATAAATATATATCTACTTTTTAACTACAAAGCTTTGGTCAGTTTTTCCTTGTGGCATAGCACAGTAGGCTTATTGTGTAAACCCTGAATACTGCTCATCTCCCTCTTGAGATAAGTCTGACTGCTCAGCCACAGCTACCAACTAAATCTTTGTGGAACAGAATGATACCAAAGGGGATGTATTGCTCTCACCTGTTGTCCTATTCTGGTGTAGTGCTCCCTAAGGGAACTGCACTGGATTCTGCCTAACACCCCTTTGGCTTTGAGCGATTCTGAATACTTTGTTTAGGGTGCGCATAAAACGTTCCGCTTCCCCATTAGCCCTGGGCCATAGTGGTGTCACTTTCCGGTGAATTATTCCGCACTCCTCCATGTATTGAGCAAACTGTTAGTGTTTAAAAAATACCTGTGCATGGTTAAAAGCCATGCCTAGTAGCCTGTCACTGTTTTTGAAATATACAGTGGGCAACGTTGAGAGATGTAGTCAGTGGCCATGGCTAAAGGCCATAGCTGGTGCCCATTAATATGTTAAAATATACAGTCGGCACAGCCAAAGGCCGTGGCCACTGGCTAGTATTGTGTTGAAGACCAGGGCTAGCGCCTGGTTAGTGTATATAATATACAGTGGGTACGGTCGAAGGCCATAGCTAGTGGCTGGTTAGTGTTGTGTAATACACAGTGGACACGGTCGAAGGCCCTCAGTTATTGCATTTTATTATTTTAAAATTGACAGTGGACATGGCCAAAATATGTGCAAACTGATCAAGGTCAAAGGCCATGGCTAGTGGCCCATTTATATGTTAGAATATATAGTGGACACAGTCAAAGATTGTGGCCATTGGCCACTATTGTGCTAAAGTCCATGGCTAGTGTCTATTCAGTGTATATAATATACCGTGGACACTGTTGAAAGCTGCATCCACTGTTAAAGTCCAAAATCTATTGTTGATTGCTTGTTAGTGTTTTACAATATTCAGTGCACATGGGTGAAAGTTGTGACCACTGTACTGTCCATAACTGAAGGCCATGACTAGTCCCCGTTCATGTGTTAAACTATATTTGGCCATGCACACTGACCATGGCTGAAGGCCATGCTTAATGACAGTTACTGTTGTAATGTAATTAGCAATGTCATCATTGTGGTCATAGTCTGTGCAACAGGGGGTGCAAATGTTAGTTAGCTTTAGCTGAATTCCAGGGATTTTGTTCCATTAAGTTCTCACCTTAACGTCCGTGCAATTAATGTTTTTTCCTTGAATTTCAAAGGTTTTGCTCACCTTAACATCCTTGCAACTAAAGTTTTTTCCTTGAAATTCAAAGGTTTTTGTTATTCTATAGATTTTAGAACGCTTCCAGTCCACTAGCATGGTCTTCGGCTATGGTCAGTGGGCATGGCCTTTGGCCATGTTCACTGTCCATTTTAAAACGCTACCAGACCACTAGCCATCCCCTTCGGATTGCAGGTTTGAGAACTCACAATGTTTTAGGCAATGTCAGTGAGATTAAATTATTTGCCACCAATGCACACACTTTGGTTAATTAGCATTCTCGAAGCGGTACACCCATTTTCAGTGCCATAATTTTGGCGCGGACCGATTTGGCACACCCATTCCGCGCAGTGTCCTTTTCGGCACACCTTTTTGAGTGCGAAAGCCATTCTAGTGCCGTTATTTTGGCGCAAGGGATGTTTGCACATGGCTGAATGCCCTCATGCTAAATAAGATCACAGGACTGCACTGCAACACACCTCGCCTACTCCCACTTGCGTTGCTTTTAAAATAAATTAAATTTAATTAATAACATTTAAAAAAAAAACATACAGCTTTGAAGCCTGGTCTGTAAGAGTTTATTTAACCACTAGCCACAATGGCATGGTGCATTATGGGGCATACATTTCATACTTAGCCTATCATTTAATGTGTGCAATGATAAAAGGTTAGGTATGAAACCTGTGAAAATTCCAACAATAACATCATTGTAGTGTAATGGTTAAGTGCTGTGTCTCAAACTCCTTAAGGCCAGGGTTCTCTGATAGCAGCATCCAGCATAAATGTGATTTTTAAAAAGTCATTGTTTCTGTTGTCTAAATATGCAGATGCCATGTTTTCTTAGATATTTTAAACTAAGAAAACACACCAGGACTGTGAACTGTCTAACATCCATGCATTAACCGGGACTGCCCATGCCTAGTTTCAAAACGAGGAAGGATCCGGCCATGTTTCTCTAAGTGTACTTCTCAGGGGGTGGCCCATATATAAGACAATATGGTCTTTGTGGGCATACCCCCTTCCTCACTTTGAAACTAAGCAGGGTTTTCCCCAGTTTCTCCAGGGATGGGAAACCCACTGTTGCTGTAAAAATACCTCTTTTTCTATTTTTTATTATTGACTGGGAGATTAAAAATACCAGAATACAATTCAGCAAAAGGCAAAAAATTGTCTCTGAGTGCAAAACTTTCAAGCGCTGACAGATCACGGTTTAAAAAAAAGTAATTCAGATGCCCATTCGGTTGCCCATCCATGCAGTAACCAGGACTGACCCTTCTTAGCTTCAAAGCAAGAAAAGGTCCAGCCCATTCCTCTAGGTGCTCTTGTAAGTTTGGCTCATTTATCAGGCAACATTGCCTGAGGGGGCTGGCCTCTTCCTCACTTTGAAGCTAAGCAGAGTCTGCCCTTGTTACTGCATGAATGGGTAACCTGGATGGCAATTGAGTCATCCTGACGGTCACTCTTTAAAAAAAAGTTTTAAAAATGTAACCACGGTTACCGCTCTACACATAATGCGTTTATCTGTAGTCCTTTGTAACCTCGGATATAGCCACGGATATCGACAAAACAGCTGGGAAAAAAATGCTTCTCTGGCCCTCTTAAGGCCATCATCAAGTGCCCCTCATTGTGTCATGCACCATATTTGGCTAAAGATTGCATTTTATTTTAAAATTGTTGATGACTGGTACTGCAAACCATTAAAAGCCCTGTGCATAGCTAAGACAACGATTATTATGCACTAATTAAATAATACCAAAGTCTTTTTTTATGCAGCTCCTCTTCCAGACTCAGAGAGTGGGACTAAAACAAAAGGCCAGTTCCTCCTCTTCTTAAATCTAAAGTGTACGATGTAACCAATTTTAAATAGATCTTGTCTTTTTGGAATAGGTAGTCAGCCCAATCTTATCAAAGTAACAGATGGAGGTTTGACATAGATTTATACAAATAAATACATGGCAAAATGTAATTATTACAGAAAGACCTTTTAATTCCCAGATCCTGACTTAACAGCAAATTTCTTTACTTTCATAGGTTGCATGAAAATTAAAAAAAAACGCGACTGGAAGAGAGTTGCCGATATCCCAGACTGGTAAGTTTATCCTACGTTGATATAATAATAACTTCTTGTTTATATAGTGCTTTGCCAAAGCACTAAACAGAATTTTTTTATGGACATTAATTATTACTCAGTCAAATTTGGTATTCATTTATCAACCTTAAAATGATGAAGGGTGTAAGTGGCCTTGCTGGGATGCAATCCTGCAGCCTGCAGGTCACACACAGATTTCTGAAGCAAACACTCAATCTGCTGAGCTATTTTACCAGCTAATAAATCGATCTATCAATCTCCGCTTCAGCCATATTGTTGCACATTAGCTCAAATAGTCTAGGCAGCCGCATGATTAGAGTTTGCTGTGAAATCACCCACTCCACCACAATTTTCATGTACTCTAATATGGACACACGATTTCCTTGAGCTTTGAATCCTAAAACTGAGATTTGGCCACGTGTAGTGGTCATTCATGGAAAAAAAAATAGCTGTGGATGGTTCACATTATTTGTTTAATTATTTTTTTCAAAGGCTGCGTCAATTATTCATCGGGTAGTAAGCATTGAGGCATATAAATCTAAACTCTGTGTACACTAAGCCCCTGATTTTCCCCGTGTATGTCCATTTCCCATTTTCCCTCATCGCAACTTAGGAAATACGCAACAATAAAAAGAACGTTACCCTCTGCGAAAGGGTTAGAAAAAAGGATCATTTACATGACTGCGTATTACACAACTCTGTGGTACTACTGGGACACCTTTTATAAACCTTGGTCGCATTAAAGGTTCTTATGGTCAGCAGGGATTTAGATCTGCAACATGAATGTCTGAGTTATAGTTTGCTGGCTCGATATATGCATATTCAAAATTGAACTGAGCAACTAGTATGCCATGATTGAACAAAGTATGCACACTCATTTTGATAACCCAGCATAAGTTATTGAATGCAACTTCCTAATGTGCAGACGGTTCTCAATATTATGTTAAGCACGGCATCATTTTATGGGATTGGGGGCCTTGCTGTGTCTTCACAGCGGGCGACCCGCGCAGTTCAGGGCTCAGACGCTAAAATGAAACACGCGATTGATGAATGACAGGCTAGGGGATGGTGTGTGCTGGTGTTTCGTGAAAGCAGTGTTTGCATGGCTTGTGGGGACACTTGACCAGTGTCGGGGGCAAAAAGAAACACTGCATGAAAAAGGAACAAACACTTCACATTTTGCTGCTGCATAATTATTAATGGGTATCAATAGGGCAAAGCACCGTTCCACAGCTGGCAAAGCGTTCCAAAGTGTCAAGGGTCATTGGAACAAATACCATGAGGTACGTAGTGCATTAAGCAATGCATTGATATAAATAGCATTCTATTATGAAGTTCTATCCAGTATACTAAGCTACTTATGCAGAAACATAGGCATTGTGTGCAGCATACATGATGGAGGTGCAATATTCATAATCTTGCCATGTTGAATAGTGAAATGATAACTGCTTTCTTATTAGAGTTTTGCGTACTGTGAAACATGTAATAAGTACCTAATGAAACCCATTTACTACATAATTGCATTATTACAGACAAAACACAAAGAGACAACAACACATACAAATATAAGTATACAAAGGGAAAGTGAAGTAAGCAAAAAATCAGCAGTAGTAGCAGAAAGTGTTCATAACCTAATTGATTATCTTAATGCAAAGAAATGATTGCTCTGATTCAAAGCTACTACTTCCCCTATGTATATGTATGACATGATGTGATACGACCCTAAGGAAAGTAGTGTGAGCACAATCTATACAAATATGAGCATATATAGGGAAAGTACAGTAATAAAAAAAAACAACAGAACTATCAGAAAGTGCTGATAACTCTACTGATTATCTTCATGCACAGAAAGCATTGCTGTCTTTCAAGCTTGTGTCTTCCCCTATGTATATGTTTCATATGATATGACTGGACCCTAAGGGAATTACTATAAGAACATACTTGAAGGATAAGTTTACAAATATAGTACCTTTTCAATTTGTAGTTCCTGACTGTTACTTAAGAAAACCATGTGGCCTAGATATGTCAGTAAAGGAAAAAAGCGGGGGCCAGACATGTGATGTGATCAGTGATGCCATCAATGACATTTGTGATGTCATCTTTGATGTCCTGGGTGTTAGTCTTAGCAGTGCACTGTGGTGGCGTGAGTTATGGTTGCTTAGCTTACCATAACTAGCGAATTTCAGGGGTTTTTCGGTTTTACTTGGAACCATAACGTCCCTTTAACAAAGTTTTTTACTTAATTTCATAGGTTTTTAGTAGCGCAACTTAACCATAATGTTCCTGACTTTATATACATGTAACATAGAACATACTGAACCCCAGCTAGTGATTTTGATGTCCACGGACTGTGCGTATGTCCGAGGATGGACACGGACAACAGAAACAGTAGCCAAAAACTCAGGGGGTATCTTAAATTGTTATATCATGCAATATGAACGCTGCACAAGTTCAAAAACCAGCACACAAACACATCATATGCAGTAATAAATAAGAAGTGGAACCTATATATCTAACACATCAACCATCCATTTAAATACCATATGTACCAAAATGGAATATACCAAAACAACAAAGATATGCTTCCGACATAATTACCTCACAGAAACTGCACAACTAGGAGCAACAGCAGATCTACAGACCAGTAAGAATACAATTTACCACAACTTACCAGAAGCTAGTAAGTAAACTTCATTGTTCTTATATATTTTGAACATTTCTCTATTAGATACAATAAAAGTAATATATATTTCTTTTTTTTCACAGAAATGTCCAGTACTTTAGAGTGGCTTGAGGAAAATTTCCCACGTGAGGAAATGTCTGAAGATAGTGATACTAACTCGTAATGAGGCGGTAAGGGGTTGACGGCTCCGGCACGTTTACCGGCACCGTTAACCCCTTACCACCAAGGTCGGAATGACCCCCTAAGTCTCAGAAGACTGCTTTGGAAAAACACTGGCAGGCACTTCAAGCACAATGCTTGAGCTTGAAGTGCCTACGCAGGGATTGATACCGCTAGCTTAAAGAGACCCTAGGAGGATGTGATTTGGGTGAGTTACAAAGGGTTATGGGTACTCTAGGCCCTCCCCACATCCTACCAATAGGTGTGCCATGATGTGGAGTCAGGGAAGGGAATAGTTCTGGCAGGGCGTGTGGGTACTGTAGAGCCTCTCCAGCTCCTACCTCGGGTCAGTATATGGTCATTCATGTGTAGGAGGAGTTGTGTCATTTGAGGTTCAGGTGCAGTGCTATCTCCTTAACCAGCCATTTTGAACATAGTTAAGAGGTCCTGAAAAGAAAATGTTGGTTCTGCATGAAGAATGCCAGGCATTCATTCATTCCAGAGGAAAGGAATGTCATCCCATGTTCGTTAGTGTGGACCTGTAAGTAATGAGAAGGAGTAGGAGTGTGTACAGCATCAAATGTACGCGAAAATGCCTGCTTTGTGACGATGGCGTGGAGTTTAAAGAAGGATTATGCTACACATGTGTATACTGTTAGGTTAGTGTAGTCTTTGAGTACATGGTGTGATGTGTGAAATGGTTTAGCGTATGCTGTTGTTTTATGGAGTGTTGATAGGCGTGCAGTGCTTGGTGAGCTAGAGTATTTCAGAAGTATAATGTGCTATGTGCTATTTAGGTGCAAGTTCTTCCTGTGCGACTGTTCAATGAGCTGTAATTGCAGGGGATGGTGTGGATGCACTGCCTGCTGCACGATGCTGCGGTGGATGACAAGGGGAAGATTTCATGTGGGTTTGCTTGATACTGTGGGGGTGGCGCAATGTGTTGAAGTGGCATGATGTGGTGGGACATGGAATGATATGCTGGGATACCGAGTGAAATAGTGCAGCGTGGAGTAATACGATGGAACGTGCTGTGAAGGGTGTTGCGTGGCTTTGGGAGGTAAAATGAAGTGCAGCTGTGGAGGTGATGTGATAAGATACTGTGAAATGAATTGTGATGTTTGGCGGTGGCAGTTCATTTGATGTGTGTGTGCTGCAGCTGATATGGTGTGTGTTTGTGGAGCGTGATGTGTGTGTGTTTAGAAGGGTGACGTATGTCTTTTGAGGCAAATGGATGGCTGTTGGCGGTTTTGTGTGGCTGTGAGGGATTGTGTGGGTGAGGTACTGTTTGAGTGCAGGGACGTGATGATGATGCAGAGGGGGTTACAGTGTGTCCAGGCCCTTCATGTAGACTACAGGGGAGATCCTGGTGTCAAGGTGACAGGTGTGAATGCTAATGTTTGTACGGTGGGTTGATGTGGGTGTGGAATGTGGTTGATGTATGTAAAGGGTAGTGTAGATTTAGAGTTGTTGGTGGTGTGAAGTGTGTGTGAAGGTAGTATGGATGCTTATGTGGATCTGGGCGTGGATGCTGGATTTCATACTGGCATAGGTGATGGCATGGAAGACTGCGTGGATGCTGGCATGTGTGGGACTATTGTGAAAGTTCTGCTTGGCTGTTGTTTTGTTCGCTGAGTTTGCAAGTAGCTATGGTCTGGTGAGGATGGCTAGTTGGCTGCCCCGGAAGAAGGGGCTAGTGAAAGGGAGAAATGTGCAAGGAGTTGGGTGGGTGGTACATGAAACATATTTAGCAAGGAGGCGGGCTACTATCAATGCTCTATCACGGGTGTGCTAATTGGAACACATGTTTTGCTTGCCAGATCAGTGGTGGTTTGAACTTTGCATGTGCAAATGTTTCCACGCTGTACTCCAGTGTGGGAAAACTGCAGAAGAAATGGAGTGATAATGTTTAATACTATTGTGTCTCAATGGAAGTGCTGAGTAGATGGGTGACTAGGTCAGTAGTTACCAGTAGATCAGTACAGTAGATACAAAAACGCCTGTGGGAATAGAACTAGAAACATAACAATGTCTCTGATGGTCATAAGGACCATGTTTACTAGCAGCAGGCACCATGGGTGAATACATCACATAAAACATCGTTTGAAGACATTTACAGAAAATGGAATCCTTCCCTTTCATTACAAGATTGAGAACAAATGGAAACATTTCAAGACAATTTCAGCAGAAAGCTACATCGTTTCCAGGTTTATTTAGCATAAGACAAAGAGTGGGTGGGAAAATTGTTGGGTAAACAAAGAGTAACTTAATATGCAAGTACTTGTGTGAAGAAGCATTCCAAGTCTGTCGTCAGTTTTGTTTACTCTGCTGTCTGTGTCCTTCTTTGATTTCATACTCAGTATGTTTTCATTACTGTTCATCAGTTCATTACGAACTTTTCACATCAAATACGTTACCTCAACAATGAATATTGCCTCTAAATATGTCTCTATACAATTGTTGTTAGATAATTTACCATTATCACTCTTCTCATTTACAAATTTCAAATGACTTCCTTATGCTGCTTTTATGATACAATTTAGTACCTCTATATGTTTGACAAATTTAGCAACAGATTCTAAAAGATCTACCAACACTATATCGTTGGTGTAAGACAACCACACAAGGCGACAGTTGACTATTTTTGGAGGGCAGTTGCTTACCCCGTTCAACCTATCTGGTAAGTCCTCTATATAGATGTTAAATCGCAATGGGGGAAGCATGCACCTTTGTTTTAATCCATTATCTGTGGCTATTCTGTGCATGCATGCCCCCTGCTACTCAAATGACCTTGCACACTAGCGCCTTTATGTAGTTGGACCACCATACTCAACAGTGCAAGGGGTACTCCCCACCTCAACAAGTTGTTTCTATTTACAGTGTCGGAAGCAGCTTAAACCAGGAATGAAAGGGATTTATCCTTTCCTTTAGTTGCCATGATCAATAGATATGATGCTAATAGATTATGGGAGGGGTAACATCCTTTATGGAAACCCGTCTGTAGCGGGCTTAATATTTTCTTTTCTTCCCCCCAGTTGTTCAGTTCCTGTAGTATCGTGTCAGCACAGAACCTTCCTGTGACATCTAACATGGAAAGAAGCTGGTCTTTTTTAGGGTATAATCTTGAATTGTTTTATATATTGGTACTAAGATGGCTTCCTGCCATGTGTTCAGGATAAGAACCTCCTTACATACCTTGTGAAACAGGAGCGTTAGTATATCTGCCCAAGTTTCACAATCGCTCTTTAAAAGTATATTTGATAGGCCTTTCGAGCCTGGTGCCTTCGATTGTTTGAGTTTATTTATCATAGCCAATATCAAATTACGATATGTCTCTATTCCTATATCTGCATTTCTGTTATTAGGAAATGTCCCTGTGTGCTGTCCTTCTCAATATTAGACGTCTGCGAGGTACTGATAAACTCCTTATCGGATTGAGCAGTAACTCTTGTTGACTGTCTCTGTGCTGTCTTACTAACGACAACATCCTGGTCATGTCACCGCTACTCAATATTTCAACCATACCCTTCCACTGAGGAACCAGTAACGATGTCCTCCTTTGCTTAACACAATCTTGATGCGCGCATTTTAACTTCCTACCAATTGCCCGGTGTCCAGTGATTTTAACTAATAGAAAATAAAGAATGCATTTTCAACGAAAACAAAAGCAACGAAAAAATACTGAATTAAAAAAAATATATATGTAGGGGTGGGGTAAGGGGATAACATTGGGGGGAGGTGATTGGGGTGGAGTTTTGAACATAGGGAAACAGGGCCTTGGGGGGGGTTGTTGTTTTCGTTTCGGTAAAATTGCATTCTTTGCACTCCACTATGCCCATTTCCTCAATGCCTACATTAGATCTTCTGAATAGGCCCAACTGCCTGGCATCCCTTATCTGTATATTGTAATGACTTATATGAGTCTTCCCTTCCATAACGAAGGGAAGCCCACCTTCGACTGCTACTTTACAGATCATGTCCTTAATCCAGCACTCTATCTCCTCAGCCATCATGGCACATAGTCTCGCCCATTCCCCATTGCAAAAGTGTACCAGACAACGACTCATTGCCAACTTGCTATTTTTTTCCAATATATTCGATTTCCACCGCAGTTCGTTTCCACTTCACCAATGTGTCGCTCAATAACTATGTTAGTACCTATTTCTAATATTAACTCAGCGGGACAGTGGTCGCTATATCTACTCAACGACTTCTTTCTGTTCATGGCTTTGTTGTGTCTTGGATCTTGATAACTTGTTGCTTTCTTATCCTATTTCTTTCCGGTTTTCTTTTCACATCGTTTTAAGTCCTTGACTGGTCCCTCCTCTGTGGTGTGGATGCAGTCCTTTACAACAAGACACTTTATTCTTGATCTGTGTTCCTGCTCATTCCTGCTTCAGGGAAATGTGTTTATAGAGAAGTTTTACTGTCTTTCCTTGTTCCTGCTGAGGATCGCTTTTCTGCCTCACTGGACAGTCCTACCCGCTTCTGCGTCTATGGCGAAGGCCAGGGATACACAAGGGCAGGACAGAGAAGGGGCAGAATTGAACTCCCCTGGAAGGCCTGGAATGATCCAGAGCTGGCTGGATTTTCAGGCTTAGGGCCGGAAATGAGGCCTACAGGCAGCAACGTTTCTTGTTGTTGCGTTGGGTAATGGCAGGGCTTTAAGTGATTTCGTTCTGAGGCAGGGCCCTGCCAGGGCTCACTAATCTCCCCTGGCAGCCCCGGCCGCTAGAGGACAAGGCTTTTTCTCTAAAGCCTAAAGCTCTCGCTCGTGTGCGAGAGCTTCAGATTTAAGAAAAAAATGCCTTTCATCCATAATGGTGGCGCCGGCACCTGCGAGGCATCCCTTCAAGCAAGAGAGGCCTGTGGGCCGGCGCCACCATTATGGAGAGACACGTGAGGCTGCTGCAAGCAGAGGCCTTTTTAAAAAAAATGCTAAATCTCCTGAAAATGAGCGGGAGCTTCAGGATTTTGAAAAAAAGCCCTTTGTTTCCAGCGACCCTCACCTTCCAAGCCTTAATTGTGACGGTGCCCCTCCCCAGCTGGCGAGGGGCAGGGCCACTATTAAGGCTGAAAAGGCGAGGCGCTGTGCCCTGCCAGGTAAGCCTTTAGAAAATAAATGCTGAGATCAGCACCCACTCCCCCAGGGGGAGAGGGTGAAGATCTCTACAAGAGGCTGCCTGGCAGGGGTACCTGTAGCCCATTGAGCCGGGACTCGTCAAGGGGGTGTGGCCTCATGCGCCGGCATGGGTCCCCTGCCGTTAGGCCACACCCCCCTTGATGAGCCCCGGCTTATTTTTTAGTCCCACTTAAGGCACTGGATAATGGGTTAGAGCAGATGAAAATCAGAAGACTGAGCAGGTCGCGTTTGGGGGATGATTACAATTTTGGGTGCTGTAGGTGTCCGCGGCATCATTTTCTATTTGAAGAAAACAAGCATGAACAAAGCACACAGTTTTGCATCGTGTATTGTGAGAATGTTGTCTTTGTTGCTAGGTGTTAACATGCCCAGGTATTCACACATGCCTAGGTATTCACACATGCCTAGGTATTCACACATGCCTAGGTATTCACACAATTTGCTCAGTGGTGCAATTTCATTTCCAGTTTAAGTCATTTGCCAGGTTTACCTGTCGGGATCGCTGACAGATACTGCCGTCACATGGGAACATGCTTGCATCCTTGGCAGATACTTGCATACTTGCACAATACTTGGCCCATATACCTGCATAGCCTGCATTTGCCAGATGTGGGCATTAGACATCTATTGCCATCATATGCCCAGCCACTCATGTCTGCGCCCCCCGCCCCCCAGAAGCTACAACTTTGCCAGGTTCGAAACACTGAACTGCGTGAGGGGAAAACAGGAAAGAGGCACCTTCCTGCTATGCACCATGCCTCCAGAAAAAGTTACCCATGCAGATCAGACTGGCCCCTCCACCCTAAACTTAAGGAAGGACGGGAAGACCCCGCTCTTCAACAAAGATCTCGCCAGTCGCTGATCGCTCCACGCAACCCAAAGTCTCTCCTTCTGGAGTCTCCCTCCCCTGCTCGCCCTACTCTTCCAAGCTCCTCTTCTTGCCCCGGCACCCTAATGTAACCTACAGGACGTGTCCTCCCAGCCGGGTTCACACTTTATAAATCCCGTACAAAGATACCATACTTGTTCTCTTCATATGTGCGTTTTTGCAAATGTCCTGCTTAGTTACACGTGTTGCAGCGTAGACTATATAAAGTTACAGGCAAATTCAATGTATTCTAAATAGATCAAAAGCTGTTCCTTTTCCACGAACATTTGCCCACCCGGGATTCCTGCCCTTCACAGAGCTGATAATGGGGGAAATATGCTGGAAAATAATGACCCTTGCACGGATCTTTGTCCCTGCGATGAAGTCAGGCAATAGGGCCATTGAAGATCAGCCATATTTGTTTATTTTCTTGTATTGCGCTCCAGACCCTTAGGTATCAGGGCGCATTGCATAAGATCACTTACAGCTTGGTTACACTTCATAAAAATAACATACATTTTACAGCTTAGTTGCACAACAGGCCCATTATGTACATACATGTAATTCACGATAGAGTCAGAGTGTATCCTGAGAGTATCGGAAAAGCAGTGCAGGTCAAGAAGTATATACAAATATACAAGATAGGTCAGATGGGGATGGTGGGGGGGTGAGACAGCCAGTTATACTAGGGTGCACATATATTGTAAGACGACATGGATCCGCACGTCGTTTTCACATGCTAGCATGGGGTAATGCATTGGAGAGTTAATCCTGCATGTACATTTTCGGAAGCATGAAGAAAACAATACATAGGTTCCTTTCTTGAATTAGGATTTTAGTTAAAAGTAGCAAGGCCTGTCTTTGGATGGGCAGATTGCTGGTTAGGCCAAGAAGCAATGGAACCAAAATCACACCTTACAGAAGGGTCAGCTCCAACGTAATGCTTCCACCTGCCCCCTTGTTTTACGTGGGTAAGAATGTAACTCTAAAATTGAGTTAAGTAATTTTTTTGTTGTGTATTGTATTAAAATGCAATGATATAAAACAAAAAAGTTAGCTAATCAAACTCCGACCAAACATGTGTTGGCTGAAGAAAGATGGACAATATGCCATAAAAGGTTTACGTCGAGCACATCCACAATCATGTCATGCTCATTTCTCTGACAATTAAAATACTTTTTAATGCATATTAATAGATTATTATAGTTTTGAATATTATAAGAAAACCGCCAATGTGAAAATAGCAGTAAAGTAACAGTAAGAATCAAATGAACAAGACTAAATTGAATCCCACATCTGCCCAAAAGAGCGCAGCCTTTAAGCAGGGCCCACCCGGAATGCCAGGGTATAAATAGCCCCCGCCCCCCAACACCTTAGTGACCGCATCATAGAGAAGCACTGTAACAGGACTCAGTGATAATTCACCCAAGGGGCAACGACTTGCCTTCTGGAAGAAAGGGCTCTCTAGCTGGACACGAGGAGAAGGACTATGTTGCGGTTGTTCAAGGAATTAATTAGATCTGAGCACAGCTGGTCAGGCCGACCGGGTCTTGGTGGCTCCAGGCATCGCCACACCAGGCTTTAGAAAAGTCTTTTAAAAGTCATCTTTCCATGAACATGTGATTTTGCAAAGTGTCCGGCTTTGATATGGTATAGTGCGGCCCGATTAAGCTCAATGTCCAAGGCTTTCACGCAGCTGTTGTGGTCCACCCGTCGACTTTTTTTTGTGCTTGTTGAACGTCTTTAGGGGTTTGGAGGCCTGGGTTCAACATAACAACAACACAACAAAGCCCCTTAGTGGTGGTAGAAAAGGGGATCATGCCATCCAAAACATTTAGTACACACAAATGATTTAAAAGACCAGGGCTCCACCTCTCTACCCTTGCAATGCCTGACAGTAAGCTCTTGCTCCTGGATACTTACTTTTTCCTTCCCGCTGCCCCGTCAGCTGGACCCCAGGACCACAAGCTGCAGGTAAGTGCACATTTTCAGGCCTGTACTTCCGCCAAAAGCCCAAGTTAACTTTACCCCGACCCCAGCCTTAATTTTAATCAATTCATCTCAACTCCTGCCCTTAACTTTTAAGGAAATTATCGCGAACCCCCAGCTTAATTTTAATTAATTAAATCCAAACCCCTACCATTCATTTTAATTATTTAATCACGACTCCTGCCCTTAATTTTAATTACATGAATCCGATTTGCCCTTAATATTTATTATTTAACTCAGACCCCTCTGCACTTCATTTTAATTAATTAAATCCTATCCCCCTCCTTTAACTTAATTATTTAATTCTAACCCCCACCTTTAATTTTAATTAATTAAACCCGACTACCTGCCCTTAATGTTAATTAATTAAATCTGACCCCCACCCCTCAATTAAATTATTTAATTCTGACCCCATCCCATAAACTTTAATTAAATAAATTAGACTCCACTCCCTTAATTTAAATGTTTAATTCTGCCCCCATCCTATTCATTTTTATTAATTAAATCTGCCCCCTCCCTCTATTTAATTAACTAATACTGACCCTCCCCATCATTTTAACCATCCAACCCTTATCCCATAACTTTGTTAACTTTCACCCTTTGATAAAAGAAGTGAGAAAAATTGAAAATAAGATCCACTCCCACTCCGACTTCCTATCCCACGCAGAGACCCTCCCTCAAACCTCTCCCACCCCTGATTGGTGCTGCTGGGGCTCACGTGACCCAACAAGCACTCTTACTGTGCCCGGGCAGCCGGCAAAGGGCAGTGGATGAGGGCGATGCCTGTTGGCCTGTGCCCTACCTGGCAGCCACCCCTATCCAGAGGACTACAGAAAAGATGGTAAAGGACATCACAATATGATTCAAACGGATTTGGTTCCCGCTGCTTTGAACTTAGCCTCACTAGAATTGCACTGAGGTAGTTAACTGCTGCTTTTGAAACTATCTGCAGTAGAAATGTGAATATTTATCGAACACTGCTTTATAATTTAGCCACACTAGAATTGCAACACATAGCTTTTGAATTTAGCCACACTTCAACTGTCATGATTTAGCTAACACTGATTTGAATGTAGTCACACTAGAATTGTAGTGAGTTAGTTAACGCTGCTTTTGAATTTAGCCACACTACAATTGTAATGATTTAATTACAGCTGCTTTGAATTTAGCAACACTAGAATTGTAACCCACTACTTTTGAATTTAGCCACACTAGAATTGTAATGATTTAGTTACAGATGCTTTGAATTTAGCAACACTAGAATCGTAACCCATTACTTTTGAATTTAGCCACACTAGAATTGTAATGATTTAATTACAGCTGCTTTGAATTTAGCAACACTAGTATTGTAACCCACTACTTTTGAATTTAGCCACACTAGAATTGTAATGATTTAGTTAACGCTGCTTTGAATTTAGTCACACTAGAATTGTAGTGATTTAGTTAATGCTGCTTTGAATTTAGCCACACTAGAATTGCAACCCACTACTTTTGAATTTAGCCACACTAGAATTGTAATGATTTAGTTAACGTTGCTTTGAATTTAGCCGCAATACAATTGTACTGATTTAGTTAATGCTGCCTTTGAATTTAGCCACTTTACAAGAACTGTACTAACTTGATTCCTGCTGTTTTGAACTTAGCCAGACTAGAATTGTACTGATTTGGTTAATGTTGCTTTGAATTTAGCCACATTCCTATTTAGTTGTTTAGATTTAGTTTAGACACGCGCCTCTACCAATCCCTACACCATGGACAAAGAAATTACGCGACAATACAGAATGACGAACCAACAATAAAACGAATCAACACCCACAGATCACCCGAAAACAACTAACCAACCCCCTCCCTTTTCCACACCCTCTCACATACCATACACACCCAGAAGGCTAGGGAAACAACCCACCAAAAATGTGCAAACCGCAGACACCTCTCTAAGCATACTACAAACCCAATACTTGCAGACACAAACAACTCAGACACTGGACACTACCCTTATGGACACAAGCCCAGTGCACATAAAGCACAGCAAGAAAGCTCACACACACAGACGCCAGTAAGTCAGACCTCGTACCATCTTCAGGGTTCCTTGTATGGTGGTTCAAAAGCATTGCGATCACTTTCAGTGAGATTTTGAGGTCCTGGGGTTGAAGGTATTCTTGATTGGTTGGAGAGCTAAACCCAATCGC
This sequence comes from Ambystoma mexicanum, assembly GCF_040938575.1. Classification (NCBI taxonomy): domain Eukaryota; kingdom Metazoa; phylum Chordata; class Amphibia; order Caudata; family Ambystomatidae; genus Ambystoma; species Ambystoma mexicanum. The sequence goes on along the minus strand of NC_090922.1, from coordinate 440,635,662 downwards.
ATAGCCTACCGGCTGCCGTGGCAGGTTTATTAACCTGTTCTGTGTGAGGGGGCCTGAAGGCTGTCCGGGGGTGTACGAGGCTCTTCCAAAAGGGAGTACGGTGACTGCTTCTAATAGAACATATAATGAGATATGGCATCTGAGGGGCAGCAACAATATTTGTACTCAAGGGGAGGCTCAGCAACAATGTTTTAATTTGAGGGGGTCTCAGCATAAATACGTTTGTATTCCACCGGTGAAGCAGGTGTAACAGATTGAACCTCTTATGTATGTAGATACTCACATAGATGATCATGCTTTAAAAAAGTATGATAATGCAGCAAGGTATAGGAAAAAGAGTGTAGCTCCACTTTTCGACCCTTGGGATGCCTGATGGAAAGGGATTGGTGTTAGGAATGCCTTGCGGCTAAGGTAGAATCGGGCCTGTCAAATCAAGCAGAAGCTGAGGGCACTCCATGCTGAGGAATTGCTTGACAGTCCTTTCCGCTCAGACCCAGTGCAGGCCATGGAGCATCTTGGTCGGTGCTGCACAAAAATGAAGGTTGCTTTCAGGGAGATTTTGAGGTTTTGGGGTCCAAACTTGATATAAATACATGGGGCTATTCTATAAGACTGGTCATTACACTAAGGACTACTTAAATGCTAATCGCCCGATTGATGACCTGACATTGTGTTTTTCATGAATCTGCGGCTAAGAAATATTTCCATCAATATTTGAGTGGATGGGTCTCTTCATGTTTGTGGTTGTTGCCGCGTGAGTGGAAGTGCCTGAGGGCTTGGGTTCTGCCCTTATAATTCTTTGCACTTGGATTCGGGTGTCAAGCGTCTTCTCTTATTCTCTAAAGAAAGGATGATGGCGGCAGTTTGCAAGTTGTAAACACAAGGGCACTTGGACGAAGCCTCCTCGCTCTCATCCTAGTGTTGTTGGAACCACTTTGAGCGTACGTGAACACACTGCATGACACCGGGTGGGGGGCGGGAGGGGCTTAACCTGGGGCCACAGTGGCTTAAGAAGGGTAAAACTCAGGGAAATTATTAAAGAGTGAAAATAAATGGACACTCAGCAAAGGGAATGGCCGGGAGAGGTCCCAGCCCAAAAGTATAGGATACAGGAAGGCAGTCAGTTTAAAAGAAAAGTGGTGAACCACTTTACCTGTGTACAACCAAAGCCCCAAGGCACTCCCAAAGGTCATTGCATGGAGGGGCGCGTGCCACCTATCCTTTGCCGTGTGTGGGGCCAATGGGCTGGAAAGAGCTGGGATTACAGGGTGCTGTGTAACTCGTGTTGAAAAAGACCACCTTTAGGGCAAACCTGTGCTCTATAACCATTCAGTGGCTGCGTCGCCTGGGGGCCTGCCTCTGCTTACTCCTGGAGTAGTTACATAACACATGTGGCGGTAGCACTTCCAGCTTCACCTCAGGACAACATGCGTATTGTGATGCATTTTCTCAGGGCAGGATAGAGAAATTGGCTAAGGGATTTTTCAGTTGCAATGCCCAGCGTGGAAGTACCAAGTCCTGTGATGCCGCAACACCTAGACATATGCATACAATCAGAGGTATTGAGATGCTGAAAGAGAAGGCGGTGTGAGGCTTCACTTCCGGTAAGGCTTGTCCAGCGGCAGGGGAGCATCACTTGTAGACTGAGGACTATGGAAATGACTGCAAGCATTCTGCTATTTTCACTTTTATTAACATTATGTGGGATGAGAAGGGCCCACAGTATGATCCTAGATATAATGAAAAGAACACAGGAGTAAGATGAGCAATACATCATTTTCCCGCGCGATGCATTTTAGCCGACACATTCCGTGCACGGGGACATGGACTATATCAGTGATACAGTGTAAACGATGTTCGCCCATCCAAGCATTGCCTCCTAGCCAGTAATGGAAATAGACAAAATGTTCTGTGGGAACTACCCTTCCATTCGCGTGGGAAGGGTATGCGGGCGGGGCTGAGGGGCAGAGCCCCAGGCCATGGTGCAGCCTCTAATCTCTTCAAGGACCCCAATCACGGCGATTTGCATAAAAGCAAAGAACATTTTGGCAACACAAGAAGAAACCATCATTTTATATTTGAAGTTGGTTTCTAAGAGTGATTCAGAAAAATAAAAGAGCTGATGGCTGTCAGGGTTAGAATGAACCTGAAACCTCTGGCAATTGTGCTGGGCAACTCTCCAGCACATTGTCCTTTGCGTGCCAAGCCATTACAGAAAGGGAAAGACCATATATAAATCAAGCTTGGTCGCACCCACAAACGAGGAGTCCACCCCGATCTGCTAAATCACATCCCTTCTGCACTTGACCGCAAGCAGCCTCAGACATGTTTCAACTTCATTGGGCGTCATCGGTGAGGTATACCATTGGGCGCTAGGCCCAGCAGGCTGGGGTGGACCACGTTTGGAGTGGCTTCCCTTTGCCTCTGCTCAGAGCTCCTCTCTCTTTCTTGTTGCCCTCACTCCATCCCGCTGCATGCTCTTTTCTGTTGCTAGCTGCCTCTAGCTGAGTTCTGTTGCATGCTAATACTGTTTGGCCCGCCCACCTAGAACTGCGGCCTGATTCCTCTTCATTGCATTACACTACCACATGCGGTAAGGCGATCACAGTGAGTTAAGTGTTCACTCCTGAGATTTGTGTGTGAGCTACAGGTTTGTACCCTAAAAGGTACACTTAACCTTTCATCTTTCCGAGGTAGATACATCGAGTAACCATTTCAATTGTTTAATAATAATCGTTTAAGAAAACGTTCTACGTACAGCGGGTGGCAAAGGTGCTGTACAAATAACTGGTTGTTTATTAAAACCAGGGGCACTTTTTTTTTTTTTTTTTTTACTTGTATATAATCAGATAGAGTGATTTTTACAAGGATGCGTTCTATGAGGTGAGGGCAGCTTGAAATTTGAGGTCTGAGTAACGGCGTGTCGAGTGCAGTAGTGGTCTCAGAGGTTATCTATGGCGCGGTCATCAGTTGCTGGGGGCCTGGCCGCTGGAGTTCAATGGCCAAAGAAACGTCTAGGTTGCAGCGTTGATTTTGATGAAGGCAGCTTCCATTATTTTGGCCGTGGCGGCAGCCCAGCAGGATTTTTCACCAGATATCAAACGGTACCACCATGTTTGCTCATCGATCAGTACCGAGTCGAGCCATAGAGGAGATAGAAAAGCTGTACGAACTTGAGTTAAAGCGGGGCAGTTTAGGAGAAGGTGGCGGACGGTCTCAGTAGAGTCCGGAATTTTACACAGTCTGCATGTGATGACGATCGACAGCCTTCTCATCGCTAAGATTTCTCGAGTGTGGAGCAGGTTTAAGCGCGCTCTTAGAAATGTAGAGCGAAGCTTTTTGTCTGGGAATCTCAGTCAGTACGCCATGGGGAGTTTCAATTTGTTGTAAGTCGGTGGGAGATGGTTAAGGAACTTGATTGCGACCGCTTTGTCGGTAGTGTTGATCCAGTCTTGCAATTTCAGTTTTTCACTGACTCTTTGCGGGTTCGAGATCAGGTCGTTTAATGTACAGTGCAAGTCCTCCAGTTTAGTTTTTTGGAGGTGTGTCCATTTTTATACAGCCTTATAGTTCGATGATTCGAGTTCCTGTCCAATGATGCTGGAAATTGGCAAGCCGTCTTTGATGAGAATCTTCCTGAAGAGGGCCAATGAGGACCCGCTGACGGAGGCACTTAATGATAAGAGGCCCAGGTCTCGTCTGATGGCTTCGATTGGAATGGCGGTGGGTAGGCCTAGGAGGGATTTCCAAATGTAGCCCTCCAGTGTCCTCCATAGTTTGGACGGAACAGTGAACATGGCGTCCATGCCGTAGGTCAGGGCCGGAACCATTTTGCCTTTGTAGAAGTTAATGGCCGGCACTAGCGAGAATTTGCCATACTTTCTGTCAATCGCTCTTAGTTGGAAAGTTAGTTGTTTGGTTTTAGACCACAGACGTTGTTGCATTGTGAGTTCCTGCGAGGAGCCATCGAAAAACACTCCTAGATATTTGAAGTGCGGGACCACTTCGATGTTGGTTTTGCACACTGACCAAGATCGAGTTTTTTTCTGGGAGCGGCCCGATCTGGAAAGGATCATGATTTTCGTTTTCGTCTGGTTGATCTGAAGGTTGTTGGTGCTCATATAGGCTTCCAGGTTGTCCAGCTGCCGCTGGAGGCCGATCGGGGTTTGGTCAAACAAAATCAGATCGTCCGCGTAGAGAAGACGGGAGAGGGTACTGTTGCCAAACTGCGGCGGGAAGCTTCGGACCTGGGCTTCCGAGTCTTTGTAGTCCCCCAGAAAAGCCACGAAGAGCGCCGGGGCTAGAGGGCAACCTTGTTTTACTCCTCTGTGAGCTTGGATTTCTTTGGACATTACTCCCTGTCTGTTCAGCCGGACGTTGAGTGTAGTATTGGTATGGAGGGCTATTATTGGTAGTAGGACGTCTTTCGGGCAATTCCAGTTTTCCAGCTTTCTCCACAGTCTAGACCTCTCGACTTTGTCGAAAGCCTGTGAGAGGTCGATGAACGCCACGTAGACTGTGGGGGACCCTTGTTTTATTTTGGCTTTCAAGATGGTGAGTATGAGGATGTTTAGTGCAGTACCACCGTTTTTCTTGAAGCCTAGTTGGAATGGGTCACTGCAAGGGGCCGATTTCGCCCATCGATTGAAATGGTCCAGGAGGAGAGTCGCAAAAAGTTTGCCCATGATGTCCAGTAGGGCGATTGGGCGATAGTTTTCAGGCACTTCCCTGCTTCCTTGTTTAAAGATTGGGATGATAGTTGCTTTGGACCATGATGATGGAATCTTTCTGGTGGATCTGCAATGGTCAAACAGAATGCTGATGAAGGTGGCCCATTCAGTGTGATGTTTCTTCAGGTCTATATTCGTCAGGCCGTCTGGGCCCAGAGCTCGTGAAGCTTTTAGTTTTTGAATAGCTGCACTTATGTCTGCTGGGGCTGACAAGTCGATCCAGGGGGCGGCAGTGGTATCAAAAGACATATTTGTGGCAGAGGTCGGACTGGCGAAAAGATCAGTGAAGAAAGTGACCCAGACTTGTTCCGGGACTGAGTTGATCATACTTGAGGCTGTGATTCCATGGGAGGCGTTTACCAGGGACCAGAAGTCCGCTGTTTTCTTTGTCGTTAAGACTCTCATCATTAATTCGGCATCGTGTTGGTATAGTGCGACTCGGCGCGCTCTGATCCATGATTTGTAGATTTTGTTTTCGTCTTTCCAGCGGTCCCATGCAGCAATGGTGTTGTCAGCCTTGGCGCGTCTTCTGAGTTGTCTCAATGCTTTTTTTTTCAATGCTATTTGTTTGTCGTACTGGTGATTATGGGCTTTTGGGGTCGCCAGCCCAAGTGTCACGTGATACTTGTGCTTGAGAAGCATAGGTAGGTAGTTCGGCCTTGGTGATGGATCGAGAACCAGTTCTGACTCAATTTCTGAAACGTACTGTTGAGTAATCAGTCTAATGTTGGCCGATGTCAAGCGAAGGCGCGTTTGTTGGGAATTCGTTTTGACCGATGCAGGGTAGAGAGGTGGAATGCGGCCGGTAGAGGGCCATGATACAGTTAGCATGTTGTGGTCGCTTGGTAGAGTTTTGACTACGCGAAAATCTTGGATTATTGCACACAGAGCTGGGGAGGCAAAGATGTAATTTAGAGTAGCTGAAGACCGGTCTCTCTCCCAGGTTGGTAGGTGGGACTGCCCTTCCAAAATCCAGGCGGCGTTATGCAGGTTCCTGGATGTCATCCAAGCTTGACCCCTGAGCTCCGCTGCTGTGGTGATGGTAGGGTTTAAGGGGATGTTTTGCGGTTGAGTGCATTTCGCGTTGAGGTCCCCGCAGATAAGTAGATAAGGAGTGTTCCATTCAGTAAGAATCTCGTCGATTGCCTCAGCCATAGTTTGACAGAAGAGTAGTGTCGATGACCTTTGAGGATTCCAATAAGTAGTAAGCAGAGCGAGCGGTAGTGCTGGGGACTGCTTTGCGTGTTGTTTCGGGAATTCAGGCGCAGTGTTCCATTCAATTAAGACCGCCAGCACCTCGTAGGATCTTGCCGTTGTTTTGATGAGTTTTAGGTTTTGATCTGACCGAATTCCAATCAGAAGGCCTGCTGAGGGGCGGCCTAGGAGACCTTTGACAGCTGGCGAGATCACGATGTCGTATCCGTCCATTGACGGTTTTTCCTGGAGCCATGTTTCCTGGAGACAAAATATGTCAAATTGGCCCAGGTCCACGGTATTGTGATCAGTTAGATGGGAGTGTCCTCTGGTGTTCCAAGAGGCCAACGTTAAGGACTTTTGATGTAATTGGGTGTCGGCTTCTTTTGGTAGTTGCTCTCTAAGGAGCTTTGAGGATAGGGCACCCTTTATCCATTCCCATGGGCCGGATGGAGTTGTCGAGTTTGTGCTGGCCGTCGGCGGGGATGATTTGAGTTGCGCCCGGGGTCTGTACTTGAGCGGGTCTCTTCGCGGGGACTGATCTCTCCAGCTATGCTTTCTTTGGTCCGGACGGGATCTATGGACTTGAGAATGGGGCGGGGGAATCTTAGCTAGATCTTGTCTGCTATTTCTAAGATGGTGGATTTTCTGTGGTGATCGATTCAGATCGGAATATTCACGTACTGGGCGTGGCGAGCGGGCAGGAGAGTCTGGGCACGTTTTCGGAGACCCGGGTGGAGGTATGAAGTAAGATTTCAGTTCATTTCTTCGATCAGCATGTCGTTGAGATGGAGTGTGGTCGCTGGTTCTTCCTTTTTTAGGGTAAGTTTCCCTGATGGGGTTCTTGGGATCCAGAGTTGGTAGTTCAGAAAGCAACAAGCCTCGTGCTTTTAAATCTTCACCGGCTTGGCGGCATATGTTTTGTATTGCGGAGGAGTAAATGTGGAGGTAGGCTTTAGCCTTGTTGTCTCTGTGATAAGGCTCGAGCCACTTAAAGTCTGCCGAATTTAGGTTCTTTAGGGAGGGTAGAGACGATGTTATCTTTAGCACGGTTCTTCTGTTCAAGATGACGTATTTGTCTTTGCTGGAAATTTGCTCTAACTTGAAAAGACGGGTGGAGTTGGCCCTCATGTGGTCAGCGTGTTTTACTGTTTGGTGTCGGATTGAGCGTGCCCCTGGCGTAGGAGATCTCGTTGATCTGGTTCTTGGTCTTGATCTCCTTTGTAAGGCAGTCGCGTGTCTTGGAGGGTCGTTATTGCGGACGCCCTGGATGGGCTTGTGAGGACACAGGGCCGTCAATGCCTGGAGTGGGGGGTCTGCTGTGTGCTTGAAGTTGGAGGTAGAAGGAGATGTTGATGGGAGATTGCCTTTGAAGGGACCTGTCTCAGGCGCTGCTTGAGCGTTGTAAGATGATGCCGGCAGTATGAGACTTGAGTTTAGGCAATCTTCTGTTAAGATCGAGGACTTGATCAGGTCCGTTACGGAGCCCGCTCGAATGGGGCCGTGGCCTGCGGTTCCAAGAGTGGTGTAGTGGTTGAACGTCAATACTCCAGATTCAGGCTTGCGTTGGGTTGGTTGGCGAGCTGGAGCGGGTGGTTGGTCAATCGTGGCTAATTTTAGAACTTTCTTGCATGTGGTCGTGTTTGTACTTGGCGATGGTTGTAGCTTATTTGCGAATATTGTGGCAAATTCGTTAAGGTTTTTGAGCTGGGAGGTCTGAGTTGATTTGTGCAGTAGTGTATCTGATACAGAACCTTTTTCCGAGCAGGAGGGAGCCGCCGCCGTGGGCGACACAGAGACTGCCTCCTGTCTTGTTGTATGTGGAAGGTCATACTTCAGGTCAATGGCTGTTATATATCCTTCTAAGAAGGTAAGCTTTGACTGTATGTTCGCTAAAATGGCCGTGTTATCCTTTGAGACGTCGCTTATCGTTTCATACAGCTTGCAGAATGGGGCCTTAGCGATGGTTATGGCTGACATGATTGTGGTCAGGTCCTTTCTGTTGTTAGGGGACTCTTTATGGGGCGGTGAAGGGAAGTCCCATCTTCTTCCCGTCTTCAGTGGCGTGTCTCTTGTTCCTAAAGAGGAAGGGTTCACCAATGAGTGCCTGTGCGTGGGGTTGGAGCCTCCAATGTCAAGCGAGGTGGAAGGCCTTGATACTGCTGGTCTCGTTTGGAAGTTGGGATCGTCCCGACATGAGAACTGGGATGCGGGGACTTGCTGGTTAGCCACGGACGTGGCAGGAGTTAAGTGAGTCTTTACCCGCGGATGGGGGGGCGTTTCTCTTTGTGGCCCTGCTATTGGTTGCAGTAGGTCGAGAATGTCCGAAAGGCCCTGATATGGCAATCTAGTGGTGTTGATTGGATTGGCGTTTGCGGATACCACCCGCCCCGGGGTAGGTGGTGGTGGGGACTTCGTCAGCAGGTCTGAAGGTGTGGTTGGAATGTTATTAGGCGGGCGACCAGAGCCTGGTTGGGGCTGGGTTGGCGCGTCCGGTAAGGATCTGAGGAGGGGAGTGATCAGTGGCGGAGCTTGCCCGACTGAGGGTAGATGAGGCCCGGTAGCACCCGTAGTTTTTCTGGATTTAGGCGCTGGAGGGATCTCGTCAAAAACTTCCAGGATTTCCGCGTCTGACAGTTCAGAGTCATTGGATAATTTTCTTTTGCCTTGTGTCTTGAAAAAGTTCATCAGAGCGCGTTTGACAAACGCGGAGTGGAGAGGGCAAGTTTTGCATAGCCCTTTTTCCTTTGGGCTTGTTGTGAAGCGACCTTTTTAATCTGACTGCTGACTTTTTGAAGGCCGGGCGCTGGGTTTTGCTGTTTTTTTGTAGAGACAGCCACTTTGGTGTTTGTGGCTACTGCCGCCGTGGGCTTAAGTGCCAATTTGCCTTAGTTCCTGTGTGTTGGTCTTTTTTTGGTTTGGTTAGTGGAAAGTTTGCAGCTGAGATTATCCAATGTGGCAGGGGAGTTGTCGGAATCTGAATCACGACTCTCCTCGTGCAGGGGAATCGTAAGCGAGGGTTGATTGTGGGTGTGAGAGGGCGTGACAGCACAGGCCCTGTTATCCAGGGTTCCAATTAAGTCTGAGGGGGGCGTTGTGGTCTCTGCCATCAAAGGCGACACAGACACACTGGGTGTCAGGTAGAAGGTGGCCTCTTCAGCGGAACTGGATGTGGTTAGATTCCGTGAGTGAGCTGCGCCAACCGGGATAGGTCTGCCCAGTTGGTCCTCCTGAGCCAGGTGGATCTGGGCCGTGGTGGTCCGGAGGGTCGGGCTCTTCTGCCAGTTGCAGGGTTTATCCAGGTCGAGTAGATTGGTGTTCAGCTGGGCAGAGCTCAAGGCCTCTGTAGAAAGTGAGGCCGATGCAAATCCGCCCGTTCCTACTTGGATGCTGGGCGCATCAGAGGTGGCCGCCGGCTTTAGGGTGATGGCCGGGGACGGAGAAAGATAAACGTCGTACGCGGCAGCCTTCACCGGTGTGGCCACCCTCAGACCCCCTGGCAGGGGCCCTCCGGCTCCCGCACAGCATGGGTCACTCGCCAAAGCGGTGAGGGGGCGGCCATCACCGGGTGGTGCTGCCGGACCTTGTCGTTGGTCTGGAAGAAGACCGTGACTTATGACTGAGGAGACCTTGTGATTGAGAGCTGCGGGCTGACTCGAGATAAATGGGGTCCTTTTCGTGTGGCTCCTTAGTAAGCGTTGATCTGGATCTTCCTCCATCTCAGGTGTAGGATGGAGGATAGAAGGGGGACAGGGGAAGGAAGAGGGAAGGGGAAGGAAGGAAGGGAGGGCGAAGGACCGGGGAGGGAAGGGTGGAAGCGGATAGGGCGGGTGGGGCGGAATGGGGTGGGGAGACTGAGGTAGAGGGGCAGAAGGTAAGGTATCGTCGCCGCCAGGTAGCAGGAATCGGTCGGCTAGGTACGACCACGGAGGGCTCAGAGTTCACTTTTAGAGCCCCGACTTGTTTCAGTTTTCTGTTCAGCTCAGTTCAAAAAAGGGAGTACAGAGAGGCAGAGAAGCGGAAATGCAGGTCGAAGGGAGAGGTGCCACTGGGCAGTAAGGGCAATGACCGCCTACCTCTGTATCCTTGCGGTTCTCTTGCGGCTCTCCTGGGTCGGCGGTCGGCCAGTCAGCCCAGCTCCCAGAGCGGACTGGAGCAGACTGGAACTCTGCCCGGAACTCCGCGTGCGTTCCGCGCGGAAGTAGGGTTTTTATGGAGGTTGGGCTTGTTTTTCGAAAAAGTCCAGCCAAAGCAGAAGAAACAGCAAACACGTCCTCTCGAAGTGCGAGTTGGAGCAGACTGGAACTCTGCCCAGGGGCAATTATAATCCATATTGATTTGCTGCTTATTGCAGCATCTGTATGTGAACATGTCGGCCAATCAGGAGTCGGAATGCTCCTCACGCTGAATTTCCACTAATCAGAGCGTCAATGGCATTCGGGCCCCTTCATTGGCCAGAACGTGTGCACATGCTGTGCAGAATGTTCACATTACTGGTGGGATACTGCCCAGGCAAAGAAATACATAAGCAGATGGTGGCTTCCCTCCACGGTACGACTGGCAGGATTCCATGTCTGGCAAGGCAAGAGGCTTCTCTTGGGCGTAGACAGGCAGGGTAGCGCCTGAGTGGGCAAGGCCCTCCCAAAATCTGTAAATGCCCACTCAGCAGAGCTTTGTGGGCATTTACAGATGTTAATGGCACTGTGGTGGGCCCAACTACAATAGCTTCAGGCCTCACTTGTGAGATAATCTTGGCTACGTCAGAGATGAGAGAAAAACATATATTACCCTAACCTTCCCGTGAAACCCAGAGAAAGGAGTAATCTCGAGTGAAAGCATCACACTGTCGTAATTTTTTCATTCGTTATGAAGAGTGCAACCCGAAAGCATCATGTGACTTTAACCTCATATCACTGTCCCTCAACACTTATATTGGACTGGAACTCTCCTCCTCTTTCTTTCAAGCTCAAAGGACAGCTAAGTACTATCTCTCGTGTTACTACATTGGCGTTTGATGCTCCAAGTTGAGTGTTTCTGCATAGCAGTGGGGCTCAATGCCCCATCGTTTGTTTTCCTGTTGCACTGGCACTGTGCTTGGGCTACCGGGAGAAAGCTGCAGCATTCCTGGTGCTGCCCATACACCCCGACAGGACTCGACTCGCACGTGCACTTTGACGGGTCCTCCATTCCATGAAGTACCTACTGGATGATGAGTTCTGCTGCATTCACGCGTGTAGTGATAATATTTCCTTGCCAACCCGCCCAATGTGCACCACACACAATACAGCCATTGTTGGATCCAGAGAGAAACCACCTATGCTGCAGGAAGGTTGAGTAGGGTCACATATCAACTCCTACAGCTGTCTGCAGCACTGTTGTGATTGTTACGAGTAAACTTTGGCTCAAGTTCAAGCCCTGTGGCTTCACATGAAAAAAAGTGCAAACTGATTGACACGTGTGCTATATATCCAGAAAAACAGAGGAATGTGTCAGGCCCAGAGTCCACAGAGCAGGCGCTAGACTCCATGGACAGTCAGATGGCCCCTGAAGAGGGTCCTGAGGACGTCCATGGAAAAGACAATGGACGAAGTGCTAAGCAAAACCTCAAATCAATGCAGAAAAGATTGGCATGGGTTGAGGCCAGGCTGAGCAGCCCCTCGGAGAGCAGCAGCACCAAGAAGCTGAATCGTGAACCTGACAATAAGATTACTAAAATGTCCAATCAAGATGTGCCGGGGGGGTTGGGGGGGGGGGAAGATGGCTTCACAGCTAGTACATTCTAAAGGGGACCCCCTTAGGAGGCTGAAGAAATCTTTCCTAATGATATAGAAAAATTGATCACAGATTTGGGAGACACAGACAGTCCATCCTCATCAGAAGAAGGGCATGACAAAGACTTCTCAGCAGCAGATCCTGTCACGGTTGGATCAAATCTCGATTCCAACTCCTCTTCCGTTTTCATCCTTCTTGACCTTTCCTATGCCTTTGATACAATCAATCATGTCACCCTTATAAACTGTCTCTCTGATACCTTTGACATCATGATCTTGGCACTGGTCTGGTTGAACTCCTTCCACTCTGACCAACCATCCCAGGTTCAACTGGGCCCTTTTCTCTCCTCCATCACTCTCTGCACCTGCCGCGTGCCCCAGGGCTCTATCCGCTTGCCGTGGCTCTTCAACATCTACCTTGCCCCTCTAGCCCATTTGATCACCACCTTCTCACCTCACTTCCAGAGGTATGCGGATGACGCATCTCTCATTCAAGCTTCCCTCCACTTCCCCCTCTTCTTCCACTCTCATTCCCGACTGTCTGACTGCTATTCAGGCATGGTGTGCTGCTAACAATCTCTGCCTTCATGCCAGGAAGAATGAAATCCTGCTCTTTGGGACCTCCACGATAGAATTCACAATTCTGCCACCTTTTATAAGTTGATTTTCTCCACTTCTTCCCCACACAGCGACCATGGCTATTTGTCTACCCTGAACAAGCCTGAAACAACACGGAAACTTTTCTCCTGTGAAAGAGTTCCAGCACCATCGCTGGACCACATACCTACTATTAAGGTATGCTCCACAAAAACTACAAATTAGTTATGAATGATACTCCAATATATTCAGGTAACTCACTGTTACCTCTTTCCCTGTAGATTCTTCACTAGAGACGCCTGCGCCATTTTGGGTGCTTTCCTGACACCAATTCGTGTTCAACCGTTGATAGAACACAGGTAGGCTTTCAGAGTGCAGTTCCTTTATACACAGAACACCCTCTGTGTGGTCACCTTAATTCTGACACATCCCCCATTTTATGTTACCTATCTCCTTAGGCGTTCACCAGCCCTAATCACGTCATGATGACAGTTCGGACCCTTCATCTGTGAACATCTCAAACCCAGTGAAGGCTGACTAGATCCCGAACCAGAAACACCTGCATAAATATGTGTCGACTGTAATGACATACTACTAGTTCAACAGTAGTATTTGAAATCCACACTAGAGATATATGCTACTAACACTCACTTAAGCAACTGTGATGCAATAACAGTCTGTCGCCCTTTTTACTTTCCATTGTAAGCCAAATGAGGCCCATATGTGACTTTTTCAAGTCTGTTCTTTGTTGTTTTTTCTGTTATGAAACTACTATTTTTAAGATATATGTCCAAATATATGAATACATTTAATTATTTTTCCAATATATCTGTCACCCTTAATGGTTAGTAATTGCATACTAGCTCCCTGCCTCTTCTAAGCCAATTCTCTCTACACGATTGTCCAGGGGTAGCTGTTGACTCTCCCTCCCTTTTTCTTGTCTATACGTAGGACTGGGGTATAGCCAGTCAGTCCCAATCTCCTGTTATGCCAGGACTGAGAAGAATTTGTGGTTGGATCACATGAAGGCTTGGAACCGGAGAGCAATCTTTGGATGCTCTGCAGGAGTAGTGATAGAATCGGGCAGCGGTGGAACAGGCTGGGGAGCCCAATGTGTGGCCACATTGACCTGTGGCTCATGGATGCCGGAGGAGCTCAAGTTCCAAACACTGCCTGGAACTATTAGCAGATTCAAAGCCCTGACCCCACAAGCAGTGAAATGGACTGTGTTCCTTGGGAATGGACAATATAAATTAATCGTTTTTATAACTCGCTTAATATCGGAGAGCAGTCTCTAAGCGCGGGACCTGCATTCACACATGTATTGCTCTGCATTGTCTTGCTTCCAAAGCAAATACATTGCCCCCGAGTTAGATGGTGTTGATATGGTATGGAGCCTATAAGATCCTGTATTGCAAAAGTACCCTTAACTATCTGTCTCCTAGTCTGATTGAAGACAAAAAATAAATAAAACTTTCATATCAACCTATTAAAAATCTGGACAGTCGGCCCAGTAGAGCAAAGCACTGTAACTATAGCTACTCTCCTGGTGGAGGGTGGGAAAATGCATAACCTAATGCCCAAAAATCTTATTAAGAATAAACAGGATAACCTCCAAGGAGTATTAGTGCAGTTCCCTAAGTTCCCTTTTCGGAGGAACTAGGGAGAGTAAAACTATTTTCCATTTGATTAGAACACCTCCTGGGCAGTTGGTCAAACAAAAGCCCTATCAGATTTCTGAGGTTCAAAGACAGGTCATAGCGGAAGAAATAGAAAAATGCTTGTCCTTTGCAGGGGCCCATTTTGATGATATGGTGATCCATAGTGCAAGTTGGGAAGAACATCCACGCCACCTTTATGAGGTCACTGGGGCACTGAGAAGGGCAGGACTCACAGCTAATCCTAAAAAGAATTATCTTGCCCAAAGTTCCGAAAAATACACAGGATACATTGTTGGCAACCAGTTAATACAGCCCCAAAGTGAAAAAGTAAAAGCAGTGACCTGAACTACCACCTCAAAGACCAAACAGGAGCTTACAGCCTTTCTAGGGTTTGCCATCTATTATTGATGGTTTCCATCCTCACTGCTAGGTTGACAGACAACCTTGAGAATGTCCAACCCAACAAAGATGTCTAGACTCAGGAAAACCAGAATAGCCTGGGCACCCTAAAGAAGGCCCTTTGTGAGCAATCCATTGTCAAGATCCGAGACTTCAATAAGGAATTCATACTCGAGACAGATTCATGTAAGGTAAGTTTAGGAGCATTCCTGTCTTTGTTGAATGAGGATCAAGAACCAGGTTTTGTATAGCAGTCAGAAACTATTTCCCCGGGAACAAAACGATGCAACTATGGAATTAGAAGCCCTAGCCATCAAATGGGTCATCACCAGTTTAAGATATTACCTAACTGTTAGGAAGTTCATGCTCATCACCAACCAATTTCCTTTAACCTGGACGTATCTACTTAAATACTCCAACACCAGGGGAACTAGGTGATTTTTAGACCTGCAGCCTTTCTGCTTCACAGTTAAGCATAGGAAGAGCAAAGATCAACAAAATGTAGACTACCGCAGCTGCTTCCCCATCAATTGGCTAGAGGGGGGCCTAAATCAAACAGTGGCGGTATGTGTTGATTCCAAGGAGATCGTCACCCCTCTCCAAGTGGGAGCCACCCCATTTGGGACCGAGAAAGTGTGCCCACTACGCTTAATACTCCCCTTAGGGGAGAGCAAACCCCCAGAAAGGGGCTCTGTCACCATGCCTTCCCCCCAACCACTAAGACCTTTGTTGGATAGGTGAGAGCTGAGATGTATGTTAATCCTAAATTTCCCTTTGTCATGGCTGGTTTGGTTTCTGACTCTAACTATCCCCAGTCCTCATGGGAGATAGTGGAGAAGCGAGTGGCCCAACCCCCTGCAGGAGCATCAGTTGAAGAACCAATCAGAAGCACAGTTGGAAGAAGCCTGCGGAGTTCAAGTTAGCCAGAAATGCCTGGAGGTGATGTGGCCAGGCAGAGAGCGAGAGAGCAGGGCAGAGTTAGCGCCTCAATGCACTGTTTGCATTGTGGGAAGACAGCAGTGCATATCAGATGAGTAGATGGAAGGGTCCGGCACATTGAAACGGAAGAGAGCGAGGAACCTCAGAGAACTGAGCCGCAGGCCAGAGGGGAAGTCGCAGTCACATACCAATGCAAAGCAAGAGGGAGAAAAGACAGGACAGCGGCCAACACGGAACTCTGTTGAAGACTCTCGTAAGCAGATCCACACCAGATAAACTTAACGCCCCTCCTGAGGTTCACTGCATTACAGAAGAAGGTATGTGATTGTTCCAGGCAACTGGGAGGCAGGTGGGAAATCAAGGAAGAGGAAGAAGGACCCCAGAGTGGGGAGAGGACATAGGAGCCCCAGAGTGGGGAGAGAGGAAGAGGCTAACCTCTGAGGAGAACACAGAGAAGCTGAGAGGTGGGGAGAGCCCAAAGAAGCCCGAAGATGCGGAGAGCATAGAGAAGCTCAAAGGTGGGAGAGCACAGAGAAGCCCCAATGGGCTGAGCGCACAGAGAAGCCCAAGGTGGAGAGGGCACAGAGAAACTCCAAGGTAGGGAGAGCACAGAGAAGCCCCTAGGTGGGAGAGCACAGAGAAGCCCCAGGGGGCTGAGAGCAAAGCGAAGACCCACAGTGAGGAGAGGGAAAGAAACTGACCGTGGAGTGGGGGAAGCATAATGAAACCCCAGAGTGGAAGCAGAGAACAAAACCGGCCCCAGAGTGGGGAGAGAATGACAAAACCCCAGAAATCCCCAAATATGCTTTCCTTATTTTTGTGGTTTTCTTGTCTAGAGGTAGGGAAAGACACTAGGTTGTGAAAGGAATTCTGGCGGAGGACTTAGCTTATGTTGAGACTCCCTGGGAATAAGTAGGCCTGTTATGAAAGAATAAAAGACTTAAAAACTTGCCTCCATGTCGGTCTCCTGATTTTGACTTGCCCGACTTACCAAACCCCATGATACAGTTTCATGCGCTAGTCCAGCAAGATGTGCCAGATGGACCATGGAGCAAGAGGAAAGTGTTCTGGGTCAAGGACATCCTATCTATGCATGGACAGTGATAGGTGGTTAAGTTCACATGATGTTCTAACTTGAGACTACTTATTTCCCTGATGTTCACTGGAAGGGCAGTTGCTAAGTAGGCCTATATATTTTTCTTTGATGCAATTCTCTGAAAATGACTTTTAGAGAAGCCAAATGCTTTGCCTACATGTCTTTAATCGAATCATGCCTTTCCTAAATGACAGGAATAAAAATCAGCGTTTTCTCCCATCACTTATGGAAATTGCGAGGGACCTTCCTGATTCCTTCTGCCAGGGGCATTGTCCAGTGCCACGTGGATCTGGTCATCACCCTCTGCCTAGATATGCATGAACCAGTGAACCAGAGTGCCATGAGACATGGTGCCAATGATGAGCTGGCCCAACCTGCCCACTGACATTCCATGGCCATTGGGTCGTGCGTGTGTGTGTGTGCGTGTGTGTGTAATTTGGGAATGCTGAGCTATGCAGACAAAGGCCAGCCGCACATCAGTTGCAGTGCAAAGTCTCTGGGTCGCAGATCTGGGTGGAAAAATACCCTGTACTACTGTATATTGTATACTTCGATATAGAGTGAGAACCCCAGAAAAAATATACACATATTTTGTTATAAACGGTTAAAAATAGACATCAACAAATCAGACCATTATTAGAAAACCATTGCTAGATCATGTTTGTAAAAGGTACCATACATTCATAAGTACACATTGAAAGTGCAAACATATCGAAAGTGCATTTCTTCTTATATCACAATACGCACCAAGCTTCACATAAGGACAGTTGTCTTTCACATGTGGTTGATGGTTGACATTCATAGGACACTTGTGAATCCCATTGACAAGGAATGCATGGCCTTCCAGATCAGCCCAAAACAGAATGCCGAGGTGCTGATGGTAAAAACTAGAGTCCCAGGGGTCTGCAACCTGTGGCCCTCCAGATGTTTTGGACTACAACTCCCATGATCCCTAACCATTGGCTGTATTGGCCGACCAGGATGGAAGTTGTAGTCCGAACATCGGGAGAGCCAAAGGTTGCAGACCCATAAACTCCACCCTCAATCAGCGTGGGCTCAGACATGTGTATTTAAACATAATTGTGCAAAGGTGATGGCTAGAAAATGTTTACAATCACATTTAGAGAACAAACCTCTTAACCCTTGCTAACAGTCTTCTCTAACCCCTATGTTACTAATAACTTTCCTCTCTCTAACTACAGTCGTTGTAGGCCCAAGGGGGGAGCTCGGAGACTGAGTTTACTGATGAGCAAAACCCTTCAGCTTGGCTGGCTTCTGTGATGGGTATTTTTATCCAAACATCATAATATTTCTCTCAGCTGATTTTCAGCCGCGCTGCAGTGTTGCGTCAGTGTTTGCTCACATGATTCATGGGGGCCTGTTTATTGGCGTCGCCGTCAAGGCCTAAGTATATCTTGCTTGTGATTTATGGCTTATAAACAGGCCGCTTGTTGTTCAACTTCCAGCCGCTCTAGGATTAACGCCAATGCTGCCTCTGTTTTCATTTCTGGACACTCTTCTCAAGGCCACTTCTTTCGAGTGCAGACCGTGCGGCTTCAGAGGGCAACAGCGCCGTCATTGATGGCTGCGTTTCTATGCGGCTCGAGAACAGTGGGTTTCACGCCGAGCCCCCTCCCCAGCCCCCCACGCCCCTGTAAAATATTGTTTATGGTCCACCTCCACCTAGGGGTTGTCCTCTCCAAGGGGCCCAAAGGATGTCCACTGTGACCCCAGGCTCTTCAAAATATAAGGAGATTGTCTACTGCTTATATTTTCTCTTAAAAGCAGTCACCTTAATCCTTTATTCTGTTAAAAAGTTGCACCTTAATCCCTTTTTAAGGGGTCCTCCATCTCTGAACATCCTTCGCCCCCCGCCCCCCGCACAGTTTGAAGACCACTGCTCTAGAAGCTTCTATCCCCTCAGGAAGCGAGCACATATCCATGGGACTTCAGCAAATAGGGTTGTCAGAAGGCGCAATTGCACCACTGTACAACCTTTTTTTACATTTTTTTATTTGTTTGGCTGAATAATTCAACCTTTTAAAATGTCTTTGTAACAACATAACTAAAACATAATTAAACAATTAATTAGCAAAAAAAAATCATATTTTTCTTCCACAATTTTACAATTTTACAATAGTAACCACTATTATACACAATTCTTTAAAAACAATGCAAATGTGTTCAAGAGTTCATTTACATATAATAACACACAAGTTTTTAGTAAAAAGGAAAACTCCCAGTTTCATAAAATATTTGCAGCACTTTTAAAATGAGCACGATCTGTTGCAGAACATACAACAATACAGTTTTCAATTTTCATTAAAAATGGGATCGCGCGGCAGTATTGTTTTTATGAACTGCGTAAGCGCAACATGGATAGTGGTTCGGTTGCTCGTGATTAATAAACTCCATATTTCATAGGAAGAACGATCAGAAGAAAATTGCAATAAATTGCGAAAGTAATGTTCACGTAGTCCACACAATGCAGGACAATCAACTACTAAATGAGATAATGTCTCTAACTGCTTTACATTTTTACAGAATCGGCAAAAGTTTTCATTTTCAGAGATTAAGCCACGTCTTGCCAGGATCTGATTCATCGGACAAAGGTTCAGGCTAAACCTTAGCATTTCAGCACGCAGAAAATGTGATGGACACTTTATAAGATAATGACCCATTTGTTTAAATTTCTTGTGCGGGAACAGGTTTAAATCAAAATCTACATAGTTTGTGCAAATTTGTTGTGTCAGAATCCAATCATGCCAATACATTTGTTTCTTAGCTTTTTCAGGGTTAGTAAGTAATAAATCAGTTGTGATATCAGCATCAACAAGCGCAATCAAAATAACTTTGACCCACTTCTTAGGAAACGCATCTTTAGAAGAGTAGATGTACATCGCTACTGAGCCTAAGATGTTCGGAGTATTACGTCCCAATAGACATTTACGATAAAAGTTACACAGTTTCCAGAGAACCCGTCCAAACAATTAAATTGTACAGACCACTGTAACAACCTCCTCTTGCCCTTTCTTCCTATTCTGTCAAATGGGCTCCTTCAATTTGAAGGATTTACAAATAGAAATGTCGCGATTCGCTCCATGCCTGACATCTCATGGCTTTGCCTTGAACGTGCAAGGATTGCTGCAAGGTCACCCAGATGTCGTCCCATGTTTTATAGTATTATTGCGCTGCTGACTCAGGCTCTTCTTTACGGATTTGGAGAACAGCTGCATGACAACTACATGTGTAATGATGTCACATATGTAGCAAACAAACTATACTTTGTGGTTCACATTAGCATTTTTAATTTGCGTGAAGTGACGGGTCCCCTTGATCAGCCCTGCTGCACCTCACCACTTCCAGGGTTGGACTACTTCTCTGCCAAAAGTCGCTATCCATGCATACCAGTTATTTCCCCCTCACACGCATGCTCAACATCCCCCATCAGACTTCCAACAACACAACGATACTCCACTGCAACCCGCTAATATACTGCTCCCCAGGGCAATACTTCATAGCACCATGGGCACAATAGGTTTCCCTCTGGATACAAACTCTGGACAAAAAACACTTATAAAAAGAGGCACACACAGAGCTCAGCGTGTTTCCGAGCTGTAGGCATCAACACGACAAACCCATCTTTAATCTTCTTCCGTCTCCTCCCACTAAACCCCCTCTGTTACTGTTACAAATCTGTCAGAGTACCTGGAGGACGGTTCTATGCCGTAATCCTGCACGTTGAAGGCCGCGCGGAAAAAGGCCTCTTTCATAGGCCGATTTTGTACAGCCTTCAGGGTGCAGGGTTATGATGATTTGTTTCTCCCTCGCAAACCTCCCTGCGGCGACGGCTCAAGGTGCGCTCAGAGGGTGCGGCTGCCAAAGGGCGCCCCAAAGTTCAGCAAATAAAGGGCACCTTGCCTCCAGCTCAGTGTCATGTAAACAGTGCATATTAAGGCGCTGTTTACATGACACTGAGCTGGAGGCAAAGTGCCCTTGGACACACTTTACATGAAATCATGGAGCTCAGTTCTGTTGTTCAGTAGTATCAGCCGAGCAATGGCACTGAGCCCCCTGCCGTTCTGCATTTGTGGTGGGCCGGGCAGGGGCTGCAAACATCTCACACAGGGCTCTGGCAGGCCTGGGGCAGGCACTGCCTCTCTAAGACCCGCTCCACCACCTGCCGCGCACTACCACTTTCTCCTGCTCTAGAAGGTTTCCCTTCCATGGTTAGGTTTCACCTCCTGACCCCTCTTTGCTCCCCTGCCACCCTTTCCCTTCCACAAACATTGCATGCCCACCCCCAACCCTCCCCTCAGATGAACACACACACACTTACATGTTCCCCGCCACTTCCCTCTTCCGGCTGTCCTGTCAGCCCCTATGCACTCTTGTGTACAGTGTGGGGTGGGATTTACGGTATTTGGTATTTTCTGCCGCAATGAGTAGATAATACCTGGAGACTATGGAACTGGCAGCTGTGTGCGGTATAAATCCAAACAGCATAGCATACATTTATAATGTTCCAGTGGTGCTGGTGCAAACAGACTATGGTGCACAGTTGAGAACATTATTTGTTTCACTCTGTTTACATCATTACTGCTGAGAAAAACACAGAAATGTACAGCACAGTTGGAATCAGCCCTGTGGCTACTTTGCCTCTTACCGGTTTAGCCCAATTTGGAAGTAGTAATTGTTGCATACAATGACCTTTAAAGGCTGGTGTAAATGTAGGCCCTTTTTGCTTGTCTCCTCAGAATTTGCTGCCTGTCTGCGCCATAGCTACATTCGAGGTTGAGGTCCAACCCTGATCCACCGGGCCTGGGAGACCTCCCACAGCAGCCGGCACAGCCTTCTGCATTTTTAGAATCCAGAGCGATGCCGCTCTAAGATGGCGGACCCCCACCACCGTGGCCCGCAATTGTCTCCTGCAACCAGCTTCATCGGCTGGCTTTCAACCTGCATCTGTTGCCCTGATTGATTGTACCACCCGTGATGACCTGTCCCCACCAGCCAACAGGCAAAGCCGACCGGCGGCAAAGGCACGGGCTAAGGCACTTGTGGCCTTCTGCGCCGTAGCTACACTTGAGATTGAGGTCTCAAGCCTTGATACAACGGGCCTGGGAGACCTCCCTTAGCAGCTGGCACGGCCTTGCTGTATTTTTGGAAACCAGAGCGCTGCTGCTCTAAGATGGTGGACACCCACCAACGTGGACGGCAACTGCCTCCTGCGACCAGCTTCATTGGCTGGCTTTGATCCTGCATCTGTTGCGCTGATTGGCTGCACCGCCTGTGATGATCTGCCCCCAGCAGGCGAAGTAGGCCGGTGGCAAAGTCATGGGTAAAGGCACGTGTGTCCTGCCTGTCTGCACCAATCTGCTTGCTGATTCAGTGCCGTCCTGTTCAGCTCCTTGGGATGTCCATGGCTTGTCTCTGGTCCCCCTGCAGAAGTGTTTTCCACTTGCCCCTGCAGGTCTTCAATGTCGCAGGACTTACTGCATCCATTGGTAAGCCCCGCTGCAGCCCATAATATCTGCATCAATCCACTGGACTCTTCGCCCTTCCCTCTCCCCCACTCATTCCTCTCCTGCTCTGCTGCCTCAATTGCTCCCCAGCACCAGTGCATTCTCTGAAGCCAGCCCTCTACCTTTTCTCCTACCCGCCACACAAAGCTCTGCAAGGCCTTGCTTCTGCCGCCGCGCCGGCTCTACCTCTCCTCTTGGCCCCCCACTTTGGTTGCTCTCATTACTCCTGTGAATCCCATTGGCGTTCATCGTGCGCCTTGTTCTATTACTCTTCTAACACTTCAAGATCCGTCTACAGATTTTGGGCAGCCCTCGCAGCACGCTGACCTTCCTCTTCTGCCCCGGGGGCCCCTTCATTCTCACCCCTTCATTATCCAACTTGGTTTACTACTCAGCCTGTGCTCCCTCGCTGCTATATGGCTGCAACTGCATCCCTATGCTGCTGTTCCTTTTCGTTGTAACCCCATGCACCTTTTCGTGTGGCCCTAAATATGCTTTTTACCGTCCTGCTACTTTATTCTTTGTAGCTCCTGCATCATGTATTGTGGCTGTCCACCAGAGCCCGCCTTGGGGGGGGGCGCCCCAGGTGACCGCCCGGGGCGCCACGCCCCCCAGGGTGCCATTAGCCCTCACCATGCAAGCTCGGGGGAGTCTTTCAAGGGCTCCCCCGAGCTGGGGAGGTGGGAGAAAGCGTGGCAGGTGCCTCACTGTCAACGAATGCACCCGCAGCGGCGGGCTCATTCAATGACAATGGGTTGCTGACGTGCACTGTTAATATCATTACCTCCTCGCCGGAGCGGGGAGGGTAAAAAAACATTTTTTTAAAGTGGTCCATCCTGGCCCTGCCCCTCTTCCGCCCCGCCACCTGTGAACCAGGGGCACGCAGGAGGAGGGTGGGGGATCATGCAGGGGGAGGGGGTGGGGGGCAAGCGGGGGGAGGAGAATGTGGGTGCCAATTCGCCCAGGGCGCTGCTGCACTTAAGGCCGTCCCTGCTGTCCACTGTTCTGCTTTTCCTTCTTGTACCTTATGCTCACGTGTTAACTCTAATCCTTGACTCTTCACGTATCTGTATGCAGTCCCCTATGTTTATCATAATGCTTGCCTTACCTTCTTGTGGCATCTGCCGTCTGCATGCCTGATGTAGCCCCTCCTGCCATGTGTCAAGGCTTTTCCAGTCTGCATTCCTGCATTGCTACCTGACACACTTGTCTGGATGCCTGATGTAGCCCCTCCTTCTATGTGGCAAGGCTTTTCCAGTCTGCATTCCTGCATTGCTACCTGACACAGCACTTGTCTGTATGCCTGATGTAGCCTCTACTGCCACGTGGCAAGGCTTTTCCAGTCTGCATTCCTACATTGCTACCTGACACACTTGTCTGGATGCCTGATGTAGCCCCTCCTGCCAAGTGGCAAAGCTTTTCCAGTCTGCATTCTTGCATTGCTACCTGACACAACACTTGTCTGCATGCCTAATGTAGCCCCTCACGCTATGAGGCGTAGCTTTTCCAGTCTGCAATCACTCATACCTGCTTGTCATAATTGCATGTCTGGTTTTCCTTAGTGCACTTTACCTACACTTCCCTTCCCCCCCTTTTTCATGTTTCAGCAGTTGCACGTTGCAAATCAACACACAACCTAGTCAGAAAGCTTTTGTTTGTTTTCTTCCCTTACGCTCTTCCTGCACTTCCTCGCCTCCCCGTGTCCCCTGCTCTCATGCTATAGCACTTGCAAGTTCTGAATGTTTCAAGACCTTTTAAGAACGTTTTTGGTTTTGTTGTGTACCTTTTCCTCATCCCTATTCCCCCTCTTGTCTTGATGTGCCTTGAAACACAATTCTTGCTGTATCATGCGCATTACAAATAACCAATAAATAAAAGAAATAAATAAAATAAACTCTCCCACGAGAAAGGCAGTTGTAAAAATAAAATAAGTACTGTATGGCTAACATGAAAGGGTATCATATTTTCACTAAACAATAGTTTAGACGAGGGTTGGTCTGCAACATGTGGCTCTAGGAATGTTTTCTTCTACCACCACCACGTTCTCTCACCATTGTCAAAGCCGACTAGGGCTTAGAAGAGTTGTAGTCCAAATCCACTTAAAAGCCATAAGTTGTAAAACTCTGGTTTAGAGAGTCAGAATACTTGGGCCTCCATACAATACTACAACACATTGTATTAATGAATAGATAAATAATGTTTAAGTGCTGCCACTGATTATTTTGTACAAGAAAGTGGGCTAGGATAACTATCCAACCTTACAAATAAACAATAGTGCTATGAAACTCCTTGAAGTAAGGAGTGTTATGCTTGATTTATGCTTGGTTCAAAATGGCGCGGGCGTGCAATGCATTCTGGGAGCGCTCGGAGCCATGTTGGATATTTACTTCATACCGCAGTGAAAGGCTGCACACATTTTGCTGAAGTGTTAGATTCACAGTGCTGCGACAAACATGCTTTTCCAAACCTGGTATGCAGTCAAGGCCATTTCTGCTGGGAAAGCTAACGTTGTTATGGCTTGCTACTGTTCTCCGTGGAGCGTGTTTTTAGAGCAGGCAGGCCCTGCGTTCCTTGAGGGGAGCTCTCAATTGACCCAGCTGGCAACCGACGGCTGTTCCTCAACTGCGCAGGTGCAATTTCCAGAATGTTCGAGAATTAACTCCCCATTGTGGAGTGTGTATATATGCGGAAACCCGGAGGGGGTCAGGTGAGACTTCAGCCAGAGAAGGACTCTTACGTCTGGCCTTCCTGTGAGCTGTGGAACTCTCGGCCTGGCTGTCCCGGGGTCTTCCAGCCGCTTCTGAACGAGATGAGGACTTCTATTACGCTCACGGTGATGTATTCCCTTTTGACTTCTTTACTTCTTCTTTGATCTATGACCTTATTATTTTTATGAGTCATTTCTATGTATTTGTAAGGTTTGAATAAATAGCCGTAAAGAGCTGATTTATCTTCTAAAAGTGTGTGGTTGTGAGTTATTGTGTCTGTCTGTTTTTGTGGTTCAAAGTACTTGCTCCATAATTGCATTGATGATTTATGGTTGTTTCGTGCACTTTTCGGGGGAGAGCAGTACATTTTTGGCGTCACGAACAGGATGTACGCGTGATGAGTTGTTCCGTGCATCCAAGAGTCTGTTGAAACATAGATAGGATTTGGTTGTCGTGTAAGTGAAGTTTTTTTTTTTTTGAAAAGTGACGTTTTTTGTCTCTTTGGTAACTGTTTGAGTGCCTGTGGGAGTGACTGTAGTGTGGAGAAGAAAATATATAGATTCAACGAGGTCTTGCTTTGCTTGCGATAATGAGTAGTTTGTTCAAGAAGAAGAACGTTACCACTGGCGGTGACTGTTCTGATGTTGTTATTCCAGGTTGGACGAAGAGTCCGTATGATAAATTGGATCAAGCGTGGGCATGTGGTGCCGGTTTAAGTGAAACTTGGGATCAAGGATTGGGAGATGCCGATCCGACTGATGTAATTGCATGCTTGCAACAAGTTCCAGTAGAACGTGGTAAAGAATGTGCGGCATTAGGTAGGCGAGGTTGGGTTCTTTTGCATGCTTATAGGAAAATACATCAGATGAAAACGGACATGAAAAATTAGGTTTTGCTATTACAGAGAGAGAGCTAGCCGCAGAACGGCAGACTGCGTTAATGCAGCAGATTCAAATGAAATTGTTTAAAGATAAGGCCGACACATATCAGGTGGTGGCCGAGAGGATAGCAGTCAGAGTAGCATGATATAAGTATAGGAAAAAACGGGGAGGGGTCAACAAAAGGAAGGTGGCAACAGGAATCGCTACCGCTGGCGTAGACTGGGATCCGGACAAGTGGGATGGTGATATTTTTGATTCGACCAGTCTAGAAAGTAATTCCGCACAGGAGTCTGACCCCAAACCAGAGGTGAAACAGAAAACAGTGGCGGCGAAGCCTGTTAGAAGGCGACGAGCCTGACCACACCTGCAGAATCCTGGTGTTGGTATGGTGGATTTAAGCACTTTTGAAGATTACACACAACAGGAGGTTGGGGAAATTATTACCCGTTTGAGGCAAAAATCAGGGGAAGCTTTATTGACATGGATGGTGAGATTACTAGACGGGGGTGCTGCAGGGTTGTTGGTAGATTCTACTGATTCACCGCATTTTTTACCCCTGTCAATTGACAACAATGTACAGGAGGTCTTAAGAGCAGGACCGCCCCCTGACGCTAATGGTCAAGATACGCAGGTGTCTTTGTTGCACCTGATAGCCCAAGCATGTAACCGTAAATACCCTATTACCACAGATTGGCCCAGTGAAGAAACGAAGTGGAATACGTTGAGAGAAGCAATTCAAAAAGTCAGAGAGCATGCGATGAAAGAGGCAATTCACATAGATGCTCCTGATCACATGGGAGCCGTACCGCTCTCAGTTTCAATGCGAAACATGGTGATTAGAAATGCGCCACCCGCATACAAAAGTGTCATTATGACTTTGCTCGTAGGCATGACGGGCAAGGCTACTGATGAGGTAGCAGATGCCATTCGGCAACTCGCAGATTTGGGAGAGTGGGATAAGAGCGATAACAAGCCACGGGAGAGAGAGGGGCGTATTGAGAGAAGAACCGAAGGCAGGCGGCAAGATAGTAGAGACTCCCGAGTGTCCCGAAAAGACATGTTTTAGGGCTTTGTTAAAAGATGGTGTGCCACACGAAGAAATTGATGGCATTGAAACCAGAGTAATGTATGAATTATACAAAAAACGAGGACTTGCAGCCAAAGAGCGCTACAAACAGGTTAAGAAACAAGGAATCACCACGCCACAGGGGGACGCCTCACCTTCTGCTCCCCCTGCGGAAGAACAAGATGAAGGGTCTACGGGGACACCTTCCCTGTACCAGCCAACATATGCTGATTTGAGAAAGATGGTGAGTCCGATGCTAGAGGCAGAGACGAGGCACACTCATTCGAATTTTGACTAGGGCTTCGGCCAAGCTCCGGCAGCGTCTGCCCGCATAAAAGTGGATAGGCGGCCTCATGTTGATGTTAAGATTTTTTGGGGGCCAGGAAATACACAAGGGGTGCGAGCATTGAAAGACACCGGGACGGAGGCCTCTTTGATTCATGGTAATCCGACACGATTTAAAGGCAAACAGTTTACGATCACAGGTTTAGGGGGAAAGGAGACCCCCGCAGTGCAAACGCGAGTGGAGATGAAAATAGGCAATTTAAAGAGGCAGAAATGCCAAGTGTTGATTGTCCCGATACCTGAATATATAATTGGCTTTGACATTTTGGAAGGGCTAACCTTAGGACTTGGCGGTAAAACGTACCAGTTTGGGGTGAGTGCATTGATCTGTACACCCATTACCATAGGCAAATTGAAGATGCCCCCAGTGCAAGTGCCAGTGGCGACTAAGTGGGTAGCTATGAAACAATACCGCATTCGTGGGAGGCACAAGGAAATTTCAGACACCATTAAAGAGTACGTGGAGGCGGGTGTATTACGCCCTACTACCACATCATGGAACAATCCGCTCTGGCCCATTAAAAAGGGGGATGGGTCATGGAGGATGACGGTGGATTACAGGGAGTTGAATAAACACACTCCTCCCTTAGTGCCCGCAGTCCCAGATGCTATTACTTTGATTGAAAATGTCCAAAGGTTTGAGGGGACTTGGTATGCAGTGATCGATTTAGCTAATGCATTTTTCTCCATGCCAATTGCTGACGAGTTTCAAGAACAGTTTGCATTTTCGTGGGGTGGACGTCAGTACACTTTCACGAGACTACCCATGGGGTACGTGCACAGTCCGACTATTTGTCACCGGCTGGTGGCAGAGCACTTAGACAAGATACCGTGTAAACCTGACATACAAATCTCTCATTACATTGATGATATTTTGATACAGGGCAAGGATGAGCACAGTGTGCAAAGTCAGCTAGATGTCATAATAGAAGGATTGAAAAGGGAAGGGTGGGAGATTAATCAGAGTAAAATTCAAGGTCCAGCTGAAACAGTGATATTCTTAGGGATTCAGTGGCATCATGGGCATCGAGAAATGTTACCAAAAGCACGACAGAAAATACTTGAATTCACCACTCCAACGAGCAAAAAGCAAGCTCAGCAGTTTATAGAACTGTTTGGGTTTTGGAGACAGCACATTCCGCATTTAGGGCAGATATTGGCCCCCCTCTACAAAGTGACACGAAAGAAATATGAGTTTCAGTGGGGGGAAGAGCAGCAGAAAGCTTTTGAGATGGCGAAAGACATGGTGCAGCAGGTGCTTTATTTATGGCCCTTGAAGGAAGGCGAAGTGGAATTAAATGTGTCTGTGCAAGACAATTATGCTAACTGGAGTGTGTGGCAGAAACAAGACAGGAAACGTGTGCCATTAGGGTTTTGGAGTCGTAAGTTGCCTGACGCTGTTAACTCATATACTCCGTTTGAGAAGCAATTGCTGGCATGTTATTGGGCTCTTGTTGATACCGAGCAAATGACGTTGGGTCATGATGTATTCATGAGACCTGAAATACCAATCATGCAGTGAGTACTGAGCTCTCCTAAAACGCATCGTATAGGACATGCTCAAGAAGCCAGCATAATTAAGTGGAAATGGTATATTCAAGACAGAGCCAAATCAGGAAAGGGTGGAGTGGCAAAATTACATGAGCAAGTAGCCAACATACCGCCCTCAGATTACATACCACCGGAGGTGCCTGAAAAACGTGAGTCTCCCGTGAAATGGGAAGTACCTTACAGTGATTTGACCGTGGAGCAAACAGAGCATGCTTGGTTCACGGATGGTTCAGCTCGAAATGTGGGAACTGAACGGTACTGGAAAACAGTGTTGTACAATCCCAAAACTAAAAGATGTTGACAACGACAGGGAAAGGAAAGTGTTACGCTCACCTGGCTCCCACAGAGGCGTCGATCTGGACTGGACTGCTGAGGTCTCCACCAATGTGACGAGTAGGGCCGAGAAGACGGACTGGACTGGCCCACCTAGCTTCCTTCGCTTGGCCCGTAGGAATATTCTTCTGCAAGTGGAGAAAGGGAATTAACCACCTGTGGAGTTGAGCGTAAATCCCCCCACCCCGCTGTTCTCCCCACTGATCACCTTGGATGTTCCCTCTTATAGTCTCACCTGATTATTTGAAAAGATGAGCTCTCCATCCTGCATTGAGAGCTGGGGCGCGTAGATAACCAGTTGCTTCACTGGCTCGAAGGAATTGGTGAGTTCCAGGACAATATTGACTCCGATATTCCCGGCAAGACGCCGTAAGTATGTAATTCGTAAGAGTTCAAATGCCTGACTTTCACTCTTGTCCGATTCCTTGCAGGTTGCAGCTTGACCCTACTGAAGAGTTCCTCATGGCAACCGGTAATGTTCTGGTAAGGATTTGTACTATCCAACACAGTTCGATAAAATAATGTCCAGGTGTAACCTGTTGCTTTCTCCCTTATTCAGGTGCTGAGAGAAAGTATGAAGTCTCGGGGAATAATGCCTCTTGCGGTAAAATAAGCTAAGTCTTTTGTGGTGAGGAGGGTTCCCCTTGTTAGTCCCTTGTTTCACCTTGCTGTCCTTTTGTTTCCCCTTAGGGGCCGGGGTTCGGCTAGGATGCAGTGGAAGCTGCGCCGACCTGTGAAGAAGAATAGTACCCCGGTGGTAAAATCAGGTAAGTCTATGTGGGGTATTCCTCTGTGTAGTCCCTTGGCTCACCTTGCTGTTCTTGTCTTCTCCTTAGGTGCCGGAGTGTGGAGGTAACATGCAGGAGGATGCGGTGAAATGTGAAGATGTTGCGAAGGCCGGTGAGTTCAGCGCGGTGCTGCTGCAGGCGAGGCAACGCGCTGCAGGCGAGGCGACGCGCATGAAATAACTTCTTTCTTCCAGCTCGAAGGCGCAATGGATCGGGAATTCAGGTAAGGATCAAAGGTCTAACCTTTTCTCCTTCTTTGTCCCTTTTTCTAGGAGCTCCAAACTCGAGGCGGGCATGGCAGAAGACTGGATGCAGACTTGCAGGCACGGTGAGCGTTACGCTCCTGGATGCAGAATAACGCGAAGCATGTGCTGCTCTTAGGGCGTGGTTTAAATAGCCTCCAAAGTAGTCCCAGGTAAGTATTCCTCCCTATCCCCACCCGAGTAAAAAAAAGTCCCTAGGTAAAATAGTCCCTTCCAAGCCTCATTTGGCTTGGAGCTCTTGCAGCATGGTCTGCATCAGGTAAGTTTGCAGCATGGTCTGCATCAGGTAAGTTTTAATCTATGAGCCTGGCCCCTATGGCGCCAGGACTGACTCTCCATATGCGCCTGGCGCCATAAGCGCCAGGACTGCACCCAAATAGCCCCTAGTGGGGGTTGTTGGGTTTGCTTGGGGTAACTTGATGCCTGCTTCCGGGGTTGCT
This sequence comes from Ambystoma mexicanum, assembly GCF_040938575.1. Taxonomy (NCBI): domain Eukaryota; kingdom Metazoa; phylum Chordata; class Amphibia; order Caudata; family Ambystomatidae; genus Ambystoma; species Ambystoma mexicanum. The sequence continues at coordinate 440,605,375 of NC_090922.1, read as the reverse complement.
GGACTTGGTCTGGGTCCCTGGGGGTAGGCATCATGACAGAAAGAGCAGTCAGTTCGCAGAACTTTACGCAGTTTACCAAGCATTGAAACAAGAGACCCCTGGTCAATGTCATGTGTACACAGATTCATGGTCAGTGGCGAATGGATTGGCAGTGTGGTTGCCAACTTGGCAAAAGAATGGATGGAGGATTCATTCAAAAGAGTTGTGGGGAAAGGAACTGTGGCAAGATATTGCAGAAATGTTGTTACAAAGTGAAGTCACTGTATATCATGTGGACGCACATTGTGCCACAGATTCATTAGAACGTTGGTTTAATTCTGTTGCAGACGAACACACCAAGATTGCCACAATGGATGCAGAGGCTCGGGAAGACGATATGGAGGGTTTGGCCAAATGGGCCCATCAGAAAAGTGGGCACCTTGGAGAAAAGGCGACTATCAGGTGGGCACAAGCTCGAGGCATCAGTCTTCCTTTATAAATAGTGAAAACAATTATTTTGCAGTGTCCCTTGTGCCAACACCAATTGCATAGACCTATACCTCAGATTGTTCGAGGCACATTGAGAAGAAGAAAATTACCAGGTCAAATTTGGCAGATTGATTATATCGGTCCTATGCCAAACAGCAGAGGTTGTCAGTATGCATGCACTATTGTAGATACATACTCGGGATATTTGATGGTTTTGCTGTGCAAACGTGCAACCCAATTGAACACCATTAGGTTGTTAGATCAGATCATATTACATTATGGAGTGCCTTTGCAGATTAAAAGTGACAATGGGTCACATTTCAAAGGCAAATTGATCCAAGAATTTTGTCAGGAAAAGAGCATTGAGTGGATTTACCACATTCCCTACCATTCAGCTGCAGCGGGGCTAATTGAACGAATGAATGGGTTACTGAAAGAACAGTTGCGCAAATCTGGAGATGGCAGTTTGGCAGGCTGGCATGATCGTGTGTTTGATGCAGTGAAAATGTTGAACAATAGGCCTGTGTATGAACATGAAACTCCTTTGATGCGATTAATGACTCCTAATTTACAGGTTCAACCCAATTCAGTTAGAGAAAAATTGTTATACTGGGAAATTACGGCAGGTTCTTTAGCTCCCTATCGAGCAACTCCAGAGTCAGCAGGGGTAGACTTGCATTCCAATGAAGAAATCAGATTAGATCCAAGAGGAATAGTTGTAATTGAAACAGGAATTTGAGTACATATTCCCCCAGAGCATATGGGATGGATTGCCCCTAGATCTAGCAAGGCATTGAAGGGAGTTCAAGTGTTGGGAGGGGTAATTGATGCTGATTACCAAGGTGAGATCAAAGTCATCCTAATGAATAGTGGGGATCAATTGTTATCAATCCACAAGGGTGATCGAGTGGCCCAATTGATAGTCATTCCCATTAAATTGTCCTTTATTAAGCAAGGGGAGCCTCCTACAGTGTTAACTACCCGTGAGGATCGCAGTTTTGGCTCTTCAGACAGTATGGTACCGGGTGCAAAGGTGTGGGTGGAAAAGCCAAGTGGCCCACCAGTGCCCGCAGATGTCATTGCATCAGGCAAAGATCAAGTGGTTTTAGTTATGGAGCCTGGTAGAAAGAAATGGCAACACGTACCCGCAGACAAATGTTACCTAAGAGAGTGATGTGCAACACTGATATCTCTTTTCTGGGTTTGCTTTGTAGATCCTGGGTCTGGTTGGTGTAACTCTGGCACTAAATGGACTCCATTTGGGCGAATTAGACGATCCTCTGTTACCAGCAACAAATGTTACATCTGTGCCAGTGATCAAGGGGATACTGATAGTGATGAATAATGTTGTCCCCAAGCAGCCCTATGTCAGTGCCGAAAAGCCCGCCAGACCGAAGACATGGATCCGTGAAATGCTACAAACACATCAGGAGCGAGTGAAAACGACCTTGATGCCAGCTGTGCAGGAGCCCTTTCTAGGAAGCAGAAAACACTCTCCTATGATCACACAAGAAGAGAATATGTGGATATATCTGGCACAGCAAGTATTGAATATATCACACTTTTGTCTTATTGATGTGCCCAATGCTGAAGGTTTATTGACTACATGTTTAGTAGCAGTGCCGACACCTGTTCCGGTTTTAAAGCATATCTTCGGCATCACACATAATGATTCTTTAGTTCAAGACTCAGACATTAGACAATCTTTTTCAGTTTATGAATATTGTCGGTTCTGCCAAGAGACCGACAAGAAATGGAGAAATTTGACACGGGTGATTACGGACAATATAACCCAAGGTGATGTGTGTTATATTATGACGTGCAAGGCACAAGAAATTGGTAAATGCAGACAAATAGAGTTGATCAATCAGTACAATCATACTACGTTCAAGAGGAGACTGTGTTCGCAAATGTCACGCAAATCACCAGTGTAAATAACACTATGTCTTGCAATCATACAGTGATAACTGCTAGTCATTTGAATCATGTGAAACTTCCAACAGGATGGCTCTTTTCATGTGGTAACATTACATATACTTATATTCCAGCTAACATTTCTGGAGGTCCATGTGCTTTGATTCGATTAGGACTAATGAGGTTTCCTTTACACTCAGCGATAACTCGGGGTAAAAGGTCAACCTTTTAATCTGTAGGGCTATCTCCTGACTGTGATTCACATGTATATTTGTTATCAGAAGCTGAGGTTTTAGCATTAACCCTTTCATTAGTAGGTGTTTGGGGTTTGGCTGCTGGAGGTTACAAATCTTTGATGAAATTAGTGTGTTTAGTAGTTAAAAGTCTTAATCATACTTTGCAGGCTTTAGAAGAATTACTCCTTGATAGTCAAGTTATTAGAAAGGCAACTTTGCAGAACAGAGCTGCTGTTGATAACCTATTGCTGAAACATAATTTAGGGTGTAATGCCTTTGAAAGTATGTGTTGTTTCAATTTAAGTGACCATTCACGATCCATTAAAAGTCATATTCGAGGTTTGAGGGATCTCATTTCTCAAGTGTCTCAAGATCGTAACAGAAACTGGTGGGATTGGTTATTTTCATGGATACCTGATATTGGGGGTACACTACGTTACATTTTTGCTTGCATTTTTATTATACTGTCTATTATCATTGTTTGTTGTTGTTGCCTTCAATGTGTTCCCAATTTAGATTTAACATTTCGTAGGTTTCAGAGACCGGTTCCAGTGCCACCTGGCTATGGAAGATAAATATCCAAAGGGTGGAATTGTTATGCTTGATTTATGCTTGGTTCAAAATGGGACGGGCGCGCAATGCATTCTGGGAGCGCTCGGAGCCATGTTGGATATTTACTTCATACCGCAGTGAAAGGCTGCACACATTTTGCTGACGTGTTAGATTCACAGTGCTGAGACAAACATGCTTTTCCAAACCTGGTGTGCAGTCAAGGCCATTTCTGCTGGGAAAGCTAACGTTGTTATGGATTGCTACTGTTCTCTGTGGAGCGTGTTTTTAGAGCAGGGAGGCCCTGCGTTCCTTGAGGGGAGCTCACGATTGACCCAGCTGGCAACCGACGGCTGTTCCTCAACTGCGCAGGTGCAATTTCCAGAATGTTCGAGAATTAACTCCCCGTTGTGGAGTGTGTATATATGCGGAAACCCGGAGGGGGTCAGGTGAGACTTCAGCCAGAGAAGGATGCTTACATCTGGCCTTCCTGTGAGCTGTGGAATTCTCCACCTGGCTGTCCCCGGGGTCTTCCAGCCGCTTCTGGACGAGATGAGGACTTCTATTACGCTCACAGTGATGTATTCCCTTTTGACTTCTTTACTTCTTCTGTGATCTATGACCTTATTATTTTTATGAGTTATTTCTATGTATTTGTAAGCTTTGAATAAATAGCCATAAACAGCAGATTTATCTTCTAAGAGTGCGTGGTTGTGAGTTATTGTGTCTGTCTGTTTTTGTGGTTCAAAGTACTTGCTTCATAATTGCATTGATGATTTATGGCTCTTTCGTGCACTTTTCGGGGGAGAGCAGTACAGGAGTCGGCTCTATAAAACAAAATACAAGTACAAAAATACAATACAGTTATGAAACAGTTATAAAACCTAACTCTTGAGACTTGTGGGGCAGAGTAGGGTTACCTATGGTTTTAGGTGTCACAAGGGCATTTGTTAAGCATGACTATCAGCATGCTGAGCGTAAAGCTGTCTGTTGCTCTAGCAAATAAGCAATATTTGCAAAGCACTTGTGTAACAGGGGCCCCTGCAGCCCCCGCAGTATGGGGGCCCCACCACCACATGCCACGGGAAGGGGCTCCCTCCTGGACTGTTTCAGCATAACAGAAATCATTTCTTTATGAAGGCAGAGTGACTACAAAAGGAAACATGGAAGCGTCTAGGCTAGAGGCCTCCATATCATGGGCTGGGAGGAGCTCTATGACTTCAAAAAATAAAGTTTCTTTTTAAAGTCACTCTGCCTTCATAAAGAAATTATTTCCATAATGGTTTGGTCCTTAATGGAAATAATTTCTTTATGAAGTCAGAGTGACTTCAAAAAGAAACCATTTCTTCTTGAACTAATAAGGCGCCCCTCAACTCCATAACTTGTGCATGTGTGAGTGCATGGTGAAAGGGTGCACAATTAAATGTATGTGTGGCTGCCTGTTTGAATGTATGGTGAAAGGGGGCACACTTAAATGTACAGGTGACTGCCCGTGTGAGTGTGTGGTGAAAGGGTGCACAATTAAATGCATGAGTGGTTGGGTGTGCATGTCGAGTGTATGGTGAAAGGGTGCACACTTAAATGTATGGGTGGCTGCCTGGGTGTGACTGAATGATGAAAGGGTGCACACTTAAATGTATAGGTGGCTGCCTGTATGAGCATATGGTGAAAGGGTGCACACTTAAATGTATGGGTGGCTGCCTGTGTGAGTGTATGGTGAAAGGGTGCACACTTAAATAAATGGGTGGCTGCCTGGGTGTGCCTGTATGTTGAAACGGTACACACTTAAATGTATGGTTGGCTGGGTGTGCGTGTGTGTATGGTGAATGGTGTGTGTGCTTGTGTTCAGGAGCCTAACAAAACCTACATTGTGGGGGGGTGCTAACGCTTCAAATGTTGGGAGATGTGCTAACTTCACGGGCTGTTTAACATCTGTGTCCTGTTCTGTCCGGCAACGGCTCTGTAGATCAGCCAGGTTGAATCAACATAGTCCAAAATTTCAGGGGGAAACCCTATGGGGGCCGGCTGAAGCGCAGTCAGCTCAATGGTGTTGCACCACTATTTGTGTTTAATCCCTTTGTTACTTATTGGTAATGAAAATTACCCATGCTGAGAGCGCTGGGAAGTCTTGATTCTATTAAAGACAAAGGAGACGAGCATTTTGCTTTTCTTTCTTTATTACTGCCTTCAGAGCAATTTCAAATTCAAACATTATAATCTTCTCAAAACTTAACACTTTTTTTGTTTCTTTCTGAGCCTTTCTGAAGGCTTTACACAAAAAAGGGGGTGTAGTTTTCACTTCAATTTAAAATTTCTCTAAGAAACTACAAAACCCTATAAACCTCTGCTTCCTTGTAGTTTTGTACTGTCCTTTCTGCCCAATCAGGTTCTGACCATGTATATCAGAAGCACTCCTTCAAAGCACAACTCCTCTTTCTTTGGTAGCGAATGTCCTTATAACTTGAAATGCCAACAGTCAATTGTAATCAACAGAAAACTGGAACGCTCCACTCTGACGTTCTGCTGGGAAAACGTACCTCTCCGAACATTACTCGTGGACTTCCTGCCCCTCATCGCTCAAGATGCCTTCGGCTCATCTCCTGAAACAAACAGAGATATTATCATAAGGGTGGGTCCTGCGTATACATCATGTCAAAAACATTTTCACAGTCCCAATTTTCATACCCCTGGCCTGGATATAATGCTCGCCTCCTTTGTCTTTAATAGAATCAAGACTTCCCAACGCTCTCAGCATGGGTAATCTTCATTCTATGTCGAGACAGGAGGCGAGCATTATGCTTGTTCAAAGCTATCAATCACTCTACTTGCTATGTGGTAGATAGGCTTAAAATAAAAGTTTTTGAATGTGGATTCACTCGACCAATCAGCAGATTTCATGATATCTTGTAAAGGAACCCCGGCAGAGAATGCTCTAGAAGCCATTGCGCCTCTCGCTGAATGAGCTCCGAATTGTGACAAATCAACACCTGCCCAGTGCATTACTTCTCTAACCCATCTGGCAATTGTGGCTGTTGCTACTGCCTGGAAAGGCTTCCTGTGTGCAATCAAAAGCTGTGTGACCGCTCTAGGCTTAAACTGCGCTGTGGCTGCCTCGTAGTCTTTAATACACTGTGCTACTCACAGCTTACTATTATTCAGAAAGTATGGGTATGAAATAATTGTAGAATCTTACTTAGTCCTGTTAGCTACATTAAAGGCTACTCCCTCTGGGTAGAGGATCTTTCTGTCCACCTCTAAGGCCTTCACGTCGGACACCCTAGCAAGCTATGAGGCATAGGATCATGGCTAACTTCCCTGAAAGTTGGGATCGCGAGAGAGCTCTATTATCCGGCCAAGATAGGAACAGCTGAAAAACTACTTGTACATCCCAAAGAAGTGAATACTTATGCTCCAGAGGCTTTCACATCTTAATTCCTTTTAAGAGGCGCAGAATAGCTGGATGCTCTCCTACTGGTTTACCTTCTATTTTATCGTGTCCCGATGAGATAGCGGATCTGTAGGCGCCTTTCTCTGCAAATATTTCTGCTAAGAAGTTCAATACATGCACTATAGGAGTCGAAACAGGATTAATACTGATTCTTGCACAATATGCGCCCCAGCGTTTCCACGCTGCACTATAGCTCCTGATGGTGGAAGGCGTCCATGAGTCTCTAATACATGCGGCAGCGAGTCGCGAAATGCCTGGCAACTGCCATCTTTGCCCGAAACACTGCATGCCATCACGCGCAGGGTGCCCCCGTTACTAGAGGGTGGAGTTGGCCGGTTGGGCCCCGAAGAATGTCGTCCCTGTGAGAAATCACTCTCAGGAAATCCGTGGAAAGTCCATCACTACTGGAAACCACGGCTGGGACTTCCATATTGGAACTACTAGCACTAATTCCACCTGTTCCCTGCTAATCTTCGCTAGGAACCTCGTCAACATGACGAATGGGGGAAAGGCGTAGTGGACCGCTCCCATCCACCGTTGCAGAAATGCATCTGCCTTGCTGCTGCTGGGTCTATCCTTCAGCTGAAAAACTTGGATGCGAACAGGTCGGTGTCTAGGGGACCCCAGATCTCCTGAAATCGCATGAAGATGTCTGAGGGGAGCCACCAATCGCTGAAGTCTACCAAATATCACAAATTCCAATCCGTTATCATATTCTGTATGCCTGGTAAGTATTCCGCTGATACTTATATATGTTGACTCAGACAGTGATGCCAAAAATCTTTCGCTAGTTCAGCCAGCATTCTGGAGGATGTTCCTCCTAGCTTGTTGATAAACCGGACTGTGGATATATTGTACATCTTGAGAAGCACGCAGCACTTGGCTCTGTCTTTGGTAAAAGCCTGTACCTCAAAAGACCCTGCTAGGAGTTCTAAGCAGTTTGTGTGGCGATGCAGCTCCTTCTCGGACCATTTTCCTCCTGTCTCTAAGGAGCCACATTGTACTCCCCAGCCTGCTCTGCTTGCATTTGATTCTATTACTAGGTCCGGAGTGTCCCCGAAAATAGCTCTGCCATTCCAGGCTTCCATGTTTTGCAGCCATCAGTTCAATTCTGTAATGGTTCCTGGTCTAAGGTCACTAACAGATGATAGCCCAGGCCCCCTCTGAGATGCCTGATTTTTAACCTCTGAAGAGCCCTATAGTGTTCTGGGCCCGGAAATATGGCCTGCCTGGAGGCTGCTAGAAGTCCTACTACTCGAGCTACACTGCGAAGTGAAATAACTTTATTTGCTACTACCGCTCTCAGCTCTTTCATTATGGCCTTTATTTTTTGCATTGGAAGCTCCAATGATGTCTTCTTGGTATCTACCACAAAGCCCAGGAACTCTATTCTCTGAGTTGGTCGCAAGTAAGTTTCTCCCTGTTCACGACGAAACCGAGAGAAGATACTAGCTGGCATACCCATGTGGCCGGTTCCCGTAGACTGGCGGCGCTCTGTCCTAGGATGAGGATATCGTCCAGGTATAGGATAATCCTGATCTCTCTTTCTCGAATGGATGCTGCCACTGGGCCCATAATCTTGGTAAAAGCCCATCGCGTGGATGCCAGCCTAAAGGGGAGACATGCAAACCTCCAGATCTCTGTTCCCCATCAGAACCGAAGATACTTGCAATGCTCTACTCCTATCTGAATGGTAAGGTAAGCGTCCTAGAGATCTAATCGGACGAGCCAGTCTCCTGTCCTGAGCAGGTCTTGCAGCAGGTGTATCCCTTCCATTTTGAAGTGGCGATACACAACCCATTCGTTCAAACTCTTCAGGTTTATCACTGGCCTGATCTTTTCTCCCCTGTGTACTAAAAACATGTTGCTGAGGAAACCTCTGTTCTCCTGACTTTCTCTCTCTATCGCTCCTTTGTCTGCTAAGTTGTGCAATTCACTGTAGAGAAGCTGCTGCTCTTCTATGGCCATATACATCGCTGTTGGCTCTCACACCTGTGAGGTGTTGCCTACAAATTCTAGTTGCATACCTGAGACTGCTTGCAACACCCATGCATCGTTGGACAACTCCCGCCATGCATGCAAGAACCAGCGCGTCCTGCCCCCCACTTTCAGGCGAACTGGCTGTAGGGTACTCACCGCCTGGTGTGTTCTGTTGCCTTTAGGCGCCTCTCCCTCTGGGGTTCCTGGAGAAGCGGACTCTGACCGGGAAGAAGCTTTCTTGCTGATGATTCTCCCAGTACTGGGCTCGGGGTCCTTGAGGTCTTCTATACTGTCCGAAACCACCGGACGCCCAACCTCTCTGCCGTCCGGTCCCCGCAAAAACCAGTCCGGGGAAAATTCTGCAGATGGAGCTCTGCGCTTTCTCCAGCACAGAGTAAGTCCCCCCCGAATAGAGACATCTCCTTGGTGAATCTGTCACCAAACAATAGACCCTTTGCGCTTCCGCCCGCCTCATACGAAGCCAGATTGCTCAGTTTGTTATAAATCTTTAACAACACTCCCCTTCTCATTTCTGCCGAAAGGGCGCAGTTTGCGTTGCCTAATAGGCAAACTGCACATTGGGCCCAGCAGTCCAAAGCGACCACATCTATCGGTGTGCCTGCATCTGCAGGTTTTTCTGCCAAATCCATGATTTTCGCGTGCGGGCCCGCAAGATCTAGGACTTTGTCCTGACGCCCTTGCCACACTCTGTTGACACCTTTCCTGATGTCTTTAGATGCTTTTGTGACGAATGTCATAATTTTTGGGTCTAATTCCGGGGTGTCTGTTACCTTCCCTGGCAGTATTGGTCTGGGGCATTCTGCCCTCATCTTTGCTTGGACTTCTCTGTCCAGAGGTGTTCTGAAGTGTTGTGCCATGTATTGGGCCACTCTGGGCGATGGCACCCATTCTATGGACCTTGGATGCTTTATATCCTCTGGATCAAACATATCTAGAAGGCCTTCGTCTTCTTCTTGAGGCTGGTCTGTAATCTTAGGCCCAGGCATTTCTACCTCCTCCCGCCTTCATCGTCTGGTGAGTAGCCGGCATCCTCTTCCTCCCCCTCATTATCCACCCCCGGGGCAGGGGGTCGAGAGCCAGCACTGTCGTCCTCATAAAAAAGGCTTTCTTCAGCCTGCTCACTGGGTCGACTGGCTCTTGGGGCGTTAGTTGTGCCCCATCCTTGTTGCTCGGGGGCGTCAAAGATGCAGTCCTCTTCCGAGCTTTCTAACAGCCCTGGTCACCCCTTATTCGGGGTGTCCTGCTGGTGTTCCCTCCCCTGGGCACACCGCCCTCATTTTACTTGACTTTTTATTTTCTGCCTTTTGCTTATTTAGCATGGCTTCCAGGTGGTAAAGTCTCTGAGCTAGGGGCATCATGCCCTCTGCCACTGCCCGAGACAAAGGGTCCCCCAAGACTTTCTTAAAGCTGAAGGAGAGATCCTCTTCTTCTACTTCAGGCTGTTCTCCCCACTCCTCCGAGCTCCGTTCTGGGGAGGTGCCTTGGGACACTCTGGGCTCCTTATGCTGTGCCATTATCACAATGTGAGCTCACACAAGCTGCTGGAGGGAACTCAGCTGTCAAATGCCCACAGAGTGTTTATCTCGCGTAACGAGCGTTTATATATTTTTTTGTAATGGTAACTGCAATTGAATTACGCGCATGAAACAAGCCTTTTCTGAAGAGATTTGTTTGTTGGGGCATGGTGTGTGCTGGGAAGACTCCTCGCCTGATGGCTTCTACGGGGTCCTAAAGCCCGCCGGGAGCCGTGAGGTAATGTGTATGCTGAAATGAACAATGGATGAGGCGGGACCGGCTGCCTAACGCTGGGGCAATCACCTGCGGCTCCGGCCCCAACCTCTGACAAGAAATGTATGCAGAACTAAGTTTTAGCCCAAAACAGGTGAACGCTAACGCGCGCACGCAATAATATTCCAAACGAGCTGTATTACAAAATGTAATGCTGATGCACACTTACCACAAATGCTAGGTGTTGTTAAGTTTTGAGAAGATTAAAATGTTTGAATTTGAAATTGCTGTGAAGTCAGTAATAAAGAAAGAAAAGCATAATGCTCGCCTCCTGTCTCGACATAGAATCTTCATTACTCATTACCATATTCTTCCTCGCCCCAGAACTTGTGTATGAGGCACTTTGACTGAGGGACATGAAGGTCATGCCTGGCTTAGTAACCTGTAATCTTCATTACTCCTAGTGCCACTCGTCCTCATCCCTGTACTTAGCTATGAGGCAAGGAGCCTTATTCGTGAGCACTGGGATAAGGAAAAGGGACTTGGAGATAATTTTGGGCAGATAAGCTGATTTTGGGGGTTGGGGCAGGGGGTGGGAGGGAGAGGGGATTTGTGGGGGGTGGGGTGGGATGGGTGTTGTGCGATAAACCGTAATGGTCATCCATATACAGGCTAAGCAAGCATGATATGTGGTATTAGTGGCTAGAGCGGCATTTTGGTTCAGCAGTGTAGTCATTTCTTAGTTTGACTTGACTTTTTTTAACTGGGCATCTCTGATAAAGCAGTCCTGCTAAGTGTAATTACCTGGCTAGACTGGCATTTGGGTGCTGCCAGTCTAGCCGTTTCTTACTCCAGCATTGTATATTTTTTTGCCCATCTGTGATAAAATGAGCATGATAAGTGTTATTACTTTGACTGGCATTTTGGTGCAACCAGTCTAGGTATGTCTAAATGTGACCTGGCATGCTTTACTGTAATATTTTATTACGTGTCTAGACTGGTCTACGTTGTGGAGCCAGTTGGACACGTTTTCACTGTGGCATGGCATTTTTAATAGCAATGCATTATATTAATGAAATCATTAATGTTCCTGTGCACTGTTGGTGACTTGCATGTATTGGATGTATTGGATTTTTGGATTGGTGTTACCCTACAAAACAATTTCACATGCTCTGGTCTTTTAGCCAATTTTTCTCAGAAAGTGTGCTGCATAATGCATTAAAACACATTGTTATATCTTTCTCCTAGTGCAGTGTGCGTTGTACACCTGCAGCAGAACGTTTGTGCCTATTGCAGAAGCGTCGAATCTAGGCCGGCCCAGAGTGTGCGCGACCCATGATTTGTTGCCATGTTGGAGGGAGGGCCCTCAGCATGGCTTGCAGGGGGGCTCCCAAATTTTGTGTTACGCCACGTTGCAAAGGGGTTTTCCACATGAGGCTCAACATACCCACTCGCTCTCTGCTAGGTGCTAATTGTTCAACAGTTCATTAAATGCAAATGAACTCTTCGTGGAAACTTTGGAATGCTAAAACCGTACCAGGCCTACATTTGCACATTGTGCAGAAAGTAAGTTGTACAATTACACACATGGTGATGCTCCAATTTTCACCACCAGCTCCACAGACCTAAACAACTGCCTGTAGTGTCAGAACAATTTGTAAGTGTTGGGGCATACATGATTTCCCTAGACTTGACTCGAGGAACCGTAGCAAAGCCGGACCCGCGCAGACGAGTTGCAAGGGTTCTCACCGCAAAAAACATTGTTCAAGAACAGAGTCAAAATGTTAATTCTACAGTTACATTTCTGCATTAAATGAAATTAAAAAAATCCATACGGTGTATAGATACTTCTATAAGGGAGCACATGCAATATTGCAATAGGTCAGATGGCAGATCACCGCCATTGTGTGGAATGGTTTTTCTTTGTCAGATTATTCATGTGCCAATCATAACATTCTGTGCTGAACAGAAACACCAGATGCCCAGTAAATAAATATATTGTGGAATGTCAGTGAAGCAGGGCCAGATGCAGTGTACCACTGTTACGATGGAAAGATGGCAGTCTAAATGTGTATTTATAGTTACATGTATTATTTACGAGTGCATAGGCTTCAACAGGAAGCATCATGCAATGGGACAAAGCAAAGGAACGTATTCAGGGAAGGGGACGAATGACGGATGCGCGTCATGAGCAGCCTAGACAAACAGGGATGGAGGAGGTCTCCGTGTCATGCGCAAACAACGGAGAGGGGCGGGTCGAGGAGTGGGTCAGTGAGATGAGTCAGTGAAGGGTGAGGGGAGGACTCTTGAGTGCAGATAGGACGAGTGGGATCGTGGGGATGTCTTTGATGTCAAGGCAAAGGGAGTTCCAGCGGCATGGGCTGTGGAGCAGGGAGGGAGGGTTCCATGTGATAATGTCCCAGCAAAAAGGCTGTGGTTTGCGGCGACATTATCACTGTGAACCTGCGGGGGGCAGGGGGCGGGGGGCACCCCTGCAACGCCGGTTTAAAAAAAATGTTTTTTCTTTTCCCCTTACAAATGGTCACTATACATAATGTTGCCACTGCCTTTTCCCAGCGACTATATGTACGGCAACCATTTGTGTGGGAGCAACCAGATACCGGAGGGAGCGGGAACGAAAACGAGGTGGCATAGGGTGGACTGGCAAAAGAGATTTAGTGGAGCATTGGAGTGAAGAATGCGAGGAGGGGGAACAATGGGAAATGGGGGTAACCAGGTAGGAGGGAGTAAGCCCATTCAGTAGATGTGAACAATGGAAGGAGACATTTGCTGAGGGATCAGCGCATTTGTGGAAGGCCACTCAAGGTGAGGCAATGGGCTGAGGTTGGAAATGAGTAGGAGAGGCTGATAAGAGTGGGAGCTGCAAAGTGAAGAAATGTATCAAGGGGAAAGGGGGAAGACCGGATGGCCAATGAGGAGGCTGCAACAGTAGTGGAACCTCTTGTGTACCGGAGTGGAATTAGGAGTTTTAGTGGAGTAGGATGGAACTTACTAATGTTCATTATGTTACCCCACACAGGGGCAAAGGAATCAGGGCAAGTGGGGTTGGGTGGGGTTGGGTGGCAGAGGTAGGGGGTAGAGGATTTCCATTTTGGGGGAGTTTACCTTTGTAAGGGCAGAGACCTGCATGCTGAGGTTAGGTTAGAGGGGGGGGGGTGGAGGAGAAAGGGGTGGGTGAAACAGAGATAGTTAGTGCTGTGGGTCAGGGCTGTTTCTGCGGAGGGACAGCTGTGAAATCCAAATTAGAGGAGGTCACAGAGACTGTTGACCTCTAGAAAGCTGGAGATCCCTTAGAATTCCACAGGTGTTTTGGAATTGTGGGGCTGGAGTGAGATAGGCCATTCATTGACAGGTTAACTATTGTCATCAGAGAGATTTTTTAGGAAGCAGGTGGTCAAGTTGCCTGTAGCAAGAGAGGTTAAAGAGAAGTTATTATGGGTGGGGAGGTAGGAGGAGGTGAGGGGTGCGAGGTTCTTAATAGTTTGTGGTACCAAGGGGGTACGATCGGACACAGGCTGGGTTGGCAACTCAGAATGTGGGTACCAGTTCAGTAGGGTAGTTGGAGAGAATAAGCCAAGAGATGATGACGTGAGGGCGAGAGGTGGTAAGGAGACGTCAAGAAAAAGAATGAAAGGTTGGCACTAAAAGGGCTAAAATCTTGGCATATCTCACTTTGAAGGACAGGACTTGAAGGAGAAGTAAAGGGTGAAATTATTAATTGAGAAGATGGAGAGTGGCCAGAGGGGCAGCGTGACCTGCAGGGTAATGGAGAGCAGCTGGAGCTTCATCAATTAACTGGATTCAGTGACATCTTGTCCATTGGAGAGGGCAGACATGGAGCTCTTGTTGGAGACAAGGAGTGAAGGGTATCAGGACCGGTGCATTAGTGGATCTTGGGAAGTGATACAGGGTTATGGGTGTGGGCAAAAGGGAGTAAAAGTATGTGCCAGATAGTGATGTTCAAAGGGGTTTGGTTCAAAGTTGAAATCGGGGAAGTCCTGTTCAATGGAGGCAGCCTGTGGTAGAGGGACGGCAGGAGAGAAGTCCTGACCTCAGCTTTTAAGGGTGAATGAGAGACTGAATTTAGTTTGCAGTTTATAAGCAGGGTTGTGGGAGGAGAGAGAGAGAGAGAGAGAGACAGAGAGAGAGAGAGAGAGAGAGAGAGAGAGACAGAGAGAGGAAGGGCAAATACCTTGAGGTGTATTATTGAGTGGCGAGATAGAGGGGGTCGATGGAGAGGTCAGACTAGGTGACGGACGATGGGAAGACAAAGATGCCCAGGGGATTACTGTTTTTATGGTTCTGCGGGTGTTCTATGTTGGTCAGAGAATGGGAAAAAGGAATGGAGTCAAATTCAAGGCAGCGAGCATTCTAAATTCTGGAATGATTGAAGAGTCCACGGATAACAACGTACGCCTCAGTGGGTAGAGAGTTGAGAAGGAGGTTGGGGTTGGGGATAATGGAGTTGATCAGGCCATGAAACCAATACACAAGGAGAATTGTCAAAGTAGTGGACCACAGGAGTTAAATAGCAGAGTGTTGAATGGAGCCCAAACCCTTTTCCAATGGATATAAAATAGGTTAAAACACAAAAGAGGCCCAGGATGCAGAGGCCTACCGGGAAATCTCCAGAGTGCCCTATAGGCCAGTCCACCCCTGCGGGCAAGTGTTGTTTATCATAAAGAAAACTCATTGCCCTCTTAGAAGCCATTCGAGAAGAGTGACAGAAATGGGCAAAGTCTATGTGAAAAGCATTGAACGTTGCAATTCACAGTAATGAGCAGGACAGCGGGATGGGGTGGCGAGAGTCGAAGTGGCCAGAAATAAATTCTTGTTACAGTGGGATTTGGCTTTCTATACTCCAAGAGGGAGAAGGATGGGTAAGAGAGGTGAGAAAGGGCAACCAAGTGGGAGATAAGGAGGGTAGGACAGGGTTGGGACAAAAGGGATGATGGCCCAGGTGCCTTTAATTAGTGGTACAGAGGACAGAAATAGGATGTGAACAGGGGGTGAAAGGAACAAGGGAGGACCAGAGGGAACTTAGAATTCTCATGCGAAAGGCAGAGAGAGGGTTGTTAGAAGGTTTGCGAGCCTAAATGGTTTAAATCATAGTAAAGCATACATTAAATCAGTTTTACTTTTTGTGCGGGGAGATTGTGCGGGGAGATTTCTCGTTAAATGCCCATCTTTACACCTGTGTTAATTGATACGATTCATTCAGAATAGCCACATCATAAAATACAATTAAATCAGTTGCAAGTGTGTGGGCACCAAATGCCAGGTTACCAAATATGGCCAAGTTCCGCTCAGTGTATCTGCCTATCACTTTAGTAATCACCAGGCCAATTTCCACATTATCAACTGCCCCACTGATTCACATAGTAGGAATATCATGCCCGTTTCAACAGTGCTGTGCATGACCATTTTTCTGCAGTAAAAATGATCCTCCTGGCCTCTACATTGTCCACTGACATTGTGATGCCAATGTAAACATAGTGATACCAGTATTGCCCCAGTAAATCACATTGGGCCTCATTATGACTCCACCGGTCTGGAAATAAAGTGCTGGTTATTCTGTTTACTGAGACGTTTCTGGACCGGCAGAGTACAAATGTGACGTGGGGAACCTGATTAACCTCCAGCTAACAGCTGGAGGTAATTCAGGCACCCCACCAGGAACAAAACTGCCCATATTACCAGAACTGGTACTACTTACTGGTGCCTGTAAGGCTGGCAATTGCCCCATGAAGTTCTATGGACTCCATGTAATGGGGAGTTACCTACCATTGCTGGCACCTGTAATGTGCCGGTAATTCCGGGATATCAGGTGCCGGTAACGGTAGGTTTGTTTGCCCATAACCACCAAAATTACCAGGGGGATACCCGCAAGCGTATAATGAGGGCCATTATCATGCCAGCATTATAATGTGTTTTACTGTGGCAACATTGGCAGGGCATTTCCAACAGGCATGCCAATTTATTTTTTATAATTAGCCGGTAAGATAGCTCAGCGGGTTGAGCACTAGCTGCTATGATCTGAGCATGACCTGCACGTCGCAGGTTCGAATCCCGGCAAGGACAAGACAGCCTTTCATCCTTCCGAGGTCGATAAATGAGTACCAATTTCGGTTGGGTGATATTATATGTAACTATGTGCTATGTAAAGCACTTTGGATTAAGGTGCTATTTAAATACATCATTATCATTATTTTTCTGGATTCAGTATTATCATATCTATCTTGCACCCAGAATAATGTGATGTTGGTCTCTCTGTGAAGCGTTCAACTGCACCTTGAATTTCCTTAATGTCACACTCATTGCCCCCGAAATGCCAATGGCCCTTTGACTTTACCCATGCCATTCTTTCTATTTCTAGAACTCCCACACGCAATATACACTTTCCCCTGATTTGCCCATGCCACTCATTGTCCAAAATGGGAACCCATCCCCTAATTTGCCACTCTCATTGCCCCTAGAACTGTCCCCATGTAATATCAGACTCCGCTCTGCACCATGTCACTCCCATTTTTAGTTTTGGCTTTTAGGTGGCGCTGAAAGCGCTACCTATAAAGCCGAAACTATTGTCATTAAAATAAGAGCTTTAACAAAAGAGCTTGAAATAGAGGCATTGGATGCAGGTTTGCGGTAATGCTTTTCAGTGCAGGTTGGCATATGAGGATGGATATGTGTTGTTTAGCCTATGTGTCCCACCCATATATGCCTATCTCTAAGTTAAATCAATAGGATTTTCCTGCCATGTCCAGCCATCTGTGGGCAAAACACACCCCTTTTTGCACTCTTTGGCTGATTTTCTACTGTGTGCTGAAGTTGTCAGCCACGTTTACTTGTTGGCCGCCATGTGTTAATATTATTAAAAATGTATTTGACTAGATTGATTCTTTAAAAAATATGTATTTCAGATTTAAATGTATGTTACATATTTTAATGTATTTTGTATTTAAAATAAACAAGTTACTGTAATAATTATGTTTTGTTCGAAAATGTCCACTACTTGTTTGTGCAGTAAAAAAGAGCAAACTAGTGGTCGTAAGGTAGCAGTGCGCTATTTAGTACCACTAATTATCGAAGCTATGTGGTTCTGCTGTGTTGGAAACCTTCCACTGGTGCCCCCTAAACAGCACCAGGACACATGGAACAATAAACTATGGAGTGAAGGTAAACCCAATGCACAGTTCCAAGAAAAATATGTTCAAGAAAGTCCAAACTGTAGAACAGGGTCATGTGCTTGTGTGCAGAATTTATTTGGTCATAAACAGCCGACACGTGTTTCGACCAATCCGGTCGTTATCAAGGCTGTACATTGGTAGAAAAATAAATATCAACATAACAATGCGTTCAGACAGAAAGATAAATAACATTGGTTCAAAGAAATTGCACAATCAAAAGAATATTCCCAGAAGCATCACATCAAGTCATACCAATATGCAATGGTTTGTTGATGCAGGTACGGAGAATAAGAATAGTCCTTGGCCAAGACAAATGGAAATGAAAAATATAAAATGCCCAATTAGTGAAAATACAATGGCCATAAGTATCAGAGAAAATCTCTCAACAAGGTCCATAAATGTGCACGCGAAATGATGTGACATACCGTGTGTCCAAATGGTCAAATAACACATTATCAAGGTAAGTGGTGACTCAGGAAGAGCATCTGAAAAGGCAATGGTGAAATCCTCACTCAAATGCTAAAATTAGGTATTGCGGTGAGAAATTGCAAGTCAATAATATTGGAAACAACTTACTACCATAGAGAAATCTTTGATGAATCAATTGATGTTAATGTCTAAATAAAAAAAGAAGGAGGCATAAGGCACTGTTTCTGAAGGTGTGTGAAAATAGAGCGTGACAGAATGATAAGTAAATGCAGTTGTACCTGGTTAGCATAGATGCTCTGGTGAGTACAGGGGTTCAATCCCCATAACCAAATTAGTGTATATGCCCAATCTGTAGGAGGTTGGTAATGCTAAAGCCAATGATTATATGTCCGCCGTCTTTCGGTCGCACCGCGTCGCACGTGTAACATCACACGCACGTTTGCGCGTGACGTCATTTGAGTCATCGCTGATCTCAATAAAGTTGTTTTTTTTAATTATTGTTTTTAATTTTTTTAAAATATACCTTCTCTATAGTTAGCCTTAGGCATACGTTTCAAAACGAGGTAAGTATATGTGCAGGGCCGGGCAGTGAATGCGACCACAGTAGTAGTTTTGCGGAGTTAAGAAGAAACTGCGAGGAGCGGAACGGGCTGCTGGAAGCTTATGCCCTAAAGGGTGTGTGGCTTAAACAGGAGAGTGGTCAGGAGGGTATTGAAGAAGGCCCCCAGGGAGGCAAGTGTTCAGGAGCCAGGCAAAGCCACTAAAGGAAGTCAGTTATACACATCAGAATCCGTGGCTATACATACACCAGCCAGAGTTTGATAAACGTGGGAGGACACGGCCCACTTGAACCGCGATTTTTTGGGCCACCGCACACTGCAACCGACGGGGGTAGATACCACAACACTTGACTGAGTTGGAGACGTGAAATAACATTGCAGGCACGACAGGACGATCACACAACGTCAGCAAAGGGTCTGAGGACCAAAAGCAAGCAACCGACAATGGAGACCTTTGCAAAGACGCAATTGCAGCGGGCCCCTTCGACCCCGACGCAAGGTGCGAATGCGCATTCGGCGGATAGTGCCCCGAAGGGAGGCAATCATCAGGTCCTAGTGGCCATAACAGAACTGAGTACTAAGTGGGGCACAGCAATGGCAGACATGCGTACGGCCCTTGAGAACAAAATTGACGCAGTAGGAATCGAAGTCGCCCTGCTGCGAAAAGACGTCAGAGCGGACAAGTGGCCTGGAGAGCGCTGTTAAGATTAACACAGATGTCAGCACAAATAATGCAAAGGAGGTACATGTCCTTAAACAGCAGGTGGCTAACCTTGAAAACCGAGTGGAAGAGGCGGAAGGACGGGCAAGACGGATCAACATTCGAGTGGTCGGCCTGCCGGAGGGAGAAGAGGGACAGGACCCTATGAATTATGTGGAGAACATGATTCTGCAAGAGATAGGGGCGGACAAGCTTTCGCAAGGATTTGCAGTCGAACGTGCGCATCGGGCTCTGATGAGGAAACCATGACCCTGGGCCCCACCACGGCCGATAATAGCAAAAATCCTAAACTACAAAGACAGAGAGAGGATCTTGGAATATTTTCGCAAGGGCGGTACAATAGAAAGGGCATCCTCGAACATCACTGCATACCCTGACTATACTATGCTGGTGCAAAGACAGCGGTACAGTTACGTGGCGATTAAGAGAAGACTACGTGCAGCTGGTATCAAATACATGCTTTTGTACCCTGCGAGGCTGAAGGTCTTGCATAAAAGCAGGGCCCTCTATTTTGACACCCCGGAGGAAGTGACGTCTTGGCTGGACTTGCAGGGATGCCCGGAGCAGGATGAAGAGGAAGATCGCCAGAAGCACGATAAGTGATGGGAATGTATCAGGAACAATGTGGGGATAAGCGGGAGGGGAGTCCTAGTATGAAACTCTGAAACACTGGCTTGACATGATGTGGCTCTCGGACTCCGTTAATCGTTTGGACTGGAATATAGTGCATTGATTGCATAAGCGAACTGGGTAGTGCTAAGCGCAGCAAATTCAAGATAAACATGAGCGATAGGATGGAGACCCTTCTTCTCTTACCCCCAAGAGTTAGTAGTAAGGCCGTCGCTAGGGCGCCTTTACCCTGCTGAGCCACGGGCGTAGGCTTTTGCCGGACGGGGCTAGATGCGGGGGTGCCTGAGATCCAGGGATGGAGCTGGGCAACCGTTGGGGAGGGTGTTATTTGGGGAGGGGGGAGAGAGGGCGGGGGGAGAGAGGGTGGGAGGGGCTGGGGGGGTTTGTGGTGTTTATAGTTAGTGGGAGTGCAAGTTGGGCTATGAGCCTACATAGACGAGTTAAGCTGCGGAAATGGGTCTGCAGGGATGGGGGAGGTGGTAGGAACCAGACACGCTATGGGGGAACTTAAAGTAATCACTTGGAATGTCAGGGGGCTTAATAGTTACCTGAAGAGAAACAAGATTATGCTATACCTGAGGAGGCAAAAGATAGATATTGCACTGTTGCAAGAGACACACCTGACGCGTGACAAGATGGAGATGATTGGGAAGAAATGGAAAGGAACTATGGTGAGTTCTTCATATTCGGCCTATTCCAGGGGAGTGATCGTTTGGGTGGCACCACATGTTCCGTTCCAGCTGTTACACACACTGGTGGAGACGGATGGAAGGATGGTGATGGTGAGGGGATTGGTAGAAAATAGGGAAATAAGTATTGTAAACACGTATGCCCCAAATCAAAATACTGCTGCATATTTCAAAACGCTGTGTAATAACCTTAGTAACTGTGTGGGTAGTGCGGTGATTTGGGGAGGGGACTTCAATTGCGTATTAGATCCCAAGGTGGACAGGTCAGATGGAAAATTCGATAAGCCTACCCCGGCGGCTAAAGCGTTACAGACGCTGCTGAATGACTTTGGGTTTGAAGATGTGTGGAGAGCATGTCACCCCCATGAGAGACAATATTCGCATTATTCTGCCCCGCAGCAACTACACACAAGGCTGGACTATGTCTTTGCCACTCCAGAGATACTGACAGAAGTCACGCATGTTGAATATAAAGCGAGAGTCCTCTCGGACCACTCGCCCCTGATCTTCGGGTGGCAGTGTTGCCCCACGAGAGCGAGAATCCCAACATGGCGTCTCAGGGCGGAAGCGCTCAGAGATCCCCTCTTTAGGGAGGACATGAGAGATGAGATTATTAGTTACTTCGAGACGAACACGGGCAGTGTGGACTCGGCGGGCACTTTGTGGGAGGCCTTCAAAGTAGTGATTAGAGGAGTAGCTATTGCAAAATCGAAAGGGCTGCAGGGTGGGATCCTGGCGGATCTGCAAGAAACGGAGGAAGAACTAGAGATGGCTCTTGGGGGTGAACATAGTACCAACCTGGATACTGATTTGATACTTAGACTGCAGCAAAAGTGCGCTGGTCACTGGGAGAGGCTATGTAACCTTAACTATAGAAAGTACATAGAGAGACAGCATGCGGGAGGAGATAAACCGGGGAGGATCTTAGCCTGGCTATATAAGAATGAGACCCCCAGATCCCCGATTAGATCATTAATAAGAGAAGATGGGAATGTGGTGGACACTCAAGAAGGAGTCAATCTTGAGTTCGCAAATTATTATGGGCAACTATATGGGGACGATGGGGAGGAGAACCATGTGACGATAGAGGAAACCCTAGAGGACATAGGATTACCGCAGATCAGTGCTGAGGAAAAGGAGGAGCTGGACGCACCGATTACCTTAGAGGAGTTAGGGGAGGTGGCGAGACAGCTGCCAACAAGTAAGACCCCGGGAGCTGATGGACTCCCAAGTGAATTTTATAAGATATTTGGAGATGAGGTGCTCCCGCCGTTATTAGACATGCTGAATGAGGCATATGAGCTAGGCAGGCTGCCAGAGTCACTCAGAGAAGCGATTATTATACCACTTCCCAAACCTAATAAGCCAGGGCATAACTCTAGTTCCTATAGACCCCTGTCGATGTTGAATCAAGATAGTAAAATTCTGACCGCCGTTCTAGCAAATAGATTACGGAAGGTAATAGGTAAATTGATACACCAGGACCAAATGGGTTATGTCCCTGACAGGAACATATCCCATAATCTCAGGAGGCTCAGCAGGATCATTGAACATGGGAATGAAAGCGAGGATGAACTGGCGGTTGTGTCACTGGATGCAATCAATGCCTTTGACTCAGTCAAATGGCCATGGCTGTTGGCGTCCCTGGCTGGCTATGGGATGGGTCCAGGATATTTACGGTGGGCTAAAATGCTATATAGCAAACTATTGGCCAGGGTGAAAACATGAACAGTGATATCAGAGAGGTGGAAGCTGGGCAGGGGTACTAGGCAGGGATGTCCGTGGTCCCCCATGCTATACATATTTGCCCTGGAAAACTTAGCGATTTATCTAAGGCAGCAATATGACACGATAGGCATCTCTGTGGGTGGTGAACATCACTTGATATCATTACATGCAGATGACATATTATTGTACTTGCAATACCCGGAAGAAAACCTCCACTATGTCTTGGAGGTGATGGAGAGATATGCAGGATTATCTGGCATAGCAGTGAATCCACAGAAGTCTAACATGTTTCCATTGGGCGGATATAAAGGTGCCCCACTGAATCAGCTACTGAGGTTGCAGGTACCATGGGCGGCTAGTACATTTCGCTACTTAGGAATAGACATATACCACGCAGTGGCGGAAGAGCATACGCGTAATACGGAAGTAGCCATCAAGAAAATTGAGATTTGCATGCGGTTCTGGGTAAAGCTGCCTCTGGCAATGATGGGTCGTAGCGCAATGCTAAAGATGGTGGTCCTGCCTAGGCTCCTGCACTATTTCGGGAATATCCCGTATATGATACCAAAGAAGTTCTTTAGCAGATTGGCAAGTATGTGTAGAGACTTCCTATGGAATGGTACACGACATAGGGTGGCCCTCTGGAAGCTACAGAACTTTTACGAGAAAGGAGGTATAAAGTTGCCCAATTATGAGGTCTATTATGTCGCCAGTCAACTTCAATATGTGGCGAAATGGCTTTCAGAGGAGGAAACCACTGAAACCAGATTGTTCAAACGAGACTGTGCCCCATTCTACCTGAAGGAGATAATGTGGTTGTCCCCAACGGAGATAGATGGGCGTCCAAAGATGATGGTATTGGGTTGGAAGATGTGGCGCAGGGCCTGTCAATTGATGGGGAACCCAAGCCTGTGCTCCCCTCAGGTGCCACTGGTGGACTGGCGGGTGGGGAGGAGCAGTTAAGAATGATAATCAGGAACCATTGGGAGTCAGTCGGTATAATGACAATGGGGGACATTTGGCAAGAAGGAACCATAAAATCCTTTGAGGAGTTGGGGGCGGAAACTGGGCTACACACTGGCCAGTATATCACGCACCATAGACTGGTGCAGAAGATTAAGAGAACGTGGCCTGAACCTGTGCTTGATGAAGAACCAGATGCAGCTATAGACACAATATATGATATAGCGGAAGGGGGGCACGAGATAGCCAGAATATATGAAATGATGATGGCCATAGTGGGGAAGGAGATAGTGCAATTGAGACTAGAGTGGAAAGAGGAAGTAGGAGCTCCAATGGAGGACCGGATGTGGGAACGAGTCCAAGGGTATCACAAGAAAGTGTCAATAAATGCAAGACTTAAGCAATTGCAATTGTATGTTATACATAGGGCATATCTGACACCTCACAGAATATCTATGTTTAGAAATGTGGGAAGGCAGGCATGCCCTAAATGTGACGAGGAAAATGCAGGCATGGTGCACATGTTTTGGTCATGCCCGGTAATAGAGCGCTTCTGGGGTGAGGTTGCACACAAATTGGCAGAAAAAGGCATTAAGATCAAGGTGGATACCGTGTGGGCCTGCCTGTTGGGGGGGGTTCCCTAGGCACAGAAACTTAGACATGTCAGCAAACTGAAGGACCTGGCATATGCACTTGCGAAGAGGAGGATTGCTATGGGGTGGAAGACATGCCATAAACCACGATTAGAGGTATGGTGGATGAATTTGCAGAAATGGGCGGAGGCGGAAACTGTAGTGTGGCAAGAAACTAGCAGCGCTGGGGGGGAAGAAGAGACTGAAACCCTGATGGCTTGGGGGCTCCTTATAGCAGAATTGTTTGGGTCAATACAAGGCCCATCGGATCCCACGGGTAGCGATACCCCATCACCAGAGGCAGAAACTGAACAGTTTTAACTTTGGTGTAGCAATGGAAAGGCATTGGCCACACACTGTCCTAATGGTACTACCTGGACATAAGATGGCAACAGCTGGAAGTGGTGTGATTACTTGGACAGTGGATAAAGCCTGGGAAATGCCTGTCTAAGAAATGTACACATGCCAAAACTGTTGGCTTTGCCAATGCTTGTTTCTAGAAATGTCCTATTACCACCTTATTTGCACCGCAATGGTCTGATAGCACCGAGAAGGGTCTGATGGCATATACCACTGCCCTCAAATTTGCATGATATCAATCCCAACAACCCAGAATGGCCCAATGTTCTTGTCTGCCCTGTGTTACTCTTACGTCCCTTAGAACTTTCCCATTGCCCCAATGTGCACCATGTCACCCCCCTCTATGTAATATCCCACTGGCAGTTCATTTGCACCATGCTTTTCCCGGTATCAGGTAACAATATCGCCATATATATGGTCGCCGTAAATAATATCGCCGCGTAAATGTCGTGGCAATATTATTTGGGTGACCATATATATGGGGACATGGCCAAAAAAAAAAATGTTTTTTAAAAAAAGAAAAATAAATAAGTTTGGGGGTTCCTGGGGTGTCCCCCACATGTTCCATGCAATAATGTCACCACAAAAAACGGCAATTTTTCGGCGATATTTTTGCATGGCGAGATTTTTGTGGTGACATTATTACATGGAACCCTTTTCCCATGGCTTTCATAACTGTCCCTATTATTGCCCCAGGCCTGCTGGGGCCGCCTTGCAGAGTGTTTGGACAGCCTCAGAGCAGCTCAGCCTGGTACAGGAAAGTGCACTACGTGTCCCTCTCTGCCCCACTTTAATTGCTTTAATTGTTAGCGTGGCACCTCACCACTGCCCATTATCAGCAGGTCACCGTTAGATGGTGCAGATGTGGTGGAGGCTAAAGTAATAGTGGTGATAGAGGAGGTGGCAGCTGTAGAAGTGGTCATGGATGCAGCCATTGTGGCATTAGGGGTGGTGATGGAAGTGGTGGCTGTGGTATGGTTGCAGTGGAAGTAGAGGCGGAGGTAATTGGGGCCAATGGTGGTCCACTCATCTCAGCACCACCATTCTCTGAGTGTTCTTCATCCTACCCCTCACCGTCTAGAGATGTCCCCGCACCTGTGCACACAGTGAGCAGATACTGGGAGGCTGCCCAGAGAGGTATAAGGTGTACAATGTGACAGGGTAGTCGCCGAAGATCACTCTGACGCCTTAATATGGTTCAGGCGCGTTTATTCTTGCGTATACAAGGACAGTGGACTTCATTGAAAATGCAGCCAGGATAAGTCTTAATTAACGAGGCTTCAGAAAGTTTTGATTGATTGATTTTGGCACTAGGGCCGTCCCTCTCTCTCTCGTCTCCCTTGGATTACCCCCCACCCTAGCCCATACGTCCCTAACCCTAGTTAGTGCTAGGGCTCGGTAACCCCTACTCTCTCATGCTACGCGCTAACGCTGTAATGTTTCCCTGACCTGCCGGGTGGCTGACTTCCTCAGGGTCTTTCTATGTGTCTCTCTCCTAGCCCCGCATAGTAATCAGTTGGGAGTTAGGGAACAGTGCCTTGCACTCACCCTGTTGGAATTACTCACTAGTCACGCACAGTCTCACCTCGGCCTCCTACTATTCCTCCTTCTCTTCCTTCCTGTTCTATTTCAGCTTTCTGTCCTCCGATATGGCACTCCGCCTTCCTACCTCCACCCTTACATGTTACTTTCTCTCCCACTTACTACTACCTCTATTCTCTCCTGAATTCTCTCCTGCTACTACTATCCGTCGTCTTACCACTGCTCCACTTCTACCGTTTCTCCCCTACTACCACTCTTTGGCTACTACCACTCCTCTACTACTACCACTAGAGTTCTACTACTACTACTACCTCTCCGGTGCTACCTCTCCACTGCTACTACCACCATCCACTCCTCTCACTTCCACTACTACTGCCTACTCCTCCCCCTACTACTTCTACCTGCCACTCCTCTCACTTCTACTAATGTCTCCCACTCTGCTACTAATACCTCTCCAGCTGCCACTATTGCACACTCCCCTCACACAGATACACATTCACTCTGCAGTACCACTCTTTTCTGCAACTTCCCCCACAGTCTGTCACTCCGGCCTCCTGGTGGTCTCTTGGCTGCACTCCTTCCACCTCTAATCTGACCCTTCAAACCCACTGACTTCCTCTTTCCATGTCCTCCATTAATATTCCTCTCCTTGATTGGTTGCTCTCCCTGACCAATCTGCTTACCTATGTCCTCCAGGGGGGCTTGTCCAACCTTGGCAAACTAACAGGGGCCTAAGCCCTACTTCCACCTTCTAACATGGGCTTGCCAAGTTCGGGCTGGACAAATGGAACAGCTCTTGGCCATTGGCTTCCCCTGTTGTTGCGGCCTCCTGACATACCTTTTTAATATTGCATTTCTGTTGTGGGCTAGTGGGTTTCCCACATGGTTCGATCTCTCCAAGGAGGGACTGGGCCCTGGTAGGGCCCTGCTGTCACATGGAGCCCTCTCACGCCTTCCTCCTTCCTTGGAATCGCTACAGCAAGCCTCCTCCACCAAAGTTGCCCTCATCAGCGAGGATGTGCTCTGCCCACAGACTTCCGCGGACTCGCCTTCTCTCCTCCACCTAGTTCCTGCTACCAACTCTGCGTCGGTTACGCGAGTCAACGCACTGGCTCCCTTCCTGGCTTGGCAGTTCACTGCCACTTCTCCGCACTGGCTCCGATTGCTGTGCTCGCTCCTCTGCAGCCTTCCCAAGGACTGCAGACGTCTCGACAGGTAGATGTGTCGTATCTCAAACCAGGGACGGCCCTAGGATTTGTGGGGCCCTGGGCAGCAAAAGATGTGTGGGGCCCCCTTATTTGCATTAATAGTGACATCAGCGATATTTCAGAAAATGAGATCATAGAATGAGCCTTTAATATGCAAAGGTATCTCGGGAATTTACGTCGCCATAAGCAGGAGACAGCTATAGTGTATGCGTATGAATTGTCGCTGTTAATATACAACTATGTGGCGATGTCAGGAGTGAGGGTTTTTTGAAGTATCAGAGAGTGCAGGTTGAATACCTTGCATAGCTTATAATTTGGCAGATCAAGCATAGTGAGATAAAGGAATTTGCCTGGGAGCACACATTTTGGTTACATGGTGAAGCCGAGATTTGAGACCAATCTGAAATTCATGCATTTAACACATCTCTTCCCAGGTGTAATTGGTAGAAATATTGTTTTTAAAAGTTATTTTCAAAATTTTCTTGAAAAACAACATCTGACTGTGGAAGGCATTGAAAAAATATGAGGGTTGTGTTTTGCAGATGAAGTTAACTGCTGCTTTTGCAGCAGTTTCACATTTGTTTTCATTTGTATTGTGTATATATTTAGCCATACTGTCCAAACTACCAGAAGCTACAGCTAACTATTATTTTGGGTGACAAAAGAAAAAACTCCAAGCAGGTTCCAATGATGTTATGTCAGGGCAGCCAGGGCAGGGTGTGTCTACTGAAGGATTGCCTTGTAGTACAATACAGCATTGTTAACCTGGGAGGTCTTGAGGCAATGAAATAAGTGAGTTTGCAGGTCATCAAATGCAAACAAAATGAACAGGGCCCAAGTCCTATAAAAAAAAGTTGGGGGGGGGGGGTCAATAATATATGCATAGGTGCTGAGTACATTGTGCAAGAGGGTGCAACCGGTCTTGCTGTGTCCATCTAAATCACTGGTTGTGGCAGTGTTTCTGTCTCCTTTCCTGCTGGGCTATGGCTTGCTGACGTGTTAGCAT
The DNA here is from genome assembly GCF_040938575.1 of Ambystoma mexicanum. Taxonomy (NCBI): domain Eukaryota; kingdom Metazoa; phylum Chordata; class Amphibia; order Caudata; family Ambystomatidae; genus Ambystoma; species Ambystoma mexicanum. Next base: position 440,577,355 of record NC_090922.1, on the reverse strand, counting down.
GCATCTTGCAAAATTAGCAAGTGCTGCTCACTTCAAAATGGGAAGGGACCCTCAGTAATGGGCAACTGACCCTTGATTGGTGGGGTTGGGCAGGCCAAATATATTTTGCGGGTTCAGGAGTAGCAGGGGATCCTTTTGTAGAATACATCAAAGACAACTCAGCAGGTTAGGCAACTGTTGCTAATACGTTATAGTTTAGACCTTTCCGTAAATCATATGCCTTTTTTCCTACTTTCTATTCCTGTTGCAAAATGTGCTGTGAAATGTGTTTTGACCTGTGAATGGGTACAGCTCCCTCGCTTCACTTAGTTTGGGAATTTCTGCCCCTGTAGAGAAAATAAAAAACTCTACCTCACAATAAGTGAATATATCTTAAAGTCAAATATTCAAATTTAGTTCAATTAACCATTCTGCTTCGAAGAACGTTCACAAGACAAATGTACATTTGCCTTTCAAAAAAATATTTCAACACAAGAAAAAACATCACAGAGATGTTATAATAACTATGCTGCCAAAGTATAAAAGGAGCCCACATATTAACCCAACAATTTATGATGAAATATTGAATTAAATATTCCCTAGAAAACTATATCCAAATAAGAGATGTGTGAATTGATGACACGTTTATGTAGTCTTGTGGGTAAGCGACTGCACTGGGAACATGACAACCTGGGGTAAAATCGTAATTGGTCGAACACTTCAATGCCGACCCTCAAAAACAGCCAATGCAAGGTGTGTACGCCGTCTGAAAAAAGTGGACAGATGCTGTCCACTCACGTGTATCCTCGACTTGTGATCTGAAAATCAACACAGGGCCAGAGACAGGGAAAATAACCCCTCCAGTCTCCAGGACTGCAACCTCTCTTGCTATATCCGGGGCAAATATTCATGACTCGCTTGTCCTCTCAAGCTTTCCCCCTTTCACGCCCACTTTAACTTTCAACAATACTCTGTTTTATGAAGATGAGTTGAAAAGTACACAAACCATAGTAAAGTACTCACACAAATAAATCCTTATAGAAATATGCTAGGCAAAAAGTGTGGAAATGTGGCATTGTTCCCCCAATCTTGAATTGAAGACTACAAATACCAGAATGCAATTCAGCAGACTGCAAGAAAATTGCCCGTGGCTTTTCAAAATGTACTTTCAAGCCATAAAGACTCATAATTAAAGGTAATGTGTGAAAAAGGTTACCTGTCTGTATTTCAATGTTTGACAAAGACATGTTTTAAATATAATATGAGGAAACTGTTACATTCTACAAAAAATAAATGTTTTTTGGTGTTAAATATGAACATGTGAAAATAAGGAAGATAGTCTAAAACTGTTTTATGTGATGTATGTTATTGTCCTGGGGGTCGGCACAGATTGATGTAACTAACTGGTATTTTGTGTCCAGTTTCAAAATAAAAATGCCCCTCTTCAGTTCTTAACACGGAAAAGTTAAGAGCGTCCTTTTCAAAACAATGGTCTCTTAAATATGTCACCTCATGTAGATCGCTCCACCCTTTAAATCCTTTGCTAGAAGAAAGACAGTGAGTAGCAGTACTTACTGGGCCCACAGAGTCGGATGAGCTGCTTTCGGGGGGAGTGCTAGGAGGGGGATATTTGTCCCGAGGGCTTTGCAGCAGGAGGTGTAGAAGTAGCGCGATGCCGCCTCGCTTGGATAAACAGAAAAGCGGCCCTTCTACATGGAACCAGCACAGGCCCACTTTACAAAAATGTGAGTAAAGTCGTGGCAGACAATGATGCCGGCGCGGCCCCCCTGGCAGCGAGGCCCTGGGCCACTGCACAGACAGCACATGCCTCGGCCCGCCCCTGCTTCAAACATTCATGCGGGCACCGCAGGCAGGGCTTTGGGCCGCCCCGCCCCTTCCCTACTTTGATAAGGCCCAAAAGTAGGCCTTGTGACAACAAGGTACTGCCCTGCTCTATGCTTGCTGACCCGGCTTCTATTTTGTGTCAGCGCCATGTACCTACAATGTCACTGCCAGGCGAGGCCACCATTTCTTTAATCCCGTGTTTGTGGATTGTCTCGGGTATTTTCAGTTTTTATATGAACAGTGGTCTGCATAACAGGTGTCAACAGCAGTGCAACGCACACCTAAAACACCTAAAATGAGTCGTTTCTGTGTGTTCTCCGCACATTATTTGCTCTTTTACGGTCATGGGAATTTGATTTGTTGGTCGCACCACTGCTTCCAATGTGCTCAGTTGGAGGGTTTCTTTTCCTCAAATGAGCTATCAGACTGGGGAAGTTAATTTGCATTTCACACTACTCGCCTGAGGCAGAGTCAAAGGTCAAACAGGGTGTGCACAACGGGAAAGCCTGCCTTCAGTCTAGAAAAGAAACTGAGAGTTGCAGCCTGCAAGAAAGGCAAGCAATCACTGGCAAAGGTTTACCTTGTGTATGCTGAAAAGCAAGCAATCACTTGTGTATGCTGAAAAGCAAGCAATCACTGGCAAAGGTTTAGCTTGTGTATGCTGAAAGGCAAGCAATCACTGGCAAAGGTTTAGCTTGTGTATACTGAAAGGCAAGCAATCACTGGCAAAGGTTTAGCGTGTGTATGCTGAAAGGCAAGCAATCACTGGCAAGGGTTTAGCTTGTGTATGCTGAAAGGCAAGCAATCACTGGCAAAGGTTTAGCTTGTGTATGCTGAAAGGCAAGCAATCACTGGCAAAGGTTTAGCTTGTGTATGCTGAAAAGCAAGCAATCCCTTGTGTATGCTGAAAAGCAAGCAATCACTGGCAAAGGTTTAGCTTGTGTATGCTGAAAGGCAAGCAATCACTGGCAAAGGTTTAGCTTGTGTATACTGAAAGGCAAGCAATCACTGGCAAAGGTTTTGCGTGTGTATGCTGAAAGGCAAGCAATCACTGGCAAGGGTTTAGCTTGTGTATGCTGAAAGGCAAGCAATCACTGGCAAAGGTTTAGCTTGTGTATGCTGAAAGGCAAGCAATCACTGGCAAAGGTTTAGCTTGTGTATTCTGAAAGGCAAGCAATCACTGGCAAAGGTTTAGCTTGTGTATACTGAAAGGCAAGCACTCACTGGCAAAGGTTTAGCTTGTGTATAGTGAAAGGCAAGCAAGCACTCACTGGCAAAGGTTCAGCTTTTGTATACTAAAATATATTTTTTTGTTTTTATACCTTTTATTGTCATATTTTGAAAGAGCTACTGCAATTGTCCTAATTAATTGAATTATCATCGTATCTTAAATCTGACCTTAAGTATTTTCAACTTACCCTGAACATCGTCACTATTCGACTTGGGATCATTAATATCTCGGTAACCAATTTGCAGTGGAAAATGAACTCCAATGATCTTCTTGGATAGCTTGGGAGGTCAATGCACCTGCTGCAAACCAAAGCACACATATGCAGTCAAAATGCAATTTGAAACCCTGGGTATCGTACAAAATTGGGGTGCTCATATAACATTAAACCTCTTATTGAAAATGTTTGGATTGGATGAATATCAAGTGAGTTCATGGAAGGGAATAGTTTCTACCTAATATCACGTTAAAGTTTAAGCCACACAAAACCCACCACATGTATGGGCTGGAGCATCATGATGTATGTGTTACTGTGCAAGTCTATCAACGTACTTGTGTGTATTTCACTATTTGTGTTTGCCTCTCTCTCTTGGTACCACTTGGTCTATCACTATAAGTCTGTCATTGTCTGTTTATCACATTATGAGAAATCATATTTATGATCATATAATAATAGCAATTTGCTTGCCACCTTCTGATTCCTGACAAACAAATCCTTAGATCAATACATTAATTTGCGCTTGCCAAAGATTTAATCCCACGTGATCAAATTAGGATCATTTGTGCTGTAGGTTCCAAATGTCCATTATGATGAATGACCACTAGAAATCTTGAAAGTCGGAATAAAGTACAGGACAATTCAATCAAAGCTTAATGACCACTTGGAAGAATATGTAAAAAGAGAAACCAATCGATGCAAAAGGGATTTGGCATTTTAAGGCAGAAATGGATGCGCATGGTCTCAAAGATGATGTCAAGGCCCTCATTGATGGACCGCGCGCTGGCGCTACTGTGTGGGTGTGTGCCAGGCCAGTAAAGGATGCCATTTCCGAGCACGAATGCTGCTTTGTGTTAGTGGCAGAAGAGAAGTGCATTCACCGAAGCTTGGGCAAGGCAGGGCGCCATGCCTATCCAGGACGCAGCTTCATGGTGGACTGAAGTCCTTCACCACCCGAATAGCAAAACGCAATCGGCTTCTCAAAAGGACTAACGCTGATCAAATGTAAATATTTTTCTAAGATATTTTGTTGGCAAGCCTCAGTAGATTTTACTAGCCCTGGTCAACAAAATATCTGTCGAAACATGCTGCTTTCTTTTGAGCAGGTGTGAACTTTCATGCAGCTCATCCTGGCCAAATATTCTTTCAAAGAATGAAAGAAGCACTTCAAACGAATACATGAATCAGCCACATCACAACCCCCCCCCCACTCCACCCCACCCCACCCCACCTACCATTGAAAATGCAGCCTCTTTGCCTGAATGCACCCCAGACTCATGGGTAGTGCCCCTCTGCATGCCGGCTGCTATATGCCAGTGTGCAGAAAGCTGTGTGAGCACACTGGTGGGCAGAACCCCAGACTGGCAGGAAAGCCACAAGGACATCAGGTAAGGGGAGCAAAGCTGTGGCGGGAGGTGGAGCGGGCGCTACAAACAGCAAGTGTGTATCAGTCTCTGTCTCCGCAGCCTGTCTCATCTGGCATTACAGGGAAGCGTCTCCCTCTTCGGCCACTTCCCAATTCTTGGCTCTGCCGCATCCTTATGGACTGTGCATCTCTCCAGATCATCACACCTTCTCTTCTCACTCACTCCATCTTTTTCTTCTCTTGCCCATCCCTCGTTCTCCTTTCCCAGAACCTGTCCCACGTGCCCCACTAACCATGTTCTTATTCATGCTTCATTGGAGCAGAGCCATGCTCGGTGCCCAGTGGTGCCATCCACTCAGCCCTGTGACTTTCTTTGGCCTCTGCTCTTTCTTAAGAGGGCTCCAACTCTACTCTGTGCCCAGCCATAGCCGGGGTGAAACCCAACCATTTTATTTCATATATCTGTACCTCACTGTCTTTCTGTTTACCAGTGCATCTCACGAGACCATGATGGAATAACGACTTCATCTGCTGCTTTATAATAACCAAATCGTGCCTCGTCTCCCTTGTTTCCAGTCCCTGCCACAAGTTCTCATTCTCATTTTTCAATGGCCAACTTGTTGCCCCCCGTCCTGTTCAGGACCGGTTCTTCCCTTTCCTCAGCATCCTCGGATCACTGCCGGGAATCAACTTCGCCAAATGTATCACCAGTGTCCTCGAGGATCAAACCCAGCTCCCATGGACGTCGTTATTCTTGGTCTTCCTTTCTTTTTGCCCTGCTAGCAACATCCTTCTTGCCATCCTAGCTAGCCTCCCTGTCCAATGCTCCGATTCCCATGGTGCTGCGCGTGCAAATCAAGAGTTCCACCACCTCTCCATATCCGTACTATGCCTGGTACATGGCTATACATACATTTGTTGATAGCCTTCGTGTGTTGCCTGGGTTTTGATTTACCAACCACCGTGTGTGTTTGGAAGAAGGGTAGCTAGTTGTGGAATCTGTTCTGTTTATATGCTGATTTCCTCACCCACAACAGCCCCCTACCAAAAAAGAGGAACCCCCTTGCTCAACTTTTTCATCCCATCCCTGACACATACAGTGCAAGACCCTAGGAGAATTCTGCACATACAAATTACAATATATCTGTATTTCAAAATGCATTTCTCTCGAATTAGGGACAAACAAGAAAGTCTATAATAATTATACATTATTTATTTAAAATCTGACTCCTCCTTCTCTCATATCACATTCGTAGCACACATTAATCACAAAATAGTAACATGAATTCACAAAGTAGCCTGCCAAGAAATATCTCCCAGCGCTGCTTTCAGAGCATAGCAGCTTTCCTCATTTCCACACCTTCTCCAGGACAGAAACCTCAGAAAGGACGACAACAATTAACATATTATACAAATCATTAAGCCGATATAGTGAAGTAGAAGCTAAAGTGATTATTTCTAGCTCGATGGAGGGGTCAGCAATTCACAACTCCCCATTGGTCTTTCTTGAAGAGGTAGCGGCAATGTTATGAACTTTTTGTTCGGCCTAGCCCTGCATTTTACCCGAAGATCTAAGAGAAGATTAAAACAAGAGCGATGTGGCAATCAATACATTCCTCTTGCTAGTGTTACTGAAAAAACATTAAATAAACAGCCATATAATACATGTGATTACCTTAAAGCATAAATCTATGATTAAATGTACACTAATATATGAGCTTGGTTAATTCTTCGATATGAAGTTTGCAACTATTCAGGTCACGTGCACCAACCAAGTAAGGAGGGCATGGGGGATGGATAATATTCATGCCACAATCTCCCTCCAGTGTCAATAGAGGCTGCAGCAAATACCAGAGTGACAGCAATGCAGCTTTAGCATTACTCCTTGCCAAGGGAGTGGGGATGTCATGAGCTATACGGCCCCCCTCAAGGCACTGCTCACGTGACTCTGACCACTTGTTCTTGGGGAATATTGCTGCATAGTGAAGCCACATCACATGTTGGCAGTTGGTGCAAACAGCGGCAAGCGGAATTTACTCAACTTGCACTCTGAAGTACAGGTGACTGTGCCTGCTTCTTACTCATTTGATTTGCACTTCATGGTGCAAATTACAATAACTGCATGGGTGGGGACCTGTTCGCACCCAACCTCAAACATAACTATTCCCCTCTGTGCAATTTACGCACAGGAGGAAAATGACCTGCATATTGATTTGGATTGCTCTTTTTTTTCTTGTTGAGCCTTGATCTAAGCAGATTTTTGCCTGACCCTGATACGGTCACTTCAGGAAAAAACAGAGTAAATGAATGTTCAATATCTCTGCTGTCAAATTCACCTCTCCTGATAAGCCCAGGCTCCCACAGCATCAAGCTCGAGGAGAACAGGCACCAACATCTTCCCTGCTAGCAAGACAAGGCATAGGACACCACCATGGGGTCCCATCACTACAGCCACAGACATGAAGGGCCCCTTATTGCAGAGGTTTGACCAACCCACTGGACTGACCAAGAGGCGGGCCGACAAGAGGCTGCATAGAAAATGTTCATGATGGAAACTACAAATCCCATGATGCCCGGTGGCCTTGACAGTGCCTGTATAGGCTGCTGTGCTGTGATTATTCTGTGGCTGCTCTGACACCTGTGAGTTTGGGCCCCTGCCAAGAGGCTCCTAGAGATTAAGTATACACCACCTTAGCTTAATTAGAAACTCACCTTACAGTCAATTGTTGAGGGTGAAAAGGAGTGTAGGCAATGATGAACAAAGGTGAACTGGAATTGATCAAATGACATATACATTTGAAGAACGAGGTTATACAGATGATTAATGAATACCCTTAAAAGATAAGGTATTGACCCAAGATATCTTAAATTACCTCAACTAGGAGGTGTGGGACTTTTCCATGCTTCCACCGCATTAATTTTAACAAAATTAGAAAGGGCGATATCATGTACCATACAAGGACTGGTGAAAAAAATGAAACTAACCTTTTGCTACTTGTGATACTTCTTGTCTTATGTATGCTATTAAATGTCCATGCTGTTAGCAAATCACAGTGTAGATATAATGAGACTGACCTGAGTAGATGCAGCAGAGGTAAGATGAAAACAATAAATTGCCCTAGAACCCTTATCTGCGCCGAAATGTAACAGGGGGGACAGTGATTCCAGGGGGAAAAAACCTGAAGATGAATTGTGTGCAGGAGTTGTATGATAATCACTGGCTTGTAGAGAAGGAGGAACTGCCACGGTCACTCGAAGCATCATATTTCCATGACTGAGCAATGTAAGTAATAGTAATGTCGACTGCTAAAGGCACATTAGCACCGCGGTGAGGAAGCTGAGTGGCCAGTGCGATAGCAGGTTGTACACTGCTGCCGTATCCTCTTCGGACGGCACACTCTGCAGAGGCGGCACGGGTAAATGCTGCGAGCAAGCAAGAGGTGACGGAGCATAGGATTAGAGACAGAATATATCAAGGATTGATTAGAAGATGGATGGTCTTGGAAAGCAAACACTAAAGTCAAACAATATTGAACAAGGGAAAAACGAATTTACAGCACGTCTTGCTGGAGGATTAGGAGTGGGCCGTTGTCCTGGGAATCAATCCCTATGGGGGGCATTGCGAGTTTGGGGGTAGCGCCATGGCAGCCTCCAAACCGGGTCAGGGTCCGGTGTCACTGAATGGGGACTTACCGGGACATTCCAACCTATGCGGACCCAGTAAGTCCCCATTCAGTAAACCATTCCCCATTCCCATTTGAGCCCCCATAGGGCTCAATGGGAATGGGGAAGGCGCTAATAACGGGCCCGCAAATTGCGTGCCGTTATTAGCTCCAAGGTCAGACCAGCCGTTCCTGCAGGGACCGGCTAAGGGACCGGCTAAGGGACCTCGGAATATGGCGGTAGGGGTTTAACGGCACCGCCATCCTTAACGGTGCCATTAAGCCCCTACCGCCAAACTCGTAATGACTCTCTATATATTGTTCCTGGTTGCTTGTCCAATTCAGAAGGAGGAATGTCTCTGACACGGCATGCAATGTTGTAAACAGCTAGGCTGTTACTTGGAACAACGGGCGCCATGTTGGAATTAGAAGCCTTAAGCAAATTAATCCTTTTCCAATGATACTAAAAAGAATGTCTCTGGTAATGAGACATGGCACATGCGGGATATACTATGTTGAGCAATTCAATGCTAATATCTGATGGAATTACCACTGCACTTATATCAGAACTGGTCATCCATATTCAGAAGAGGCAAGACATTTTCAAGAACAACATCAACTAACACAGATACTATTCCAGATACTGGAGGTCATAACATACAAACCTCATGATGACATCCACAGAATACTTAATTGCAGAGAAGATTATTGGATGGACCGGTTGGATTCTGTGACCACGGGGGGGGGGGGGGGGGGGGGGGGGGAGCTGTGAACGAGGAGTGCACTCTTACATGCTTCATAGGAGTTGACCTCAAGTTGATTATTTGGATGTTTGACCTCTTTTCTGATACCTTGTGACCTTGTTTTGTTGTTCATCATCATATCAGATCTACTGATAATATTGCCTCAGATAGTTGCTGTATATTGAAACTTTGAACTCATTTTTTAATGGCTCTAATTCTTTGATCTATTTTTTATTTGGTATACATTGGTGTGGTTCCGCAGATGCCTTTTGCTTTTCCTTCTGCTTTTTGAGTCCCCCAATTATTATAATTTATCTTTTTTTCGTGAGTTTGGTGTTTTTTCCACCCCGCATATATTCACCCATACATTTCTATCCCACAGAGGATTTCCTCGTTTCTTCCACAAACCTTTTCATTTATTTTGATTTTTTATATTTTTTTTAACTGCATGTTATATCTATGATGAGCATTATCAACACTGTACATACTTCTGTTTTTCCTACATAGAAGCAGATATTATCCATTGAGAAGGGCAGGTGTTATTATTTTTGCATGTTGTGTCTACTGCACTTTACTTCCTTACTTCACGGGGTCTTATTTGAATTATTCTCTACTTTTGTCTTTTCTGCTCTTCGTAGATTTGCCATAATGAAGGATTCTTAATCCGAAATGCATTGGCCAGTTTATTTGCTTACTTCCGTCTTTCACCTTATTGATGATATGGATCACCAAAAGGTCATTGTGTAAACTCTTTGCACCTTTGATGTCTTGATTATTATTTCTTGCAATTTACTGATGAATTCATTTGATGTATACAACCTGAGCTGTGAGTTACTTGCTCTGGTCCATCTATTCAGCCAAAAGACTCACATCTCCCAGCTCTCAGACACCCAGCCCGTGGGGCCCAGGTAAGAGAAGCAAAGCCCTGACCAACTGCTATTGTAATTCAGGCAGGCCATCAAGCGGCTCATGAAGACTGCATTCATTTTGGGGACTGCAAGTTCCATAATGCCTAGAAGCCGCAATTAAGAAAAACAGGGAGATTGCTACAGCCACATACAATGACAATGCAAACATGGCCGTATTTTGAAGTCCATCACTTAATTTGAACCCTCAGCAGAAATTTCAGATCTTGGGTTCTAATATAAATTCCCTCAGTTTTACACTGCAATCACACCAGAACTTTTCTTCAAAGGGCCTCTCTTGGTTCAGTACCCTTTACATTGTTTACATTGTCGGCCACAAACCCTTTTAGATATGGATTTACAATCTCAGGTATAGAAGCCTTTCTCAAACAAATGTCTTTACTCGGTGCGAATCAAGTAGGATTGTTCTCAGGACAACTAGGTACTGATGGCTGTGAGCAATTTGTCCTCACTTTGCAAACCGAGTGAGTGAGAACAGATGAGGTGATTACACTGCCATCAAGGCCATGTGAGATGGTGTGACTTACGGCTGATTCAACAATCACAGATACAGAGTAACTAGATATTTCCCGCTCAGTTTGACAACTTATTTCTGCCTTTTTGACAGTTATTGGGGCAGTCGAATTGTCTGTTTGGCAATCTTTGTCCATCCTACGTAGCTAAGGAGTTATAGAATCAAAAGAGTCAATCCAGTCTTGGAATTCCATAACCCTTTTACACCTATCAAGGTCACGAATAATCCTCTCTTTAACAGACTACCAGCTAGTGGCGAAGTTCCATCCCTTCTTATCCTGATCCATATTAGCAAGGGCTTCAGAGATGACAGTATCCATATTATTAAAGAGGCCGTCCATGGCTTTGCCCACTGCTAGATGCAGACAATCGATTTTACCTTTTTGAGATACTCATGTGAATTCCTCCTGTTGACCCTGATAGACTTGTAAAGGGGACTTAGGAGGAGAGTCAGGAGTTAAAGTCTATGATATTATTACTTTGCAATGCATCTATGTCAGGAGTCAAGTCTATGGTATTATCGCCTTGCAATGCATCTATGATATAACTTTCATGCCCCACTACTGTCGTAGGGACATTTATTAACTCCTGATTAATGGCAGAAGAATCTACAAAATGACAAACGTCTTGATTCCCGAGTTCACTTTTTTCTTTTTGTAGACACTGTCTGATCTGAGTTCTTCTGGCCAAAACATCCAGGAGAAGGCGATCACCTAGAGACAAGGGGGCGCCAGCTCGCCCCTGTGCAGACTGAGGATATTCTGTTGCAACATTAAGTGCCTGTGCTCTGGTGCCAGGCATTATACAGGCTTTAAGCCAAACAGACGCAAAAAGACACTTCCAAGCCAAAAATTACGCAGCTAAAATGGGTAAGGCAGGAAAATTACAAGCTATCACATGGCCAAGCCGCCCCATGCTGAGCCCCGAAAAAACCTCCTATGTGAGATGTTCCTTCTAACCCCTCACTCCACAGTCAGAACTGGGATACCGAGGACATCAAAGGACATCAGAGGCATGGATATCGGAGGCACGACAGTGACCGGTTTCATGCAAGGTCCCGAAGCGGGGTAAACACTGGAGCTCACTTGTATTTGGACATCCAACCACCCTCTTCCTGATTAGGGGAAGGAAACTGCTCTCCTGAACACCCGTGAAGATATGCTCTCTAACCTTGATTCCAGCATTCCTTCTGTCCTCAGCCTTCTTGATGTCTCCTCTGCTTTTGACACGGTCGTGCCTTCCATCCTGATCAATCGACTCTGTGAGAACCTGGGCATCACGGATCAAGCCCTGGAGTGGCTGACCTCCTTCCTCTTGGACCGCCCCTCCCAGGTCCAACTTGGTCCCATTCTCTCCGCCACCTCTCTCTCTCTCTGCCTGTGGTGTGTAACGGGCATCATTACAGCAATAGAACCCCACCGGGGCCACCAAGCACTTTTTGACTGTAGCGTGGGCTGAGACCGTTCTTCCCTCTGTGTTTTCAAAACAATGTTATCAACAGCTGCCAATAACTAATCAATCGAGATATTGTTTGTTTGCATAATTTTTCTCATTTTAGAGTCACCCTCCCCCATGGTGTTTCTAAGTGGTGGCGTGCATTCAATAAACCTGTGGGGTCCCAATGCCACTCAAGAAAGAACAATATTTGTTGAAAAAAATCAACAAATGTAGATGTACGCGTGTAGAAGCACCACGCTGACTTCAGCGGGTAAACAATTCACCCCACCATTCAATAGCTATTAGTAAACATTTTCCAAGCACATGAATCTTCTCAACTTGCAATATACTGGTGAATCCAGAGAAGGTGATTTTGAACACTCAAAACATTAAGGGCCAGATTCATGGAATTTCTTGCACGGTTCAAAGTGACTTTGCACTGCTGAAAAGTGACTCTGCACTGCCAACACAAATCCTGATTCATGGAACTGTGCAAATTGTATTTTTGCAGTGCAAAGTCAGTGCACCGTTGTTTTTGCAGGACAAAATGACCTTTGCTCTGACTTTGCACTGCAAATGAATCAGGGTTTGTGTTGGCAGTGCAAAGTCACTTTTCAGCAGCGCCCAGTCATCTTGAAACGTGCAGAAATGTCCATGAATCGGGCCCTAAGACTAAAGTTAAAAAGCTCATACACCAGATGAAACCATAGGTTAAGTGATACACAGCATTATTGCCTGAACAGCCAAGTCATAAAGAAAGAAAGTCATATATACAGAATCTATATCCAAATTGCTTTGGTAAATGCTTATCAGGGCGACATTTATATGCCATTCTGCCTCGATAAAGACCGAATGGTCGAAGCATGTGTTGGCAGGAATTTCAAAAAGCTATGTGAACTGTTTCACATGATATCACTGGGTCTAGAATGTAGCAAGCAATACAATTTAATAAAAAAAGCCATTGAATATTGTTCTTTCTTGAGTGCAGTTGTGACCCACAAGTTTATAGAATGCGCAATAGTACTCACCACCACATAGAAAAACATTTTGAATTGATATGGCATTAGCAGTGTGCCATTGTTGTGTTTACAAATACAGCCTTGTATATATTAGGTGTGATATAATATGACATTTATAATGGGCTTGTACACAAGTGTTTCTAGGCGAGACAAGACAAGGAGGGGGAAAGAAAGGGAGGACAACATAACGATCGTACTATGCCTTGTGTCATTCAGATTGCGCAAGTGCAAGGAAGCAGGAAGGGTAGAAGTGTCAGGGGTAGGAAAAGGGGGAAGTGCAGTTAACTCACAAGAGCAGCCAACGGGTATCTCATAAGTGCAGAGGGAAGGGACTGTAGGATTGCAGATACGGACCCTTAAGTGCTGGGGAGCCGGGACGCAGTGCGAGGGCAACTGGACATGCAGGAGCCTGGACTCCAGTTCAGAGGGTGACCAGTTGACCAGTGCAACCAAAGCGAGTAGTGCGGGGTACTGCTGTATCTTTTGAGTAAATACCCCCTCTCATGGGACAGACAGAAACCGCAAGGATCCCTGGGTGTGCCAGTTTCCTCTGAGTGTCCATCCCTGCCATGACGGCCCGCCCCTTCTTCTGCGCCAGGACGTTCTGAGCTCTGCCACTGATTCTGCCCTCCGCTCTTGCTGGGCGTCTGTCCCATGCATTCACTGCCCTTTTGGCAAGTACATCCGAACGTTGCTCCCCATTGAGGAACGCGCTCAAATGTGCGCGCATCTTTCTGTTGACGCCCCTTAACTCCCCGTTTGTCATTCATGAGTAACCATGTGCCACTGCATAGCTGCACAACACATTGGAATGAACTGATATGAAGGCATCCGGCCAAACTCTGTAGCTCGACACTGCTGCGCGAATTTGGGGCAATGGAACCTCGCCATGCTTTGCTTTTTGGGTTCTTTGGATCCTGCACTGGCATTCCAGCTGGGCACCTATCTTTGGCCATGGTGCCAGGTTGTTGGATGTCAACGCTGGAAATACCAAGTATTTTGATTGCAAACCATGCCACTGATGGGCGATCCTGAGGCTGTTATAACTTAACCCGGCAGTAGAGTGGGTACTTTGGCTGGTGAGTGGAATATCTAACAAATGATGGCATAGGATTGCCAATTACTGGCAACACGCGTACCCGGGCAAGTGAGGCCATTGCTTGACAAATGCAGGTACATCAGCTAAACCTTCTGGCTTTGTCAATGCTTGTTTAACATGAATCAGGCTAGTTACAGGCCTCACCTGCACACTGCCCGAAACAAAAGCAGTAACAAGATAACAGTGGATGAATAACAGTCAATAAACAATAATGGACCGAAGGCACTCTATCGTCTATGCGTGGATCAAAAGACTGTATAGGGACGTGACTACATTCCAATAAACACCTGTGCCCATACGCCGACATGGTGACTCTGTATATGTGTTTTCCTCGTCGCCTTGCTGTAACAGTATTTGATAAAATGGCAACATCCTTTACTCATCCCCCATTGATGGACGCTCAGCTCATCCTAAGCTCTAAGAATGAAGTGCCAGCCAAAAGTGCACGCACTGAAGACTAGATGGGCCAATTCCTAGGAGCATTTCCCAGGAGAGGCTTATGGTCCCCAAGGGTCAATGAGGAGGTGAGGGGAGACGGATATCAGCCAATTAAGTTAAGGACATCAATGTCACTTAGTGTTATTATTCTATTTCTCCTGATAAAATTGCAGTAGTGCGTAATTTAATGAAAAGGGAATTTCATAATAAGGTTTATGGATGAAGGTCTCGGGAGGATCGCTCAGGTGGGGCAACGCGCTCGTCTTGGAAGCAAAAGGAAGTGGAGCAATACAGGTTCGATCCCCGGGTCCGGGCAACGTTATAAGTAACCAATTCTAATTATAATAATTATGGCTAGGAATACCCACAATGCAGCAAATGCAAGGCATAAGGTTAGTGCTACAGCAAACAGACAAAAACAGACACATAACTGTGTATGGTGCAAGCCACCGCTTATTTCGTATGCTCGAGTTGCCAGATTGCTCTTATCCCGCATTAGAAAGGGGGCACCCAGCGTTTTCATGCAGGCGGCATGTCACCTGCCTGGGTGAAAGGAAGAACAGTTTGCCTCTGGGCGGATGGAAACAGAGGGGTCAATGCTGTATCCCGCGTCCCTTCGTATCTGGCCCTCTTCTCCTCGGCCTCTCCCCATTCCCGTTTTTCCAGAGAAGCAGACCTCAACCTGAAAGGTGTGAGTTTGGGCCGTTTTTTGGAGTTTGCGAGTGGGGTGGATTGGGTAGTTGGTGCTCTGTTTTGGGCAGGTTGGATGGACGTGCGATTGTGATGAAGTGTTCCCGGTACCTGGATGTTTCCTGTGCTGTTATTGGTCCCCGTGTCATGCCGTGGCTATGCCTGGTCCCCTCTACCCTCTGCTCCCAGCACCCGCCCTGACACCTTCTTTGGAACATGCTACCTTTGTGGCGCTGTAATGCTGGGGTAATGCTGGGTTACGTTAATACGACAGGGGTTTACACTATGCCAGGCTTCTGCGGTGCTATTGTGTTATGCTATGTTACATTTTGTGCTTTCATAGGTTTGCTAAGTTATGCTACTCCAGGTCATGTTAAGGTTTGCTATGTTATGTTACTCTAGTCCATGCCATGCAAAGATGCTGCCTGTATTATGCACTGTTAGTCCGATGTGATCAATGTGTTTTCTTCCCAAATGCATCTTTGCTGGAAGTGTTAACGTAAATTGTGTGTTTTAAAGTTCACCTTCCTTCTGTGTTTATGCTGATGCTTCCCCCACATAGACCACTGTTGGACTTTCACTTCCTCCCTCACTGCATCTATACCTTTCCTCATTTTAAATTCTTTCCTTCTCATTTCAATTTTGAAGTTGAATTACATTTTTTTTATTTTAAGGAAGTGTGGTTCCTTTCCGTTGTTATTTGGGTACTTCTCTTTCCCCAACCATTCATTTCTCTTTTTAGAGAATGGCATTTCTTTTTTTTTTTCACTAGCTTGTTATGTCATGTCAGGTTTTGTTGTCATTTTAATGTATTTATTGTGCTCTGATTTACGTCAACATACCTTTCAACTAGCACCTAAGCATTAGCACCGCGATTCACGTGCATGAGAAGACAACTTAACACGTGAATGCAATAATTCTCTTATACATATTCAGGTTAAATCATTGTGTCACCTCCACTTCAGATGGCAATTCTTTTGTATTTCTTCCACAATACAAGACTAAGAATATATCAAACAAACATCCATAACATTGAACCGTTAGGCCCTTTTTAATTGAGGTAGCATGTCGTTAAATGGATGGGGATGCAGAATAACTCGTACACCAATAATCAGACCGACTCAGGAAGTTGGCAAACACATTCTGTTTTATTATCAGTTGTCTAAAACAGGGAGTACAACGGAAATCAACGGGCCTCTTGCAGCATAATCTCAACGTATCACATAAAAAATAATGCTTTAATAGCGAAAACCCGTCATCTGTGACGTCATACCACGCGGCAAACTAAGAAAACCTACTTGGGATTGTGCTAGGTCTGCGGGGAACATCTAAGTATACTTTCTGTAGGGGATCGGATTGTGATTGGAACTCTGTAGTCAGGTGGACAACTTATGCCCATCCCTTATGCAAGTCATCCTCAACATTTGTTAGATATACGACACACCATTGGCTCTTAAACTATAGGGCTCATCAATACATGGCCCGCTATTATTGGTTGGCATGCTTGTACCCTTCTGGAACATTCAACCTGCTAGCAGGGTGCAAGCTGGTACCCCAAGTGCTTGTGGGTGGACTTGACCATGCCTCCCCGTCCAATTAGCCCATCATTCATCATCACTCATGACATCTGCCATTCGAATTGTCATTGGCCTTGCAAAGTATCACTGCTCCTGAGAACAGAACCGAGTGCGAACACATTCTTATCTTGAAGTCTTAATGCAGCTTGCCCATGTTCTATTTCCATCTACCCCATGTGACAGGAGACCGTGTTTGAGCTCCTTTTTCACATTAAATGATATTAAATGAATAAAACCTGGCACTCAAAGTGTCTTTCCATTGCACCTTAACAGGACCTCACCTCGCTTCTCACGTTCTTTGTATCTCCTTGAATAGATAACCAGTTCTTGGCTGCCCCAACCCTTGACACTGGGCCAGACAGCCTTCTCGATCCTTCATCGATTTTCAGCTGTTTTTCTCTGCCCCACCACTCTTTCAGCCCTTCTCTTACACGGATCCTGGATTACTAAAGTTGCGACATCGAATATCCAGGCTCTATACATATATATATTGGCACCATCGCCTGCAGTCTATTCACTACGTATAGCCAGCCTTCATGATTATTTAGTCCACTTGCGTTGCAGCATCTGTACAGTTGTAAAGCGACTTATATTTTCTTCAGTGTTCTTCGCACGCGCAATCTTCATTTCGCATATGAAAGGTTAATCAATTCCTTATTTTGACGTCAGATTCCATAAGGTCTATGGATTCTTCTTTGTCGTATTTTCTTGGTGCTTCATCTTTACTTCACATGACATCACCAGCCTTTTCTCTCATTCATCTTTACACTTCTTCAGGGATCTCTACTAAGAGACTGTTATTTCTCTGCGGGCACATCTTATAGGGATTTCTCAGTGGATTCCTTGTTTTGAAGATTCTTCGCGGTACAGGGATCATTACTGGCATTGTTCTTGTCACAATTTCCAGCTTCCAACATATAGGCAAAATGGGGGTGGGACTCCAAGTAGAGACATTTGGCTCCTCCTCTACAACATCTTTCCAAATAATGCAATCATTCTTCTTACTATGTAGTTTACTGGGTCGTTCTCTAGTTCATATTCAAATTACCTACATCACCTTGACTCCCGAAAATTATACTTTGCATTTCTTCCACAATTCTTAAATAGCAAGAATCAATTAAATGCATCTACCATTTATTAGTCTTACCCAAACTTCTGCAGTTTTTAAAGATTCTAAGTCTCTCAGAAAGAAACATCTCAGTGTGCTCATGCTCTGCCTCCCTTTGTCCCGGTGCTTCTTTGTTGTTCTGGCCCCCCACTGCGCTCCCATTGGCTGGTGGCCCATGTGTCTGTGAGGGTATACTGACCCCGCTGCCCCAACACCATTTCCACTTCTCCGGTGCTGGGGTGAGGCTGGATGCTCCGAGGCACTGTACATTTTGCATTTTGCAAAAGTAATTTCTCCTGCGCTGCAGTACATCTGCCGCCGCACCCACTCAGTTTGTTCCAGTGCTTCCTTGTTGTACTACCCTCCCCCACCCTCCCACGGCACTCCCATTGGCTGTCTGGCGCTTTTAGTCAGCCACCCTAGGCATCCTTGCTTTGGCAGCCCCCTCGGCCAAGGACCAGAGGCTAAGGACAGCTCCAGTGGAAGCAGCTACAGATGGTGTCTGCCGGTGTACTCCGGGGAAGCAAGAAGCCTGCTGCCGTCAACCTGCTGCAACTAATCAGGAAAGTTGAATCTGGGTGTTTTGCATTGCTGATGTTTTTGAAAACTAGACCTGTTTTCCTCTTTTTAGGAAAGTTGAATCTGGGTGTTTTGCATTGCTGCCATGTTTGAAAACAAGGTCTTTTTTCCCCTTTTTAGAAAAGTTGAATCTGGGTGTTTTGCATTGCTCCTAGGCTTGAAAACTAGGCCACTTTCCCCTTTGTGAGTCACTTGTTTTTTCCTCCTGTGTCTTCCCTATTGATGTAACCCCGCCCCCCCATGCACCCATTTGTATCCTGCGTTGTGTGGCGCTGTGCTGTGTATCTCTCTCTCTTCACTTGTGCAATTCTCCTCCCACCTTCCTCCTTCGCACCCTCTATGGTGCTCTCCGTTTCTCCCATCTTCTCTAGCCTGCTAATCTATCTCCTATCCTATCCCTCTCACTAAGTCTGGAAGGCAGAAGTTCAAGAGGGACATCCTGGTTGCCAACGCCGGCCTCCCTATCGCTGATGTGTACATCAGCGCTTCCTCCAGACAGACTCTCACCGACATCCTCTTTTTCGTTCCCTCACCAGACTTATGGACCCTTCATATGGTCTCGGCTCTCTCTCCTATATGATTCCTCTCCCAGCAATGGTGGCACTCTGTGGGAGTTCGTCTTGGCCTTTGTGATGCTGGAAATGCATTGGAGGGACAGGGCCTTCCTGTACTTGTCCTGTAGTCCTTTTTCATTTGTGTTCTGTATTGTTTTGTGCCGAGGAGTCCATGTGGTACTCCTGGCAGTACAGCTCTTCCTGTTTTTGGTTTGGTGTACAGACCCACAGGATACCCTTATGGCACCCATGCGTGGGGGTGCAGCCCTGTGCCCCTAGTGTATGTTTTTCACCACCTGTGTGTGGCCCACAGAGCAGGGTATGGGCTGGTGGCAGCTCCATGCTGAATTTGACAGATGCTCTGAGTATCCTCCATTTTGGGATACCCAGACACTGAGATTGGAATCATTTGATTCCTGATAGGAAACAAGATGACCCCTGTGGCCTCTTGCTTTCTATTGCCTGTTACCTTGTTTTCCCAAAGTCCTGGAAAGCCCTGACTCTGTCCCTTCCCCCTGACTGGCTGTTGGGTGGAAGCTCCATATATGGTGTTGTTGTGAAGTCCAGTCCAGACTGGCTGTAGCCTTCCCAGTGACTGTATGTTGTGGGTAACCCTGTGGGTGGGACCTGGGTGAATGGAGTGTGTGACCAATATGCACTTCTTGTTGTGGCTGTCTGGTTTCTGGTATGAGAGACAAAGACTGAGACAGCCCTGCCCAAAACTAGCATGAATGCAGTGTGTAGTGTTGAATGGCTGGGTACTTGTCCTAATCCACATTCCTTGTTGAGTGTCTGAGAGGGAGAAGTATGGCCTGAATGCACTGTATGCCTGATTGGCTGACTGACTGCATCAATGCCCTTCTGTATGATTGGCTGCTGAGTGTGACCCAGCAGTGTGGATGAGAGGCAGAATAGTATATCTTGGGACCTCTCACCACTGGAAATTGTTCAGAAGCGGAGTCTACACTTGAAGAGTAACTGGAACTGCTGATCCTCGACGCCCAGCTAGAAGAAGAAGACCTGCTGCTGCATTTGCTTCGGCCCAATCCGAAAGCTATCGAGTTTGTCGAGGACTGATCCGAGAGACGACCTGGCTAGGCGCCCTCTTCCCGTGCTCCGAGGGACCATGAAGCACCGCTAACCTTTGCCGAAGCTCCCTGGAAGACAGACCCTCGAAAGGCTGCCGACTGGAGATGGGGACCGCTGAGGAGAACGAAGTGAAGCACCCAGACATCGCCGCCGTCGAAGTCCATTGCCATCGAACAGGGTTCGGAGTATCGCCGTAACCGCTGGAGGCCCGTTGATGCCATGTTGCCCAGAAGAGGGGACCACTTGACGCCATGCCGCCAACGACTGGAGCTGCCCGCTCCTTTGCCTAAGACTGTTGAATCGAACGACTCCCTTGCCCGCAACTTCGACCGCTTTATCCCACCAGAGAAAGTCGAGGACGCCGACGCGCCGAGGAGAATCCGCCAGTGGGTTTCCCGCCACCCAAAGACCACAAAGACTTCGATGACTCGACGCCTTTGTTGGGCCACAGTTCTTGAGAAACTCTTTGCGGTCCTGAACTATCCAACGCTGAGGTGCCCCGCACACCGCATCCTCGCAGGACGTCGCCGACGAGCACCACCTGGATCGACACCGTCGTCTCGCCACCCTCAAACTTTTCATCGACACCGTCAACGCCAAGTTCACCTTCTTCGACGCCTCTCGACGATCCGTGGCTCTTGCTTTAAAGGGAGTCTCTCAAGAAGGATCCATCGATGCCTCTTCGATGAACTCTGCTCTACCAGGTACATTGGGGGGGGGAATTGAAACATTATAGAAGGAAATAAGACTTAAAGAACAATATATGGACTGGGCTTGTGCTATATCTTAATTTTACAGGTTGCCCAGGTGGGGGGATCTCCACACAGAACTGTGTCTATGTAATGGGGCCAGTATTCTTCCAATTGTTCTAACCAACTGCTTTCCTCTATTGTTGGTTTCCTTTATTAATTGATTTGTGTGACATTTAACCAGAGTACAGTTGATGCACTTTAATGAAATCTGATAATAATTGTGGTACCAGTTAGAACTGTATATATTTGCCATTGTAGATTTTCTGTGCACAAAGTGAGTTATTGTGATGGTGTACATAACCTTGAATAGTAATTATATATAGACTGTGTTTTCAGTAATACAGTGTTTGGACATTCCTTTGTGGGTGCTGGGGGACTACACTGTACTTAAGAACCAGCCTGCATCACCTTGTGAGAAGCTAGGCCTTGGTTGCTGGTCCATTGCTACCTTATAGAGAATCTTGGCTGGGGTCCTCTGTGCCTCTCCTCTACCATATAGAGAGCAGGAGTACAGACACCCCCCTCCAGTCTTTACAGCCTTCTTCTACTCCTCCAATATCATCATTAATGTCTACCTGAATGGGACCGTCTCTGTCCAGTGCACTCAGCCCAATCTCCTCCGTTTTGATAGGCGTCTCCCGCATCTTATCAACTTCCTTCTTTCTCCCGCAACTCCTACTAGCACCTCCCTGGCACCTCTGCCCCTCCTTCTTCCTCCGCCTCTCTGGCACCTTCCTACTGTCTGGCTACCTTGCCAGCACCTGCTATCACTTCTGCCCACTCTCGGGCTCCTTTACCACTTCCGTCGGGTGTACCTCAAGCCTGTACCCCTTCCGGGAAGTCTTTCAAATGTAGCAACCTGCAAAACATTGCCACTCTTAACTCTGGCTCTGCTGTCAAACACTCCTCTGACACCTGCCACCTTCTCGAATAGCTTCACTTGGATTTCCCCACTCTCACTGAGACTTGGTTCATGGCAAGCTCTGTCACGAGTTTTGACACTCTCCTCCATGATGGTTACAATATCTCCTTCGTGTCCTGAACCAACCGCCTCGGAGGGGGAGTAGCTCTCATCTTACTGGAGTGGGTCTCTGCCTCTGTCGTTCCTATGCATGCCTTCTCCTCCTCTGATTGCCTGTTCTGCAGGCTCTTCTCTCCTGGCCTCTGTCTTACTGTGGCCACCATCTGCAGGCCACCTGGCCAGGCTTCCCTCTTGCTCTCTGAGTGGGCTGAGCTCTCCACATCTTTCCTTGCCTCTACCTCTCAACTTCTCCTCCTTGGAGACCTCAACATCCACCTGGATGCTTCCGATCCCTCCTCTGGGCTCTTCTGCAACTTCTGCGACTATCTCTCTCCCTCCATCCTACTCTCTGGACTGACACACACTGCCGGACACAAGCTGGATGTTCTCATATCCTCAGAATCCCTCTCAAATAAACCTTGCACTAGTCCCATCTCTTGGACCGGCAACTTTCTTCTTTCCTCTCACCTGACACTCTCTGTCCCCCAGGCAAAGCCCACCCCAGCTCCACCGCTTACCTTCTCTTTAATTCAGCGCATGAAGCATGTGTCTGTAGATGCCTATGCCTCTACTTTCCCTGCTCCCCCTACTCTGGCTGACAAACACCCTGACACATCCCTCTCTAACCCTCATCTTGCTAATTCTAACACTCTGGACATCCTTGCCCTGAGAATCTGTCTGAAGCCTATCTCCAAGTGCAACTCTTGGTATGACACTGACCTTGCCACCCTGAAACGCAAGTGCAGGTTGGCTGAGAGGGAGTGGAGGGCTTCATGTGCATCCTCTGACAGACTGTCCTGTCGCTTGCTCCAAAGGCAATACAGACTCTCTGTCCTGTCCAAGAAGAGAGTCTGCATCCAAGCCCGCATCTCTGCGGCCTCTAACAACACGGCCAAACTCTAAATAATCTGCAAGGAGCTGGCCAATCCTTCTGCAGTATGCACCTCTCTTGTTCCCACCCAGGCCCTCTGTACGACCCTGGCCTCTCACCTCACTACTAAATCTCAGGACATCTTGGCCTCGCTCTCTCCTTCCGCTCCCTCTACCTCTCTTGGCCCCTCTCTGGCCGCCTCTCCCTCTCCTCCTCCTTTCTCCTCTTTCACTCTGATAACACCTGACAATGTTTTGAGACAAGTCCGATCTATGAAAGTGTCGCCCAAACAGGTGCTCCCCTGCTTCTCTAGAACCATCAAGGACCACATTGACACCATCGCTCCAGCCTTGGCCGATTTCTGCAATCGCTGCTTCACCACTGGAACTTTCCCCTCTCTCCTCAAGCACTCCCTTGTGCACCTCTTCCTAAATGTTACTTACCGCTCCGTATGCTGATTGGAGCCTAGGTAAGACGACCTCGCGGAGGGAGGTAAGATTTAACAGGTTCGGGTTCAGCCTCCAGAATTCCAGCTCCTCTGAATTCTGTGATTCAGGCTTCCTCTAAGAGGGGCTCTTTTCTATGATGTACCTCTCTGTTGTTTGAGTAAAAACCAGCAGAGATGTCTATCACCTAAAAGAGCGGGAGAACACACACCACCAATAACCAATGCTGGAAAGAAAACACAGTATGATTAGAAGCAATCAGGCAATATGGAATTATTTAGACAATCAGATATTTCTCTAAGTACCTAGACAACGGTTGAGGTGGAGTTGGACCTTAACTGATGAACCTACAAGAAAACCCAAGACTATGGGCCTCATTACGACCCTGGCGGTACGGGGTAAACGGTGCCGTAAAGGTGCCGGTGCTGTTTACCCCGTACCGCCTCATTACGATTTCCCCTCGCAGGACCCAGGAAGCATCGCCTGGTCAAACCAGGCGCGCTTACCGGGTCCCTCGAGGGGAAGAGGGAGCAAACAACGGGCCAACTCGTAATAGCCCGTTGTTTGCTCCCTCTCCCATTCCCATTCAGCCCTATGGGGGCTGAAATGGGAATGGGGAAGGACCGGGTCCGGGTCCTTAGAGGGAGGAATTACCGGGCCTTCCGAACTCGGAATGGCCCGGTAATTCCTCATTCTGAGGACCCAGACCCGGATGCGATTTCGGCGGCAGCCATGCCGCTAATAGCGGCATGGCTACCACTGAGGTCGTAATGAGGCCCTATGAGTATGCACAAGTGATAACCACAAACTCACTATGACTGATACAACACGCAGCAGACCTGATAAGTGGGATTCCTAGGGAAAATATGTACCAGTTGAAAGGAAAACAACGGCAGGTACAAAACAACAAATGGGAAGGTTAGTAAGGAAGAATATACCCGGGCGGCATGAGGGTCGCACTAGTGACGGGTTGGTGCATACACTGGAAAGCTTCATTTCTATGCACTCGGTTAAGGTAGAAAAGGCAAGAATAAATGATATCGTTCCAGGAAATCCGCAGAAAGGCTGATGATTTTCAGGTATGAACAATACAGGAGAATTGGATGAATTTTACCTTAATTGCACAAACACAGGCCAAGTTGGCAAAGCAGTCTTGTAATGTGCAGCGTGGTACTCCGCGTAGGAAGATAGTTTAAATTGCGTAGAGCGGCAAGAAAAAGTAATCTCACCAGACAGGGTGAAAGCACAGTGGAAATCCAGGGACAGTCCGAGGTCGGCAACAGAGATCACGGATCAGACTGGAGGAAAAAGCAAATGCAATCCAAGGACAATCCGAAGTTGGCAACAGAGTTCAAAGTCAGGTTGAAGGAACAGGAAAGGACAATCCAAGTAGACAAAGGTGGGTCGAAGATCCAGGAAGTCAAGTAATCAAGAGGAAAAAGGGAATGAGCACCGGAACGGGATGAAACTGAAGGAACGTAACGCCACAATTAGCAGCAACAAGCCGCTGAGTCCCTTTAGCTTTTATGGTGCAGGCGGGCGGAGCCTCCTTACGCGTTCTCTGCGCGCGGTCAGACACCATGACAACCAATACTGAAGCCACAACGAAGTTCTGGAACGCACTTGCCCCGTATGTGGCCAAAAGAAACAGGAGGTAGTGCAGGACGGGGCCGATATGTAACACTAAAAAAGCCTTCTGCCGATCCTACCTGTTCGACTAACTATCGCCCGATCTCTATCACACCTTTCCTAGGCAAACATCTGGAAAAACTGTCCAACTCCCAGCTTACTCTTCACACTGAAACTGTTGGTTGTCTTCTTGATCATCAGTCTGCCTTCATAGTAGCCAGAGGCATGGAAACTGCTCTCCTGAACACCCGTGAGGATTTGCTCTCCAATGTTGACTCCAGCATTCCTTCTGTCCTCATGCCAGAGGCATGGAAACTGCTCTCCTGAACACCCGTGAGGATTTGCTCTCCAATGTTGACGCCAGCATTCCTTCTGTCCTCATCCTCCTTGACCTTTCCTCTGCTTTCAACACAGTCAATCACACCATCCTGATCAATCGACTCTGTGAGAACCTGGAATTCACAGATCAGGCCCTGGAGTGGCTGGCCTCTTTCCTCCTGGACCGACCCTCCCAGGTGCAACTTGGGTCCTTTCTCTCCGCCACCTCTCTCTCTACATGTGGTGTTCCCCAGCGCTCCAACCTCTAACCCTGACTCTTCAATCTCTACAAGGCCCCTTTGCCCCACCTAATCTCTACCTTCTGCACCAACTTTCAGTGTAATGTAGATGACACACAGCTCTCTTTCAGCTCCCTACAGCTTCCTCCCCTCTCTTGCGCATTTCTGACTGTCTATCCAGAATTCAAGAGTGGTGAACCTCTAAGGATCTCTGCCTTTATGCCAGCAAGACAGAGATCCTTCTCATCTGGACCCCTGCTCCCACTTTCCCTCTCTCACTCTGGCCACCTTCCATGGGCCCTCTTCCTTCGCCTTCCTGTGAGGCAAAAAACCTTGGGGTCATCTTCGACTCCACTTTCTCCTTCTCTCCTCACATCACTGACCTTCCAAGAAGGCCCATTACCAACTGCACCTCCTCAAAGGTACTCTTATTTTTCTCACTTTTCCCCAGAAGCTTATTGACTCCAGAGCCCTTGTTCTCTCTAGGTTGGACTACTGTAGCAGCCTCTTTCTCAATCTGCCTTCCTCTAGTCTCCACCCTCTGCAACTAATTCAGAACAAGACTGCAAGAATTATCCTTCAGCCTTGAAATCTCTCCACTGACTCCCGGTGGTTGCAAGGATCAAGTTCAAGACCCTCTGCATCGTCCACAAGACTTTCTGGATGCGGGCCTCACTCTGCATTCGACACTTACTTCCTAAGTACATTCCTTCTCAAGCCCTTCACTCTGCTGCCTCCAACTGTCTGAGGGTTAGACGCTTCTCCAGGCAGAAAGTAGGGGGCAGATCACTTTCCTCTGGAGGTGCTTCCCTCTGAAACGGCTTCCCTGCCTGTCTCAAACTTGAGCCAGGCTACCTGAAGTTCCGGAAGCAGCTCAAGACTTTCCTTTTCTCCTCTGCTTTCTCTCTCTCCCTGTTGACCTATCTGTCTGCTGCACTGACTGGTTGCTTGGATACCCGCAGAGTCTCACTGGGTAAGAGGCTCCTCTATGACCAGTCTCCCCCTCATGGCCCCCGGGCCTGTAGTGCACTAGGGGCTGTAACTGTAACCTCTACAGTCCCCCGCCTCCTTGCACTTACTCAGAGCAACGCTGCTCTGGCTGCACTTACTCAGAGCAAAGTGCCCTGATCACACTTTCCCTATCCATCTTCCTTACACTTCTCCCATCTCCTTCCCCTGCTCCTTGCGCTACCGCACTTGCACAATCTGAATGACACAAGACCTAGTAAGATCGTTTGTCTTGTCTTCCCTCCATACCCTGCCTAAATCACATGTGTACAGGCACGTTATAAATGACTTATCATATCATAACTCAGTAGATCTGTTTGCGGGCATTCAATCAACAGATGGTTCAGTCTTTGTCGATCTTGGCATAGCCTGCAATTTCAATGTCCTCTGTGAAAGCAAAGCCTACTTCCCACTACCTTCAGTATATCCTAGCAGTTAAAATGAAAGTGCATATGAATATGTCTACATTCTCGATCTGGAAATAACTAAATGAAGGCCTGAGGTATATTATACACCGGAAACACCTTTAAGTGCTAACAATCTTTTTTTCCAAATGGAAGTAATTAGTAAAACACACACAGATGGAGGTTTTCTTTTTCATTTAATTTCCTTCATTATTAAATTGCAAAGTAGTTCCCAATCTGTTATATTGTATAATTTGTATGACATCTTCATTGTTCTGCTAAAATGTAGTCATTCCCTTACAATCTCCTCTCTCTGTGGATCCTTGATGGAGGAGAATAGACTGTTACAGACAATTTCCATTTTAAACATATAGAAACTTCCCTTATTTTTACTAATGCAGCAAGAAAGACTAAACCTTGCTCAGGCTGGATATATTGTATAGGGCTAGGCATACCCCTTGTTAATCCTAAAACAGGTCTCCTTATCCGCCCCTCCTATCTGCTCATCCACACATGAGTATTTCCCCATAGAATTTCAATTTCATAGAGCGTAATGAAAATCGATTTTTATTTAGATGCAGCAATCGATGGGAGAAGTGAAAATCCTCCATTTTCCTTATCAAATTTTCTCAATGCAGCATAAACTGGCAACCTTTTATTTGTTACTTTTTCAGTTAGTCAAGTCCCCTTTTAATGCACTATTGAAGCTCATGCCCAAATAACACTCATTGGAGTCATTTTCAAGACAGTTAGTGCCAAGTTTCCAGGTGTCATTATTTTTTTCATGCACAGTGTGCTAAAGTTCATGACCTTAATTTTTAAACAATTTATTTTAAATGATTTACTCTTGGACTACTAAAGTAAAACATTAAGGGTTATTTGAATAACATCCAAAATGTAAAAGTCATTTGCATAGTCCATCCAAGATATATGATACAATCCTGCCATAGGGCCAAAGTTTTGAATTGGGATAAATACCGTTTCAATATCATCTACATATGTAAATTGAATAGCAACAAGGTTGGGATGCAACACTGCTTCCATCCTCACTCTGTTCTTGCAATGTCCAAAAATGGCCCGGCACATTCAGTTTACTCAGACTGAAGTATCTGTAAGTAACATAATGAGAGGTTTCAGCAGCCCACTATCGGTGGCCCGGATGTCAAATTTCCACCCTAACCTTTTCCTGTCCACCTGGCCAAACACGGCGGTATAGTCAAGGAAGAGCACATGTAAAGGGGCCTTATCCACAGCAATTGTTTGATAACATAGTATATTTAGCACAAGTCCATTATATAAGGCATAGAACCCCAGTATGACAATAAATAAAAATAAAAATATAATGTTCTGCTATGTTGTTTCACATTAAAGTCATGCTGCTTTTTACAAGGCAGACAATCTCTTTAAAGCAGCTGCTAATGACATGTATCTCTCCACAGAACACCTAAGTAAAGAAATAACACACATTAGCAGCACTCAGTACAACAAGGGTGATAACTCTGCAAAATAGACCTGCAAATGTAAGCTGGTAAGAGGACACTCACTCCTGTTGAAGCTAAGATACCCCTGTTGCTTTCTTTTGACAGGACAAGATAACTGCAGCTGCGGTGGATAGGCGGAGACAGGACTGGATTATGTAGATTCATTCCCAGAAGAGCACATCTTTAGCCCAGAAGGCATCCAGCCGACCACACAACTACAACCATCCCCATAAAGCTCCTAGCAGGATTTAAGAACATCCAGGCAACAGGTCCAGTCCACTTCTCCCAGAGAAGCCACAGTTCAAAGCCCATCCTCATCTAAGAGTGCCCGTAGTTCTGCCAAGTTTTCCTGTCTATGGAGCATGGTGGTTCATAGCCGTTCAGGGCCTAGGAAGTAAGTAGAAAAATGTATACTCTTTTGTCTCCTTATCCATTTTTTAAGCATACCTACATTAACAATGGCGCTCACCTGTTGCAGAAGGCCTCAACGCTTGACCACCTCTGAGCCACAGTCATACTCACATCATGTGCCAGGGTACTGGTGATGTACCACATCTGCTTTTCCCTCCAGGAAAATTCTTTCCTGAGGGCAACCAGCCCCTGGAGGAATAACCTCAAAACCCTGAGCTGAGTGCAGAAGCATTCCAATATTACACACTCTAGTTCACAGACATGTGCAGTAACATCCCTATTACTCACATCAGCTGAGCAGTTGCACTCATTCAAATGTGGCCGCTCATGTACATTGTGTCTATTTGGGACTGATACAGGGGTTTCGATGCTGTCACCATTAATGCATGAAGATAATTGGAGCGCAGGGAAGGAGGCAGACATGGAGAAGGCGCAGGGAAGGTGACCCACATGATAGCATGCAAACCATGAAACTTACAAATCCTACTCTTTCTCCTCATGCCTCTGCTTGTATAGATTGCTTCACTGTACATATTCTTCTAGTATGCGACTTTGTATATCTAATGATAGAGCATATGTTCCAACATACCTAAGTGCACACTGCAATTAAACCATGTCAAGCCATTTAAGTACTTCTGCAAGTATTTGCTGGCTAACCCATAACATACGTAAGCAATTCTATTTATAGGATACTTGCTTAGCCTGGAAACCTGCATGTTGGGCTTCGTCAAGGCAATGCATTCCAGTTTCGTTTCAACGCCTTGCAGTCTTTAATCAGAGTCACTAGGACCCGCAACGATGTACTGATTGGGGAGGAAGGATAGCTCAGGGGAAATGTGTCCTGGAAACAAGACAGTACAACCCTACACAGGTTTGAACCCCCATCCCGTGCTTAGAAACCACTTGCTGGTATTAAGCGTGCTATAAAAGAACAACTATTATTATTACATGGCCAAACAGCTAAGCTATGCAGATCGATGATTCCTCTTCTGCCCCCCACTACTTGTATCCCATGTATGGTCCTGCTGTCTACTGCTTTCACCTTTTACACAATCAACCCTTTCTTGGCAGATCCATGATAAAAGTGTGCTCTAGCACCTTGCATCTCATGTGCTAGATGGAATTACCAATAATGATCTGAGACACAAATAACCAGACAGACTCAAAGAATATGGCAAAGTACTACTTTATTATCAGCATAAAATAAAGTAGGGCAATCTGGCGAATAACAGGCAGTAAGTCACACTCACCCCGAAATGTGATTATACATAGGTTTTGTGCCTCGATGTGCGTCATTTATGATGTCATCCTATGTGGCAAACTAAAACATATTGAAGGGAGGGATTGTTGGGGAACATATGTACCTATATTATACATAAGTGTTATTAACTTCATTGACTTCCCATTATCTGGTGGGCACGCCTCAAACAACCTCTAAATACGTATAATACTGATTATAGCAGAAATAAATGGCAGCAGATTGGTCTGTGCAACATTGTATAGCATGTTGCTACATAGACCCTCTGATTGGTTGGCATACTTTCCCAACCTTGAACTTTCGGCTCGTTAGCATGTAAGCAAAATTAAACTTAGGTGCTGCATGCAATATCTCACTACTCCCCACTTTCCCAATTAGTCCATCGTCTCTCCTTGGTCAGGCCCCTAGCCAAGGCTTCTCCTTTGTAGTTGACCTCGAAGCCTGCTCTCTGTTCTGGGACATTCAAGGGAGTGTAGGCACACTATTATCTTCATTTGGGCTTAAGGAATAGCCCTTGTTTTCAACTTATGAATCACATATTAAATTTGTCCACCTCGACCTTCTATTTACTGCTATTTGATTCAATTGTGCTGGGTGTCATTACACTTCTTGGCCTCTGGAGACTTGCTCACTTCATCTTACATAGTTTTTCCACATCTTTAATTGTCTAATACTTGGCTCTTGCAGATGTTTTCTCCTTCGCTTAATCTAAGAGATATATGTCTTACGTACATGGCTTATCCTTTTGACTCCCCTTCGGCCTTGCAATTATTCCCTGAAATAGCAGCCTTGATCCCAAGCCAATAGACTCCTCTTTATTCCTCACACAGAGCTGTTTTTCCAACGTCTCCTGTCTCTACAGCCCTGATCTGTCTCTAAGGTAACTTTAATTGTTTTAATATAAGTTTGACTTCCATCTTTCCATCATGTTATGCTTTCCTCTACAGCAAGCTTATATATGTCTCATCCTCCTTGCGTTTCTGCTTATATACAATTATTAATCAGCGGGTTAATTTATCTTCTTTGCATTTATGATTTCTTCATATTCGATTACATGTTTCTCTTGATACTTCAGTTAATATTCTTTAAATGTTGAGTATTTGCATATCGTTTCAGTGAGTCTCAGTATCTCTCCTCGATGACGTCACTCTGCTCTTGTCAGATTTGACTTATAGCTCTATGATGTCCAATGCCGTGTACAGACATCCTTCCTCCCTCTCAGTGCGAGGGTACATTTGATACGGTTGTCTGAGTGCACATCATCTCTCATACACTCGATGCGGTATTGGGATGATACCATGTGTTCCACATAGGGCTTTTCTCCTATTGTTCCAGTATGACAGAGGTGAGGGGGCGGGAGCTAGGGGTACCATATCCACCTGCTCCTCTACAAAACATCTGGGGTTGAGTACATCTTGAGCCCATCACCTAAGGACACACCTGCCACAAGTACCATCTCGATGCACTAGGATCCTCCATTCAATGTGGGGCCAACAAGGTACGTCACACGACGGATTGGCGGATCCTCACCCCATACCTCACTGCTTTCCATGAATCTTTCTAATCATATTCTCCTTTTACACCATCAACATTGACTCTGTTGTGATTGGGAGTTGTCCTTGGCAGGCACAGAATGATTATTTTGGGGTTTGTAACCCATCCAAATTAGCATTTACAAAAAAAGAATACGCTTGAGCACATCTTGAGCCCATCACAGAGACATGTATAATTAGTACTCCCTTCTGTGTACTATGAAACTACCCTCATGGAATACTGCCCCCTTTTACAGACACCATAGAATTCTTTCCAAAATCTCCATTCCTTTTCTGAGCTACAGGAACGAGGCCACCATGCGTCCAAGGGAACAATAACACCATTCTTCTCCTTATCACATCTTCTCCTTCTCCCAACAACTGACGGTCATCAACATTTCTACCCACTTTTCCCTTTCCTCTACCCTTCCCTTTTTCCCTACGCTCCTGAGACCCCGGTCTGAATACGTTGAATGAGGGTAGAATACATTATCTCAGACAAACCTCAATGCTGGGAGAATGCTAGGGTGGTGAGATTGTGCAACAAAATACATGAAGGGAGATGCTTAAGTACAGATCTTTTGCCTGCCGAGCACTAATGGGAAGGTATTATGGTGCCTGTTTACAGCAGTCATGACCACCGCAGAGTCCATGCGCATGCACTGCGCTTATTAGAAATGCGGCGCAGTGCATGACACTGAACATTTCTGTGGCTAAGAAGTTGCTACGCCTGCCTGTAAACACATGCATGCACTTCATTCACTGGCAGCACATGCACCCTTTTCACTCTTAATCCTTGGAGTGGGTCGTGGCCTGTGCACGACTCGCCTCTCCTCCACATGCACTCACACAAATGGACACCTTATTTTGTTCTCCGTTCTTGAGAAATATTACACATCCCTGGACCCACTGCTCAGTGAGCTGGTTGAAAAAGAATTCCATTGCTGTGTATGGCTTCCATTGGAAAGCATTAGAACATGAAGCCGCTTCCAAATGCTGCGTCCTCCTGCTATGACATCATGCTAGTGGAATATCAAAGTCTTATCCCACTGCTGTGACCTCACAACAGTAGAATATAGCATGCTCTCAGCTTTCCCGGGTCCCTGATGGGGAGGAGTGAGAAGAAGGGTGACAATAGAGCAGAGGTCTTCAAACTGTGGAGGAAATTGGCAGCGGCGGCTCCCACGGTCAGACTGGAGCATAAAACTGTCTCAGAAACCCATGAAAAAGTGTCCCGCAGTTGCAAATGGATATTCATTCCTTTAGTCACAGACTGTTTGAATAGTACCCAGAGGGCTGCTTTTTGTTAAAATGTAAGAAAATTGTGATATTTATAGAATATTTATTCAGCATCAATGGTCAAAACTACTAGCTGCATAGTGAAGTAACTTATCAAACTGGCCCACATTGGCCAAGAAAGTTGTCTATTTTGCCTGGCCCACAATAGCATTTTTCATTTTTGTTATAGGCATTGCCCTGTGCCCTTTATGTCAGTCCGAGCCTGGCCGCTCATCCATATTGGGTGAGGGGCGTTCACCCATTGGTCCCCTCACCCATCATGGAGAAGCCGAGGAGCCAGTCCAGTGAAACATTGAGCACTCCCTCAGCTGCTTTTTCCAGCTGAGGAAGTTCTCCTGGGCTGGCTGAACTGTCAAAGGGAAATACTGTTTCCCTTTGACAGTTCAGTTCAGTTCCCAGGCCGCACAAACTCATGCAAGGCTGGGGATGTTTTGCTTCCCCAGCCTTGCAAAGCTCATTGGAAATGCTGGCTGGGGCACTGTATGTCTGTATGTGCGAGGGGGAGCGCCTGAGTCTCCTCACACATACGGACAGAGCAGCCAGGAGCGCTTCAGCACCCACGCACAGGCCCCTGTAGAAGGTACATTTATATTAATTTCTTTTTAATTTAAATATGTGTATGGATGCGTGTATGCTTGTTTTATGAGTGAGTGCATGGGGATGGGTGCTCATGTGAATGATAGAGTGATTGCTCTGTGAATGTGTGTGTGCGTCTGTGTGTGTGTGTTTGTTCTGGTCCGTTGAGCTTATTTTGGCGAGTTGGGGTTGGAGGGGTGAAAGAGGGTTGTACAACAAAGGCATTTTAAAAATGCCTTTGTTGCACAATCTCCCTATCCACCTGCCAAAATCAGCTCCCCTTCTGAGGCGCTGTGGAGCCCAGGGGTCAAGGATGGTATTTTTTTACTAGATATCTATCATAGATGTCCAGTCAAAAATAACATGCTTTTACCTTAACCATCCAGCGCGTTGCATACACACATAATCATGTTGATTGTGTTAGTTAGGCACTGTGTGGCCCAGGGGAAAGGGATGGTATCTTTTTACTGGACATCTATCATAGATGTTGAGTAGAAAATTTCATGCTTGCTCCCTGGACCCCCCAGTTCCAATTGCAAACTGTTTGTCTTTTTACCCATTTCTTTTTTTTTGAAGTATGCTCTAAAATGCAGCCTTTTAACCCATTATGTAAAAACGATTCACGGAGGGAAAACCCCCCAAACTCCTCTTGGTTGGTTCGGGCTCCCTCGCTGCGCTTGGTCTGTGCTGGGAGCAGGGTGGGAGAGCCCAGAGCCCAGGGACTGAGGTGGGAGCAGGATGGGCGGGAGCCATGGGATAGTGGTGGGAGCAGAAGTGGAGGAGCCCAGGGCCTATACTGGGAGTAGGGTGCGGTGAAGGCGCACGATAGTTCATAGCCATTTGGACTTACTGTCCATTTGGCATTTGGAGGGGGGGGGGGGGGGGCCTGTCCACATTTTGCTCAGGGGGGCCAGGCCTAAAAAGTGTGAAGACCACTACCATAGAGGGATGTGTGGGGGGGTGTCAGAAACCGCAACATTTCTTTTTGGCCCAGGTTGTATATACGTGGCGCATGCCATCCTTATCCATCCCCGATACTGCTGGTCCGTGAGGACAGCAGAGAGGGTGGCAAAGGGGCACTGGGGACCTGGCGGCTTACACAGCTTAAAAGTGATAATTTAACCTCAGGGTCCCAAGTGACATCATGAAGAACTCGAGTTTCCCTCTTGCTGTCTATCAGAGATCAGTCAGTACTCCTCGGTAATTTATATTATTCCCGTTGTTTGCAGTTACCCAGCTGCAATTCTATGAAGAGCATTTTGAGGATGCACAGCTGGGTATAGTTGTGTCCCATTTAATAATTGCCTGCATCCTATGATTTCCAATGTCTTAGCTTCATAGATCCAGTGCTGCACACTCTGCCCATTCCAGATGTAAACAAAATGCAGTAAGGATAGTGTTGTGAATCTCTCTGACTGTGTAAGGTATATCCAGTGTATTAAGTACAACACAGTCGACAGCACCTTGTCACACCCCAGCCTCCATCAACTCCCACTAGCCCAATCTATCTGACCTCTCACATCCCACATCATCAGGAAACAGGTTCCGATGTGTGTGTGTGTGTGTGGCAGCCTCGAGTACCTGTGCAAGTCACGTGTGCAGGTGATATTGTGATGTAAGATCCATACATAGCAGAGTGGTGAAAGCAGGCAATCTGTGAAAAGATGAATCCCCTCGCCTTTCAGGATTGGCCACGCTGGGACACACAGGGTGTATGTCTACACCCCCCCTCCATCTTTCTCGCCAGCCAATCTCCCATGGAAATCCCAAAATGCAAAAGGCATAAGCAGTGCTTGTAGGGGGGATAGGAAAACAAGGGAGGAGCCCTGACGAGTCGCGAAACATATTTGTTACTGGGCCTAAGAAGAGTCTGGCACAAAGTAGAAGAACCTTTAAAAGACATGTTCAGTTTTCATATCTGGCATGAGAGAAAGTAAAATACATGTTAAAAGGTGTTTCACATATGATATAATCAGCAGTAAAAAAAACCTGTGCATTGCGATCTACAGATCAAACTTAGATCACAGCATCTAGCACGCAACCCACTGAGCTACCTTACCATCCGGCTATACAGAATCATTCAAAGGTCTGCTTTTTACTCAAACAGACTATAGGTGTATGATAAAATGTGGGGAAAGTTTAATGATTCAATGTAGTTTTCTTTTCTTCTTTTTTTTTCTTCTCTCTTCTTGAGGATTCTGTTTTAGATGATGTATTATATGTTCTGGGTCCTTTTGTACACGTTCTATATTGCTTGTCATCCTGTCTTCTATATAATATGTTTAGTTTGAAGTAACTTTTTCAAATTTTGAATGTAAATTTTGTAAATAAAGAAATAATTAAAAAAAAAAAGAAACCAGAAACCATGGGAGTTTGGAACCGTGGACAACTGATTATCTATCCTACGTGTAGGACTGATTATCCGTGTACACAGAGCTGCTGGATCTAGACCACATTCTGAAACTTCAGACAAATACGCTAGGTATACAGGACTTCAGAAACCTTCCCCTCTACACCATTAAGGGACGGGACAGAGCCCCAGGGGTTCATTTGAGCTTGATGGCCTCATTTCTGCAGTTCCCCTTGACCTAGGTTCCGTGTCTGGCCAATCAGAGAGCAGGTTCACTGCGCTCAGCCTTTATTATTGGACCCCGGAGAGTTCAGAGGAAATGAAGGCTCCAGCGTGAGGTAGGAGGAAAACAAACGTGCAGCGGGTTATGTGTGCTTGCAATGCCTTCCTCTAACTAGAGTGCTTCCGCTCTGCTGGCTGAGGAGTTCAGAATATCTGCATAATGGACTTGGGAATTCCTAGTGGTTTGTAATACGACCACATCGGGGTTAATGTAGAACTATTACTTCCGCAGTGAACTTCTTGAAAGCAAAATGCGGCGGTTGTGTGTATGGCCGTGAAAGCCCACGACTTCGATACATTGACTGCATTACTTGCCACCCTTCTAGGCTGCCCTTTGACAGTTTAGGTCAGTTCCCAAGCAAGGCTAGGGGCATTTTGCTTCGCCAACCTTGCATAGCTCATTGGAAATGCTGGCTGGGGCACTGCATGTCTGTATGTGCGAGGGGGAGCTTCTGCGCCTCCTCGCACATACGGACAGAGCAGCCTGGAGAGGGGTGTTTAAGCACCCATGCGCAGGCCCCTGCAGAAGGTACGTTTATGCTCATTTATTTTGTATTTAAATATGTGTATGGATGTGTGCGTGCTTGTGTTATGAGTAAGTGTATGGTGATGGGTGCTCGAGTGAATGATAGAGTGATTGCTGTGTAAATGTGTGTGTGTGTGTGTGTGTGTGTGTGTGTGTATATGTTTGTGTGTGTGTGTGTGTGTGTGTGTGTGTGTGTGTGTGTGTGTGTGAGACACACAGGGTGTATGTCTTCGCCCCCCGCCCCCTCGCCAGCCAATCTCCGATGGAAATCCCAAAATGCAAAAGGCATACGCAGTGCTTGTAGGGGGATAGGAAAACGAGCAAGGGACCCTGACGAAAACGAAACGGGCCTAAGAGGGGTCTGGCACGAAGTAAAAGAACCTTTAAAAGACATGTTGAGTTTTCATATCTGGCATGAGAGAAAGTAAAATACATGTTAAAAGGTGTTCTATATATGATATAATGAATCAACAGTGTTGCATGGCACCCCTCCTGGGAGCATGGTAGTTCCCAGGATGCTGTGATGGGTCACGTGTAATATGTAATACAATAAAGAGCAAGATGATACGTGTGGTTTACTTGCCTCCAACCCCCTCACGCAGGAACTCTATAAGGTTTTCCAGCATCACTAGTCCTGAAAAAATGGACCGTCTGCTATAACTGATTTACACAAATGTATAACAAGTTTATTATTCAAATAATTCAAACTGAATTTAAACAAAAAACACTACCCTCACCTAACACAGTGTACTAAACATTAAAAAACAAATATAAAACAATTATAAAACATCAGATAACTTATTTATACGACACAGAAGATATCACATAACACACAAAAAATCTCAATGTGTCACTAAAACAACAAGCATCCCAACATGTTTCTGTTCTTAACTGCCCAGTTCAGGCGAACATTCTTCAGGGGATAAATTTAAAAGCATCCACTAATCTCTTCCACACCGTGTTGAAAGGGTAGATTCAGGCACCCAAGAGGGTAAAAGGAAAACAACCTCCAAGCCTGTAAAAATAAAGGAAAGGAGAAACCTAATGAGTTCCAAAGAGGGAAGGAAGTACTACAAAATGTAAATGGAGGCATGGCACAGGCATTATGCCACACTCACAAGGGTCCCAAAGGGCACCCGCAGATTTACCTTTAAATGGTGAAACTTCAAAGCATGTCACAGGATGACAAATTTGCTGGTTTCCCTCCAAATGAAAAATCAATACTTCAACAAAGCGTCACAGTCCGCTAGAGTATCGCCACACCTAAGTAAGACAAAACCAATACACAGAGACCACATGCTCTGTTATATCCAGAAATCACACTGGCTTCAATACCACTGCACATAAAATCAAGGCTCCAAATAACAAAGTGAATTACCTCCACAAATGTAGGGATCAAGACTGCAATTCACAATTCAGTAATGGACAAGTTGAAATGGAAACATCCATACGATCAAGCAATAAAGTACAGAGTCAATCTGGAAAGCAATGGGAACATAACAGTAAACACCATTTATCTGGCATTACCAAAACCTCAGCTAACAACATGCCGTCAACATGCACTAGAGGGCAAACAGAAGGGGGTGCTTATATTTCACACACGTGAGGAGACCATGCATTATCTAATGTGTAAAGACAACTACTCAGCGTCCATGCTGTCCAACCTCCACAACATAAAAGAAACGCGGAAAATGGATAGCCACACAACATGTGTAAAATAAGTGTAAAATAAAGTACCCCAACCACCAAATAATGCAAAAGGTGTCCCGACATGGAGACAATATCATGCACAGAGTCACATCCAAAGGCGAAATGCTGGTAGCGTGCTCACCTATACACACGGCGGGGTTTATTCACTCCACTTGCAGCATTCAAACATACTCGGCCAGCACACGATTCAGGGGAGCCATGGCTGCGGCACAATCTCAAAGCGTCTATGGTTGCGCAGCAACACAAAGAAAGGACTCTGTTAAAGCGTCTATGGTTGTGCGGCAACACAAAGAAAGGACTCCACTTCTCGAAGTTAATCAGGAGTACAACAACCAAGGGGGCCATATTGGAACAGACCCAGGATCAACTGGTGTAGAGGAGTTTCGTGGACACTCAGCGCATCAAAAAGATGTAAATTGCACTAACTTCATCAATTGAACTAAAAACCAAATTGTTCACCAAAATTGGGTGCCCACATGGTATATGCATCACACAATGTCCAAAATTATATTTGGCTAACCAAATGCCAATCAATGCTTTCATTGAGCCCTAGCACATTGCTTTGTAATTTGAAAATTATTTTTTGCTCTATATTCAATAATTTTCGATCTGTTTCAATTTTGGTATTTCCATGCACCTTTTTCAAAATCAACCATGTGAAGTCATTGAAACCATGTTTCTTTTCAATAAAATGTTTCACAAGAGGGGCAGTTATCACTTGATTCTTGATACAGCTGCGATGTTCCACCATTCGAACTTTACATTGCCTATTTGTTTTTCCCACATAATGTAGGCCACATGGACAGGTGATCAGATATACAACATTAGCTGTGTTACAATTCGTCATTTCAGTGAAGACCCACTTAACATCAGGTAGAATTTGCAATAATCTAGTTTCTTTTGTTTGTCCACACATGCTGCAATTCCCACATGGAAAATGTCCTTTTACTTCAGGCAAACCCCACAGTCTAGTTTGCCTAACTTGTGGTATCTGCATTTCTGTCACATCATTTCTGATCAGAATATTTCGTAAATTCTGGCCTTTTCTGAAAGCCACTAGGGGAGGCAACACTTCTTTACCACGATATATTTTCTTCCAAGTTTTCATCACAATGTTTTTGATTTTGTAGGACAAATTTGAGAAAGTATTAACAAATACAGTGCCAATCTTTTTAATTGGCCTACTACTTTTCTCCAAAAGTGCCTCACGATTGTTATTGTAAGCTCTTTTTGAAGCATTTCTTATAACTCTAGGCGGATAGCCTTTGGCCAACAACTTGTTGGTCAATACATCCGCACTTCGGGCAAAATCATCTTTAAGACTACTATTGCACTTCATCCTCAAAAATTGTCCAAATGGCAAATTGTTCTTTAAATGTTTAGCATGGTGGCTATTGAAGTGCAATAAAGAGTTCTTATCAGTAGTCTTGTTATAGGGCTTCACTTTTAAAGAACCATTGTGATGGAAAATGGTGATGTCTAGAAAATGAGTCTCACAATCACATATAGACCCAGTGAATTTCAGAAACCGATTTTGTTGGTTAAGCCATGTCACAAAACAATCTGCCTCTTCTCTTGAGCCATCCCATATGATCAGTATATCATCTATATACCTCAGCCACTTCCTCAAATGATTGCTGAAAGGGTTGGTGGCTGGGTATATTACTGCCTTTTCAAAATACTCGACATAAAGATTGGCTAAATTCGGGGCCATGGCAGCACCCATGGCTGTACCCTCAATCTGTTGAAAGAAAGAACCCTGGAATTGGACATTTTTTTTAGTCAGGGCAAACTCCGTGCACCACAGAATGAAAGCATTACTCACAGGATGGCCATCCTCTCTATTCATCAACACTTCTTCAACCACCTCAAGTGTGGCTCTTTGGGGTATCACAGTGTACAAAGATTGAATGTCCAAACCTATCAGCAAGGACTGGCCCGGAATAAACTCAATGTTTTCCAATTTATTAATAGCGTCAGTGGTGTCTCGCAAATAGCTTTTCATTTTTAAAACAGACGGTCTCAAATAGAAGTCTGCAAATTTGGACAAAGGTTCCAAAATCAAATTCACACCAGACACTATGGGTCTACCAGGGGGATCAACAAGTCTCTTGTGTACTTTGGGCAAGGTGTAAAAAACAGGTACTCTTCCTTGATCCCTAATCAGGAATTCAAATTCTTGCTTACTAATCATTTCGGCATCAAAAGCTGCAGTCACCTTTTCTTTGATATTTTTTTTGAGTTTGGCAGAGGGGTCATTAGCCAGTCTCAAGTAGCTCACATCATCAGATAGCAGTCTTTCACATTCTCTTACATAGTCACTACGGTTCATCAACACAATCGCTCCTCCCTTATCTGCTTGTCTAATAATCAGGTTCTTGTCTTTTGCTAACTTTAGTGCCGATGCTCTTTGTAACCTACTAAAGTTGGAGTTGCGAGACTTTTCGCCAGACTCCAACTTAAGAACCTCTGCCAGCACCTGTCTTTCAAAAACCGTAGATTCGGCAGTATGAGAGTAACTGGGAGCACAGAACGTAGATGTATTGCGCAACCCACTGAGATTATTACTGGTGTATCCTTCATGTTCACTGAAGTATTCATTCAACCGTACCTTGCGCATAAATGCAAAAAACTCTGTTCTAAATTCAAAAGGATCATGAGATTTAGTAATGACAAAACTGAGACCCTTATTCAGGGTGTTTTCCTCTTCCGAGGAAAGGACATAGGAGGACAAATTTATCACCACTGATTCCTTGTTCGACTCCTTGTCCTGACCTGGTTGTCCCAGTCCCCCCGATTCGGGCCTTGTCCTAAAAAAGGCATCCTTTGTCTTTGTCTATTGCCCCCTCTAGGACCTCTTCCTCTTCCTCTACTCATACTGGCCTGAGCTCCAGGGTCATTATCTCCTGTCGTACTTTCTTCACTAGAACTATAGGAAGTATCTCGAAAATGTACCCGTCTGTTGTTTCTCGGAGTTTGAAATGTATTACCAAATTTGTAACCCTCAGTAACATAGGGAAAAGATTTCTCGTGAGAGAAATTGGTAAGATCTTTCTTTAATCTTTTTACCCTTTCTAAAGTAGTGTCATTTTTGAAATCAATTAGTCCCTTTAAATGTTGTTCAAGTTTTGTTTTAAAAGTGTTTAAATCAAACTCTTTTTTGATTTCTTCTTCAAGCTTGGTGATATCTATTTCAATTTGTTTGGAAACCTCTGTTGCTGTATCAATAATTAAAACTAACCAATCTCTCCCACACTTATTGGATATATAGCTCCATTTTAATTTAAACTCCTTGTTGTCTAAAAATAGACGTGGCTCATTTCTTACTATGAGGCCTTGAGGAAGAGCCTGGTTCTTTAAATATTCAAGCATGATAGCTCCATGCAACTGAGTACGTATCAGGCGTTTCCTCAATTGGATAGATTCATCCCATTGGTCATTGTTATTTACATTAAGCTCATTTTCACCTGTCCCTGCTAGCACAGAAAGTGAGTCTAGTAATTTCTTAATATGATCCTCACTGTACGCCAAACACTTGTCTGCGGCTGTCGCCATAATGTGGTTCTGGATACAATACTGGATTGTCACAGTGTAGTGCAATACCTTTATATTAACAACCTACGAGACCACCAGGAGCCTCTATATATAATATGTTTAAATAGGTATAAAGAATCCCTATTAACATGAAAACATCCTACTCCACCAACGGGGATATAGATATATGTAATACAATAAAGAACAAGATGATACGTGTTGTTTACTTGCTTCCAACCCCCTCACACAGGAACTCTATAAGGTTTTCCAGCATCACTAGTCCTGAAAAAATGGACCGTCTGCTATAACTGATTTACACAAATGTATAACAAGTTTATTATTCAAATAATTCAAACTGAATTTAAACAAAAAACACTACCCTCACCTAACACAGTGTACTAAACATTAAAAAACAAATATAAAACAATTATAAAACATCAGATAACTTATTTATACGACACAGAAGATATCACATAACACACAAAAAATCTCAATGTGTCACTAAAACAACAAGCATCCCAACATGTTTCTGTTCTTAACTGCCCAGTTCAGGCGAACATTCTTCAGGGGATAAATTTAAAAGCATCCACTAATCTCTTCCACACCGTGTTGA
Organism: Ambystoma mexicanum; assembly: GCF_040938575.1. Classification (NCBI taxonomy): domain Eukaryota; kingdom Metazoa; phylum Chordata; class Amphibia; order Caudata; family Ambystomatidae; genus Ambystoma; species Ambystoma mexicanum. The sequence continues at coordinate 440,535,026 of NC_090922.1, read as the reverse complement.
AAGGGTAGATTCAGGCACCCAAGAGGGTAAAAGGAAAACAACCTCCAAGCCTGTAAAAATAAAGGAAAGGAGAAACCTAATGAGTTCCAAAGAGGGAAGGAAGTACTACAAAATGTAAATGGAGGCATGGCACAGGGATTATGCCACACTCACAAGGGTCCCAAAGGGCACCCGCAGATTTACCTTTAAATGGTGAAACTTCAAAGCATGTCACAGGATGACAAATTTGCTGGTTTCCCTCCAAATGAAAAATCAATACTTCAACAAAGCGTCACAGTCCGCTAGAGTATCGCCACACCTAAGTAAGACAAAACCAATACACAGAGACCACATGCTCTGTTATATCCAGAAATCACACTGGCTTCAATACCACTGCACATAAAATCAAGGCTCCAAATAACAAAGTGAATTACCTCCACAAATGTAGGGATCAAGACTGCAATTCACAATTCAGTAATGGACAAGTTGAAATAGAAACATCCATACGATCAAGCAATAAAGTACAGAGTCAATCTGGAAAGCAATGGGAACATAACAGTAAACACCATTTATCTGGCATTACCAAAACCTCAGCTAACAACATGCCGTCAACATGCACTAGAGGGCAAACAGAAGGGGGTGCTTATATTTCACACACGTGAGGAGACCATGCATTATCTAATGTGTAAAGACAACTACTCAGCGTCCATGCTGTCCAACCTCCACAACATAAAAGAAACCCGGAAAATGGATAGCCACACAACATGTGTAAAATAAGTGTAAAATAAAGTACCCCAACCACCAAATAATGCAAAAGGTGTCCCGATATGGAGACAATATCATGCACAGAGTCACATCCAAAGGCGAAATGCTGGTAGCGTGCTCACCTATACACACGGCGGGGTTTATTCACTCCACTTGCAGCATTCAAACATACTCGGCCAGCACACGATTCAGGGGAGCCATGGCTGCTGCACAATCTCAAAGCGTCTATGGTTGCGCAGCAACACAAAGAAAGGACTCTGTTAAAGCGTCTATGGTTGTGCGGCAACACAAAGAAAGGACTCCACTTCTCGAAGTTAATCAGGAGTACAACAACCAAGGGGGCCATATTGGAACAGACCCAGGATCAACTGGTGTAGAGGAGTTTCGTGGACACTCAGCGCATCAAAAAGATGTAAATTGCACTAACTTCATCAATTGAACTAAAAACCAAATTGTTCACCAAAATTGGGTGCCCACATGGTATATGCATCACACAATGTCCAAAATTATATTTGGCTAACCAAATGCCAATCAATGCTTTCATTGAGCCCTAGCACATTGCTTTGTAATTTGAAAATTATTTTTTGCTCTATATTCAATAATTTTCGATCTGTTTCAATTTTGGTATTTCCATGCACCTTTTTCAAAATCAACCATGTGAAGTCATTGAAACCATGTTTCTTTTCAATAAAATGTTTCACAAGAGGGGCAGTTATCACTTGATTCTTGATACAGCTGCGATGTTCCACCATTCGAACTTTACATTGCCTATTTGTTTTTCCCACATAATGTAGGCCACATGGACAGGTGATCAGATATACAACATTAGCTGTGTTACAATTCGTCATTTCAGTGAAGACCCACTTAACATCAGGTAGAATTTGCAATAATCTAGTTTCTTTTGTTTGTCCACACATGCTGCAATTCCCACATGGAAAATGTCCTTTTACTTCAGGCAAACCCCACAGTCTAGTTTGCCTAACTTGTGGTATCTGCATTTCTGTCACATCATTTCTGATCAGAATATTTCGTAAATTCTGGCTTTTTCTGAAAGCCACTAGGGGAGGAAACACTTCTTTACCACGATATATTTTCTTCCAAGTTTTCATCACAATGTTTTTGATTTTGTAGGACAAATTTGAGAAAGTATTAACAAATACAGTGCCAATCTTTTTAATTGGCCTACTACTTTTCTCCAAAAGTGCCTCACGATTGTTATTGTAAGCTCTTTTTGAAGCATTTCTTATAACTCTAGGCGGATAGCCTTTGGCCAACAACTTGTTGGTGTTAAGAAAGGAAGAAGGCATTGACTATGGCAAGGGGAAAAGTGCACAGAATTGCACAGTGAACAACTTTGGATCTAACAACGTGCATATAATACCCAAGACTTGTGTATATATAAAAACCCAGGAGTGCAAATAAAGTAATTACCAATATATAAAAAGGGATGTGGGGTAAGCACTTAGGACCTCCTTATGACTGAAAGGAAAGTCAGCAAACTCTTTACCCACTATGCTCTTACAGATACTGACAGCGCTAAACCCACGTAGCGGGCAAGCAAGGACAGATTCTGTGAACTGACACTCTGTAAAATACTGAATAAGGAACTTTCAAACAGTACTCACGAGGACCGGAAAGACCACTAGAATGTCAGTAATTTCACGAACCCTGTAGATCAAACAGGGACCCAGAAGGCTGTAAAAGCAAAGGGTTAAAGATAACAAAATACATAAAACCCTAGTCAAGGGCAAGTATGAATTGTGATAATAAATTGTGAGGAAAACAAAAAGGGGATACACACTGGAACTAGTTACAACAACACCCACACCTAATAATCAATGGAAAATAAATGCAGAAGTGCAATGGAAAACTTGGAATGGAATCTCAATAAAGTAGGATCAGGAGCAGGGAAAATGATATCACAAAAGGAAACCTTTCCCACCCATCCAAGGAGAAAAGGCAGTAAACTAATACTACAAAAGTAAGGTTAATGCATCAAGCTTTTCAGTAACCAGGACAGCATAAAGAGACAGAACGCACCGGCAAACTGGGCTGCATCAAAGAGTAAAGCACAGAGAAAGGCTGTCTGCAGACAGAGGAAGATAGAAAGGGAAATTCAGAAAGCATAAATCAATTAAGCACATTAATCCGAAATCCAGGACAGAGGAACAAGATACAGGAACTAAGAACTGGGCACAAAAGCTAGGAACTGGAACTAGGTACTTGGCACAATAACTAGGAACAAGGAACTGGAACTAGGTACTAGGCACAGAAACTAGGAACAAGGAACTGGAACTAGGTACAAGGCACAGAAACTAGGAACAAGGAACTGGAACTAGGTACAAGGCACAGGAACAAGGAACAGAGACTAGTCACAACAGGAACACTGCTACAATGACCAGCGCCGGACTGAAGCAAACTGAGGTTTTTAAAGCTGCTTAACGAGCACACCCCTCAGGCGTGCCGCCTGCTGCACCTGCAGCCACAGGTGTTGCCTATCCTCCACCCAGCCTTGTCCTGCAAGGGAGGAGATGAAGCAGTGAGCCAGGCATTCTGGGAAGCAGGAGGTGAAGCAGTGAGCCAAGGCATTCTGGGAAGCATAGTCATTTGATTTAAGTAGCATGCTGGCTGCCAAAAACCTGGAATGGATCCGGAAGGGAAGAAACTTGGAAAATAAGGTTTTAACGCTCCCAATTCATCAGAACACTGTAGCATAAGGTTCGAAGGAAATGTCCAGTAGGGAATAAACCCCAAAACATGCCCCCAAGTGACGGGGACGGGAACGAAGGGAGCGAGAACGGGAGCGAAGGGAGCGAGCCGTGACAGTTGGTCAATACATCCGCACTTCGGGCAAAATCATCTTTAAGACTACTATTGCGCTTCAGCCTCAAAAATTGTCCAAATGGCAAATTGTTATTTAAATGTTTAGCATGGTGGCTATTGAAGTGCAATAAAGAGTTCTTATCAGTAGTCTTGTTATAGGGCTTCACTTTTAAAGAACCATTGTGATGGAAAATGGTGATGTCTAGAAAATGAGTCTCACAATCACATATAGACCCAGTGAATTTCAGAAACCGATTTTGTTGGTTAAGCCATGTCACAAAACAATCTGCCTCTTCTCTTGAGCCATCCCATATGATCAGTATATCATCTATATACCTCAGCCACTTCCTCAAATGATTGCTGAAAGGGTTGTTGGCTGGGTATATTACTGCCTTTTCAAAATACTCGACATAAAGATTGGCTAAATTCGGGGCCATGGCAGCACCCATGGCTGTACCCTCAATCTGTTGAAAGAAAGAACCCTGGAATTGGAAAAAAATTTTAGACAGGGCAAACTCCGTGCACCACAGAATGAAAGCATTACTCACAGGATGGCCATCCTCTCTATTCATCAACACTTCTTCAACCACCTCAAGTGTGGCTCTTTGGGGTATCACAGTGTACAAAGATTGAATGTCCAAACCTATCAGCAAGGACTGGCCCGGAATAAACTCAATGTTTTCCAATGCAGTAGCCACGTGACCAACTTAATAAAAGAGACAGGCCGTTTCCGGCTCGTCAGTCGAAGCCATACTGACTCTGGTGTCGTTTCTTTTGAGTGCCCAAGCTGGGGCAGCACCGCATGGAGTATGCCCAGGGACGGGGCCCTCCACGAGGTTGGCGCCCCTGCTGGGCAACGCCACCCTCACTGGTACCCAGCCATGTGATCATGGCTGACCGAGGCCACCCCGGACTGGGTGCCCCCGGAGCCGGGGCGGCTGTGAGCCGGGTGCTCCTGGCCATGTGGGTCCCTCTGATGATCCGGAACGAGTGGGGTGATCCCCACTCTATTGTTTGCGGCGTGATCGCCGCCCAGCAGGACTGCGTCGTGTGATCCCGACATCCAGATGGGGCCTGCCCGGTGGTCAAATCCTGTGCATTGCGATCTACAGATCAAACTTAGATCACAGCAGCTAGCACGCAACCCACTGAGCTACCTTACCATCCGGACAGACAAAATCATTCAAAGTGCTGCGTTTTAATCGGAAAGCAGGGCTGGAAGAACCAGAAACTATGGGAGTTTGGAACCGTGGACAACTGATTATCTTACATGTAGGACTGATTATCCTTGTACACAGAGCTGCTGGACCTAGACAACATTCTGAAACTTCAGACAAATGCACATGGCATACAAGATTTCAGAAACCTGCCGCTCTACACCCTTGAGGGAAGGACAGAGGCCCCAGGGGTTCATTTCAGCTTGACAGCCCCATTTCTGCAGTTCCCCTTGACCTAGGTTCCGTGTCTGGCCAATCAGAGAGCAGGTTCACTGCGCTCAGCCTCTGTTATTGGACCCCGGAGAGTTCAGAGGAAATGAAGGCTCCAGCGTGAGGTAGGAGGAAAACAAACGTGCAGCGGGTTATGTGTGCTTGCAATGCCTTCCTCTAACTAGAGTGCTGCTGCTCTGCTGGCTGAGGAGTTCAGAATATCTGCATAATGGACTTGGGAATTCCTAATGGTTTGTAATACGACCACTTCCGGATTAATGTAGAAATATTTCTCCCGCAGTGATCTTCTTGAAAGCAAGATGCGCCCGTCCTGTGTATGGCGTAGTGGTTTTCTAGTGTGAAAGCCCAGGACTGCGATATATTGACTCTATTACTTGCCCCCCCTTCGAGGCTGCGTTACATCCAACCCTCCCACGCACCCCCTCACCCCCCCCATAATTAAACATCCTGGCATTTGCAACATGAGCGTGTTGAGTACCGGAAGCACATACGTGCTATTGTAATTCAGCCTCTGGTAGTTGGCCTCCCAGGCTATTAGACAAAGTTTGAGACAGGAAAGTGAGTTGGTCGTGCTTGTTCTCCCACCTGCTAATTTGCCTATAGGCACCCTGCGCCCTTTTCTCTTTTCTAATAAGGTTTTGGGGGTTCTTCTATAGGCAATTTAGACGCAGTTACAATACCTCCTCCTCAAAATGTATTTGGGAGCGTTAGGGAAACACAGTTGCATGAAAAGAGAGTGGGCAAAATTCGCTTGTATGTTGATGGCACATTCCAGATGCATTCATCGTAGTAACTCAGTCAATCCCTTTACAGTAAAGTGCTTCTGTGCAATATTCTGTACCCGTTCCTTCCCAGCCCTTACATGATGGCTGAGTTATGATCTGCCAGAGGGCCCAGAAAGCTACGCAATAATAGATAAGCCCTGCTTTGCTCCTATCCCTGTCCTATCCTGGCACGTGATCTGTTGACAGATGATGGACTAGCATGTAAAGCCATTAATAAGCCCACAATTCCCAAATCCTTCCCCAGGTTATACTGTTATTTCAAAAACAAGGAAAGAGGGGCTATCCCCTGTCCTGCCGAGAAGCAAGGGGATTTTAAATATGCTGCTGACATCTTCACGAGGCAACATAAGCAAAGCTCATTCGGCCCTCACACAGGGCCGGTCTTTGCATCAGGCCGTGCAGGTGGCTGCCTGACGTGCCAGCCTCTAGGGGTCGCTGCCGCCAGGGTTGTCATATAGTGCGGTGAGGCCCGGGGCAAAACGTTTGGTGAGGCCCCCTCATAATTTTTTGCACTGGGCCAGCGTTGCCGCCGCAAACAGAAAACGCAAGAAATCTCCCATTGGGTTTGTGTGGAGGAACCCAAACATGGTTCATTATTATGACAGAAAATCAACTACTGCAAAGTTATGTTTCTGTACTGAAGACAAGCTCACTCCAGACTTACAATTTTGTCATATGAGACTGAGACTGAGGAGACTGAGTCAACTACCCCAGACAATCCCACCAACACCTTCCCCCGCCCCTTAATTAATTACTACGAAGTACCACATGGGTGTGGAATTATCGAGATATTGGCAATCACCCCACCATCCGAGAGGTTGTCATTGGCAGGTGCAATGGCCACAGGAGTATGAACGGAAGATAAGGGGAGATATGGGAGAGCATGTTAGAGGCGGGGGCTAGAGGAGTAAGGAACCTATATGCCAGTCAGACCCAGATCAGGACAGAGCCGCATCAGGGGAGACTACGCAAGCCGAGCGCTTCTATTCAGGATAGAGAAGCAAACTAACCAACCCCTACTAACAATTTCCCTTTCTGCATAGACCTCTCAAACTCCAAACCAAACACAACCAAATCCTACAGCACAACAAACCGCACAAACTGCACTACACTGCAACAACAAAACAAAAAACACACATATCCTTGCACAACAGTACACAACGACTACTGGCCGCAAACACCCCAGGCCCAGCCAACGGACTCACCGGGCTGAGGCCGCCAACAGCACATCACTGCTCTCATGCACTTTTCCTGCTTCCTCCCACTAACTCAACCTCCCCTCCTCTTTCAGAGCCACCAGAGCGCCAAGGGACCACTCCGGTGGTGATAGTGCGTGGTACAAATGTCCTTTAACGTTAACATTAACATATGCATAAATATATGTAAAATGGTGTGACGACGTGTGGTGCGTGATGCCAGCTTTAGGAATCGCCCTGCCCCTTTGTGCACATTAAAACACACATCATACATTTTTGAACTGGAGAGGCCTAAATGTTTGCACCATATTTTGTGGGATTAACAGAGCACAGTGCACAGTGAGGAAGCCCAAACCAAACAGAGTGCTTGAGATGGTTTCTTGTACCAAAATTGTTTTGAAACAAATGAAAATGGTGCATTTGACAGCACTTTCCTGAAAAATAAAGTAAAAAGCCATAGAGTTTGCAATTGGTTTGTATGGTAGCACATGGAAAAAACCCAATAGATGTAAGTCACGAACCACGCACATGAGGATTTTCCATTGCATTTTATGCCACCTTTGCCCACAGCATATGCCAGTATGAAATTGTATTCATGTTGGCTGTTCCCATACATGTCTATGCAGGTTGCACCATTATGTGCCAGTATTACTATATAAGGACTCACAGCCAGTACTGAATACCATGCCACGAAAGGTATATCTAGACTGGCTGTGCCCCATAAGTGTTATTAATGGCTAGACTGGCCAACATTCAATGTAGGCCAGTCTAGCCACCTGATAACACTTATGTTTTCTTTACCTAGGCCTGGCTGAAGATGAGTTGGGGCCCATTTCAACATAACGGTTGGGGGCCCCAAATTGCTTACAGCAGAAAACAGACTGAGGCACCTGTTGGGTGTCTACATTATAATGGAGACAGAAAAATACAGCCAGGAGTTAATAGCCGCTGATTATTACAAGACGGCCAGCCAGCAGGGAGCTAAAACACTAAATTCCCACTGAAAATCTTTAAATCGCCTTGGTCAAAAGTTGGCTAATGTGGAGGAACCAGTGTTAAAAGGCAACAAGGTGATAACATTTCTGTATACCCCAGGGAAGTGACAAATTAAAAGACTCCAGCAAACGCAGCTGTAAGGCGAGCATTTCAAAGCACTCATTTTATTGTGAACAGTGGAGAAGGTTTATTAAATAGTACAAAAAACTTAAATACATATAAAAGTTAAGTTTGGAGCGATTCTAGCTCAGGTTTCCGAATCAGCTGAGAGTGGATCTCTGTTGCAGGTTCCTGGTAAGGAGATCACAAGTGGAGTGCTATAATGTGCAAATGAAAAAAACACATCATTGTCACTAACATATATGCGCACATACATACACACACAGTTAATTTAAATACACATATATACACACACAAACACACATTTAATTTTAAAACAAAACACTTACCTCCATAAAGCAACCCAGTAGCCCCCCTAAATGTAGTGTCCCCCTGGGCCAGTAAAATCAGGTGTGGGGGCCCGCACATATATAAAACACATTCACCTGCGCATTCACCCACCAGTCACACAACTCCTTGCATGCACACATGCATACAAATAAACACATCATTGACACCAACAAACACAGTTAATTTAAATACGCATACACACACACACACACATATATATATATATATATATATATATATATATATATATACACACACACACATTTAATTTAAAAAAATATCGTACCTCCATGCACCCCTCTTCATACAAGCTTGCGCAGCCACGGGAGGACCGGATGGCCCTCCCTCCTCTCCAGCACCTAGACACAATGCCTGACAGGAGAGGAGGCCTCTCCTGTCAGTCAGCATGTTCATGTTGCTGATCTCCGCATTGTGAACATGACAGGAGAGGCCTTCTAGCCTGCCATTCAGTGTGCCTGAGCTGCCAGCACAGTAATGAAAGGCGGTGGGGCTCAGAAAGCATTTTGCATGGGACAGGACCCTGGTGAGATGCAGGCAGCACCGTCCCCCATGTAAATTAAGAACACGGGTGGACTCTGCTGCCTTCCACTCTGGTGCACGGGGGTGCCACGAGGCTGGGCATATTGCCCCCCCTGCATTCCCCTCGTGACGGCCCTGGCTACCGCTAGCAGCCTGAGTCCTCCCAGAGGATCGAACACCGCTGACTGCCGTCATGATGCTGCTGCTGCATTTTTTAATTAAGTACACTACGTACGTTACCAGCAGTAACGTTACTATATCTATGTTCAAAAAAACAAAGTGCTACCCCTCAGACTCAGTCTAAGAGCACTGACTGCAATGCATGATCCCTGTTGCTGTCCATCATAGCCAGGCCAGCAGTGCACCTGGGAATCATCTGTAACCCCGGATGGGGTTTTATGATGCTAAAAAGCAACATTTGCTGCTTGTTATCACAGTGCCCGGGCCTGGCCAGGCCTGCCCGCAAACGCCTCCTCCTCAGTGCATGCCCTGCAGTCAGAAGGGGGGGGATTGAGTATTGGGCTGGCTGGCCCTGTTCAGCAGCAGGGACCGTCACTGGACACTCTAAAGTTAAACTTTAGAGATTAATAATCACCATCCATCTTTGGGCTCAGAGGATCAATGCCCAACCACCCAGGCACAGGAGCAGAAGGTCCAGGCAGCAGGGCAGAACTCGGGAGGAGGACAAGCGGCTCCAGTGAGGGAGAAGCTGCCCCTGTGCCATTGACATATCGTGTTTATTGATTGGGTTAGATTTGGTTGCTTGTACCCACCATGATCCCTCACTTGGTTGCTCCCCCCAAAAGAACATAACGAGGTACGAATGGGAGCCTGTGGTCAAAATGAACTTGCTCGATTTTAAGCACTGCAGTGCTTTTAATACTGTGAGTTAATTTTGACATTCAAAAAATGCACGGCATGATGCAAAGACTGGCATTGCTCACACACACATAAATACTCAAACAAACGTGTGTTATATGCACTTCGAAACTCAAGCACCTATGCTGACCCTTTAGACACCTGTGGCAGAGGAGTAAAATGCAGTGGGGAAGCTCAGAGAGGAGCACCAGACCACACGTGTGTCTGGGGAACAGAACATCTCACCCGGTACCGGTTAGGTTGAATCTGCCCAGTCACTCATCTCGTGGCGCTTAACTCAGATCTCTGTGCCTTCTAGAATGTGTTACCATGCATGCATAACAGGAATTGAAAACCCCAAGAACCAGGATTTAAACTGATAGGACTTAAGAAAATAACCACTGGCTAAACGTCTCACTACTGTGGGCACCTTCGGGTGTTCTCAGAAATAAGGGATGGTCTTCTTAAAAATATAGGGCACACATATGCTTTAGTTTACCCAGAAACCCACATGTGGTAACATATCTGCTACTTGAGGAGCATTTAAAAGCACACGACTGGGCATAATGTGAAGAACAGTTGCAAAACGTGACAGGAGCATGACTTTTTGATGAACACTTGCATAGCTGTCTAGTGATCCCACATCATGCCCGATAACATGAGCCTGTTCTCGCTTTTGCCTTTGCATGCTGGAATTTGTAGGTCCATACTTAGCAGGCGAAACACAAAACTACAAATCGAAGCATGTAATGAGTAAAGCCAGGAATGGTTCTTACTGGCTCACATGGCCGCTATGCGCTTCGACATCAAGTAGTGGCAGGGAGGTTGGAAATAGAAGCAAGGGTCCCAAGTGCACTGGCTGGACAGCAGGATAGGAAGATGGCCACTAAATGCAGCGTGAGGCATATTGGACTGAAACCCATGGTTGGGCGACCAGTTAGTGATGCAGTGCTTGGAAGCATGTGTGCAAGTATGTATGCATTAAAGCAACTTCCTTTATAGCACAGAAATCCTCCTTTGTCATGTTTGAAAATGCGGGCCTAACCGGTGGTATAGAACTTCTTTGCAGAAGTAGGCTCGCAGTGTGCACCCGCTTAACAGAGAACTCAGCAGCCTTCATTTTGTAAATGTATGTGCACTGTAATGGTCCATGGGCATTTCCCCCATCAAAACACCTGCGATAACACTTGTATCAGAGTGTTGACAAGCAATACGGTTTCCCCATACCTTTTACCTCTCTACATCTTACTAAGAGTACTCTTATTTGATGCAGGAGAGATTTTCATAGTGCACTGTAGAATTGCAGTCATAATAGCATGCCTCTTTTTATAACTGGTGTTCAAGAGAATGAATAACACATTTATGTTGGTAATAAATGCATTGTAAGGTGGAAAGATTCAGCAGGGAAGGTTCTGGAGGTGTAATTCGTTTATTATTCCTAGCCATAGGCCACCCTGAATCACCCCCCAAAACACTACAGTGAGAGGGTCTGTGCTAATCTGCACCCAATTCATGTTGTCTTTTGGGGGCGGGGCGCCAACAATGCTTCCCGCCTGGGGTGCAATCTGGTGTAAGACCGGCCCTGCTCTCATAGACCTCCCTCACAAACCGCACCAGGGGATGACCTACACCCACATTTCTGTCTACTCCAGAAAAAGGGTTTGGTGGTGATGGACCCCTTGCTTCTTGCCAGGTAAAATAATGGCTGTCGAACATACATGTCCAATCTAAATGAGCATCTACCAACTATTTTGCTCCGGCCAAACTCATGTATGCAACCCAGCCCCTCGTGCCACACAGACATGTGCCCTCCATAGTCTGGCATCTAATACCCCCAGGAAGTAACACTTAATGATGCGGCCATCTGAAGAGCCACGTTCTCAGGTGGAATCCTGAAAGGAGGCGCTCAAGGGGACATTATACTGCAAGTACATATACTAATAGTATGGTACACAGCATGCAATAAGATTCCTGCTTTCTTCTTCCTCCTCTTCCTTTTCTTAATTTACCCGCTTTCTGAGTCTTCTTTACGCCTTGTCCCAGCCTGCTAACCCTACTGTTGACCCCCTTCAGCACCTGCCCACGTCTCATCAGCCTGTACTCATTTCCTTCCTTACTTGGCCCCTGTCTTTAACTTATCACTTTCTTCCAGTGTTTTTTCGCTTTCTTTTAAACAGGCAACTGTTTTGCCAGTTCTCAAAAAGCCTTCCCATGATCCCTCTCTTCCCTCAAACTACTTTCCCATTTCTCTTCTTCCTTTTCAGGATGAACGAACTCTGTGTGAAAGTTACCTTATTAAATGGCTGAAATACAAATTTAAATAAACAATGAAAGGAGCACTTCAGTGATGAAGCTGAATCCCAGCATTCTTGGCTGCTTTCTTCCCCCTTGCGAGCGTTCTAACCTTCAAACCACCAATAATCTGGCTAGGACGCAGGCCAGAATGCTCACGTGCTTGAGAACGTTCTGCACGTGTGTTTTGTTGACAGTGTGCATGCACAGGTGCTTCAACCAGTAGTGAAACAGTAGCCAATTCCTCTCCCTGCTCTGTCAGGCAGGCTTTGGCGCACATTAGTGGACATATATGTCGATGAAAGGGCACTTTCAGTCATGTAAAAAATAGGATGCCCAAAAGTGGCTCTTAAAAAGCGTAGCTCAACAATGTTTGAGTAATTGTATCAGTGCTCTCATTTTGCATGTTAATATTGAAATCCTCTCTTATGCCCTGCACATTTCTATTTACCTCCTACTTCTTCATCATTTTAATCTGGTGTTTGCACTACTCGTCCTACTGAAACTGCTCCTCTACACGTCACTCGTTTCTTCACTTATGCGTGTCAATCTGAGCACTCATCGCTCTTTATCGTTTGACCTGGTGAAACACTCTATTCTCTGACTTGTTGCGGGAGGATATCTCAGAGGCAACGTGCTCGCCTTGGAAGCAAGACGACACAAGCAACACAGGTTCGATCCCCAGGTCCGCACTTAGAAACCTCTGGGTGTGAAGTGCGTTATACATATCATATCACTGCACCGATTTTCTATCTTCCCCACCACTCCTGCTGTCTTCCTTTGGCTGGCAACTGTTCTCTTATTCGCCTTCTTTGTTTTGGTGTCCCCCAAGACTTAGCTGTTATGACATTCAAGTTTCTCTCTATACCTTTCCTACTTGCCTCAATCATTCTATATTTTATTTTAAAAACAAAAGGGGGGTGAGGAGCGCACTCCAATTCCTGGCCAATATACTACCTGAAGAGAGAAAAAATGTTACTGGGTTAAATCCCAAAAGTGTCCAATTCACTGGGTTAGATCCCAATTGTTGCCAAAAATGTTCACAGGGTTGAATCCCTTCTGCTACATTTGTACTGCTGTTCTCCTCCTAGCGCTTTCGTGTCCCAACACTCTTCAGGGAGGCTGTGTTGCCTTTCTTTTCAGGTGAATCCAATTAAATTGCTAATACAGACTCTAAGGGTTATGGGAGCTGTAGTGAAAACATGTGTTCAGTTCAGGTGACCAAGGAAAGACTCACCTCCAGTAGCACACATCTTGCCCTTAGCAGGGGGAGGGGGAAAACCATAACTATGGTCCTCCACTGTATGGCAAAATATCCCTGGTGCTGCAGCCTCTGGAGTCCGGATCTGCACAGATTACAGCACCAGGGTTATTTTGCCCTACACTGGAGAGCCATAATCATGGTTTCCCACCCATCCCACTGCTAAGGTTATGATGTGTGTGCTGGAGGGGAGTCTTTCACTGGTCACCTGAATTGTTTAAACGGGTTCACTACATTGACCATAATTCTTAGAGACTGCAAGTGCTTTTATATTGGTTTCACCTGAATTGAATGGCAACTCAGTCTCCCTGATGAGTATTGCAGATATGAAAGCGCTTGGAGGAGTACAACAGTGCAAGAAGGGAATCAACCCTGTGAACTATTGGGCAGCAAATTGGGATTTAACACAGTGAATTTGTTGGACACTTGGAGGAGCACAACAGGGCAAGAAGGGAATCAACCCTGCGATTGGGAGTTAACCCTGTGATTGTTTTTGGACACTTGTTCAGGTAATATGTTGGCCAGGAATTGGATGGCGTGCCTCGCCCCTGCTTTTTTGAAAAGCTATATTTTATTTTAAGCTCACTTCTATGTCAATGATTCTCAAATATCTCTTTCTTTCTCTTCCTTCACTGATGCCCTTCACACTTCTGTCGCTGACGTCTCTCTGCTATTAAGCTTCGGATGCCTGCTCAGTCCCTCTACCTCAAATTATCGAAGACAGAAATGATTGTTTTTCCTGTGTGATGCTGGCCCACAACTCCCCAATCTTCCTATTTGTTTTCCTCCTGATTCTTGCCCCCTCTCCTCTTCTTCTCCCAATCATGTAGTATTTTTGATCTGTCACTTTTATTCCTCAGATTTCCTCTCGTGTTCGTTCCTGTCATGTTCAACTTCATAGCATCTGTAGCATTCGTTTGGCCTTACCTGGGATGCTACTTAGAATTCAGTTCTTACACTGCTCTTTTCCTGTCTTCATTATTGTGCCTCACTTCTTATTGACTGTCTGGCCTTGGGAGTTATTTCTCCTCTGGATTCTGTTTTTTTTTCCATCTTCTATTCTTGCTGCCACTTGTTTGTCTATGTCTCCCTCTAGCTTCCTTTGGTTGCCTTTTTTCTCTGACAGTCTTCATTTCCACTATCTCTGTATTGATTTTGAGCGTGTTCCTGGCTTATTTCGGAGACGTCACACATTGACTCATTCCTCGAGCAAGTTTCTACTAGCTAGTACGTGCCAGCCTGCTGTCACATAATCACTCATATCCACGGGATTCCAGTAGCCTAGTCCTCCACTACTCACACAAACCACTGCGGCTCTCAATGCTAAATTACACCAACTATACTCCAAGGGACTGGCTGACTTGAGGCATTCCAATGACCTGCCAAGGTGGAACAAATCACGTAAATTGACCTAAAAGTAGAAAGAAACTTACCAGTGTGTTGCATTGGTGTAAGATTGGCATATCAGGAATGAAAACTCGCAATAACTGGTAACCCAAGCATCTGCCATACATGCTCAAATGAGACACTGCCATGATTTGATGGTGACAAACATAAACAGCCCATTGCTTTAAGGAAAGCCACATCCTGTCTGTGGAGGAAACAGTGCCCTCATTAACTTATATGTGCGCCCTGCATAGTGTGGCATCTGCCCAGCAAGGAACTATGCAGGTATTACTAAAGAGGCATAAGGCATGTGGAGTAGGCATGGATGGAGACATCGGCATTAAGTCACTTGCATTGGGTTGTTTCTTCTGGCCCCATTCACAGGCCCTGATTGTTGAGCCCACAAGGTGTTCTTTGCAATCTTGTGTCGGGCACAGAAGCCCTACCTGAATGATGGATATATACCCAATGACAAGTCACCTGCGGAAAAAGCTAAGGGATCTAGCCTTCTGCAATAACATAGGGTGTCTCCACTGAATACATTCACCATAACACGAGCAAATACATACAATGATACAATGGACACTCATGTATGTACCGATGAAACGGGTCACTATATATATATATATATATATATATATATATATATATATATATATATATAACTGTTCACTAGGAATAAATAAAGTGCTCTCTGCTCAGTTATAGTAATTATACCAGTCAGTAGTCATGACACCAAAGAAGGCTCAAGGGACAGTTCAGTGACAGCATGCACAGCCTCCACAAAATAAAAGTCCGAGCCTCACGGAAATCAGCACCCACTTAGCAGTTCTGCACGCTGCAGACATTGCAGACACCATCACCACTCATGACCTTAACCTATTCTTCATAACAGGAACCTTGTTGACACCCGCCTCTACGGACATCCTAGGCATTCCCACCCCAGCAACTCTGAAAACGGTCACACGAGACCGGTTACACAAGACTGGAGGAGGACTACCCACAATTCACAAAGAGACATAGACATGCCCTATACTAATAGTGGGATGAACAGATTTTCAAAACAAAAAACGGGGACGGCCATCAACATAAAAGAGGGACTACCCCATCGTAGCCCACCAATTACCGCCCCTCCCCAACACGCGCCCACAACCACCCCCCAACCATATTTCCAGCACTTATCCTTTCTATAAACTGTATATAATCTCATTTGTGCAGTTTTGTCTGTGAATCGGGGCATGTTAATTCAAAACGAGCGTTAACTCTAATTGATATTACATGGCTTGCTGTACGATGGTTTCAGAGCCAGTCTCCGTGGCACAGTCAGTAAGTGTTCTGGCGTGTACCTGAGAGGTTGGGGGTTCGAACCAAACCCCCAACTTCAAAATTCGAAAAGTGTTGTGAAAAATAATTGTGGTTTTAATTACCGTAGCCCCCCAAGCATGCAAACCCCGGGTGACGTCTGGCCACCCTAACTAATAGCAGCCACAATCTTTTTTTAATTGTGTTTGGTTAAAATTTTGACAAGTATTCATAGTAAATTCCTCCAAAACACAAAATACATTCAGTCTCTGTTAGGCAGAATCCTGTGCATTACCCTTAGGGACCACTACACACAATTAAGACTACAAGTGGTAATACAAGTTCACCTTTGGTACAAGCCTGTACTACTATGTTAAAGTGGTAGCGGTGGCGGAGCAGCCAGGCTTATCTCAAGAGTAAATGAGCATCGGGTTCCAAGATGGCCGTGTAGAGGGAAGGTCGCGATTCCCCGTGCTCCCATCCGACCTGCCATAGCCTGCTCGCCAGCATTGAAAGCAGCCCTCCCCGGCATCTAGTTTTGGCAGCTGGAGGTCCTTGGTGCGGGAGACAGCAGCGCGCATGGTGTGCAGCTCTGCGGGTGGTGTGCCCGGCGGAGCTGGGGAGACGGCGGTCGGGTGGCCCGGGCCCGGCGCCGCGTCTGCCGCCAGAGGGGAAGAGACACCCCGCGGCGCCTGAAGCGTTCCTGGGAGGCACGCAGACCGGCCCCCCACAGGAAGGAAGGCGGATCGCTCCCGCTCGCCGGACGCTAGTGGGGGGAGCGAGCGACCCACGGAGCAGCCTGGAAGAGCTCCGGCAGCGGGCGTGCTGGACTGCAGTGGTCCCTTTCGGGGAGCGAAGAGGAGGAGGCGTGCCAGCCATGATCTGTCGCGGGGCAGCTGGAGAAAAGGGACACCCTCCAGGACTGAAGGCGGGAGCGGCTCCTGGGACCTGAGGTGTGCGGCGCTGCCGCTGGTGAGGCGGGTGGAGCGGCGCGCCCGGTGTGGTACTGGGCCCGGATTATTGAAGGCCACAGCCCTCGGGACCGAGGAGGACTGCTGGATCATCGCCGGAGAGGGGCCCCCCTTTGGTCATTGGACACACGCTGGAGAGCAGTGTTCCCATTTCGACTGGAGAGGAGAAGGGACGCCTGCCTTGATTTCCTGCGGGGCAGCTGGAGAAGGGGGCACCCTCCTGGACTGAAGGGGTGAGGAGGCCCCGGGGGATTGTGGGGGTGCAGGGAGCTTGGGCTTGCGCACTTGGAGATCCCATCCGGGGGCGGGGGGGCCTTGACTGGTGAGCCCGGTGGGGCCCCTGGGTCCCGGAGTGTGAGGCGCTACAGCTGGTGAGGTGTGTGGAGCGGCACGCCTGGCGCGGTGACTGGGCCCGTACTGTTGGAGGCCGCCGCCCCTGGGTCTGAGGAGGATTGCCTGATAACCGCCGGGGAGGGGCCCCCCACTGGACATTGCAACAAGATTTGGAGCAGCGTCACAGCCGGACCTCGGCACTTGGCTGATGTCGTGTCGGCCTGCGGGGCTCCTGATTGGGGACACTGGAGGGTGAAGGGGGCCCCAGAACCGCCCAGGGAGCGAGACCCTACTGAAGCAGGTGGAGAGATTCGCTGTATGGCCCTGGGAAGGTTGGGATCTCCCCGCATACTATCTGCCCTTCGATCGGTGTTTCCGTCTTGGCGGCACCATCTCGCCAATAATCTAGCCCCCGGTCTTCTGGTGGGGGGGACCCTCTGTCAAGAATAGTCTAGGAGCAAAGCAAAGGACTGCCCATCTCAGGGGAAGACCCCCATAAAGGTTACAGACGGCACTCTCCCAAAACTTTTGACTAGGGAGTCTGAGATGGCTGGAGCACAAGAGTTGACCCAGGTCCAGGGCGACATCCCCTAGCGACACCCCGAGAAATACAAGACAAGCCGATAACCCAAGCGATGTTGACACAGTTCATGGGTGAACTGGTGGAGAAGATCCCGGCGGCGGGACAACAACAAATGGACAAGTTGCGTGAAGATTTGGCTGAAGACCTAAGGGAAATCAAGAGGGATGTAAATAAGGTTGAGGAGAGAGTGGACATTAACGAGCGAGCCATCCAGGAGCTCACGGAGGATGCAAGAAAAGTGGACAATTTGCTGGAGACTTTGGCGGCAGCCACGCAAAATTTAGAACTACAAGCGGAAGATCTGGAGAACAGATCGAGAAGGGCGAACATTAGAATCAAATCGCTGCCGGAAGATGTCCAGGATCAGGAGCTGGCCCCGGTGTTAAAAGAAATATTTGTGGACATGCTAGACGCGGGCACGGACCTAGATATGCAGTTTGACAGAGTCTACAAGGTGGGACCCCGTCGGCTTGAGCCAGGATCCAGACCGCGCGATGTGCTGGTGGCTTTCCACAAGTATGCGGTCAAAGAGCGGATTATGGAAAAGGCGAGAAGGTCTGCCCCTGTTACATATAATGGCCATGAGATCTCCCTTTACCAAGATTTGGCAAAGATTACACTAATTAGACGGAGACGGATGGGCCCGGTTTTGTCATTTCTTAGATCGCAACAAATTCGGTATAGGTGGGCCCATCCCTTCGGATTATCGTTCACCTGGCAAGGGGCCCATCATAAGATCACAACGTGCGAGCAGGGGATGACCCTGCTGGGATTGGAGGAACAGGCCTCCCCCCCACCGAAGGAAATGGAAGCTAAGCTGGCGCACCACAAACCATGGGAATGGTCCACTACCAAGCATAGGAAAAGGAAGGAAGAGAGCTATGGACTTGGTATCTAAGGAATTGACCAATGGTGAAGTCCGGGAACCCGCGTCTGGTCGGGGGAGTCCTAAGGCCGCCCCATAAGCTCTTCAATGGTGAGGTAGTGTCCCGAACTGGAGCCCGGGGAGGGCGCTAGCGAAGTTTGTTCAGATGTTGTTGTCGGGCAGTTTTCTTTTTTCTTAGTGTTGTAAGGTTGTTCTGGTCTGGGGGTTGGGGACTGGGAGATCTTGGGATGGGAATGGGTTTTCCCGCGTGGGGAGTTTCTGGGTTTGGTATTGAGATCGGCTCTCGTGGTGGACTCGCGAGGGGGGCCGAGTGCCAGTCGATCTCGCCTAGAGGGGGGGTTGGAGGGGAGGGGGAAGTGGGGGGGTAATGGTTTCAAGGTTCAGGTTGGCACAGCTCAAACAGCGAAGTATGGGGAAAGGGCTCCTTGCATATGATAAACGGGGATGAGCTCAGTAGTCCCAATATGTCTGGTGAAACTTCACTTGAAAATGACCCATGGGTAGCCCAGAGGCGTTAAAGTTTCTTTCCCTAAATGTGAACGGCCTCAACTCCCAGGTGAAGAGGAGGAAGGTGGAGAGGTTTCTTAGGAGGGAACAGCCCGTGCTGGTGGCACTGCAGGAGGCCCATGTACACACTAAAGATGTCCAGAGAATTCGATTTTGGGGTTATTCCCACGTGGTTAAGGCTACGCCGGCAAGCAAAAAGGGAGGAGTCTTGATAGCTTTGCGGGACGGGTCGGGTCTGACTATTGGGGATCGGCAGAAGGACCAACAGGGAATGTATCTGGCGGTGCAAATTGAGGGTAGAGAAGAATCTTTCACAGTAGCGACTATTTATGCTCCAAATCAGGCGCAAGACGCCTTTATACAAAATTGTCTCACTCGCCTAGGGAAATTTGCGCGGGCGAACATCCTCTTGATGGGGGACTTCAATATTGCCTGGAACCCTTCCATCAACAGGAGTTCATCCACATGGGAGACTCAGGGGGGACCGTCAGGAGACCTAGTGAAGAAAATTTGAGGCTTAGCCTTGGTTGACACATGGCGGGAGCTCTATGGACAGGCTGATGGCTACACCTTCTATTCGCATGCCCACAGGTCTCACTCGAGAATCGACTATATCTGGATCTCGAAACCACTAATGGGAAGTGCAATATCATTGGAGGTGGGAGCGATCACCCTTGGCGATCATGCGCTGCTAACTCTGCTTCTAGCTAAGCCCAGGGGTCCCCCAGGTATTTGGAAATGGAGATACCCGGTCTCATTGTTTAGGGACCCGCTCTTGGTCAGGGAAATGGAGCAGGAAATACTGCATTATATGGATTATAACACATGGGAGGATACAACCCCCCAGATTTGGTGGGACGCCCTTAAGGCCACACTGCGGGGTAGGATCATAGCAGTCAAGGCTAGAAGGGAACAGGAACTAAGGTTGGAGGAGCAACAGTTGGAAGCTAGACTTAAGGAGGTCATGGTCCGGATGGGCCCTAGGATGTCAGCAGCTGTCAAAAAGGAGTACAGGGCAGTGAGAGGCCAATTGAACCTCATACAAATGAGGGCGGCCGAGCGCAATCTCCTTAGGCTACGACAAAGGTTTTACATCAAGGGCAATAAAGCTGACCGATTGCTGGCCAGAAAATTGTGAAAGGAGGCAGGTGACAAAACGATATTAAAAGTAAAGGGGGAGGGAGGGGTCATGCTCACATCGAGCTCAGGTATTGAGAGGGAATTCACGAAATACTACGCGGCCCTTTATAGTTCCAGTTACCCAGATGAAGCTGATCAGGAAGCATATTTACAGGAGGTTAGTGTTCGGTGCGTTTCGCAGGAAGATAGGGATGCGTTGGATGTCGAGATATCAGTTGAGGAAGTGCGGAAAGTTATTAACAATCTTCCGACTGGTAAAGCCTCAGGCCAGGATGGGTTTGTCGCTGAATTTTATAAAACCCATAAAGAAGTGTTGATTCCCATCCTAACCAAATTATTTAATTACATAGGGTCCTCGGGGCTCCTTCCCGACTCCATGAACGAAGCCAAAGTTATTCTGATACATAAACAGGGTAAGGATCCGACGGATTGCGCATCCTACCGCCCAATTGTATTAATAAACGTGGATGCTAAGATATATGCTAAAGTATTGGCTAATCGCCTTGAGAGTATCTTACCTAAACTTATCCATAGAGACCAATCAGGATTCATAAAAGGCCGACAAACTTCAGATAACGTCAGGAGACTGGCTCACCTGATTGAAAAGGCCCAGAAAACGGATATACCGGCCCTTCTTCTGGCAATTGATGCCGAGAAGGCTTTCGATCGGGTCGAGTGGGGGTTTCTGTCTGCGGTCTTAGGCAAAATGGGGTTTGGCCCGGGCTTTTTTTCACGGGTACGGGCATACTATCAAAACCCAGTTATACGGTTGGCCATAAATGACCAGGATTCCACCCCAATACGGGTGGGAAGAGGCACTAAGCAAGGTTGCCCGATGTCACCGCTTCTTTATGCTCTCCACTTGGAGCCGTTCTTGGAGGTGGTGCGAGTGGCTGAGGATATCAAGGGAATCCCGTTTGGGGGCGAGATTCATAAGATCGCAGCTTTCGCAGACGACATGATCCTGGTATTGACCCATCCGATCACTTCACTACGAGCAGTGGCCAGAGAATTGATTACATTTGGCCAAGTTGCTGGCCTGAAAATGAATCCCCACAAATCGATTACGATTACAGATGGGTTGATACCTCGTTGAGATATCTGGGGGTCAACCTGACCAAGTCGGTGGAGCAACTATATTTGGCAAACTACCCTCCGCTCCTTCAGAAAGTCAAGTCAAAGCTGGTGGATTGGGGTCCCCTGGAGATCTTGTGGTTGGGTAGGATTAACACGCTGAAGGTGGCAATCCTGCCGCTGCTCCTCTACCACTTTTCAGTTTTGCAGGTCGGTGTCCCGCCGTCCTTTTTCAGGGCCTTGCAAAGAATAGTCACCAGGTTCGTATGGAACCGAAAGCGCCCGAGGGTGGCGGTTTCCATTATGAAAGCCTTGCCGGATTGACGGGGAGTGGGGCAGCCGGACATTCGAGTGAATTATCTAGCGGCACAGATTAGGGTGATTAGGGCCTGGCAAAGAAATGACAGGGACAAGGTGTGGAGACAGATGGATAGAGCGGTAATAGGGAAGGACCTGGAAGGGGTGCTGTGTATACCGAAGTGTGATAGGCCAGTTAGAATGTACTGTAGTGTAATAACGGGTGATGCCTGGGACCAAGCAATTGAGAGGGCACAAATCACCTCTTTCCCCTCACCATTCTCGCCCCTGCATGGTAACCCACAATTCTCTCCAGCGGCAGCAAACGAGCCAGACTTTGATCCTTGGTTTCAGGGGGGCTGTAGGATGCTACGGGATATGGTAGTGGGGGGAGAGGTGAAAGACTTCGAAAACTGCAAGAAGGACTTTGGGGTGGGGGAGAAACAGAGGTTTTCCTATCTCCAGATTAGACATTGGATCTCCCATCCTTTAGTAAGACAAGCGGGGTCTCGATCCATTACCCAGTTCGAGAAGTACCTCGATACTGATACGGGCGATAGAGGGGTGGTCTCGTCCATTTATAAACTCATAAAACGTGAGGAAATTGTACACTCCAGAGCTTATATGAGCAAATGGGCGCAGGATCTAAACGAGGGCATAGAAGAACAGCAATGGATTAAACTGTGGTCCCAAATCCCGAGACTAGCAAGATCTCTCCAAATTTGTGAGATTTGGCTGAAGCTGGTACTGAGATGGCATCTAACCCCTCTCAGGTTAAATAAAATATACCCCAAGATCTCTGTTTATTGTTGGAGGGAATGTGTCGCAGTGGGCTCTTGGGTGCATATTTGGTGGGAATGCCGAAAAATGGGTCCCTTCTGGTCTTTTGTTTAGCGGGCAATCGCCCAGGTGGTGGAGATCCCACAGGCAGGTAGAAGGGCGCGGGACTTGCAAGGCCTTAATATTGTGCTCACAACGCTGCCAACCAGAGCGGACCGCAAATTGTACACGATAATGATGATGTCAGCAGCATTAGTCTTGGCCAGGAAGTGGAAGTCAAAGAACCCTCCACAGGAACACGAGTGGGTAGCAAAGCTGTGGGCTCTAGTGGCAATGGAATGGCTTACCTACTCGATCCAGGGGTCTCACAGGTGATTTAATTCAGACTGGGCCAACCTGTTGACATTTTTAAAGGCCAGAGCCTGCCGAGCTTGGTGCCCCAAGGCCATGGACCTATTGGGCATCGTATAACCTCAAGATGAACTGGACTTGTGATGGCTTACATTCTGTTCTCTTCGAGAAAACTTCACCTGGGATGCGGGGCTACTGGGCTGTATTCATGAGAACAATGTACCTGATTTATCTCTTTAACCTGCTCTGTTGCCAAACCTGTACGTTTTTCAGGGGGGAAGGTAAGATGGTGGGAGGGACAGAGGCACAAGAGGGATTGCTGTTTTTGGTTCATTCAAATGCTAATAAAAATGTATTGAAAAAAAAAGGGTAAATGAGAAGTAGTAGAGATTACACAAAGTACTACAATTACTGTGACTCAAGCAAACACTGACTCAAGGTTTCAGGTCAAAAATATAAGTCCATTTATTTAAAACCACACGTAAAATACACCACACACAACCACTTCCACTTGTTCCAGAAAATTCAAGGTAAGTACATTAGGATTTGACAGACCGGTGTTGCGATACTAACGCGTACCCGCGGATAGAAACGCTCACGAAGTTAAAACACACTTTGTACTTTAGAATTTCAAACAACGGAAAAGGGGAAAAAATCACAGGCAATACTTTTGTCTAGGCAAGGGAATTGGAGGGTGTGTTCAATGATACAGATTAAAGTCAATAGGCCTGCGCCAGTGTCAATGGAGCAGATGCTCAGTTGCCGAGGATCACACGTTGAACAGTTCGAGATTCGAGATGCTAAGAGTACTTAAGTATTGTCAGAAGGAAAGAAAAGTCCTAAGAGGGAGGGAAGAAAGTATAAATCTTCGTGAAGGAAAAGGGTTCCACCCGATTCCGGATGGTCAGTCGGAGAGAACGACCAAATGTGCACAGTACCCTATTCTGTTGGAGAAAAGCTGGTGCCACGGCAGTTGTTTCTGGTAGTTCCTGCAGACTCACAGTTCCTGTGGCTTCAGTTGTGGGGACAAGAAGGAGGACATCTGGAGCGATCTGCACTACACAGGGATGAGGCCAGCAGCAGCGAAAAAGACAACAATGAATAAAAGGTGCGCTCCTTTAAATCAGGAGAGGGCTCTTCTGATGGCTATCCGGACCACTACAGCACAGAAGTGATTTTGATCCAGGAGAGGATGCTCTGACTGAAGAAAGGGTGAGCTGGTTGATCCTACCAGGCTCAAGGGAAGAAGACTCCGGACTGGATCTTCTCTTGTCATTGAAGTGTAGATAGCTCAGCACTGCAGCAGGATTTCACCGGGATCCGGGGTTGCAGCAGCCGTCTTCTCCTCTGCTTCTCTTCGGTTCCTTGGAGTTCCAGTGGCGACTCTGACTTCCAGCCCAAGAGTCCTGCCTTTTATGCCAAAATCCCGTATTCACACAGCATGGCTGTCAATCACTCAGCAGGGGAGTTGTCCAGTCCGGACAACCACCTCAGCCAAACAACACAAAGTGCGACTTGGGTCTCCAAGGAGACCCTCTGCAGGGGGTGACTACACCCCTCCCTCACATTCAGCCCACCTAGACACCCAGACGCAAAAGGAGGGCTTCTGGTCAGAGGCCCGCCAAGGTCGGCGAGCAAAGGAGGCAAACCTGGTTTGCTGCGCAAAGAAGGATGTTAACAAAAAGAAATGGCGACTAAACCCAACCGGAGCCGAAATAAAAAGTATTTGGGCAAGCGGGTTTAAAGTTCGAGGATACTAAAATAGCCTAAAATGTTACCACGTTATATAATATAATCGCGGTAGGAAAATTAGGGTAGATACCACTGCCACCTGCCAAGTCTTAATGTTAAGGGAGCGAAAAAATGCTCCAAGAGGCACAGATAAAAAGGGCTAAGAATTAACCCTTTCCAATACTCCATATAAGATGGGGTGTACTGGATCCGTGATTAAACGTGACTATTTAAAGTTAATGGCAACTTTACCCTTTTCTGGGGGACAGTAGTCAGCCCCAAAAATGGAGTCGGTGGGAAGCCTAAGAGACAACCCTGTGTTACTGCACTGAAGGTGCTGTGTACCACACAAAAGAGTGGGGTTACTGAAGTGGTGTACTCCAGAGTCCACAATCACAAAAACAGTCAAAATACACATGTCAAAACACATGTAAGAGTGGGGGAAAACTCACTCTTACCAGGTGGAAAAAATAAACTCCAGAAATCCAGCAAAGCTGCTGGGGAACTCACTAGGTGAGGGAAATTATCCATAGAATGAGAATTCTCCCTAACACTCCCCCCACCCCCACCAGACTAAGGGACAGGAGGATTTAATCCACTCCTGAAAGGATCTCATACCTCTAGTCGGTTATAAACATCCTAGAGAGACCATCAGCATTTTGGTGGTGACTTCCTGCTCTGTGTTCAATGTTACAATCAACGGTTTTCCTTTGTAAGCTAGATGACCTACACACCCTTTAATAGACATACTTCTTTTTGAATCCATAGGGGATCTGGTTGACCAGTCCCTCAGAAGTTGGTACAACTCCTGAACCTGTGATAGGCTTTTTCAGGGGGTCCTTATAAAGGATTCCCTTAGATCTAGAGGGGCCTCCAGGGATCCTCACCACCTCTCTTTTGGGAGCAGATTGGGTCTCAGGCATCTTGGTTGGAGGGGCTGGGATAAGCAAGGTACATGCTTCCCCTTCCTCATAGATCTAACCTTACCTACTTTAGGAGTTTTTCTCCTAACATTAGGATTTGGGTTGGATTCTTCTGTAGAAGGTCCAACAGTCTGAAGGTTTTTGGCCTTAGACTTTTCTTTTCTGGTGTTCCACCAGCACTGAGAATTACCAGTTCTCTTAGGCCTAGAGAGGGGTCCAGTTGGTCTATCCACCTCTTCCTAAGAAGTAGGGGGAGTCAAAGACTTTAAAACTGGGGGAACAATGATGGAGCTTGGTTTGGGGTCCCATTTCCCTAACATACTAGCCTGAAATTTGCCTGGGTTAGAGGTCAACCTACTAACACCAGGGCTTGTAGTGGGCTTCTCTGTATATATTCCCCCAGGCTCAGAGTGGTCCTTTAGGGTGGCCTTTCTAGCCAATTTGGTTTGGTTCTGCTTCTCCATACTGGGGGGCCTTGGGGTACTGGATACTACTCCTAGTGTTTTTAGACAGTTCCCCTACCGGACTCTCCCAGGCACCTCACCCTGAATACTGACTGGGATCCTTATTGTCATTTTATTATACTGAATGAGAGCTGGCAGAATATGAACCATTTGGACAGGGCCTCCAGCAAGTTTGGTGGGGCCTTTGGGTGCCTTAGCAACATCCTCAGGCCTGAAAAATCTTTCGTCCACAACTGTTCTGCTGGCCTCAGTGTCTCTCATGGCAGGGGTGTCCTGGCCATTGACAAGAACACTGTCCACATAATACTCCCTAGAGTTTTCAGGAATGGAGTCATACAAATCACTATGGTGTTTCTTACCCAGACCATTGGACTTTAAGGATACAGTTGCTTGAAGAGCCAAAGGTTCTTCAGCAAACAAGTGAAAGAGGGCACTAGCCATCTGTACTTCTCCCTCTGGGGAGATGACTAAGGACGTAGTGCTGACCCCTGCAGGGTTACCCTTGCATCTGTGATCTCCTCTCATATGGTCAGTTGACCCACAACTGAAGCATTTACCAAATTCTCTCTGGAATGGGGGTCTATCCTGACCTACCTCTGGTTTGGCACCAGGAGGTACACTAGCCTGATTGGGTTTCCCCTGTGCCTTACCCTGGTTATGTTTGGGGCTCTCTTTTGGATTCAAACTATTGGAATACTCTTTGTTGTCTTTCTTTGGCTGCTTTCCCTCATCCTTCTTCTGAGGTGCCCCAGAATCCTTGTGAGTAGCCTTGTTGGCAACCCACAAGTCAGCAGCCTTAGCTAACTTCTTAGGATCTATCTCCTTTGAATCAGCCAAGTGCTGTCTAAGCTCAGGAGAGCAGACATCAAAAATAGACTCCAACATTACAAGATTCCTCAAGCCTTCCTAAGAGTTCACTTTGTAACCCTTAACCCAACCATCTAAGTTTTTCAAACATTCACACACCCAGGTAGCCCAAGGGGTACCATCATACGTTTTGAGGGTCCTAAACCTCCTAAGGTACTGGGAAGGGGTCTTTCTAAATCTATCTATTAATGCCGGCTTCACACACTCATAATCCTGCTTATCCTCCTCCCCCAACCCCATTACAGCATCACTTGCAACAGGGGGAAGCCCAGAAAAAAAAACAAGGAATCAACTGATTCCCTGAGATACCCTGAATCCCATGATTATACTCAAACATTGCTAACCAATCCAAAATATCAAGTTTAGTCTCATACATACCAATCACTTCCTTTGGCATACGGGGTCTCTTAGGGCTGGAAGACCTAGAAGACTCTGGCAGAGAAACATTTTCCAAAGACAATTTCTTCATTTCTAGAGCATGAGCCATCTCCATTTCTCTGAGCCTTAATTCTTGGTGTTTCATGGCAGTGTGTGCTTCAGTACGTTTCACTTCTAATTCAAGTCCCATTTTCTCTAGTGCAATAAACTCAGGAGTGAGTGTAGGACCTGTGGGGGTCCCTGTGGACAGAGCTTGAGGTTGCTGAGCAGGCAAGGGGTTGGTAGGAACTCCTAACGAAGGGTTATCTACTTCTTCTTCAACACTCAGTATCAGAAGCATCAGTATCCACATTTGCTCGAGGGGTAAGTCCTTCTGACCCACTCTCCAGACTTTGTTTTCCCAATAACTTAGCAACCAGTTCAGCTTTTTTTCCTTTACCAGAGAGACTCCTCTCCCTACACAAGGTTCTCAAAATCTCAGCAGTGTAGTTTAAGAGACCCTCCTCAGTGTAGCTTTCCATATTTGACATGATTTCTCATTTAATAGAATTAGTGGTGTTTAGCCTTGTGGTTAGTTGAACCCAAGCAATAGCAGCACTCTAAGTGTAATCACTATACTTCCAAATTCTCACCGCTGTACACCAGTGTTAAGCAGAATCCTGTGCAGTGCCCTTAGGGACCACTACTCCCAATTAAGACTACAAGTGGTGATACAAGTTCAACTTTGGTATAAGCATGTACTACACTGTTAAAGTGGTAGCAGTAGCAGAGCAGCCAGACTTATCTCAAGAGTAAATGAGCAGTAGTGGAGATTACACAAGGGACCACAATTAATGTGACTCAAGCAAACACTGACTCAAGGTTTCAGGTAAAAAATATAAGTACATTTATTTAAAACCATCTGTTCGTAAAACACTTCCCTTCTATAAATTCAAAACCACACGTAAAATACACCACACACAACCACTTCCACTTGTGCCAGCAAATTCAAGGTAAGTACATTAGGATTTGACAGACCAGTGTTGCGATACTAACGCGTACCCGTGGATAGAAACGCTCACGAAGTTAAAACACACTTTGTACTCTAGAATTTCAAACAAGGGAAAAGGGGATAAAACCACAGGCAATACTTTTGTCTAGGAAAGGGAATCGGGGGGTTTGTTCAATGATACAGATTAAAGTCAATAGGCCTGTGCCAGTGTCAATGGAGCAGATGCTCAGTTGCCGAGGATCACACATTGAACAGTTCGAGATTCGAGGTGCCAAGAGTACTTAGGTATTGTCAGATGGAAGGAAAAGTTATAAGAGGGAGGGAAGAAAGTATAAATATTCGTGGAAGAAAAGGGTTCACCCCGATTCCGGATGATCAGTCTGAGAGAACGACCAAATATGCACAGTATCTTATTCCGTTGGAGAAAAGCTGGTGCCACGGCAGTTGTTCCTGGTAGTTCCTGCAGACTCATGGTTCCTGCGGCTTCAGAGGTGGGGACAAGAAGGAGGACGTCTGGAGCGTTCTGCACTACCCATGGATGAGGCCAGCAGCAGCGAAAAAGACGATGAATAAAAGGTGTGCTCCTTTAAATCAGGAAAGGGCTCTTCTGATGGCTATCCAGATCACTACAGCACAGCAGTGATTTTGACCCAGGAGAGGATTCTCTGACTGAAGAAAGGGTGAGCTGCTTCATCCCACCAGGCTCAAGGGAAGAAGACTCCGGACTGGAACTTCTCTTGTCGTTGAAGGGTAGATAGCTCAGGACTGCAGCAGGGCTTCACCGGGATCTGAGATTGCAGCAGCCGTCTTCTTCTCCGCTTCTCTTCGGTTCCTTGCAGTTCCAGTGGCGACTCTGACTTTCAGCCCAAGAGTCTGGCCTTTTATGCCAAAATCCCCCATTCATACAGCCTGGCAGTCAATCACTCAGCAGGGGGGTTGTCCAGCCCGGACAACCACCTCAGCCAATCAACATAAACTTTACTTTACTTTACTTTATAGCATTTGTATGGCGCACCCCGTAGGTGTGAGGGCGCAGACAAAAAAACATAGAAGAAAGGGGAGATAGAGAGGCTGAACAATCTAATGGAGAAAGTAACTGAAAACCATAAAGTGCGACTTGGGTCTCCAAGGAGACCCTGTGAGGGGGTTACTACACCCCTCCCTCACATTCAGTCCACCTAGACACCCAGACGCCAAAGGAGGGCTTCTGGTCAGAAGCCCGCCAATGGTCGGCGAACAAAGGAGGCAAATCTGGTTTGCCGCGCAAAGAAAGACCCAAGAAGGATGTTAACAAAAAGAAATGGTGAATAAACCCAACAAGAGCCGAAAAATATAAAGTATTTGGGCAAGCGGGTTTAAAGTTCGAGGCTACTAAAATAGCCTAAAACATTACCACTTTATATAATACAACCTTGGTAGGAAAATTAGGGTAGGTACCACTGCCATCAGCCAAGTCTTAATGTTAAGGGAGCGAAACAATGCTCCAAGAGGCACAGATAAAAAGGGCTAAGAATTAACCCTTTCCAATACTCCATATAAGATGGGGTGTACTGGATCTGTGGTTAAAAGTGACTATGTAAAGTTAATGGCAACTTTACCCTTTTCTGGGGGACAGTAGTCAGCCCCAAAAATGGAGTCGGTGGGAAGCCTAAGAGACAACCCTGTGTTACTGCACTGAAGGTGCTGTGTAACACACAAAAGAGTTACTGAAGTGGTGTACTCCAGAGTCCACAATGACAAAAACAGTCAAAATACACATGGCAAAACACAGGTAAGAGAGGGGGAAAAGCTCACACTCTTACCAGGTGGAAAAAATAAACTCCAGAAATCCAGCAAAGCTGCTGGGGGACTCACTAAGGTGAGGGAAATTAGCCATAGAATGAGAATTCTCCCTAACAGTCTCCTCACAGCAAATTCATATATGCTTACTAAAAACATATCTTTAAAAACCTAAATCAATTTGTATTTTAACCAATTTAAGGACAAAGGTAAGGTGAAAGATTATATGCATATAAACCTCATTAAAGCCCACTGATTGTTTTACTATCACTTGTGGTTAATTTTAGACACAACTATTATATTTCCAAAAACTTCATTCATTTCATAAACACTTGTCACAAAAAACGTACACAATTTATATCTACCCATTGCTTTGGTTTTTCTCGTTTCACCTTTATTTCGAACTATGCCTCATTGTGCTTGGCCCTTCCAAGATCGAGTGAGCTGCCTTGGCCAGTCCTTGCTCCCTCTCCCATTGGTTTCCATGGCCTTAGATAACCAATTGCAGCACCCGGGAGGCGGGAGCCGACCCATTCATCCAAGGCCCACAACGAGGCCTGTAATCACTCCTCTCCTTCATCTGCAACACTTGCCCTGGATGGAGCCGTGCTGACCTTACTCTTGCAGCCCTCACCCAGCCGGCATTCACCATCTGGAGCCAGCACTGCGTTGGGGTAAGCCCATTTGAACCTCTGCGTGAAATGCACATGGTATGATGACTTTAACATTTCTTTCTACAAATATGTTATTTATTGCTCGCAGCCTGAGGATTGCATTTGTACAGCAATCTCCTTTTCTGCTCTAAACCCATTGCATGGGTTTTTCTCGTTTCATCTTTATTTCAAACTGTGCCTCATTGTGCTTGGCCCTTCCAAGATGACTGCACCACATTTCATCGAGTGAGTTTGCCTTGGCCAGTCCTGGCTCCCTCTCCCATTGGTTGCCATGGCCTTGGACAGCCAATTGCAGCAACCGGGAAGCGAGAGCCGGCCCAATCATCCAAGGCCCAAAACGAAGGCCCCTGTCTGCTGCCTGAACGTAACCCTGCATTAGCTGCCCCTCCCTGTAGTATGTAAGTGTTTGTATGCCTGTATCCTGTACTTATCCGTCACCCCTGCTCTGTGTAAGTGATTGTATGCCTGTATCCTGTACTGCTTGTATGCCTGTATCCTGTTTTTAACCGTCCCCCCTGCTGTATGTTAGTGCTTGTATGCCTGCATCCCGTACTTAGCTGTCCCTCCCCTGCTTTATGTAAGTGCTTGTATGTCTGTATCCTGTACTTAGCTATCCCCCCCTGCTGTATGCAATTGCTTGTATGTCTGTATCGTGTACTTGGCCATCCCCCCTGCTGTATGTTAGTGCATGTATGCCTGTATCTTGTATTCAGCTGTTCCCCCTATGAAGGCATTCCACAGTTTGCAATGCCACATCTGCTTCAACTATCGCGCCCTGCATGAAGTCTGAGTCTGAGTCTGATTGACACTCTATGGAGGTACCATCACTGCTTTGTTGCTAATGCTTTGAATTGACCTTTTTCGACTCATGTTGGTTCAACCATCTTGAATCTCGTCGGACTCATGCTGGACTTTTTAAATCATTATGTAATCATGGTGGCCCCGAATCATGTTTTGCCCATCAACGACTTTGAATCTTGGCATGCACATGCTGGACTCTTGCAACATAAGGTGTTCAGTATTGACCTTTGCATCTTTACAGTGCTCACTCAATTTTTTGTTTGCTCCTTAACACTGCAATTCGCTGGCGTTGCTTCTTTTCACCTCACTCACTGTTTCTCAGTCTTCTCTTCCCCTCTCTTGCTTGTGCCTTCTCTCCCGCCTCCCCTCCTCTCACCATATTCAATGCACTTGCACTATCAGAAATGTCATCAGGCCTAGTATGATAGTCATCGTTTGACCCTCACCTCCTTCCCCTCCACTCCCTTACCCATTGTCAATGCCCCTGTCTTGTACTATCAGAAATGTTGCTAGGCCTAGTACAGTAGTCTGTCTGTTCCTCTCCCTCCTCCCCACCTCGCTCCCTTCCCTCACCTTTGGCAATCCCCTTGCACTATCAGAACTGCCGTCAGGCCTAGTACAATAGTCGCTGTCTGTTCCTCTCCTCCCTCCCCCAGCCCTCCCCTCACCTTTTGTCAATCCCCTTGCACTATCAGAAATGTCGTCAGGCCTAGTACGATAGTCGCTGTCTGTTCCTCTCCCCCTCTCCCTCCCTTCCTTCCCTTACCTATTGTCAATCCCTTGTTTATTCCTCTCCTGCGCCCCATCCACCCCCCTCCCTCCGCCCTTCACTTATTGTCAATCCTCTTGCACTATCTGAAATGTCATCAGGCCTAGTATGATAGTAAATATAGTAAATCACCCATTCTTAATGTCTCAAGCCCTTGTAAGAATGTTATTGTATTTTCCCTTGCTCCCTCCCCTGCCTTGCAGCGCTTCGAAACACATGTGTATAGGCTCTCTACAAATAAACTCAATCAATATAACCCAGTGTGCAGAAGACATTTAGTACCTTAGCTCATGGGGGTGTAAACATTTGGCTGCTTAAATTCTCCCTGATGCTTACATTCATTTTAATTCTTCACCTTACTCCAGTATAAACATTTAAACAATTTATAAACCCCCGACTGCTAGAATAATTTGGGAATTCTGTAGGCTTACAAACCTTTGCCAAACAGCCTCCCCATCAATAACCCTCATAGAACGAAGAAGCTGGCCGAAATATAGCAATCTAAAATAAAATAAGGTCAGGACATTGCAAGAACATACGTTTCCATGGCTCCAGTTCTGACTGTGTTTCACAATGTCTACAAAAGGCTGCACCCTTCACGATCTGACCTCTTCCATTCAGAATTTCCCTAGTTGGAAGAATATTAAACCTAAAGCGCATAAGTATTCCTCTTTACACACCTACTCGGGCATTGTAGCAGACAGGGTGCCATCATCCCTAGTTTTATATGCTCATATTGCAGCTGAGCAAGCAAGGGATAGTTGTGCACCTTCTCAACTGTAGAGATCCAATCCGCCTGATATAATAAGTGTTGTACATACCCTAACCGAAAGATCAGATCATCTTCCTGTAGGTCTTAACCCTTTAAAGATTCTTTACCATACACGTTCAGATGTCTTATCATCTCATTTTGAGCTTATGTGTTTAGAACGCATAGATCTTCATATAAGGAGTGCGCTGGCGGAGTGCAGATTTTGACAAACAAGGATAGCAACTTCCAATGTACTCTTACTTGTAGTGATAAAAGGCCCAACTCTTATCTAATAAGCTACAGCCGGGATCCAGCTAGGTCATTTTAGTACACACCTCCATAGATAACCCTCCAAAAACTCAAGTTTCTCCCAAAATCCAAGGCAGCATTTGGGAAAAACTTTGCCTCATAAAACTGCACCACTGGTGCCAGGGATAAGTTGCCAAGTTGGTCATTGACTTTCACTAGTAGGGGCGACAGCACAGAGGGCTTACTTTTGTAATACTCCCACAGGCTGTACTACCTTGCCCCCCAACCCCCTAAACAAAGGTAGACCCAAATAGATCAAGCCATCTACTTGGTCTAAGTGGACCTCATTAATAAACCATCTACTTTTGGCTACTTTACATCTGGCTGTCAGCATTTTGTTTGTTTATTTATTTATATAGCGCTCCAAACCTGGAGGTATCTAGGCGCATTACAGGTTACTTATGAGGACATGTTACAAGTCATTTCTTTTGTTTTCCCTGGATTTATTTCTGGGCCATTTTTACTTACATATTGAGCTAAGACCTTTAGTACCCTCGGGAGCCCCACCCGAGTACAATCAAATAAAAGAAAGGGATCCGCATATAACAACCAAGAGTAGCAAACCAAACCCAGTTTAGGGGAAACAAAGGCAGCCGGACCCAGATTCATCGATGTGGGCGATATATCGATTAAAGAGGCAGGGTGCCAGTACATAACTCTGCCTCGGGCCCAGTATTGTGTCAACCTTCCTGCTTAAGGTCCCATTCATTTAAAATCCTATTTGGATGTTTGAGGCATAATGAAGCTTGATTAAGAGGTTTAACAATCCTTCCTTGAGACCCAACGCCTCCAACATGGCCCACAAATACCCCCTGTCCACTCTGTGAAAGGCCGACGTGAGGTCAACGGATGCCACATATATTGCCTCATATGTGCTGCTCCATGCTAAATCCTGAAAACAATGCATCAGAAGACCGTTAAGAGCAGCCCCGTGCCCATGTCTAAAACCTGTCTGATTTTTCTTGATGATACACTTCCCCATTTTTCCAAGAGTGAGAGGACCAAGGACGCGCGTCGTTGATCATTTTGGGCCTGAAGTTTTTAGGATCAGAGCGTATGCCCTTTTTATAAAGCGGTATGACGCACAATGCTTTCCACGACACCAGGAATTCATTCCTGACCAGGATCTGTCTATGCGGAAATTCCAAGATAGTCGCACAGGATCAGATTTACACAATACGTTTGTCTACATACTTGGTCCCATTGAACGAGACGTACTAGCTTTTCAAATCTTTAGTAGTATATCATCATTGTCAAACTCTATGACACAGGGGCTCATCGCAACCACCTTAGTTCTTCTTTCCCAACTCTACAGTTTCACCAAATTTCCTGAGGAAAAAGTCCATCCATTCTGTTTCTGATATACAGTTTGCTTGAGCTAGTTCTCATGGGATGGTATGATTATTTATTGGTCCCCAAAAGCCTCTAATGTCCTTTTCTTATCAGGGTTTCCAGCATAGCCTCACAATTACGTTGAATACGCTTCCATTTATATAGTTTGCCCAGTGACAGTACACCCGTTTAATCTTAGATAACTCTTCCTGCTTCTTCTCTTCACAAACCATTTCTTTCCCAACTCTCATTTCTCTTTTCACATTACACTTTTTCTTTCTTAACAAATCATCATAAACATGCTGATGTTTTTTTAAGTGCACCCTAACTACCCTTGGTGCATTATTAACGGCACATTTGTGACTTAGAACATCTTTCATATAATGCTCAAAAACATCTGGGGAAAAGATTTTCATTTTATACTCACAGACCAAACTACACAGGAACTGATGCATAGTCTCCTTATATATTATAATTTTCCTGTCAGACCATTTATTTATTTTGCCTGCGGCGTTAACTGCTACAAGCCCCTATAATTTGTCATGATAGGCATTTTTCCTTTAATTAAGTGCTCAAGATAGTAGTTTATGATCACTTCATAGAATATCTAATATTGTCATCTTCTCACAATAATTCCATAAATTAGGGTCCACATATACGTAGTCAATTACTGAATAGAACTTCCCATTTGACCACGTAGTTGCCATAGGAAAATCCCACCTAATATTACTGCTTCACCATTTCAGGCCCAAGCACGTGCCTAGCTGTGAAGTGAAGGATTGCCTTTTCAACGGAACGCTTACCTGATTTTAATTCTCATCACACAGCACTGCGAGCTGAGCGCAGCTCTTGCTGTGATTCTCCTTGCTTCCTGGAGGAGGAGGGATCAGTCCTGTAAGCGGATTCAATTCAACACTACAGCTAAATCAATGCCTAGTCTGGGATGCTGAGGGAAACCCTTATTGATATATTTTTATGTCCAGTTTGTTTACTCTGGATGACAACCCTTATATCACACCCCTCTCTTAGAATCCCCCTGACCCCACTGAGCCAAGTAGTAGGTTTGTTTTGCAAATTAAAAGGTTTATTTGACAATTAAACAATATATATATATATATATATATATCACTTTTATAATAAACTAATGTTTGATAGCACACTTGTGAAGATGATAGCGATCAACAATGGATAATGTTACAGTGGTACACTCTTTTTGATGGCTTAGAAGTGATATAGAGAGGATAAAGTAGCTGAGAAAGCTTTTATGGTTTCAAGGACAATGCAATGATGAATGTAAATGCAGTACAGAAAATAAACTTGATATGACTTCAACAAAAGACAATGTGATCACTTTTTCTTGAACAATTCACTCCTCACCCTATGCAATGTAAGGAGATGAAAAGGAGAGCATACAGTTCTCAGGAATGCAAACAATATAATTCAGTTCCCCCCTAGCAAGCTTAGAGGAAACAGGTAGGAGTTTTAAACACAGGCAAGATACTTTGATGTGGTTTCAATTAAGTGAAAAATATGCTAAAAAGGCTTTTAATTCTCTATAGGTTCAGGGTGGGTGACAGCTACTTAAATTAATTCAGGATCACTTTAGCAATGCTCTATGAATGATTGTCAGGTTGCACACGAATTTCAGCAAGGAAAGCAAGGACAAGTATTTTTACACGTGGCTGAAATTAAGCAAAATGTCAAATCGCGGCAAATTTAGTTGCGTGCCTCGAGCGCAATTACGGAGGCACTATAAGGAGTAGGAAGTCGGTTCTAGGCTCGTTGGAAAGCTTAGAACATTAGCTTTAAGATGACAGTTAAGACTCACTCCTAGCACAAACGGTTCCGGGGATACGGCCGATTTAGTAAAGGTAGTTTTTCGGATTTGAAATTTTAAAGCTCAGAATGACAGATGACAGTTTTCAGTTTTAAAAATGACAGAAAGACACGATTTTAGGAGGCAGTTCTAATAGGCTAAAATAGTTTGGATTAGATTATTTTAAACTAAGAGATTGCTTTTAGCACAGTGCTAGCTGGGTACTCACACTAGATTTTGGACAGAAATGCGACTTCTTCACCGATCGGGTCAGGATTGGCTGGACTTCTGCTAGCAGTTCTTCACAGCGATCTGGTCTCTGGTTCTCTCTGGTTCCGAATACAGCACTGCTTTCTGGATACTGCTACAGATTCTTGCAAAAGTTCTTGGCAAAGAAGTCAAACAGCTCGCCCGGCTGTTGAATATTTTGGTTGGTTTTGAGGCCTGCTGAAGAGGATTCAGCTTGTGGATTCAGGCCTCTCTGCTACAAATTCTGGAGTTAATTTCTGGTCTCTGGAGATTGATGGATTTGAAGTCTGGATCTCTGGATGTGAAGTCTGAAGTCTCCCGGCAAAGCGTCCCGCAAGAAAGTGGAAAGTGAATGTCTCTACCTGGGTGTCAGTGGCTCTTTTTATGTGTTTTGAAAATGGGTGTGTGCCTGGGCCTAGCTAAGCCTGCCCCTCTCACTTATCATTGGCCAAGCTTTCCTCTCTCCCTTGATTGGGGGAAAGAAATGGAGTGTCAGAGTGATGCTGTAGGTTTTATGGTCAGAGGAAACTCCCCTAGTCAAATTGCACACAAATATATTTCTGACCCAAATACATATTTATCTATGTACCATTTTTCTAATATTATAGGTCCAGTTAACATAATTTCTGTAGCACCAAACCATCCGATCCCTGTCTTTGTACGATGTTGTGTGCACTTATGACAGAATTCTCCCCTTTTCATCCAGATAACGACCTCTAAACCTTTCCAGATTTTACACAAATGTGCACCAGGGATATAGGTTTCAGATGATAAAGTGTCAGATTTTTAACATGCATACATTTGGAGTAACAACCTTTTATTCCGCTACTATCCCCAAGAACATACCACATGGTCCTAACACCTCTTAAAATGTGCACAGAAAAATCACAAGAATGATGATGTTATTTATATAATTTTTACAAGTCTGCACTGTGAATTATCCATCTTTTTAAAATCATGCTCTGGCCCCAAAGGGGTGTGGTTTTCCAAAGCACATGGTGGAATTTCTGGTTTATCCACTTCCCCCAAGCTCAGCTTGCTCTCACAGGCACTGCCCCTTCCAGTTTCTCCCAAGAGGAAGCCATTTTACAACCCCCCCAATATAACATTTACCTGAGCCAGGGAGAGTGCTTTGTTTAGTTTCCTGTAGTCCCCGGGTGCTC
The DNA here is from genome assembly GCF_040938575.1 of Ambystoma mexicanum. Taxonomy (NCBI): domain Eukaryota; kingdom Metazoa; phylum Chordata; class Amphibia; order Caudata; family Ambystomatidae; genus Ambystoma; species Ambystoma mexicanum. The sequence continues at coordinate 440,497,026 of NC_090922.1, read as the reverse complement.
CTCCCCTAATCCAATCAGAGAGGTGTCATCTCCTTTTGGCAGGGGCAGCAGAATACAGCCAGGCCTGGGAAGAGTTGTTGAGCCAGTTCAACTCCTGTCGGGGGTAGTTGTCAGGCAGAATTCAGCTAAATGTCACTTTAGTTCCCAGTTTTCTACATTCAAATCCAACTTACAATTTTTGCACATGCAGCTAGAATGCTGATTCTAAGTTCAAAACTATGACATTTAAACAATTGCAACCTATGTGACACTCACAAGTAGGTCACTAATATGTTCTAAACATTTCGATTTTAGTGGCTTTAACCCCAAATTCACTTAAGCTGCTGACATCCCCAGCTATTTTTTATATATACATTAAATAATTACTTCCTTCAAGTCATTTCAGAATATAATTTTACATTGTATCCACCTCTTAGCAAGTTTTTCCTTGGCCTGGTTTGGGTTCATTTGTTCAGTTTTACACAAAAGTCTGGTGGTTTTAAAACGCCGGCTTTCTGATAGTGGTGAGCACCAGTATTGCATCAATTTTTGACATTAAGAAAATGAATTCCCCACAGTTCTGGGTTGCTTTCGGCAATCAGCATTTCCATTCCCAATGGTTTCAGGCTACTGTGTGTGTAGCCCAATGGTGGTTTTAGGCAGTGCCCTCCTGTGCTCACAACATAGGCAAAAATGGGTGGCAGCCTATTCTTCATGTTTTCCCTGTGCACTCTCTGGGGAGTTCTGGCCATCATGATGTTTTCAATGCCAGTAATGCACAGTTTTATGGTAGGGCTTGGATGCATGGGTAAAAACATCCCACAAGCCCCCCTCTTGCGATGGCCATTCTGAACTTTCACTGATGGAACCCGCAAGATCTGGGATGTTCGCCTCATCTTCTTCCAATTCCGTAGATGGCACAGTTCAGCATCTTTTCCTCCATCCAGTTGGATCGATTGGTTCTCCTCACCGGTCCTAATGGGAATATTGGGCAGTACCCCGGGCCCCTCGGATCTTTGCTCCCGCTCCCCGGTTGTCCTCCTTGGTCAGTCTCCATGGTTTCATCTCTCCTAGGATGATAAAGCAAAAGCGGCAATACCTATTCATAGACATTTTTCCACCACTATTTATATAGTGGGGCGTCATATACATTTTATACATCAGGATACATTTTTCAGTCTTGTTTTAAAAACAAGATATAACAGGAAACATTTTCTTTCCAGAATCATCATATTTTATTCCAGAGGATTCCTCCAGTTGTTGCAGAGTGTGCCTGGGATGGCAACACTTTAGCTCATTTATATGTACCCACTTGTCTTCCCCTTCCGCCAGACTACCTTTGGAAATGTGGATCTTATAGGCTACAGGGGAGATTTTGTCTATAATTTCAAACGGTCCCTTCCATGTAGGCAAACATTTTTGCTGTTTGGCCTGGTTTCTTTGGAAATTGTATAGATAAACCTGGTCTCCCACATTATATTCCTTCCTGGTGGTGTTCAGGTCGTAGTGGGTCTTCATGCTATCAGCTGATCTTTCTAGATTCCGCTGAGCATAGGCAAAAGCATGTTGGAGGTGTTTCCTTAAATTCTACACATACTCATGAGTTGTGGAGGCATTTATCAGTGTCTGCTCTTGGGTCCTGTAGAGCAAATGCTGGGGAAGCACCATCTTGCGTCCGGTCATCAACTCAAATTGTGACATTTTAGTTGCAGATGAAGGGGTAGATCTGATGGCCATTAGGACCAGAGGTAATCGGATATCCCAACTTGGCCCAGAATCTGCCACAAACTTTTTTTAATATGCTCACAATGGTTCGGTTGTATCGCTCTACTGCTCCAGAAGAAGCTGGCTGGTAAGCAATATGTAGCTTCCTTTTGACCCCCAGTATCTCCCACATCTTTGTCATTACCTCGCTGGTGAAATGGCTACCTCTGTCTGACTCAATCCTTTGAGGTAGACCAAAACGGGAAAAGATGTGGTTGATCATCAGGGCAGCTGCTGTTTCTGCCTTCCAGTTTGGGGCCGGGAGACATTCCACCCACTTGGTAAACAAGCTTGTAACCGTCAACATGTACTTGTTTCCTCTAGACGAGCGAATCACAGGGCCTACAAAGTCGATTTGCACATCTGACCATGGCAGTGTCATCCCCCTCTTTTGGAGAGGCGCCCGGTGTGTGAGGGATGTTGGCTGAAATTGTGCACACACAAGACACCCCTTCAAGTATTGGTCGAGGTCCTGCCCCATGTGTGGCCAGTATGCAACCTCTCTTAAGATCTCAAGTATTATATGAAACCCCCTATGACCGGCGGTGGTCGCATCATGGGCGTGACTTAACATCAGGCTTCGGAATGAGGTAGGAACCACCCACTGATCATGGCCAGCTTGGGATTTCCTTACCAACAAACCGTCTTGGATTCAGAACCTTTTTGGACATTTCATCAACACTCTTAGGTCCTCTTTCCCAATGTAATTGGTATCCGTCAGGGGAAAGTTCACAGGGACCTCAATGTGTTGGTAAAACTTACAAATTATTGGATCCCCCTTTTGATTCATAATTAAATCAGTATCAGGGGTCTCCTTACTCCATTGTGCAGTTGAAAGATAATTTTCAGCATTTGTCTGGGACCTAGTGATAGCAGTGACCTGGATTTCCCCCAACAGGGACTCTATTTCTATTAGATCCCCTTGCATTGGCCCCGGTTTTGGCCAGCTGATCAGCTAATTCATTTCCAGTTTTGTCTGGTCCCTCTACTTTGGAATGACCCTTGATCTTTTTCCAGTAGATGGTCATCCCATTCGAGATGACCAGGTCATCAATGTTTTGAATTAACTTCCCATGTTTCAAAGGTTTGTTATTAGCACATAGCATGCCTCTGGTTTTCCAGTTAACCAGGTGCTCCACGAACCCGTTCCGTACATAATCCGAATCTGTGATTATGACCAGTTCGTGGAGTTGATGTTGGACGGCAGTGAGGATGGCCTGATGCACAGCCATCAATTCTGCCACCTGACTACTTTGGGGACCAATTTTGTATCCAGCGGAGGGTTCTGGAAACTCATTCACCCATGCATTCCATACGCCAGCCACCAGTTCTTTCTCCCCGTTGTTGTCAACATGGTAAGAGCATCCTTCCAAATAGACAGTGGGCATTCCCTCACACTTGTCTTCTTCAAAGACTTTGTGTAGGGAATTAAGGTATGCCTCCATGTTGTCCTTGATTTTTAGACTTTCGTCCTCGAGACAGTTTTCTCTGGCACAATCATGCAAGTCAGCCAGACCTTGCGCGAGGGGACTCTTCTTGTTTTGGCCATATCTGACCTCCACAGGAAAGTCTTGCATTGACAGAATCCAGGAAGTAATTCGGGAATTACTCACATTTCTGGCCCGGATTCTGTCACTCTGGTGATATTGCAGAGGCTGGTGTGGAGTCTCCACTATGATGTGTTCCCCCTGGATAAACGGGCGGAAATTCTTCAATGCCCACACCGATGCCAGGAGTGCCTTCTCAGAATCGTTGAATATTTCCTCCACAGAGGATAAAGTTTTGCTCGCATAGGAGATTACTTTATTGACCTTGTCATGCTTTTGGTATAATACTGCCGTCAAGCACGTACTAGAGAACCCTGTCTCCAGGAAGAACTCCTTGTTTCTGACAGGGTAAGCTAGGCAGGGCGCTTGTGAGAGGCTTCTTTTGAGTTGTCTTACTGCCTCGGCTTGTTCTGGACCCCATTCCCACTTGACCCCCCCTTCAGGAGATGAATCAGGGGTCTAGTGATCTCTGCGTAGCCCTCAATGAACTTTCTGCTGTAATTTGTCAGTCCAAGAAGGCTCCTTAGTTCCCGCAGAGTTGTGGGGTCTTTCAGTTTCTGAAGTGCTTCCACTTTCTTTTCTTGGGGACAGAGACCCTGAGGAGTAATCTCATGCCCCAGGAAATTAACACAGGTTCTACACCACTGTGCTTTCTGAAAGGAATGTTTTGCTCTGGCGGCCCTCAACTGTGTCAGAACATGACGGATCTCCGCTATGTGTTCTTCCACAGATGAACTTTTGATGAGGACATCATCTACATAAGCCAGATTACCCCTCGCACCCAGGTCGGGCATGGCCTTATGTAGGAAAATGTTAAATTCATTGCCGGAGTTGAGGTATCCGAAGGAAGTCCGGGTCCATGTGTACTGCTGGCCCCCAAAGGTAAAAGCCAGTTTGTATTGGTCCTCCCTACTGAAAGGCACGGTCCAGTATCCATTGGGCAGGTCTATTGCAGTGAATACCTGTAATCCCTGTATCTGGGCCAGCCCTTGGTCAATGTAGGGCAGAGGCCATCGGAAAATATGGACCCGTTTGTTGAGCTCCCTAAGGTCAGTGCAGAGTCTCCACTGGCCGTTTGGCTTCAATATTCCCAGCACCGGATTATTGAAAGTGCTGTGGACTGGACGGATTATTCCCCGGGACTCAAGGTTCTTAATTATTTCAGTAAGGAACTCCATGGATGCGAGAGGCAAACGATATTGCTTCACAAACACTGGAGTCATTACAGGGTCCGTGGGAATTGTTGTTGTGTGGATGTCGGTGCGACCACAGTCATATGAGTCTACCGCAAAGAGATCTTGGAAATCCAAGAAAACTTGTTTCAACTTTTGCTTTTGTTCCAGAGTCACACAGGCATCAGCTAGGTTGACTCTCTCTTCCACCATCTGCCTGAAGCCTGGAAAGACTTCTGGTTTGGCTATCCCAGCGGCGTCCTCCAGGTGGGTGGAGAAGTCCCTGGTCAGAGTGCTGATTTGGACTGGAGGCCTCAGGTGGGAAAGGCAGCCCTCATGGACCTGGAAAATTACCTCATGCCTCCTGAAGTCACAAGTCACATCTTCCTTACCATAAAGGCAAGAAGTGTACACCAGGAAGTTCCCCCCATGCCGGGTGAAAATCCTGTCTGGTGTTGTATTGTCATCACTGTCACTGTCAAAACAGTCCTTGGGGATTGGTCCTAACAGTTCATTTCCTAAATCAATGGAGAAATGTCGGTCATCAACCGCCATTCCAATAATGGTGCCTGCGGATAGAGTAATACTCTTTAAATTGCTGTTATCCACCTCTATTGGAATGGTGTCATGTTCTATGTTGACTAATGGTGTTGGGTTTACCCCTAACCCTTGCTGTTGGAGAGAAGCATTTAGATGAATATACGCATCAAGGTTTTTCAATTTTTGTCCTCTTTTAACTTTCACTTCCAGGGAGAATTGTCGGGTCCTTTCTGGGATGGTGACTTCCTCTTTAATCTGAATTTCAACTGCATAAGGTAGCAATTGAGCTGACCTAAATGCTTTTTCTGAATCATCAAAGCCCATGGGATTATCCGCTAATCGGGACCAAGCTTTGAAGTTTATTAGGTCCAAATTAATGGCAAAGCGATTGAGAATGTCACTGCCTAAGTAAAAGGTGGCAGTGACGTCTCGCACGACCCAACAATTATAGACTATGCTCTTGTTGCCAATGGAGATTTTGAGCATACACCTGCTTGGCAGGAGATGTTTAGAATTGGGTGCTTCCAGGTCCATTTCCCATTTGTCTATCAGTTTGAATGTGGGAGTGGCTGGATCTTTTGGGAGTTGGCGGAACATGGCTTCACTGATGAAGCTCTTACCGTTGTTCACACACACTCGAGCGAGAACAGAGTCCTTCCCATTATTTAACTGAACAGGGATGAACAACTGATCTCCAATTTGCTGAATAACAGCCAGGCTCTGAGCTGATTTCACATCTTTCTGGACTATAGGAGTGGGAGTGTCTGATTGTGGATTGGTAAAGAATTTCAGAGTGTTTCCTTCCAGTGTGGAATACCACCTTAAACTGGAAGGAAGGTTGATTTTCAGAAATAGAGAGGACCCCCCCACCACCAGTCTGTTGTCCTACTGCTATTACTGTCACGTCTGGAATTTGGTTGTTCTGGAAGTGAAATTCTACTTGGTATGATTTTTGTTCAACTATGTGGCAGGTGCCGTTTAAACTAACATGGTTGACAATCTGTTTGAATTTATTGGTCGGCTAGTCTGGGTCCAGAGGACCTTGTTTACACAATCTATTAGGGGTGACAACCTTCTCAGGAGGTCATTCCCTAGTAAACAAGGGGTGCCCTCTGGAGTCACTACCATGACCGGGTGTTTCACCTTGTGTCGCCCAATTTTGATGTCCAAATCTGCAGTCCCCTCGACAGGAATTTCCTTCCTGTCAAAGTTCTGCAGTTGTCCAGGAAGAGAGGTGAGAGGAATATGGTAATTCTCCCCCCTTCCTGCATTTAGTTCATCAAAGGCCCTTTTGTACAGAAGGGTAGCTTGGGATCCAGTGTCCACCAGTGCCAAAATTGTACCCTGCCCCTGTACTTGTACCGGGGCATAGTATCTTCCCTCCTTCTCCTCAAGGGGGCAAAGATAATGCACATTTTTGGACAACTGGTGGGCTAATTTTCTGGTTTTGGACATTGCTAGCGAAGAGATTTGGGCAGAATTCTGTGGAGATCCTGGGGAATCTGAAAGAAAAAGTTGGCAACTGGAAATGGTTTCGGGTTCTGGGCCGCCCCCCCCTTTTTGGAGGCAGTCATCAGGATGGGTTTGACCCATGGGATTTTGGTATTGTTGGTTCTGGGATAGAATGATGGGCGGCGACAGCTCAATCCCCACATCTACCCAGTCTGTTGATTCGGTTTTAGGTTCCCCTGGTTCCGGTTCTGGGCCGCCCCTGCCTTTTGGGAGGCAGTCACCAGGATGGGTTTGAACCAGGGGTTTTTGGTTTTGTTGGTTCTGGGATAGGATGATGGGCGGCGACAGCTCAATCCCCACATCCACCCAGTCTGGATTGAAATCTCTTGGGACCCATTTTTCCTTGGGAGGAGTTCCCCCATCTCTGAAGGAGAAGATCCTTTTCCCAGGGGTCTCTGAGGATCCCTCTCCCTCAAATTGGAAGACCTGTACCTCCTCCACAAAGTGGGTCTGTTTGGGTCCTTTGTTTCTGCTACCTCCTCTCTGCTCCTTGGGTGGCAGACTTTCAGGGGTAGGATATTTTGTTTCCTGTTCCTTTTTTTCCAGGGGCTGTTTACAAGTTGGGAAGGAAGCTTCCTCCAAGGCTTTACACCCCCCTTCCCCTTGTGCCTCCTCCCTGGGAACCGGTGGGTTATCGGGGTGCTGCCCCGTCATTGTTCTGGAGCACCAGGTCCAGAGTTTGGACTCTGAGGGTGCTCATCTCATCTCTGAGGGTGCGCATGCTCATCTGAGGGTTCTATTGAGCCCTCAGTATGTGACCCAGATCCCGCGCCATATTTTGGACCTAGCGCTCAAGTAGGGAAACCCGCTCTGGTTGATACAGGGTTCTGTTTTCTCCCCTGGGCTGATCCCGGGAAGGGTAGCTATCCCTTCTCTGGTAATACCCTGGGTTGGGAAGATTTGGGTACCACTCCACCCTTGGCCTCACCTCTCCCGAATTAGCTGATCTGGGCTCAGGGAATTGGGGAAAGAAGGATGGATGAGTTTGGGGCTGGAGACCTTGTGGATACCTGGGGAAAAGGTTCGGCCCAGGGTTTGGTGAATTTCTGCCCTCCTGTGGGAAGTTCTCTGGGTTAGGTGCTTGACTGGATGCCCCCCTTGGGCTGGAGGAGTCCACACATAACCCAGGATGGGTCGGTTTCCCTTGTAGCGGGGACTTACATAATCAGGGGAGCGAGGGACCCCATTTGTGGGACTACCTCCTTGACTCCCTGTCTGTGACTGGCCCGAGGGCCTTCTGGTGTTAGAGTTATTCTGCGCAGGCAGATTTTTAGGCCCCCCATCTCCAAATCTAAAACGGGGGCAAACTTTACCTCCGCCACCTTGGCAACAGCAGGGGTGCTGTTGGTTTTGGGGTTTTTCTGCGCATTACTTTTATTTTCTATGGGCTTCTGCACCTCATAGATCCGGGTGGCTTGCTCAATGACCCAGTCTAAAGATCTTTTCTCGTGAAAATCTCTCACGAGCTGGGTCATTATGTACTTGGGAAGAGCTTGGAAAAATGTGTTGATGAATTCTCTGCTGTCTGTGCGCACCCTTCTGGTGGTCTGCGCAAAGGCACGCTTCAATTCTTGCACAAATTCTTGTGGGGCCTGATCCTCCCCACATTGCAAATTGTAGGCTGCCTTGCAAGCCTCTTTGGGATTCCTATGTACAGAAAAATGTTTCAAGATGGCCGCCCTATATGTGGACCATCTTGAATGGTTTTGGTCCTCCAGCCCCGCAAAGAAACTGGAGTATTCAGGGGAGAATGTCCATTTGACGTACTGCATGCAGCTACTGCTGTCTTTCAAATGGAAAGTCTCCATCATTTGCTCATAGAGCTCCAAGTGGTCCCAAACAGAATACTTGGCGTTCTTATGATAAGGTGTGATGGCACTCCTGATTGCCTTAATCTGTTTTAAGGGGTTCTTAAGCAAGGCCCTTTTCACCTTATTGGCCTTTTTGGTTCGGGTAACCCTGGTCCATTCATCCTCTGATTCAGAAGCACTGCTCCCAGAGGTGCCCGTCTGATCTTCCAGGTTTTCCCAGATTCTGCGAGCCTGGGAATAGCTGGCAGAATGTGGGGACCTGGTCTCCTGTGTCCTGTGATGCTCAGAGGAGTCTTCAGATCCCTCCTTGCTACCAGGATTTTATGGGTACCCCCCCAGTGACCTAACTGGGCGGAGGTTTTTAGGATGCCCTTATAGGGGCTCTTTGAACATTGTCCTGGCGCCTTTGGCGCCAGGCTCATAGAAGGCATCAGTCCTGGCACCATAGGCGCCAGGCTCATTATGGGAGTGCTTTGATGGACTTACCTGATGCAGACCATGCTGCCAGATCCAGACCTCCTTGAGGTCTGAAAGGGACTATTTTACCTATGGGACTATTTTACCACTCGGGCGTGGCTGAGGAAGAATACTTACCTGGAACTACTTTGGGGGCTATTTAAACCACGCCCAGACAGCAGCTCACGCTTCGCGTTGTTCTGCATCTAGCAGCTGGACGCTCACCGTGTCTGCTCCTGCATCCTGGCTCCAGCCACGCCCGCCTGCAACCTGGAACACCTGAAAAGGAAGGAAAGGAGAGAAAGGTGAATAATTGAACTTTACCTACCTCCATCCGGAGTCCGGAACCATCACTCTGACGATCCTGAGAAAAGACGTTATTTTTAGAAGCGCATCGCATCGCTCGCTGCAGCGCAGCGTTCCACTCACCTTCACGAGGCCCCCTCGGGCTCTTCAGCGACCATTGGCACCATCCGCCGCCTTTCAGCGCCTAAGGAGAAAAAGAGACAAAACAAAGGTGAGCGAAGGAACAGATTGAGGAAGGCCTGATTCTTCCACCTTAAGACTTACCTGATTATTGTTGGGACAATCTTTCCTCACCTCCGGTCGGCGCCGCTTCTTTGGCACTTCCGTACCCCGGCCCCTAAGGGGAAAAAAGACACACGCATTAGTGGGTGAAAGCAAGATCACTAAGGGAACCATCCATCAAAAAGACTCACCACAGTTTACCTTCGGCGAATCCATTCCTCTACCGGATTCTTCATCCTGCATCTGAAATAGAGAAAAGGACAACGGACAATTAAGGCTTGAACTTTTGCAACTGAATACTTACGGCCTCATATCGGAAAAGTCAAGTGGAGTTGAATACTCACCAAACCCGAGATCCAGTGAAGTCAGTGGAAATCAACGCGCCCCTGCATCGGAAGCAGGATGGAGAGCTTGTCCTTTCAGACTCTAAGGTGAGACTCTACGGGAAATCGCGGAGGGGGTTCGAGGAGTGTGAGAGGTGGAAGGGGGGGAATCAGACACATTATCCAGCAGACAGTTAATCCCCTTTTCCATCTACAGAAGGATTCTTCTACAGGCCAGACAGGCGAAGTTTGGGGGTCCGGTCCAGTCCGTCTTCCGAGTCCTGCGCATCACCTTAGAAGAGGTCATAGCAGTCCAGAACAGGTCGGCGCCTCCGTGGGAATCAGGTGAGCGTTACAGAACGCGAAGCCTACCTACAATTTCCCACCCGGGCGCTATGGAGACTTCCGAGACAGACCAGCTGGCCCAGCTATTGGGGGAATTACGGGCTGAAGTTCATTCCGCTCTCCAGGAGACGAATGCCCTCAGGAGAGAGTTAATTGAATCTAAAGAACAAACTGATGATCTTGCCAGACAGCTATTACAAGGTCAAGCTGGTCAAACTCCTTTACCAGGTTCTGGGGGTAATTCCACCCCAGTGGTTTCAAATAACCCTGTGCAAATTAATCTACCTGGAAATACGCCACTGGCCCCACCGGAACGTTTTGCCGGGGACCCCAAAAGGTTCGCCGTATTCATGAATCAATGCCGGTTGCACTTCCTCTGCAGACCTGGGGCCTTCCCTAACGACCAAACCAAGGTCGCTTTTGTACTATCATATCTCAGCGGCAGTGCTGCGGATTGGTCAGTTCCACTGGTTACTCAAGATGACCCAATTCTTTGGAACTTTCAAGCCTTCCAGATGAGCATGGAAAGACTTTTTGCGCGGCATTCTCTTGGACAGGCCCAGGACAACAAGCTTCTATCCCTACGACAGGGTAACCTGGACCTCTTAGCCTATATCGCGACCTTCAATAGGTTAATTGTGGAGACTGGATGGCCGGAGGATAAAAGAATCACGTTATTCCATCGAGGTCTACGTGGAGAACTTAAGGATGTCCTGGCCCAGGTCGTAAATCCACCCCAAGACTGCTCTGAATATATAGGCTTGGTGGTCCAATTAGATCACAGACTTCAAAACAGAAAGGCAGATTGGTCCAAGTTTGAGACCAGGGATTTGGTCAAAACCCATGTTAACCCCAAGGGTGCCGAAGTTACTGAACCTATGCAAATTGGAGGGGTTAAAGGACCTTTAACTCAAAAAGAGCGTGAACGAAGACGGTAAATGCAATTATGCCTTTATTGTGGGGCTTCTGGACACTTTTTACGAGATTGCCCTATAAAACCGTCTAAGAAGGCGGTAGGAGTCGCTGATAAGAACCTGATGGAATCTGAGTCGGGAAACGACCACGCCCGACAAGCGTAGGGGTCCGCTTGCCGAGCTTAAAAACGAACTCTCTGACCTCGCATTTCATCATGCCAATGGTCCTCGTAAATCCGAAGCAGCCTGGGCGGTTAGATGCCATTAGGGCATACATCGATAGTGGGGCTATAGGAAACAATGTGGATCGTGAATTGGCTTCCAGATCAACCTCCCTTTTTGCTCTAAAACCAGTAAGGATGTCATCACCACAGTGGATGGAACCGAAATCGCCTCTGGGCCGGTAACACACTCCACTACTGAAGTGACATTGTTGGGTCAAGACGGACATCGGGAGGCAATTGTGTTTGATATAATCAAGGCTCCGCAATTTCAAGTAATTCTAGGTATCCCTTGGTTGGAAACACATAATCTCGAATTGACTGGCGAGCAAAGAGGATAACCTTTCCAGATTGTGCACAAACCTGTTATGCAAGAAATCCAAATATTGGCCTAGCTACAGTAACCCCGGTCATTTTGCAAATACCACCAGAATACCAAGAATTTCAAGACGTCTTCCAAAAGGAACAGGCCAACACTCTGCCGCCTCACATGTGGTACGATTGCCAGATCGATCTATTGCCCGGTGCACAACCCCCTTGCAGCAGGATCTATGCCCTTACCGAACCCGAGAATCTTCATTTATGACAATATCTAGATCAGTACCTAGCCAATGGTTTTCATTCGCCCGTCTAAGTCTCCTGCATCCTCGGCTTTATTCTTCGTGCCTAAAAAAGAAGGCGATCTCAGAACTTGTATTGACTACCGCGCATTGAACCAGATAACAGTTAAAAACCGATACCCTTTGCCCCTGATACCTGAACTCCTTGACCAGGTGAAGGATGCCTGCATATACACCAAGTTAGATCTCCGGGGGGCCTATCATCTGGTGCGAATAAGGGAAGGCGATGAATGGAAAACTGCCTTCCGCACCAAATATGGGCTATTCGAGTACCAGGTGATGCCTTTTGGATTGTGCAATGCACCGGCTGCCTTCCAATACTTCATGAACGATGTCTTTCGGGAACTCATCGACGTTTGTGTTGTCGTATATATCGATGACATTCTTGTGTACTCCTCTTCGGAATCTGATCATAGAAAACATGTCAGGGCAGTTCTCGAGAAATTGCGCCAACACAAACTATTTGCTAAACTTGAAAAATGTGTTTTCCATGCCACAGAAGTCGAGTTTCTTGGTTTCATCCTGACACCTAAAGGAGTCCGCATGGACTCACGAAAAGTGGATGCTATCCTCAAATGGCCATCGCCTAGCTCCGTGAAAGGTGTTCAAAGCATGCTTGGCTTTGCCAATTTTTATCGCAGGTTTATCCCGGAATTTTCTCGTGTGGTTCAACCCATCACTGCGCTCTTAAGGAAAAATAAACGTTTCGAATGGTCTGAAGAAGCCGAGCAGGCTTTTCATGAACTAAAAGTTAAATTTACCTCCGCACCTGTATTGAAGCACCCGCGCCCAGATCTCCCTTATGTAGTCGAAACTGACGCATCCAGCCTAGCCATGGGAGCTGTCCTGTCTCAAAGAGATCCCGAAACTAACCAATTGCATCCCGTTGCATTTTGGTCCAGAAAATTCTCGGCACCCGAGGTTAACTACGCAGTCACTGACAAAGAACTGTTAGCCATTAAATCCGCCTTTAAAGCCTGGCTGCATTATCTACTTGGCGCTAGACATACCATCACGGTGATCACCGACCACCGGAACTTACAGTATTTAAAGACCGCCAAGGCTCAGTCATCTCGACAGCTCCGTTGGGCTTTGTTTTTTGCGGAATTCGATTTTGTAATCACCTACCGTCCTGGGTGTAAGAATGGCAAAGCGGACGCTCTATTCCGAATAGGAATGGGAGAAACTGATACTAACTCAGAACCTGTACCGATAATTCCTGAACAGAGAATTTTGGGCATGACTTCTTTACAAACGCTTGAAGACATTCAAGCTAGAGTTAAACAACTCCTGGACCCTACAGACTTACAGGATTGGGTACAAAAGGGATCTGACTTTACTATAAATAATGATTTACCTTATTTCCAAGGGCGCTTATTTCTGCCACACAAGGAATTACAAGAGCTCGTTATTTCTCGTTATCATGATACACTAATAGAGGGGCACCCCGGCATTGCCAAGACGGAAGAAAAGGTGAAATGACAATTCTGGTGGCCTTCTTGGCGAAAAGATTTTAAATCATTTGTGATGTCCTGTGGTGTTTGCGCCCAAAATAAAGGCCAAAAGAAAAGACCAGCTGATCTCCTTCAACCTTTAGACATTCCGCCAGCACCTTGGCACACCCTGTCATTGGATTTTATTACGGACTTACCTCCTTGTTCAGGATATAACACTATTCTTGTTATTGTGGATTTATTTTCCAAAATGGCCCACTTCATTCCATTGAAAGGTTTACCTTCAGCTTCAGTTCTAGCCAAATAATTCCTTGAAAATATTGTTCGTTTACATGGATTCCCGTCTGTACTAATCTCAGACCGGGGAAGCCAATTCATTTCCCACTTTTGGAGTAGATGTTGTCAATTGGCACAAATCGATGTAAGATTATCGACTAGTCACCACCCTCAGACCGATGGTCAAACAGAGAGGACGAATCAGACCCTTGAGCAATATTTACGGTGTATGTTGCAACAATCTGAAAGTAACTGGAAAGACATTCTTTGGATAGCCGAATATGCATATAATAATTCGCTACACTCTGGAACTGGGCAAAGTCCTTTTTATACTTTATATGGGCATCACCCTCGAACCTCAGACCTCGACTCGCCTCAAGGCCTCGGAATGCCCGCAGTGGACCATCTGCATTCTACAATTACCCAAGCCTTCAAAGAAGCAACTACACATTTACAACAAGCCAAGAGAAAATACAAGAAGAATGCTGACCTGCATCGGAGTGAAGCACCTCAGTACCAGATTGGGGACCAAGTATGGCTGGCTACCAGGCACTTATCGCTCAAGGGACCTCGAACTTTTAATCCAAAATATCTGGGGCCTTACTCCATTACGGCCATAATCAATCCAGCGGCCGTTAAACTTGATTTACCAGCTAACATGCAAATTCACCCTGTTTTTCATGTGTCACTTTTGAAACCAGTGCAACCTGGAACCAGACTAATCAAGCCTCCAGAACCCATTCAAATAGATGGAGAACCTGAATTAGAGGTGAAGAACATTTTAGATTCAAAGATGTTAAGGTCAAAACTTTTCTATCTAATCGATTGGAAGGGATACAGGCCTCAGGAGAGGTCTTGGGAACCCAGTGACCATGTACATGCACCTCGATTAATAAAAAAATTCCACCGGATCTTCCCAAACAAACCAAAACCCCCGGAGGGAACAATCTTGGGAGGGGCCTTGGGGGAGAGTGCTGTCAGGAAGCCTACTCCCGGAAAGCCAGTTCAGGCCCAGCCTCGCCGAAAGCAGACATCATGTCCCCAGGGAGGGACCCAGCAACCCCTTATAGGGGCTCTTTGGACATTGTCCTGGCGCCTTTGGCGCCAGGCTCATAGAAGGCATCAGTCCTGGCACCATAGGTGCCAGGCTCATTATGGGAGTGCTTGGATGGACTTACCTGATGCAGACCATGCTGCCAGATCCAGACCTCCTTGAGGTCTGAAAGGGACTATTTTACCTATGGGACTATTTTACCACTCGGGCGTGGCTGAGGAAGAATACTTACCTGGAACTACTTTGGGGGCTATTTAAACCACGCCCAGACAGCAGCTCACGCTTCGCGTTGTTCTGCATCTAGCAGCTGGACACTCACCGTGTCTGCTCCTGCATCCTGGCTCCAGCCACGCCCACCTGCAACCTGGAACACCTGAAAAGGAAGGAAAGGAGAGAAAGGTGAATAATTGAACTTTACCTACCTCCATCCGGAGTCCGGAAACCATCACTCCGACGATACTGAGAAAAGAAGTTATTTTTAGAAGCGCATTGCATCGCTCGCTGCAGTGCCGCGTTCCACTCACCTTCACGAGGCACCCTCGGGCTCTTCAGCGACCATTGGCACCATCAGCCGCCGTTCAGCGCCTAAGGAGAAAAAGAGACAAAACAAAGATGAGTGAAGGAACAGATTGAGGAAGGCCTGATTCTTCCACCTTAAGACTTACCTGATTATTGTTGGGACAATCTTTCCTCACCTGGGGTCGGCGCCGCTTCTTTGGCACTTCCGTACCCCGGCCCCTAATGGGAAAAAAGACACACGCATTAGTGGGTGAAAGCAAGATCACTAAGGGAACCATCCATCAAAAAGACTCACCAGAGTTTACCTTCGGCGAATCCATTCCTCTACGCGGATTCTTCAGCCTGCATCTGAAATAGAGAAAAGGACAACGGACAATTAAGGCTTGAACTTTTGCAACTGAATACTTACGGCCTCATATCGGAAAAGTCAAGCGGAGTTGAATACTCACCAAACCCGAGATCCAGTGAAGTAACTGGAAATCAAAGCGCCCCTGCATCGGAAGCAGGATGGAGAGCTCGTCCTTTCAGACTCTAAGGTGAGACTCTACAGGGAATCGCGGAGGGGGTTCGAGGAGTGTGAGAGGGGGAAGGGGGGGAATCCGACACATTATCCAGCAGACAGTTAATCCCCTTTTCCATCTACAGAAGGATTCTTCTACGGGCCAGACAGGCGAGGTTTGGGGGTCCGGTCCAGTCCGTCTTCCGATTCCTGCGCATCACCTTAGAAGAGGTCATAGCAGTCCAGAACAGGTCGGCGCCTCCGTGGGAATCAGGTGAGCGTTACATCTAGCAAGTCCTGATGCTCTTTTTGGAGGTCACCGAGCCCCTGGAGGGCCAAGTGATTTTCTTCAATTTTTCTTTTTAAATGGCAGACTTCCTGGCCTAAGGTATCCCTTTCCTGACCAAGAGCCTGCATTTGTGATGGCAGGTCGTCCCTCTGCCTTTGAAAGGTACCAGCTTTCTGGCATTCTTCATCAAACTCTGCCTGGGTATCCAGGTCTTTCAAAATCAATTTATTGCCTTGCTCTTTCTCTCTGTGTAGTTGGATTTGCCAGGTGGCTACCTGCTCTGTGCATGCCCTGTTGAAATTGATCTGGTGCTCCAACTTTTTCTGGCTCTGCAGTAAGGAGTCCAAACTGTCTTGGTGCTCCTTCTGCAAAGCCAGAATTCTGGTATCCTGGTCTGTCTTTTCCTGTTGCAGTATATCAATGTCCTCTTTTATTTTAATGATATACTGCCTGCTATCATTTTTTGACTCCTGACTCCTCTGCACAGAAGAGACCAGGTCAGATTGGGCCTTCTCTAATGCCAACAGTTGCCTACTTGCCAAATCTTGGCCTTCAGCATATTTGTCCTGCATGGCTCCCATATATAGATACAAATATGCTGCTATCCTAACCATCTTGTCGTGTTCATCTTTAGCTTTAGGAGCCATGTATAGTTCGCTCAGGGCCACATGTAAGGGACCCTGATCTCTCCAGATATCTAACCCAGTTGCAGTGACCTGTTGTGTGATCGCCTGCAACCACGAATCCTGGCCCTGCTCAGTCCATTCACCTCTCACAAATAGCTTATGTAAGAAGTGCTCTCTGGCTATTTTGATGTCTACCAGTGTCGTCATTCTGGAATTTGAGTTCCTTCCTGACTTACAGAAGTTTGTATTTTATTTTGCAAAACAGACCATTTCCTTAGAGCGTTCCTTTGAGGAGTGCTTTCACAGTGTAAAACAGCGTGGTGATCTAACCGGATATGTGTATCCAGTCAGTTGGCACACTGTATTAAGCTGCACAAGTGGTAAATCTAATCCAGAATCTCCGGCTACGAGCCCCCACTTTGTAAGCAGATTCAATTCAACACTACAGCTAAGTCGATGCCTAGTCTGGGATGCTGAGGGAAACCCTTATTGATATATTTTTATGTCCAGTTCGTTTACTCTGGGTGACAACCCTTAAATAACACCGCTCTCTTAGAATCACCCTGTCCCCACTCAGCCAAGAAGTAGGTTTGTTTTGCAAATTAAAAGGTTTCTTTGACAATTAAACAATATATATATATAAATCACACGTTTATAATAAATTAATGTTTGATAGCACACTTGTGAAGATGATAGTGATCAACAATGGATAATGTTACAGTGGTACACTCTTTCTGGTGGCTTAGAAGTGATATAGAGAGGATAAAGTAGCTGAGAATGCTTTTATGGCTTCAAGGACAATGCAATGATGAATGAAAATGCAGTACAGAAAATAAACTTGATATGACTTCAACAAAAGACAATGTGATCACTTTTTCTTGAACAATTCACTCCCCCGCTATGTAATGTAAGGAGATGAAAAAGAGAGCATACAGTTCTCAGGAATGCAAACAATATATTTCAGTTCCTCCCCAGCAAGCTTAGAGGAAACAGGTAGGAGTTTTAAACACAGGCAAGATACTTTGATGTGGTTGCAATTAAGTGAAAAATATGCTACAAAGGCTTTTAATTCCCTATAGGTTCAGGGTGGATGACAGCTACTTAAATTAATTCAGGATCACTTTAGCAATGCTCTATGAATGATTGTCAGGTTGCACACGAATTTCAGCAAGGAAGGCAAGGACAAGTATTTTTACACGTGGCTGAAATTAAGCAAAATGTCAAATCGCGGCAAATTTAGTCGCATGCCTCGAGCACAATTACAGAGAGATTATAAGGAGTAGGAAGTCGGTTCTAGGCTCGTTGGAAAGCTTAGACTCTTAGCATTAAGATGACAGTTAAAACTCGCTCCTAGCATAAACAGTTCCGGAGATACGGCCGATTTAGTAAAGGTAGTTTTTCGGATTTGAAATTTTAAAGCTCAGAATGACAGATGACAGTTTTCAGTTTTAAAAATGACAGAAAGACATGATTTTAGGAGGCAGTTCTAATAGGCTAAAATAGTTTGGATTCGATTATTTTAAACTAAGAGATTGGTTTTGGCACAGTGCTAGCTGGGTAATCACACTAGATTTTGGACAGGAATGCGACTTCGTCACCGATCGGGTCAGGATTGGCTGGATTTCTGCTAGCAGTTCTTCACAGCGATCTGGTCTCTGGTTCTCTCTGCTTCCGGATACAGCACTGCTTTCTGGATACTGCTACAGGTTCTTGCAAAAGTTCTTGGCAAAGAATTCAAACAGCTCGCCCGGCTGTTGAATAGTTTGGTTGGTTTTGAGGCCTGCTGAAGAGGATTCAGCTTGTGGATTCAGGCCTCTCTGCTACAAATTCTGGAGTTAATTTCTGGTCTCTGGAGATTGATGGATTTGAAGTCTGGATCTCTGGATGTGAAGTCTGAAGTCTCCCGGCAAAGCGTCCCGCAAGAAAGTGGAAAATGAATGTCTCTACCTGGGTTTCATTGGCTCTTTTTATGTGTTTTGAAAATGGGTGTGTGCCTGGGCCTAGCTAAGCCTGCCCCTCTCACTTATCATTGGCCAAGCTTTCCTCTCTCCCTTGATTGGGGGAAAAATGGAGTGTCAGAGTGATGCTGGAGGTTTTATGGTCAGAGGAACCTCCCCTAGTCAAATTGCACGAAAATCTATTTCTGACCCAAATACATATTTATCTATGTACCATTTTTCTAATATTATAGGTCCAGTTAACATATTTTCTGTAGCACCAAACCATCCGATCCCTGTCTTTGTACGATGTTGTGTCCACTTATGACAGAATTCTCCCCTTTTCATCCAGATAACGACCTCTAAACCTTTCCAGATTTTACACAAATGTGCACCAGGGATATGGGTTTCAGATGATAAAGTGTCAGATTTTTAACATGCATACATTTGGAGTAACAACCTTTTTTTCCGCTAATATCCCCAAGAACATACCACAGGGTCCTAACACCTCTTAAAATGTGCACAGAAAAATCACAAGAATGATGATGTTATTTATATAATTTTTACAAGTCCACACTGTGAATTATCCATCTTTTTAAAATCATGCTCTGGCCCCAAAGGGGCGTGGTTTTCCAAAGCACATGATGGAATTTCTGGTTTATCCACTTCCGCCAAGCTCAGCTTGCTCTTACAGGCACTGCCCCTCCCAGTTTCTCCCAAGAGGAAGCCATTTTACGCCCCCCCCCCCCCAATATAACATTTGCCTGAGCCAGGGACAGTGCTTTGTTTAGTTTCCTGTAGTCCCAGGTGCTCCTCCCCTAATCCAATCAGAGAGGTGTCATCTCCTTTTGGCAGGGGCAGCAGAATGCAGCCAGGCCTAGGAACAGTTGTTGAGCCAGTTCTACTCCTGTCAGGGGGAGTTGTCAGGCAGAATTCAGCTAAATGTCACTTTAGTTCCCAGTTTTCTACATTCAAATCCAACTTACAATTTTTGCACATGCAGCTAGAATGCTGATTCTAATTTCAAAACTATGACATTTAAATAATTGCAACCTATGTGACACTCACAAGTAGGTCACTCATTTGTTCTAAACATTTCGATTTCAGTGTCTTTAAATGCAAATTCACTTAAGCCACTGACATCCCCAGCTATTTTCTATATATACATTAAATAATTACTTCCTTCAAGTCATTTCAGAATATAGTTTTACATTGTATCCACCTCTTAGCAAGTCTTTCCTTGGCCTGGTTTGGGTTCATTTGTTCAGTTTTACACAAAAGTCTGGTGGTTTTAAAACGCCGGCTTTCTGATAGTGGTGAGCACCAGTATTGCATCCATTTTTGACATTAAGAAAATGAATTCCCCACAGTTCTGCGTTGCTTTTGGCAATCAGCATTGCCATTCCCAATGGTTTCAGGCTACTGTGTGTGTAGCCCAATGGTGGTTTTAGGCAGTGCCCTCCTGTGCTCACAACAGAGGCAAAAATGGGTGGCAGCCTATTCTTCATGTTTTCCCTGTGAACTCTCTGGGGAGTTCTGGACATCATGATGTTTTCAATGCCAGTAATGCACAGTTTTATGGTAGGGCTTGGATGCATGGGTAAAAACATCCCACAAGCCCCCCTCTTGCGATGGCCATTCTGAATTTTCACTGATGGAACTCGCAAGATCTGGGATGTTCGCCTCATCTTCTTCCAATTCCGTAGATTGCACAGTTCAGCATCTTTTCCTCCATCCAGTTGGATCGATCGGTTCTCCTCGCCGGTCCTGATGGGAATATTGGGCTGTACTCCAGGCCCCTCGGATCTTTGCTCCCGGTCCCCGGTCGTCCTCCTTGGCCAGTCTGCATGGTTTCATCTCTCCTAGGATGATAAAGCAAAAGCATTTTTCCACCACTATTGATATAGTGGGGCGTCATATACATTTTATACACCAGGATACATTTTTCAGTCTTGTTTTAAAAACAAGATATAACAGGAAACATTTTCTTTCCAGAATCATCATATTTTAGCGACTATATGTGGGATATTTTAGGGTTGGAACTGAATTACTCTGGAGCGGCCCCCTCTGGGATTCCAGAGGATTCCACCAGTTGCTGCAGAGTGTGCCTGGGATGGCAACACTTTAGCTGATTTATATGTACCCACTTGTCTTCCCCTTCCGCCAGACTACCTTTGGGGATGCGGATCTTATAGGCTACAGGGGAGATTTTATCTATAATTTCAAACGGCCCCTTCCATGTAGGCAAAAATTTTCGCTGTTTGGCCTGGTTTCTTTGGAAATTGTATAGATAAACCCTGTCTCCCACATTATATTCCTTCCTGGTGGTCTTCGGGTCGTAGTGGGTCTTCATGCTATCATTGGATCTTTCTAGATTCCGCTGAGCATAGGCAAAAGCATGTTGGAGGTGTTTCCTTAAATTCTCCACATACTCATGAGTTGTGGAGGCATTTATCAGTGTCTGCTTTTGGGTCCTGTAGAGCAAATGCTGGGGAAGCACCATCTTGCGTCCGGTCATCAACTCAAATGTTGACATTTTAGTTGCAGATGAAGGGATAGATCTGATGGCCATTAGGACCAGAGGTAATCGGATATCCCAACTTGGCCCAGAATCTGCCACAAACTTTTTTAATATGCTCACAATGGTTCGGTTGTATCTCTCTACTGCTCCAGAAGAAGCTGGCCGGTAAGCAATATGTAGCTTCCTTTTGACCCCCAGTATCTCCCACATCTTTGTCATCACCTCGCTGGTGAAATGGCTACCTCTGTCTGACTCAATCCTTTGAGGTAGACCAAAACGGGAAAAGATGTGGTTAATCATCAGGGCAGCTGCTGTTTCTGCCTTGCAGTTGGGGGCCGGGAGACATTCCACCCACTTGGTAAACAAGCATGTAACCGTCAACATGTACTTGTTTCCTCTGGACGAGCGAATCACAGGGCCTACAAAGTCGATTTGCACATCTGACCATGGCAGTGTCATCCCCCTCTTTTGGAGTGGCGCCCGGTGTGTGAGGGATGTTGGCTGAAATTGTGCACACTCAAAACACCCCTTCAAGTATTGGTCGAGGTCCTGCCCCATGTGTAGCCAGTATGCAACCTTTCAAGATCTCAAGTGTTATATGAAACCCCCTATGACAGGTGGTGGCCGCATCATGGGCGTGACTTAACATCAGGCTTCGGAATGAGGTAGGAACCACCCACTGATCATGGCCAGCTTGGGATTTCCTTACCAACAAACCGTCTTGGATTCAGAACCTTTTTGGACATTTCATCAACACTCTTAGGTCCTCTTTCCCAATGTAATTGGTATCCGTCAGGGGAAAGTTCACAGGGACCTCAATGTGTTGGTAAAACTTACAAATTATTGGATCCCCCTTTTGATTCATAATTAAATCAGTATCAGGGGTCTCCTTACTCCATTGTGCAGTTGAAAGATAATTTTCAGCATTTGTCTGGGACCTAGTGATAGCAGTGACCTGGATTTCCCCCAACAGGGACTCTATTTCTATTAGATCCCCTTGCATTGGCCCCGGTTTTGGCCAGCTGATCAGCTAATTCATTTCCAGTTTTGTCTGGTCCCTCTACTTTGGAATGACCCTTGATCTTTTTCCAGTAGATGGTCATCCCATTCGAGATGACCAGGTCATCAATGTTTTGAATTAACTTCCCATGTTTCAAAGGTTTGTTATTAGCACATAGCATGCCTCTGGTTTTCCAGTTAACCAGGTGCTCCACGAACCCGTTCCGTACATAATCCGAATCTGTGATTATGACCAGTTCGTGGAGTTGATGTTGGACGGCAGTGAGGATGGCCTGATGCACAGCCATCAATTCTGCCACCTGACTACTTTGGGGACCAATTTTGTATCCAGCGGAGGGTTCTGGAAACTCATTCACCCATGCATTCCATACGCCAGCCACCAGTTCTTTCTCCCCGTTGTTGTCAACATGGTAAGAGCATCCATCCAAATAGACAGTGGGCATTCCCTCACACTTGTCTTCTTCAAAGACTTTGTGTAGGGAATTAAGGTATGCCTCCATGTTGTCCTTGATTTTTAGACTTTCGTCCTCGAGACAGTTTTCTCTGGCACAATCATGCAAGTCAGCCAGACCTTGCGCGAGGGGACTCTTCTTGTTTTGGCCATATCTGACCTCCACAGGAAAGTCTTGCATTGACAGAATCCAGGAAGTAATTCGGGAATTACTCACATTTCTGGCCCGGATTCTGTCACTCTGGAGATATTGCAGAGGCTGGTGTGGAGTCTCCACTATGATGTGTTCCCCCTGGATAAACGGGCGGAAATTCTTCAATGCCCACACCGTTGCCAGTAGTGCTTTCTCACAATCGTTGAATTTTTCCTCCACAGAGTATAAAGTTTTGCTCGCATAGAAGATTACTTTATTGACCTTGTCATGCTTTTGGTATAATACTGCCGTCAAGCACGTATTAGAGAACCCTGTCTCCAGGAAGAACTCCTTGTTTCTGACAGGGTAAGCTAGGCAGGGCGCTTGTGAGAGGCTTCTTTTGAGTTGTCTTACTGCCTCGGCTTGTTCTGGACCCCATTCCCACTTGACCCCCCCTTCAGGAGATGAATCAGGGGTATAGTGATCTCTGCGCAGCCCTCAATGAACTTTCTGCTGTAATTAGTCAGTCCAAGGAGGCTCCTTAGTTCCCGCAGAGTTGTGGGGTCTTTCAGTTTCTGAAGTGCTTCCACTTTCTTTTCTTGGGGACAGAGACCCTGAGGAGTAATCTCATGCCCCAAGAAATGAACACAGGTTCTACACCACTGTGCTTTCTGAAAGGAAAGTTTTGCTCCGGCGGCCCTCAACTGTGTCAGAACATGACGGATCTCCACTATGTGTTCTTCCACAGATGAACTTTTGATGAGGACATCATCTACATAAGCCAGATTACCCCTCGCACCCAGGTCGGGCATGACCTTATGTAGGAAAATGTTAAATTCATTGCCGGAGTTGAGGTATCCGAAGGGAGTCCGTGTCCATGTGTACTGCTGGCTCCCAAAGGTAAAAGCAAGTTTGTATTGGTCCTCCCTACTGACAGGCACGGTCCAGTATCCATTGGTCAGGTCTATTGCAGTGAATACCTGTGACCCCTGGATCTGGGCCAGCCCTTGGTCAATGTAGGGCAGAGGCCATCGGGAAGTATGGACCCATTTGTTGAGCTCCCTAAGGTCAGCGCAGAGTCTCCACTGGCCGTTTGGCTTCAATATTCCCAGCACCGGATTATTGAAAGTGCTGTGGACTGGACGGATTATTCCCCGGGACTCAAGGTTCTTAATTATTTCAGTAAGGGACTCCATGGATGCAAGAGGCAAACGATATTGCTTCACAAACACTGGAGTCATTCCAGGGTCCGTGGGAATTGTTGTTGTGTGGATGTCGGTGCGACCACAGTCATATGAGTCTACCGCAAAGAGAACTTGGAAATCCAAGAAAACTTGTTTCAATTTTTGCTTCTGTTCCAGAGTCACACAGGCATCAGCTAGGTTGACTCTTTCTTCCACCATCTGCCTGAAGCCTGGAAAGACTTCTGGTTTGGCTATCTCAGCGGCCTCCTCCAGCTGGTTGGAGAAGTCCCTGGTCAGAGTGCTGATTTGGACTGGAGGCTTCAGGTGGGAAAGGCAGCCCTCATGGACCTGGAAAATCACCTCATGCCTCACGAAGTCGCAGGTCACATCTTCCTTACCATAAGGGCAAGAAGTGTACACCAGGAAGTTCCCCCCATGCCGGGTGAAAATCCTGTCTGGTGTTGTATTGTCCTCACTGTCACTGTTAAAACAGTCCTTGGGGATTGGTCCTAACAGTTCATTTCCTAAATCAATGGAGATATGTCGGTCATCAACCGCCATTCCAATAATGGTGCCTGCGGCTAGAGTAATACTCTTTAAGTCGCTGTTATCCACCTCTATTGGAATGGTGTCATGTTCTATGTTGACTAATGGTGTTGGGTTTACCCCTAACCCTTGTTGTTGGAGAGAAGCATTTAGATGAATATACGCATCAGGGTTTTTCAATTTTTGTCCTCTTTTAACTTTCACTTCCAGGGAGAATTGTCGGGTCCTTTCTGGGATGGTGACTTCCTCTTTAATCTGAATTTCAACTGCATAAGGTAGCAATTGAGCTGACCTAAATGCTTTTTCTGAATCATCAGAGCCCATGGGATTATCCGCTAATCGGGACCAAGCTTTGAAGTTTATTAGGTCCAAATTAATGGCAAAGCGATTGAGAATGTCACTGCCTAAGTAAAAGGCGGCAGCGACGTCTCGCACGACCCAACAATTATGGACTATGCTCTTGTTGCCAATGGAGACTTTGAGCATACACCTGCTTGGCAGGAGATGTTTGGAATTGGGTGCTTCCAGGTCCATTTCCCATTTGTCTATCAGTTTGAATGTGGGAATGGCTGGATCTTTTGGGAGTTGGCAGAACATGGCTTCGCTGATGAAGCTCTCACCATTGTTCACACACACTCGAGCGAGAACAGAGTCCTTCCCATCATTTAACTGAACAGGGATGAACTGATCTCCAATTTGCTGAATATCAGCCAGGCTCTGAGCTGATTTCACATCTTTCTGGACTATAGGAGTGGGAGTGTCTGATTGTGGATTGGTAAAGAATTTCAGAGTGTTTCCTTCCAGTGTGGAATACCACCTTAAACTGGAAGGAAGGTTGATTTTCAGAAATAGAGAGGACCCCCCACCACCAGTCTGTTGTCCTACTGCTATTACTGTCATGTCTGGAATTTGGTTGTTCTGGAAGTGAAATTCTACTTGGTCTGATTTTACTTCAACCATGTGGCAGGTGCCGTTTAAACTAACATGGTTGACACTCTGTTTTAATTTTATTGGTCGGCTAGTCTGGGTCCAGAGGACCTTGTTTACGCAATCTATTAGGGGTGACAACCTTCTCAGGAGGTCATTCCCTAGTAAACAAGGGGTGCCCTCTGGAGTCACTACTATGACCGGGTGTTTCACCTTGTGTCCCCCAATTTTGATGTCCAAATCTGCAGTCCCCTCGACAGGAATTTCCTTCCCGTCAAAGTTCTGCAGTTGTCCAGGAAGAGAGGTGAGAGGAATACAGTAATTCTCCCCCCTTCCTGCATTTAGTTCATCAAAGGCCCTTTTGGACAGAAGGGTAGCTTGGGATCCAGTGTCCACCAGTGCCAAAATTGTACCCTGCCCCTGTACTTGTACCGGGGCATAGTATCTTCCCTCCTTCTCCTCAAGGGGGCACAGATAATGCACATTTTTGGACAACTGGTGGGCTAATTTTCTGGTTTTGGACATTGCTAGTGAAGAGATTTAGGCAGAATTCTGTGGAGAGCCTTGGGAATCTTAAAGGAAAAGTTGGCAACTGGAAATGGTTTCGGGTTCTGAGCTGCCCCCCCCTTTTTGGAGGCAGTCATCAGGAGGGGTTTGAACCAGGGGTTTTTGGTTTTGTTGGTTCTGGGATAGGATGATGGGTGGCGACAGCTCAATACCCACATCCACCCAGTCTGGATTGGAATCTCTTGGGACCCATTTTTCCTTGGAGGAGTTCCCCCATCTCTGAAGGAGAAGATCCTTTTCCCAGGGTCCTCTGAGGATCCCCCTCCCTCAAATTGGAAGACCTGTACCTCCTCCACAAAGTGGGTCTGTTTGGGTCCTTTGTTTCTCCTACCTCCTCCCTGCCCTTGGGTGGCAGACTTTCAGGGGTAGGAGATTGTGTTTCCGGTTCCTGGTTTTCCAGGGGCTGTTTACAAGTTGGGAAGGAAGCTTCCTCCAAGGCTTTACACCCCCCTTCCCCTTGTGCCTCCTCCCTGGGAACCGGTGGGTTATCGGGGTGCTGCCCCGTCATTGTTCTGGAGCACCAGGTCCAGAGTTTGGACTCTGAGGGTGCTCATCTCATCTCTGAGGGTGCGCATGCTCATCTGAGGGTTCTATTGAGCCCTCAGTATGTGACCCAGATCCCGCGCCATATTTTGGACCTAGCGCTCAAGTAGGGAAGCCCGCTCTGGTTGATACAGGGTTCTGTTTTCTCCCCTGGTCTGATCCCGGGAAGGGTAGCTATCCCTTCTCTGGTAATACCCTGGGTTGGGAAGATTTGGGTACCCCTCCACCCTTGGCCTCCCCTCTCCCAGATTAGGTGGTGTGGGCTCAGGGAATTGGGGAAAGAAGGATGGATGAGTTTGGGGCTGGAGACCTTGTGGATACCTGGGGAAAAGGTTTGGCCCAGGGTTTGGTGAATTTCTGCCCTCCTGTGGGAAGTTCTCTGGGTTAGGTGCTTGACTGGATCCCCCCCCCTTGGGCTGGAGGAGTCCACACATAACCCAGGATGGGTTGGTTTCCCTTGTAGCGGGGACTTACATAATCAGGGGAGCGAGGGACCCCATTTGTGGGACTACCTTCTTGACTCCCTGTCTGTGACTGGCCCGAGGGCCTTCTGGTGTTAGAGTTATTCTGCGCAGGCAGGTTTTTAGGCCCCCCCATCTCCAAATCTAAAACGGGGGCAACCTTTACCTCCGCCACCTTGGCAACAGCAGGGGTGCTGTTGGTTTTGGGGTTTTTCTGCGCATTACTTTTTATTTT
Source organism: Ambystoma mexicanum (assembly GCF_040938575.1). Lineage (NCBI taxonomy): Eukaryota > Metazoa > Chordata > Amphibia > Caudata > Ambystomatidae > Ambystoma > Ambystoma mexicanum. The sequence goes on along the minus strand of NC_090922.1, from coordinate 440,470,052 downwards.
CTATGGGCTTCTGCACCTTATAGATCCGGGTGGCTTGCTCAATGACCCAGTCTAAAGATCTTTTCTCGTGAAAATCTCTCACGAGCTGGGTCATTAAGTACTTGGGAAGAGCATGGAAAACTGTGTTGATGAATTCTCTGCTGTCCGTGCACACCCTTCTGGTGGTCTGCGCAAAGGCACGCTTCAATTCTTGCATAAATTCTTGTGGGGCCTGATCCTCCCCACATTGCAAATTGTAGGCTGCCTTGCGAGCCTCTTGGGGATTCCTATGTACAGAAAAATGTTTCAAGATGGCCGCCCTATATGTGGACCATCTTGAATGGTTTTGGTCCTCCAGCCCCGCAAAGAAACTGGACTATTCAGGGGAGAAGGTCCATTTGACGTACTGGATGCAGCTACTGCTGTCCTTCAAATGGAAAGTCTGCATCATTTGCTCATAGAGCTCCAAGTGTTCCCAAACAGAATACTTGGCGTTCTTATGATAAGGCGTGATGACACTCCTGATTGCCTTAATCTGTTTTAAGGGGTCCTTAAGCAAGGCCCTTTTCACCTTATTGGCCTTTTTGGTTCGGGTAACCCTGGTCCATTCATCCTCTGATTCAGAAGCACTGCTCCCAGAGGTGCCCGTCTGATCTTCCAGGTTTTCCCGGATTCTGCGAGCCTGGGAATAGCTGGCAGAATGTGGGGACCTGGTCTCCTGTGTCCTGTGACGCTCAGAGGAGTCTTCAGATCCCTCCTTGCTACCAGGATTTGATGGGTACCCCCCCTAGTGACCTAACTGGGCAGAGGATTTTAGGCTGCCCTTAGGGGGCCTAATATCCTCAGGTTCCCCACTAAATTGCACTGTACTTAGGTGCCCATACCCAGGTGCCCGCCCATCCATTCCTGGGTGGTACTGGCCTATGAGCCCCATACAATTTGCTGAATAGTAATCTGCCATTCCTGTGGCCCTGTGCTCATGCGCACCTGGGGACATGGGGGTGGCAGAGTACAGGGACTGAGAGAGATGAAGGCCTCTGGTACTAGGGCTTCTGAGGTTATGCTCAGTTGTTTCCCTTTCCCAGCGAACTTCATCTCTGTCAGCCCCTGCTCCCTGTTGCAATGCACGGGCCTGCACTTTCAGTTCCTCAGTTAAGGCCTTACTAGACGCTATCAGTCTCTCCTGCATGGCTACCTGTTGCTGGAGCTATCATTGTGCTGACAGAGAGCTTCATTATCTCTCTCTGCCTCCTGATTGGTCCTGGAGTACTGGGCCAGTCTCTGCTGCAGGAGGGTTACCTCCTGAGTCCCATCCCTACTGGCCTGCTCCTTTCGTGCCAGAGCCTCCTCCACCCTCCTGGTGTGATCTAGCAAGCCCTGATGCTCTTTTTGGAGGTCACCCAGCCCCTGGAGGGCCAAGTGATTTTCTTAAATTTTTCTTTTTAAATGGCAGACTTCCAGGCCTAAGGTATCCCTTTCCTGACCAAGAGCCTGCATTTGTGATGCCAGGTCGTCCCTCTGCCTTTGAAAGGCACCAGCTTTCTGGCGTTCTTCAACAAACTCTGCCTGGGTATCCAGGTCTTTCAAAATCAATTTATTGCTTTCCTCTTTCTCTCTGTCTAGTTGGATTTGCAGGGTGGCTACCTGCTCTGTGCATGCCCTGTTGAAATTGATCTGTTGCTCCAGCTTTTTCTGGCTCTGCAGTAAGGAGTCCAAACTGTCTTGGTGCTCCTTCTGCAAAGCCAGAATTCTGGTATCCTGGTCTGTCTTTTCCTGTTGCAGTATATCCATGTCCTCTTTTATTTTAATGATATACTGCCTGCTATCATTTTTTGACTCCTGGCTCCTCTGCACAGAAGAGACCAGGTCAGATTGGGCCTTCTCTAATGCCAACAGTTGCCTACTTGCCAAATCTTGGCCTTCAGCACATTTGTCCTGCATGGCTCCCATATATAGATACAAATATTCCGCTATCCTAACCATTTGTCGTGTTCATCTTTAGCTTTAGGAGCCATGTATAGTTCGCTCAGGGCCACATGTAAGGGACCCTGATCTCTCCAGATATCTAACCCAGTTGCAGTGACCTGTTGTGTGATCGCCTGCAACCACAAATCCTGGCCCTGCTCAGTCCATTCACCTCTCACAAATAGCTTATGTAAGAAGTGCTCTCTGGCTATTTTGATGTCTACCAGTGTCGTCATTCTGGAATTTGAGTTCCTTCCTGACTTACAGAAGTTTGTATTTTATTTTGCAAAACAGACCGTTTCCTTAGAGAGTTCCTTTGAGGAGTGCTTTCACAGTGTAAAACAGCGTGGCGATCTAACCGGATATGTGTATCCAGTCAGTTGGCACACTGTATTAAGCTGCACAAGTGGTAAATCTAATCCAGAATCTCCGGCTACGATCTCCCACTTTGTAAGCAGATTCAATTCAACACTACAGCTAAGTCGATGCCTAGTCTGGGATGCTGAGGGAAACCCTTATTGATATATTTTTATGTCCAGTTCGTTTACTCTGGATGACAACCCTTAAATAACACCGCTCTCTTAGAATCACCCTGTCCCCACTCAGCCAAGAAGTAGGTTTGTTTTGCAAATTAAAAGGTTTCTTTGACAATTAAACAATATATATATATAAATCACACGTTTATAATAAATTAATGTTTGATAGCACACTTGTGAAGATGATAGTGATCAACAATGGATAATGTTACAGTGGTACACTCTTTTTGGTGGCTTAGAAGTGATATAGGGATGATAAAGTAGCTGAGAATCCTTTTATGGCTTCAAGGACAATGCAATGATGAATGAGAATGCAGTACAGAAAATAAACTTGATATGACTTCAACAAAAGACAATGTGATCACTTTTTCTTGAACAATTCACTCCCCCACTATGCAATGTAAGGAGATGAAAAGGAGAGCATACAGTTCTCAGGAATGCAAACAATATAATTCAGTTCCTCCCTAGCAAGCTTAGAGGAAACAGGTAGGAGTTTTAAACACAGGCAAGATACTTTGATGTGGTTGCAATTAAGTGAAAAATATGCTAAAAAGGCTTTTAATTTCCTATAGGTTCAGGGTGGATGACAGCTACTTAAATTAATTCAGGATCACTTTAGCAATGCTCTATGAATGATTGTCAGGTTGCACACGAATTTCAGCAAGGAAAGCAAGGACAAGTATTTTTACACGTGGCTGAAATTAAGCAAAATGTCAAATCGCGGCAAATTTAGTCGCGTGCGTCGAGCACAATTACAGAGGGACTATAAGGAGTAGGAAGTCGGTTCTAGGCTCGTTGGAAAGCTTACACTCTTAGCTTCAAGGTGACAGTTAAAAATCGCTCCGAGCATAAACAGTTCCGGAGATACGGCCGATTTAGTAAAGGTAGTTTTTCGGATTTGAAATTTTAAAGCTCAGAATGACAGATGACAGTTTTCAGTTTTAAAAATGACAGAAAGACATGATTTTAGGAGGCAGTTCTAATAGGCTAAAATAGTTTGGATTCGATTATTTTAAACTAAGAGATTGGTTTTGGCACAGTGCTAGCTGGGTACTCACACTAGATTTTGGACAGGAATGCGACTTCGTCACCGATCGGGTCAGGATTGGCTGGATTTCTGCTAGCAGTTCTTCACAGCGATATGGTCTCTGGTTCTCTCTGCTTCCGGATACAGCACTGCTTTCTGGATACTGCTACAGGTTCTTGCAAAAGTTCTTGGCAAAGAATTCAAACAGCTCGCCCGGCTGTTGAATAGTTTGGTTGGTTTTGAGGCCTGCTGAAGAGGATTCAGCTTGTGGATTCAGGCCTCTCTGCTACAAATTCTGGAGTTAATTTCTGGTCTCTGGAGATTGATGGATTTGAAGTCTGGATCTCTGGATGTGAAGTCTGAAGTCTCCCGGCAAAGCGTCCCGCAAGAAAGTGGAAAGTGAATGTCTCTACCTGGGTTTCATTGGCTCTTTTTATGTGTTTTGAAAATGGGTGTGTGCCTGGGCCTAGCTAAGCCTGTCCCTCTCACTTATCATTGGCCAAGCTTTCCTCTCTCCCTTGATTGGGGGAAAAAATTGAGTGTCAGAGTGATGCTGGAGGTTTTATGGTCAGAGGAACCTCCCCTAGTCAAATTGCACACAAATCTATTTCTGACCCAAATACATATTTATCTATGTACCATTTTTCTAATATTATAGGTCCAGTTAACATATTTTCTGTAGCACCAAACCATCCGATCCCTGTCTTTGTACGATGTTGTGTCCACTTATGACAGAATTCTCCCCTTTTCATCCAGATAACGACCTCTAAACCTTTCCAGATTTTACACAAATGTGCACCAGGGATATGGGTTTCAGATGATAAAGTGTCAGATTTTTAACATGCATACATTTGGAGTAACAACCTTTTTTTCCGCTACTATCCCCAAGAACATACCACAGGGTCCTAACACCTCTTAAAATGTGCACAGAAAAATCACAAGAATGATGATGTTATTTATATAATTTTTACAAGTCCACACTGTGAATTATCCATCTTTTTAAAATCATGCTCTGGCCCCAAAGGGGTGTGGTTTTCCAAAGCACATGATGGAATTTCTGGTTTATCCACTTCCGCCAAACTCAGCTTGCTCTCACAGGCACTGCCCTCCCAGTTTCTCCCAAGAGGAAGCCATTTTACGACCCCCCCAATATAACATTTGCCTGAGCCAGGGACAGTGTTTTGTTTAGTTTCCTGTAGTCCCAGGTGCTCCTCCCCTAATCCAATCAGAGAGGTGTCATCTCCTTTTGGCAGGGGCAGCAGAATGCAGCCAGGCCTAGGAACAGTTGTTGAGCCAGTTCTACTCATGTCGGGGGGAGTTGTCAGGCAGAATTCAGCTAAATGTCACTTTAGTTCCCAGTTTTCTACATTCAAATCCAACTTACAATTTTTGCACATGCAGCTAGAATGCTGATTCTAAGTTCAAAACTATGACATTTAAATAATTGCAACCTATGTGACACTCACAAGTAGGTCACTCATTTGTTCTAAACATTTCGATTTCAGTGTCTTTAAATGCAAATTCACTTAAGCCACTGACATCCCCAGCTATTTTTTATATATACATTAAATAATTACTTCCTTCAAATCATTTCAGAATATAGTTTTACATTGTATCCACCACTTAGCAAGTCTTTCCTTGGCCTGGTTTGGGTTCATTTGTTCAGTTTTACACAAAAGTCTGGTGGTTTTAAAACGCGGACTTTCTGATAGTGGGGAGCACCAGTATTGCATCCATTTTTGACATTAAGAAAATGAATTCCCCACAGTTCTGCGTTGCTTTTGGCAATCAGCATTGCCATTCCCAATGGTTTCAGGCTACTGTGTGTGTAGCCCAATGGTGGTTTTAGGCAGTGCCCTCCTGTGCTCACAACAGAGGCAAAAATGGGTGGCAGCCTATTCTTCATGTTTTCCCTGTGAACTCTCTGGGGAGTTCTGGACATCATGATGTTTTCAATGCCAGTAATGCAGTTTTATGGTAGGGCTTGGATGCATGGGTAAAAACATCCCACAAGCCCCCCCTCTTGCGATGGCCATTCTGAATTTTCACTGATGGAACTTGCAAGATCTGGGATGTTCGCCTCATCTTCTTCCAATTCCGTAGATTGCACAGTTCAGCATCTTTTCCTCCATCCAGTTGGATCGATCGGTTCTCCTCGCTGGTCCTGATGGGAATATTGGGCTGTACCCCGGGCCCCTCGGATCTTTGTTCCCGGTCCCCAGTCGTCCTCCTTGGTCAGTCTCCATGGTTTCATCTCTCCTAGGATGATAAAGCAAAAGCATTTTTCCACCACTATTGATATAGTGGGGCGTCATATACATTTTATAAATCAGGATACATTTTTCAGTCTTGTTTTAAAAACAAGATATAACAGGAAACATTTTCTTTCCAGAATCATCATATTTTAGCGACTATATGTGGGATATTTTAGGGTTGGAACTGAATTACTCTGGAGTGGCCCCCTCTGGGATTCCAGAGGATTCCACCAGTTGCTGCAGAGTGTGCCTGGGATGGCAACACTTTAGCTGATTTATATGTACCCACTTGTCTTCCCCTTCCGCCAGACTACCTTTGGGGATGCGGATCTTATAGGCTACAGGGGAGATTTTGTCTATAATTTCAAACGGTCCCTTCCATGTAGGCAAACGTTTTCGCTGTTTGGCCTGGTTTCTTTGGAAATTGTATAGATAAACCCGGTCTCCCACATTATATTCCTTCCTGGTGGTCTTCAGGTCGTAGTGGGTCTTCATGCTATCAGCTGATCTTTCTAGATTCCGCTGAGCATAGGCAAAAGCATGTTGGAGGTGTTTCCTTAAATTCTCCACATACTCATGAGTTGTGGAGGCATTTATCAGTGTCTGCTCTTGGGTCCTGTAGAGCAAATGCTGGGGAAGCACCATCTTGCGTCCGGTCATCAACTCAAATGGTGACATTTTAGTTGCAGATGAAGGGGTAGATCTGATGGCCATTAGGACCAGAGGTAATCGGATATCCCAACTTGGCCCAGAATCTGCCACAAACTTTTTTAATATGCTCACAATGGTTCAGTTGTATCTCTCTACTGCTCCAGAAGAAGCTGGCCGGTAAGCAATATGTAGCTTCCTTTTGACCCCCAGTATCTCCCACATCTTTATCATTACCATGCTGGTGAAATGGCTACCTCTGTCTGACTCAATCCTTTGAGGTAGACCAAAACGGGAAAAGATGTGGTTAATCATCAGGGCAGCTGCTGTTTCTGCGTTGCAGTTTGGGGCCGGGAGACATTCCACCCACTTGGTAAACAAGCATGTAACCGTCAACATGTACTTGTTTCCTCTGGACGAGCCAATCACAGGGCCTACAAAGTCGATTTGCACATCTGACCATGGCAGTGTCATCCCCCTCTTTTGGAGTGGCGCCCGGTGTGTGAGGGATGTTGGCTGAAATTGTGCACACACAAGACACCCCTTCAAGTATTGGTCGAGGTCCTGCCCCATGTGTGGCCAGTATGCAACCTTTCAAGATCTCAAGTGTTGTATGAAACCCCCTATGACCGGTGGTGGCTGCATCATGGGCGTGACTTAACATTAGGCTTCGGAATGAGGTAGGAACCACCCACTGATCATGGCCAGCTTGGGATTTCCTTACCAACAAACCGTCTTGGATTCAGAACCTTTTTGGACATTTCATCAACACTCTTAGGTCCTCTTTCCCAATGTAATCGGTATCCGTCAGGGGAAAGTTCACAGGGTCCTCAATGTGTTGGTAAAACTTACCAATTATTGGATCCCCCTTTTGAGCCGTAATTAAAGCAGCATCAGGGGTCTCCTTACTCCATTGTGCAGTTGAAAGATCATTTTGAGCATTTGTCTGGGACCTAGTGATAGCAGTGACCTGGATTTCCCCCAACAGGGACTCTATTTCTATTAGATCCCCTTGGATTGGCCCCGGTTTTGGCCAGCTGATCAGCTAAGTCATTTCCAGTTTTGTCTGGTCCCTCTACTTTGGAATGACCCTTGATCTTTTTCCAGTAGATGGTCATCCCATTCGAGTTGACCAGGTCATCAATGTTTTGAATTAACTTCCCATGTTTCAAAGGTTTGTTATTAGCACATAGCATGCCTCTGGTTTTCCAGTTAACCAGGTGCTCCACGAACCCGTTCCGTACATAATCCGAATCTGTGATTATGACCAGTTTGTGGAGTTGATGTTGGACGGCAGTGAGGATGGCCTGATGCACAGCCATCAATTCTGCCACCTGACTACTTCGGGGACCAATTTTGTATCCAGCGGAGGGTTCTGGAAACTCATTCACCCATGAATTCCCTACGCCAGCCACCAGTTCTATCTCCCCGTTGTTGTCAACATGGTAAGAGCATCCATCCACATAGACAGTGGGCATTCCCTCACACTTGTCTTCTTCAAAGACTTTGTGTAGGGAATTAAGGTATGCCTCCATGTTGTCCTTGATTTTTAGACTTTCGTCCTCGAGACAGTTTTCTCTGGCACAATCATGCAAGTCAGCCAGACCTTGCGCGAGGGGACTCTTCTTGTTTTGGCCATATCTGACCTCCACAGGAAAGTCTTGCATTGACAGAATCCAGGAAGTAATTCGGGAATTACTCACATTTCTGGCCCGGATTCTGTCACTCTGGAGATATTGCAGAGGCTGGTTTGGAGTCTCCACTATGATGTGTTCCCCCTGGATAAACGGGCGGAAATTCTTCAATGCCCACACCGTTGCCAGGAGTGCTTTCTCACAATTGTTGAATTTTTCCTCCACAGAGGATAAAGTTTTGCTTGCATAGAAGATTACTTTATTGACCTTGTCATGCTTTTGGTATAATACTGCCGTCAAGCACGTATTAGAGAACCCTGTCTACAGGAAGAACTCCTTGTTTCTGACAGGGTAAGCTAGGCAGGGCGCTTGTGAGAGGCTTCTTTTGAGTTGTCTTACTGCCTCGGCTTGTTCTGGACCCCATTCCCACTTGACCTCCCCTTCAGGAGATGAATCAGGGGTATAGTGATCTCTGCGCAGCCCTCAATGAACTTTCTGCTGTAATTAGTCAGTCCAAGGAGGCTCCTTAGTTCCCGCAGAGTTGTGGGGTCTTTCAGTTTCTGAAGTGCTTCCACTTTCTTTTCTTGGGGACAGAGACCCTGAGGAGTAATCTCATGCCCCAAGAAATTAACACGGGTTCTACACCACTGTGCTTTCTGAAAGGAAAGTTTTGCTCCGGCGGCCCTCAACTGTGTCAGAACATAACGGATCTCCACTATGTGTTCTTCCACAGATGAACTTTTGATGAGGACATCATCTACATAAGCCAGATTACCCCTCGCACCCAGGTCGGGCATGGCCTTATGTAGGAAAATGTTAAATTCATTGCCGGAGTTGAGGTATCCGAAGGGAGTCCGTGTCCATGTGTACTGCTGGCCCCCAAAGGTAAAAGCCAGTTTGTATTGGTCCTCCCTACTGACAGGCACTGTCCAGTATCCATTGGTCAGTCTATTGCAGTGAATACCTGTAACCCCTGGATCTGGGCCAGCCCTTGGTCAATGTAGGGCAGAGGCCATCGGGAAGTATGGACCCGTTTGTTGAGCTCCCTAAGGTCAGCGCAGAGTCTCCACTGGCCATTTGGCTTCAATATTCCCAGCACCGGATTATTGAAAGTGCTGTGGACTGGACGGATTATTCCCCGGAACTCAAGGTTCTTAATTATTTCATTAAGGGACTCCATGGATGCAAGAGGCAAACGATATTGCTTCACAAACACTGGAGTCATTCCAGGGTCCGTGGGAATTGTTGTTGTGTGGATGTCGGTGCGACCACAGTCGTATGAGTCTACCGCAAAGAGAACTTGGAAATCCAAGAAAACTTGTTTCAATTTTTGCTTCTGTTCCAGAGTCACACAGGCATCAGCTAGGTTGACTCTTTCTTCCACCATCTGCCTGAAGCCTGGAAAGACTTCTGGTTTGGCTATATCAGCGGCCTCCTCCAGCTGGTTCGAGAAGTCCTTGGTCAGAGTGCTGATTTGGACTGGAGGCTTCAGGTGGTAAAGGCAGCCCTCATGGACCTGGAAAATCACCTCATGCCTCCTGAAGTCACAAGTCACATCTTCCTTACCATAAGGGCAAGAAGTGTACACCAGGAAGTTCCCCCCATGCCGGGTGAAAATCCTGTCTGGTGTTGTATTGTCCTCACTGTCACTGTTAAAACAGTCCTTGGGGATTGGTCCTAACAGTTCATTTCCTAAATCAATGGAGATATGTCGGTCATCAACCGCCATTCCAATAATGGTGCCTGCGGCTAGAGTAATACTCTTTAAGTCGCTGTTATCCACCTCTATTGGAATGGTGTCATGTTCTATGTTGACTAATGGTGTTGGGTTTACCCCTAACCCTTGTTGTTGGAGAGAAGCATTTAGATGAATATACGCATCAGGGTTTTTCAATTTTTGTCCTCTTTTAACTTTCACTTCCAGGGAGAATTGTCGGGTCCTTTCTGGGATGGTGACTTCCTCTTTAATCTGAATTTCAACTGCATAAGGTAGCAATTGAGCTGACCTAAATGCTTTTTCTGAATCATCAAAGCCCATGGGATTATCCGCTAATCGGGACCAAGCTTTGAAGTTTATTAGGTCCAAATTAATGGCAAAGCGATTGAGAATGTCACTGCCTAAGTAAAAGGCGGCAGTGACGTCTCGCACGACCCAACTATTATGGACTATGCTCTTGTTGCCAATGGAGACTTTGAGCATACACCTGCTTGGCAGGAGATGTTTGGAATTGGGTGCTTCCAGGTCCATTTCCCATTTGTCTATCAGTTTGAATGTGGGAATGGCTGGATCTTTTGGGAGTTGGCAGAACATGGCTTCGCTGATGAAGCTCTCACCATTGTTCACACACACTCGAGCGAGAACAGAGTCCTTCCCATCATTTAACTGAACAGGGATGAACAACTGATCTCCAATTTGCTGAATATCAGCCAGGCTCTGAGCTGATTTCACATCTTTCTGGACTATAGGAGTGGGAGTGTCTGATTGTGGATTGGTAAAGAATTTCAGAGTGTTTCCTTCCAGTGTGGAATACCACCTTAAACTGGAAGGAAGGTTGATTTTCAGAAATAGAGAGGACCCCCCACCACCAGTCTGTTGTCCTACTGCTATTACTGTCATGTCTGGAATTTGGTTGTTCTGGAAGTGAAATTCTACTTGGTCTGATTTTTATTCAACCATGTGGCAGGTGCCGTTTAAACTAACATGGTTGACACTCTGTTTTAATTTTATTGGTCGGCTAGTCTGGGTCCAGAGGACCTTGTTTACGCAATCTATTAGGGGTGACAACCTTCTCAGGAGGTCTTTCCATAGTAAACAAGGGGTGCCCTCTGGAGTCACTACTATGACCGGGTGTTTCACCTTGTGTCCCCCAATTTTGATGTCCAAATCTGCAGTCCCCTCGACAGGAATTTCCTTCCCGTCAAAGTTCTGCAGTTGTCCAGGAAGAGAGGTGAGAGGAATACAGTAATTCTCCCCCCTTCCTGCATTTAGTTCATCAAAGGCCCTTTTGGACAGAAGGGTAGCTTGGGATCCAGTGTCCACCAGTGCCAAAATTGTACCCTGCCCCTGTACTTGTACCGGGGCATAGTATCTTCCCTCCTTCTCCTCAAGGGGGCACAGATAATGCACATTTTTGGACAACTGGTGGGATAATTTTCTGGTTTTGGACATTGCTAGTGAAGAGATTTGGGCAGAATTCTGTGAAGAGCCTGAGGAATCTTAAAGGAAAAGTTTGCAACTGGAAATGGTTTCGGGTTCTGGGCTGCCCCCCCTTTTTGGAGGCAGTCATCAGGATGGGTTTGACCCTTGGGATTTTGGTATTGTTGGTTCTGGGATAGAATGATGGGCGGCGACAGCTCAATCCCCACATCTACCCAGTCTGTTGATTCGGTTTTAGGTTCCCCTGGTTCCGGTTCTGGGCTGCCCCTGCCTTTTGGGAGGCAGTCACCAGGATGGGTTTGAACCAGGGGTTTTTGGTTTTGTTGGTTCTGGGATAGGATGATGGGCGGCGACAGCTCAATACCCAAATCCACCCAGTCTGGATTGGAATCTCTTGGGACCCATTTTTCCTTGGAGGAGTTCCCCCATCTCTGAAGGAGAAGATCCTTTTCCCAGGGTCCTCTGAGGATACCCCTCCCTCAAATTGGAATACCTGTACCTCCTCCACAAAGTGGATCTGTTTGGGTCCTTTGTTTCTCCTACCTCCTCTCTGCTCCTTGGGTGGCAGACTTTCAGGGGTAGGAGATTTTGTTTCCGGTTCCTGGTTTTCCAGGGGCTGTTTACAAGTTGGGAAGGAAGCTTCCTCCAAGGCTTTACACCCCCCTTCCCCTTGTGCCTCCTCCCTGGGAACCGGTGGGTTATCGGGGTGCTGCCCCCGTCATTGTTCTGGAGCACCAGGTCCAGAGTTTGGGGCATTCTGTGGTGGCATGCTCATCTGAGGGTTCTATTGAGCCCTCAGTATGTGACCCAGATCCCGTGCCATATTTTGGACCTAGCGCTCAAGTAGGGAAACCCGCTCTGGTTGATACGGGGTTCTGTTTTCTCCCCTGGTCTGATCCCGGGAAGGGTAGCTATCCCTTCTCTGGTAATACCCTGGGTTGGGAAGATTTGGGGACCCCTCCACCCTTGGCCTCCCCTCTCCCGGATTAGGTGGTCTGGGCTCAGGGAATTGGGGAAAGAAGGATGGATGAGTTTGGGGCTGGAGACCCTGTGGATACCTGGGGAAAAAGTTCGGCCCAGGGTTTGGTGAATTTCTGCCCTCCTGTGGGAAGTTCTCTGGGTTAGGTGCTTGACTGGATCCCCCCCCTTGGGCTGGAGGAGTCCACACATAACCCAGGATGGGTCGGTTTCCCTTGTAGCGGGGACTTACATAATCAGGGGAGCGAGGGACCCCATTTGTGGAACTACCTTCTTGACTCCCTGTCTGTGACTGGCCCGAGGGCCTTCTGGTGTTAGAGTTATTCTGCACAGGCAGGTTTTTATGCCCCCCCATCTCCAAATCTAAAACGGGGGCAACCTTTACCTCCGCCACCTTGGCAACAGCAGGGGTGCTGTTGGTTTTGGGGTTTTTCTGCGCATTACTTTTTATTTTCTATGGGCTTCTGCAACTCATAGATCCGGGTGGCTTGCTCAATGACCCAGTCTAAAGATCTTTTCTCGTGAAAATCTCTCACGAGCTGGGTCATTAAGTACTTGGAAAGAGCATGGAAATCTGTGTTGATGAATTCTCTGCTGTCCGTGCACACCCTTCTGGTGGTCTGCGCAAAGGCACGCTTCAATTCTTGCATAAATTCTTGTGGGGCCTGATCCTCCCCACATTGCAAATTGTAGGCTGCCTTGCGAGCCTCTTGGGGATTCCTATGTACAGAAAAATGTTTCAAGATGGCCGCCCTATATGTGGACCATCTTGAATGGTTTTGGTCCTCCAGCCCCGCAAAGAAACTGGACTATTCAGGGGAGAAGGTCTATTTGACGTACTGGATGCAGCGACTGCTGTCCTTCAAATGGAAAGTCTGCATCATTTGCTCATAGAGCTCCAAGTGTTCCCAAACAGAATACTTGGCGTTCTTATGATAAGGCGTGATGACACTCCTGATTGCCTTAATCTGTTTTAAGGGGTCCTTAAGCAAGGCCCTTTTCACCTTATTGGCCTTTTTGGTCCATTCATCCTCTGATTCAGAAGCACTGCTCCCAGAGGTGCCCGTCTGATCTTCCAGGTTTTCCCGGATTCTGCGAGCCTAGGAATAGCTGGCAGAATGTGGGGACCTGGTCTCCTGTGTCCTGTGATGCTCAGAGGAGTCTTCAGATCCCTCCTTGCTACCAGGATTTGATGGGTACCCCCCTAGTGACCTAACTGGGCAGAGGTTTTTAGGCGTCCCTTAGGGGGCCTAATTTCCTGGGGTTCCCCACTAAATTGCACTGTACTTAGGTGCCCATACCCGGGTGCCCACCCATCCATTCCTGGGTGGTACTGGCCTATGAGCCCCATACAATTTGCTGAATAGTAATCTGCCATTCCTGTGGCCCTATGCTCATGCACACCTGGGGACATGGGGGTGGCAGAGTACAGGGACTGAGAGAGATGAAGGCCTCTGGTAATAGGGCTTCTGAGGTTATGCACAGGTGTTTCCCTTTCCCAGCGAACTTCATCTCTGTCAGCCCCTGCTCCCTGTTGCAATGCAAGAGCCTGTGCTTTCAGTTCCTCAGTTAAGGCCTTACTAGTCTCTATCAGTCTCTCCTGCATGGCTGCCTGTTGCTGGAGCCTATCATTGTGCTGACAGAGAGCTTCATTATCTCTCTCTGCCTCCTGATTGGTCCTGGAGTACTGGGCCAGTCTCTGCTGCAGGAGGGTTACCTCCTGAGTCCCAGCCCTACTGGCCTGCTCCTTTCGTGCCAGAGCCTCCTCCACCCTCCTGGTGTGATCTAGCAAGCCCTGATGCTCTTTTTGGAGGTCACCCAGCCCCTGGAGGGCCAAGTGATTTTCTTAAAGTTTTCTTTTTAAATGGCAGACTTCCTGGCCTAAGGTATCCCTTTCCTGACCAAGAGCCTGCATTTGTGACGTCAGGTCGTCCCTCTGCCTTTGAAAGGCACCAGCTTTCTAGCGTTCTTCAACACACTCTGCCTGGGTATCCAGGTCTTTCAAAATCAATTTATTGCTTTCCTCTTTCTCTCTGTCTAGTTGGATTTGCAGGATGGCTACCTGCTCTGTGCATGCCCTGTTGAAATTGATCTGTTGCTCCAGCTTTTTCTGGCTCTGCAGTAAGGAGTCCAAACTGTCTTGGTGCTCCTTCTGCAAAGCCAGAATTCTGGTATCCTGGTCTGTCTTTTCCTGTTGCAGTATATCCATGTCCTCTTTTATTTTAATGATATACTGCCTGCTATCATTTTTTGACTCCTGGCTCCTCTGCACAGAAGAGACCAGGTCAGATTGGGCCTTCTCTAATGCCAACAGTTGCCTACTTGCCAAATCTTGGCCTTCAGCACATTTGTCCTGCATGGCTCCCATATATAGATACAAATATTCCGCTATCCTAACCATCTTGTCGTGTTCATCTTTAGCTTTAGGAGCCATGTATAGTTCGCTCAGGGCCACATGTAACGGACCTTGATCTCTCCAGGTATCTAACCCAGTTGCAGTGACCTGTTGTGTGATCGCCTGCAACCACGAATCCTGGCCCTGCTCAGTCCATTCACCTCTCACAAATAGGTTATGTAAGAAGTGCTATCTGGCTATTTTGATGTCTACCAGTGTCGTCATTCTGGAATTTGAGTTCCTTCCTGACTTACAGAAGTTTGTATTTTATTTTGCAAAACAGACCGTTTCCTTAGAGCGTTCCTTTGAGGAGTGCTTTCACAGTGTAAAACAGCGTGGTGATCTAACCGGATATGTGTATCCAGTCAGTCGGCACACTGTATTAAGCTGCACAAGTGGTAAATCTAATCCAGAATCTCCGGCTACGAGCCCCCACTTTGTAAGCAGATTCAATTCAACACTACAGCTAAGTCAATGCCTAGTCTGGGATGCTGAGGGAAACCCTTATTGATATATTTTTATGTCCAGTTCGTTTACTCTGGATGACAACCCTTAAATAACACCCCTCTCTTAGAATCTCCCTGACCCCACTCAGCCAAGAAGTAGGTTTGTTTTGCAAATTAAAAGGTTTCTTTGACAATTAAACAATATATATATATATATATATATATATATATATATATATATATATATATATATATATATATCACACGTTTTTAATAAATTAATGTTTGATAGCACACTTGTGAAGATGATAGTGATGAACAATGGATACTGTTACAGTGGTACACTCTTTTTGATAGCTTAGAAGTGATATAGAGAGGATAAAGTAGCTGAGAATGCTTTTATGGCTTCAAGGACAATGCAATGATGAATGAAAATGCAGTACAGAAAATAAACGTGATATGACTTCAACAAAAGACAATGTGATCACTTTTTCTTGAACAATTCACTCCCCCGCTATGCAATGTAAGGAGATGAAAAGGAGAGCATACAGTTCTCAGGAATGCAAACAATATAATTCAGTTCCCCCTAGCAAGCTTAGAGGAAACAGGTAGGAGTTTTAAACACAGGCAAGATACTTTGATGTGGTTGCAATTAAGTGAAAAATATGCTAAAAAGGCTTTTAATTCCCTATAGGTTCAGGGTGGATGACAGCTACTTAAATTAATTCAGGATCACTTTAGCAATGCTCTATGAATGATTGTCAGGTTGCACACGAATTTCAGCAAGGAAAGCAAGGACAAGTATTTTTACACGTGGCTGAAATTAAGCAAAATGTCAAATCGCAGCAAATTTAGTCGTTTGTGTCGAGCGCAATTATGGAGGCACTATAAGGAGTAGGAAGTCCGTTCTTGGCTCGTTGGAAAGCTTAGAATCTTAGCTTTAAGATGATAGTTAAAACTCGCTCATAGCCCAAACAGTTCCGGAGATACGGCCGATTTAGTAAAGGTAGTTTTTCGGATTTGAAATTTTAAAGCTCAGAATGACAGATGACAGTTTTCAGTTCTAAAAATGACAGAAAGACACGATTTTAGGAGACAGTTCTAATAGGCTAAAATAGTTTGGATTCGATTATTTTAAACTAAGAGATTGGTTTTGGCACAGTGCTAGCTGGGTACTCACACTAGATTTTGGACAGGAATGCGACTTCGTCACCGATCGGGTCAGAATTGGCTGGACTTCTGCTAGCAGTTCTTCAAAGCGATCTGGTCTCTGGTTCTCTCTGGTTCCAGATACAGCACTGCTTTCTGGATACTGCTACAGGTACTTGCAAAAGTTCTTGGCAAAGAATTCAAACAGCTCGCCCGGCTGTTGAATAATTTGGTTGGTTTTGAGGCCTGCTGAAGAGGATTCAGCTTGTGGATTCAGGCCCTCTGCTACAAATTCTGCAGTTAATTTCTGGTCTCTGGAGATTGATGGATTTGAAGTCTGTATCTCTGGATGTGAAGTCTGAAGTCTCCCGGCAAAGCGTCCTGCAAGAAAGTGGAAAGTGAATGTCTCTACCTGGGTTTCAGTGGCTCTTTTTATGTGTTTTGAAAATGGGTGTGTACCTGGGCCTAGCTAGGCCTGCCCCTCTCACTTATCATTGGCCAAGCTTTCCTCTCTCCCTTGATTGGGGGAAAGAAATGGAATGTCAGAGTGATGCTGTAGGTTTTATGGTCAGAGGAACCTCCCCTAGTCAAATTGCACACAAATCTATTTCTGACCCGAATACTTATTTATCTATGTACCATTTTTCTAATATTATAGGTCCAGTTAACATATTTTCTCTAGCACCAAACCATCTGACCCCTGTCTTTGTACGATGTCGTGTCCACTTATGACAGAATTCTCCCCTTTTCATCCAGATAACGACCTCTAAACCTTTCCAGATTTTACACAAATGTGCACCAGGGATATGGGTTTCAGATGATAAAGTGTCAGATTTTTAACATGCATACATTTGGAGTAACAACGTTTTTTTCCGCTACTATCCCCAAGAACATACCACAGGGTCCCAACACATCTTAAAATGTGCACAGAAAAATCACAAGAATGATGATGTTATTTATATAATTTTTACAAGTCCGCACTGTGAATTATCCATCTTTTTAAAATCATGCTCTGGCCCCAAAGGGGAGTGGTTTTCCAAAGCACATGGTGTAATTTCTGGTTTATCCACTTCCCCCAAGCTCAGCTTGCTCTCACAGGCACTGCCCCTCCCAGTTTCTTCCAAGAGGAAGCCATTTTACGACCCCCCCCCAATATAACATTTGCCTGAGCCAGGGACAGTGCTTTGTTTAGTTTCCTGTAGTCCCCAGGTGTTCCTCCCCTAATCCAATCAGAGAGGTGTCATCTCCTTTTGGCAGGGGCAGCAGAATGCAGCCAGGCCTGGGAAGAGTTGTTGAGCCAGTTCAACTCCTGTCGGGGGTAGTTGTCAGGCAGAATTCAGCTAAATGTCACTTTAGTTCCCAGTTTTCTACATTCAAATCCAACTTACAATTTTTGCACATGCAGCTAGAATGCTGATTCTAAGTTCAAAACTGACATTTAAACAATTGCAACCTATGTGACACTCACAAATAGGTCACTCATTTATTCTAAACATTTCGATTTTAGTGGCTTTAAACCCAAATTCACTTAAGCTGCTGACATCCCCAGCTATTTTTTATACATACATTAAATAATTACTTCCTTCAAGTCATTTCAGAATATAGTTTTACATTGTATCCACCTCTTAGCAAGTCTTTCCTTGGCCTGGTATGGGTTCATTTGTTCAGTTTTACACAAAAGTCTGGTGGTTTTAAAACGCCGGCTTTCTGATAGTGGTGAGCACCAGTATTGCATCCATTTTTGACATTAAGAAAATGAATTCCCCACAGTTCTGGGTTGCTTTTGGCAATCAGCATTCCCATTCCCAATGGTTTCAGGCTACTGTGTGTGTAGCCCAATGGTGGTTTTAGGCAGTGCCCTCCTGTGCTCACAACATAGGCAAAAATGGGTGGCAGCCTATTCTTCATGTTTTCCCCGTGCACTCTGTGGGGAGTTCTGGCCATCATGATGTTTTCAATGCCAGTAATGCACAGTTTTATGGTAGAGCTTGGATGTATAGGTAAAAACATCCCACGGTCCGCGTCACGTGACTGATCACGTGACATTTGCCGAGTATTTATTGAGGCCCGAGCCACCCTTGTGGCGTTAAGCTCATTGGAGTCAAGGCCACTGGCTGTTGTGCGGCTGTTTGGCGCTGGATGCGCGTGCACTCTGGTGATTACAGTAAGAAGAGATAGCTGTGGTCCCCCATTCTGTGTGTTGGCATGACGCCTTGTATCACATAAATTGGGAATGAAAAATAGTACATAAACCGATAATCTCTGTAACCCATATCATTTCTGTCGGGAGATACGTGTGATCAGGACCAGCGAACAGCGGGAGACTGCGGGGCTAGACCCTTTGATCCCAGTCACTTCTTGGCCACTTGCAATGAGTTGCTTCATATCATTTATATTCTGTTTGTAAGTTAAGAAATCTGTTGCAGTGTGAGCGTATTAGTGCAAGCTAAGTCACCCCCATTGTGAGAAGGTTACCGAGGAGGCGAAGCAACAGGTGTGGTTCCTCTGTGGCTTCCTGTGCTCTTTGATTTAAAGAAGAGCAAATCTGTTTTGGCTGTTATGCTGACTAGATCTACGACCTTAGGCATGTATTTAAAAGATCATTCTCCGTTGCTTACAGCTATCTTCAATGATATGGGATTGTCAGCCCAGTATGAGTGTGTGACTCCGGCACGGTGGCCAGCTAAAAAAGGCGCAATGGTGAATGGGGACATTCAATTGTTTTGCAGCGGTTCACTATCAGCCCACAGAGCAAAGCGGGCTGTGGCCAGTGATCAGGCACAGATGACTGGGGGGTGTTTGTAGTGTGGACCTTTTAAATACAAGGCCAGCACTCGATAGTGCCGGCCCTACACTAGGCACAACCCCTGTTTTATTACTTGCTACTGCGCGACAAAACTCCTGCCTGCATGAATCATCCATCTCGTATACGGCACTGTTAGACTCTCTAACTCAAGGATTGATTCTTCCCACTGCCATAAAAAGTTTACCACAAGTGGGAGGGGATGCCGCCATTATTGACATGGACATGAATGGATCAGTATTCTCTGACAAATGAATGTCAGACAATCTGTCTAGTATGCCTTTGATGTTTACAGACTCGTCCCAAAGCTTTGATGATGAGTCAACTATATCGAATGCGCCAGTGAGTGCTGGCTCAGGTGTGTGCACCCTGGGCATGAATACTTCCTCTTGCCCGGAGATGCACTTGCATGGGACTAGCATTTGTGTGGATTTGAATGCACCGGCCCTGCTTCAGTCCAATATCACTCTGCAAGCGTTGAATTTGGCTGTCCAATCATTAAGAGACTTGTTATGTTCCTTAAATCAGAAAGTTGTGACACAAGCATGTGAGATTAATGAGCTAAGGGCTATATCTGATGGGAGGGGGAAAGTATCTTTGTGTTCAATAGCCACACAAACACACTCAGAGGTTCCCCAACCAACGGTCCCATACTTGTCTGTAAGTAAACTCCTCGATCAGGGATATAGGAGTAGGTTACCCTGTTTTGAATCTGTTATATATGAAATACCCCCTGTGCCGGTAATTGAAGAATTGAATCCACTTTTGATATGCAATTCGCGACCTGAGTGTGCTTTTCCATCGAAGCTTACATCTACTCAAAAGGTGTATTCAATGTTTAATTGTGCCAATGATAAACTGACCAATGTGAGAATTGGGGATGAGGATCCGAAAAAGAAAGTATTTAGTAACGCAGATGAAAAGAAAGCACTGAAAAAATTATCAAAAAATCAACCGACACCCAAAAGCATTGGGAGAGCTACTGCTAAACGCTTTATGAAATCCATTTCAACACCAATCGTTGCAAATAGAAAACCATGTGTAAATGTTTCTGTTGCAATTAAAAAGAAATATATGATGATAAATTGAGACAAGCCAAGAGAACCCATTAAGGGCCTTAGCGTAGGGGTGGTGGATGAGTATCCCCCTTTAGATGCCTTGAAAAAAGAGATTGCACAGCTGAAGTCTCAGGTTGGCCCCTCTAGATCACTGTTGACGACTGCAAGCAGTCAGCAGAACGCAAGTGAGACCACCATTACATCCTGTACAGAGGAGGTAATGCGACATAGAGCAGAAATAAGGAAGGCGGTGGATGCGTATATGCAGGGTCAGCATCTTCCCCCTTCATTATTGGGGGCTTCTGCTGTTGTGCAGTGCTTGCCGAACAAGGGTTCTAATACATTATAGAATGGTGTGAAGCAGTTTATAATCAATGATGATGTAAGTGGAAATGGAAGCATTGATTTAGTAGCCCCCACTTTGAGTACGACTCTGGTTGCTATTGACAATAATTACCCGACCATAAGTGATTCCATGGCTAGTGTGAAGCCAACAATACCAGCTCACATGAACACTCCAGGTGACCTCTCAAATACAGTGCTATCACTCATTAAAAATGCACTAGGTGACTTGGGTTTGAACATGAATGGCAAGGAATCTGTTCCCTCTGGCTCATTTGTAGGAAAACAAGAGAAAAAGAGTGATTCAAAAAGTAAAATTTGACCGGCTCTATGTTCCTTGATCCTCAAATGTAGACCGGCTCCTTGTACCCAGTATGATTTAAATCGAAGAGCCATTTTGGCAATTTTTTCAGATGTACTGCCACTGCAGGACATCGTATCAGCTGATCTAACTCTGGTAGAATTTGTATCCAATTTGAACTTAAATGCTGTTCGCATTTGGACTCAAACCAGAGTAATTCAAAATTTGGTTTGGCAAGCAAAGAGGTATCTGTTTGACCTGGGGTTTATAGTCAGTGTGGAAACAAACAGTGCGCCCAGCCCATTAGCGTCAAGTAGCACGAATGTGCACCTAATACCACATTTTTTCCCACCACTAATACGAATAACAAACAATCAGTGCTAGGAGGGGGATCTTGTGTTTGTAACTGCAATTCTAATCGAAATTAACTATATAACTCCAAAGGTCATCAGTCCCTCTCATTGGTCAGTTAGAATGCTCGAGGCTTCAAGCACCTCCTGAACAATGATGAGAGTGGGCTAAGCAGGTTTGACATAACCATCCTCCAAGAAACATGGTTAATTTCACCTCTAATTTGGGCCGAGCATCAGGTCCATCAT
Source organism: Ambystoma mexicanum (assembly GCF_040938575.1). NCBI lineage: Eukaryota > Metazoa > Chordata > Amphibia > Caudata > Ambystomatidae > Ambystoma > Ambystoma mexicanum. The sequence continues at coordinate 440,448,780 of NC_090922.1, read as the reverse complement.
GTTCCTGCCCTAAAGTCCTCAGTAGGCAGACCATCTGCGGGCCTAGTAGTAGCTTTGAAAGACGGTCAAGGGTATTTGTCAGATGTCTGGGCAACTCCAAACCCCTATATGTTACTAGTCAGGGCGGTTATTCATGGTGACGTATATGCGATTTTCAATATATATTGGAATCCTGTAGCAATCACTACAGACCTGTTTTTCAGGGACTTGAATGCTTTGTTTGACATGGTGGACGAAGATAAAAGTATCCCCCACCTAATATTAGCTGGGGATCTGAACTTGAGTTGTCTTGCAAAAAATGATGGGCAACAATGTGAGAGATTGGTGCGATGGAACTTTTTAGTCTCATTTAGAAATCTATATGTTTTGAATGAAGCCATTAGTCCTGATGTTCCTTCGGCACCGACTTGGCATAGAGGTAGCTCTTCATCCACAATTGATTATGTATATGTGAACTTTGCACTATGGTCCAAGATGCAAGCGTTTCAGGTGACACCATCAAAGGTGAGTGACCATGATCTGCTCTGTGCCAATTGGCAATCTGGTATAAGATCTGAGGTTGATCAGCCGAAGGTATTGAAGAATGGCTGTTTGGTTGCTAATTGCGGTGGGAATCGTTTACGATGGACGGAGAATGCCTTGATCCACTTCAATAAAATCCTTCTTGATTCTAATCAAAATGATACTCTGCATACGACTAATGTGGGGCTTATTTATAGTGATGTGATGCAAGCTTTTAGTCAATCAAAACCTCGTGACTCGAAAGGTAGGGTTCACTTGCACACTTTTGATAGATGCCTATACACCAGGAAAACCGCACATCGTGCGGAATTAAGAAGGTTAGCAGGGCTTCCTCCGGCCGTCCAAACGGTCCTCACCAAAAGAGCTTGTTTAACAACTGGCGCTTGGGATATCGAGCAACCTTATACCAAAGAGATGGGGAGCAGATGTTAACCACGTTAGCACAGAAAAATATATAAAGAATGTGGGCCTCACTCAATCGGGTCACCAATAACCATCAAATGGATATGCAATCTTCAGTGGTGGATGTACATCAGTGGGTGAACCATTTTGAGGTGCTATATGCGCTACCCCTTAATTCTCAACCTTTGGCTTCACCCCGGGGAGACCTAAAGTTTTGCCTGCAATTAGATCTGGTCGAGATTAAATGATTAATCATGTCCTCTAGTAACTCACGAGCGGTGGGCCCTGATGGGATATCTAACTTCATAATGAAAAAACATTTGGAAAACTGGGGTTGAATTTTCTTCAAAATATTCTCAGCCATTAATCAACAGCAAACACTACCAAAGTCTTGGACTGAAGCGATCACAATACCAATTTATAAAAAAGGTGATTGCAAATTACCAGAGAACTATCGTCCGATTTCCTTGTTAGATGCTCCAAGCAAAATATTCTACAGACTTATTTTGAAGGAGCTCAACAAGTGGGTGACAAATAGTCAACTCAAAGATCCGCTCCAGTCTGGATTTGTAAAAGGTATGGGAACTATCCCCAACATCATGGCCCTTTCTATAATACAATCAAAACAAGTGGATGGTGGTTGTCCATTGTATTTAGGCTGCATTGACTTTAAGTCAGTGTTTGACTCGATAGACAAATCAATACTCGTAGATAAACTTAAGCAACATCACTGTCCTCCATCTTTAATGAATTTGGTGATGAAATTGCATCTGAATACCTCTATGCGAGTCAAATTAAATTTAGAAGGCAAATTGTCACCCCAGATTGCATCACACAGAGGTGTGAAGCAGGGCTGTGCCCTTGCGTCATTTCTGTTTAATTTCTTTATTCTCGATTTGGGTCCTGCATTGACGAATTGTATTACAGATGCCCCTCGCATTGGTCACCAAAAGATAGCATATTTATTATATTCAGACGATTTGGTCTTGCTCTCTCAGACACCTAGTGGGTTACAAAATATGCTGAAACAATTAGAAATGTACACAATTACCAACAATTTAATTGTGAACACCGCCAAATCGCAAATTTGAATTTGCAACAAAAACTCAAAGATACATAATTTAAGGTGGTCTTTACATCAATGTGAACTTTCAGTGGTTTTAATATACAAGTATCTGGGAGTCCACATTGAACATCAAAGAACTCTAAAAATTTAAACCTGTGATATCAAAGTTAAGTTAGAACCGTTGATCTCGCAGTCAGAGATACTATTAAGAAAATTTGGGAAGTTCACATTAAAACATGTTATAGCCTTTTATAGGTCGAAGGTAGTTCCGTTCTTATTGTATGGGGTCGAGGCTTTTGCCCCGCGAGACCGTTGTTTTTGGGATGCTTGGGAAGCAAAATACTGGAAAGCAGTTTGAACATTATCGCCCGGGACACCCTTGGCATTACTGCGATTCGAACTAGGTTTACCCTCTCTGCATTCCCAAGTATTACGGAAACAGTGTGCCCTGTTGCGAAAACTATTAGAAGGGTTGGTGAAACCATCCCTCTTAAATATCTTAGCTCAAAACATACTCACATCTAATGATGGTTTATCGAGAAAGTGGCAACACCATACCCTAAATGCAGCAGCTGATGCCGCGGTAACAATTGAGCTGCTGTTAACCAACCCAGATTGTGCAAAAAGAAAGATCTAGGAATGTGACTGGGTTGGCAACTTGGCACTGTGTTCAAAACTGAGGGACTTTTAGCGCTTTCGG